>NC_091080.1:93619166-94237500 GCF_032405125.1 Capricornis sumatraensis | reverse complement strand
CTTCTCAGCAGAAGACCCAGGATCTGGGGTCTGCACCCAAAGTTAGAAGGGCCAGTGCCGTGGCAGATCGAGGCCTAGATGCATTTCAGTCATTTAAAGACCATGACTGTTCAGGAAGCTCAGCTCTTTGCAACGACTTCCTGAGGACACCTGGGGCCGGGGGGGATGGTCTCTGCTCCGTGTGCGTGCCGCTTCGCCCTCCGCACCTGTCTCGGTAGCGAGGCCATTCAGTAAAGCTCTGCAGATGCTTGGGCCTACATCGTGAACACGACGTTAAGTACGACAGCTGCAGACGGCCAGGATTCGGGCAGAGCCTCTGGTCTTTGGGTCCAGAGGGAGGAACTCAGGACCTCAGCCTCTTGCTCAAGTGGGGTCCCCACCCCTTTGTGGACAGATGACAGGCGGGGAGGGCGGGAGGGCGGTGCAGCCCGAGGCGGCATCGTCAGGGAAGCGTCACCCTTGGGCTGCCTGTCCCCTCCAGGCCTGTGCGTGGCTCCGAGGGGAGGCCTTGTCCACGGGAGGTGGGGGGGGTGCGGATGAGAACCCAAGCCCCAGGGGACGCCACCCACACCTGGCGGGGAGCAGTGACTGACGGGGGCGGACACTTCGTGACAAGACCTGATCGTGCCATTCATTTGCAATCACACTCTAATCAATGCTATTTACACACATCACTCAGCGCGATTGAGCGGCGTGTCGGCACCTTCACTGGGGGCTCCCTGGTGACGAGGCCTCATTGTGGGGGGAAATGCCACCCTTCTCAGCAGCAAGAGGCGTGTCTTTTCAGGCTCTGTTCCCCAGGACCGAGGCCAGGAGAGCCTCGTGCTGAGACAGAGGCTGACACTGGTGCCGAGGGGTGAGCTCGGGCCGGGGTGAACCCAACCCCGGGGGCACTGATGCCCGTACCCTGGCCACCTGCAGCTCGGGCTGACAGATGACACAAGTGACTTACTGATGCTTAATCCCAACCTTCATTCATTCACTCAGGCAGTCATTCACTCTTTCAAAGAACCCGTCGCGTTTACTAAGCTCCAGTCTCTGTGCAAGTGAATCCCCCTCCCTCCTCCAGCCTGCACTGCAGCGAAGCGCCCCAGAGGCCCCATTCCATCCTCGGATCTGTTTCAGTACTGGGGGATCCCACTTTCCTCTGTCAGATAAAAGCCCAGGCTCGCAACAGCACCCTCTGTTGGTGCCGCCATCCAGTAAACACACTCACACGTGGCGGGGAGACGCGCGGCCCAGCCCTGGAGGAAATCGGGTGACATGGGAAAATGTCAGGTCCTGCTCCCAGGAATCTGTTCCAGAGATACACGGGCAAAGATACAGGAGACTCACATGGCTGCTCCCTGTAGCAACGACTGTGACAGCAGAGACAAAAAGACGTTCCCCAAACTGGAAGCAACCTTTTCCTTGAGTGGGCTTCCCTGGTGGCTCAGCTGGGAAAGAACCCGCCTGCAGTGCGGGAGACCTGGGTTTGATCCCTGGGTTGGGAAGATCCCTTGGAGAAGGGAAAGGCTACCTACTCCAGTATTCTGGCCTGGAGTTCCACGGGCTGTATAGTCCGTGGGGTCGCAAAGAGTGGGACATGACTGAGCGACTTTCACTAAACTAATATCTTGAGTAAATTTATAGCTTATTCACAAAGATAGAGAGGACGCCTAGCCGGTCAGAAGAGCTAGGTGTGTGGTCTGTTACCGTTTACATAAGAGGGGATATAGAGACAGAGAAAGGTATGCTTCTTGTGACAGGACGAGATGATTGCATGGCATCACCAGCCCGATGGATGTGAGGCTGAGCAAACTTCGGGAGATACAGGAGTGAGGGACAGGAAGCCGGCCGTGCTGCAGCCCGTGTGGTCACAGGGGCGGACAGCACTGAGCAAGTAAACAAGCAAAATGCACGCACGTGTCTGTCTGTACATGAGGTATGCGTGCGTGCTCAGCTGCTCAGTCCTGTCCGCCTCTTTGTGACCCATGGACTGTGGCCCGCCAGGCTCCTCTGCATGAGCTCCTCAGGGCCCGAGGCCTGTGCTCACAGAAGCGCCGACGGCTGAGTGGGCGGCACTCGTCTCTAGGTTGCATTTTCCTGCTGGCATAAAGTCCCTTCCCAGAGTCTTGCGTCCACGGTCATCACCGGGCACCTTCCCCTCCGCTTGCCACTCTGATCACCTCCTGGGGACCTGGTCGGGTGAGTAAAGCTAGAGACAGTTCCAGCTTGAAAGAAGTCCTTAAAATGACCAGTTCAGTTCATTTGAATGTGAAACACAGACCACGATGTCAGCAGCTCCTACGCTGTGTTGTCTTCCTAGATGTGATGCCTGGGAAAACCTACAGGAGGGGGCTTGACGTCCATGCGGGTAACGCTGTGGACAGCTGGGGTCCCACGTTGCTGATGGAAAGTCGGCACAAAACTAGGTTGGCTAGCAAGTGATGGAGGGGCCGGGTTGGCCAGCGGGCGAGGGAGGCGCCGGGTTGGCCAGCGGGCGAGGGAGGCGCCGGGTTGGCCAGCGGGCGAGGGAGGCGCCGGGTTGGCCAGCGGGCGAGGGAGGCGCCGGGTTGGCCAGCGGGCGAGGGAGGGGCCGGGTTGGCCAGCGGGCGAGGGAGGCGCCGGGTTGGCCAGCGGGCGAGGGAGGCGCCCGGTTGGCCAGCGGGCGAGGGAGGCGCCGGGTTGGCCAGCGGGCGAGGGAGGCGCCGGGTTGGCCAGCGGGCGAGGGAGGCGCCGGGTTGGCCAGCGGGCGAGGGAGGGGCCGGGTTGGCCAGCGGGCGATGGAGGCGCCCGGTTGGCCAGCGGGCGAGGGAGGCGCCGGGTTGGCCAGCGGGCGAGGGAGGCGCCGGGTTGGCCAGCGGGCGATGGAGGCGCCCGGTTGGCCAGCGGGCGAGGGAGGCGCCGGGTTGGCCAGCGGGCGATGGAGGCGCCGGGTTGGCCAGCGGGCGAGGGAGGCGCTCGGTTGGCCAGCGGGCGATGGAGGCGCCGGGTTGGCCAGCGGGCGATGGAGGCGCCCGGTTGGCTAGTGGGCGAGGGAGGCACCGGGTTGGCCAGCGGGCGAGGGAGGCGCTCGGTTGGCTAGCGGGCGAGGGAGGGGCTGGGTTGGCTAGCGGGCGATGGAGAGGTGCGAGCACGTCTTGTGTGATCTGCAGCACACTTAATTACTCTTAAAGTTCGACCCATTAGCCTAGAGACGGAACCCGGGTGCTCATTTATGTAGACCCCACACCTTCTAGGAGGCAGCCTCGAGTCCAGCCCGGAAGATCCGCCCGTGGCCCCTGGGCAGCCTGAGCCCCCATGAACAGCCCAGAGTGTGTATTTCCTGAGGGGTGGTCGGGGGGCAGGGCGGGGCGGCATGTGCCCTGAGGGACAGCCCGCCCTTCGTTTCGCACCTCTCTCCATCCGGAGGTGAAGCTGAAAGGAAAGAGAAAGTGCATAATCAAGGCTTTTCTAACTTTACTGCTTACCTGCATTTTCCTATTTTCTTTGCATTTTAAAACATTTTCCTGCATGCAGATCATGGTTGTGGAGGCTGAAATTCTAATGGATTCCATTTAGAAAGATGAGCAGGAAATAAAATTGGCAAGCCCTTCCCAGAGCCACTGTCAGGTGGGCTGAGAAGGGTGGGCCTCGCAGGCCCCAGTCTGCTTGTCTAGTCTTTCTAACAGTCAGTCTAAGAAATTACCTCCTGCGTTGGCAATAGCATTGATAAAAATCATTGCATTTGTGACTTCTCCTGTGTTTGAAGAAGTACAAAAAATTCAATGTGGAAAAAAAATTCCTGAATTTATTTTTTAAAAAGGAAAAATGTTAATGACGAAATATTTGCAAAACCTTCCAAAAATGAGTTTCATTAGAAAAGAATATACTCCTGTAATTTATATTTTAAATCTCATAAAACAATGTGTAAACTTTTATTTTAAAGGTTTCCTGGAAAATGTGTAAGATAACTGTCTTTCTCCTGTCTAAGATAGAGCCCTCTGCTTTTTCTTTCTGTAACATATTCTAAGTAACAGAATAAAACCCGATAGAGTGTCAGTGTCGAAGAGGTCTGTGGGGGAAAGAACATAGGCTACATACCAGAATCCTGTTTTTGGTTTTAAGACTCTTTACACACAGACATTGTATTAAAACCTTCCCTTTTCTCACGTACGAAATACAACTGGGAAGCCAGGAAGGCTGAGAAGGATGCGTTCCATGGAAGACACGGGGAGACATCGTGTTGTCTTTGTGAGTCAGTTCAGTTCAGTCACTCAGTTCTGCCCGACTCTTTGCCACCCCATGCACGGCAGCACGCCAGGCCTCCCCGTCCATCACCAACTCCTGGAGCTTGCTCAGACTTCATGTCCATTGAGTCAGTGATGCCATCCAGCCATCTCATTCTCTGTTGTCCCCTTCTCCTCCTGCCTTCAATCTTTCCCAGCATCAGGGTCTTTTCCAATGAGTCAGCTCTTGGGCTCCAAAATCACTGCAGATGGTGACTGCAGCCATGAAATTAAAAGGCACTTGCTCCTTGGAAGAAAAGCTATAACCAACCTAGACAGCATATTAAAAAGCAGAGACGTTACTTTACCGACAAAGGTCCATCTGGTCAAAGTGATGGTTTTCCAGTGGTCATTATGGATGTGAGGGCTGGACCATAACAAAAGCTGAGTGCCGAAGAATTGATGCTCTTGTGACTCATTTCCTCTGTAAGTCATGCCTGAAAGCGGACTGGCTTGATGCTGCTCTCCAGCAGCACAGAGGGTGCCCTGCAGACACAGAGCGTGCCGGCCTGGAGGGCAGGGGCTTTCCCGAGAGGAGACGGTGGGCCCACAGCCACAGGTGGTGGCAGGTGTGGTTAGGCACCGTGACCATCACACGTGCCTGGAACCCTGGGCCGGAGCCCCCTTCTTATTTTTAAGTTAAAAAGGCTTTTGAGTTACTTTTTCAAAATACCTGTTTTCAGGGGAGAAAAGGATATTTTGCTATCAGAACACAAAGATCCAAGCTAAACTTACCCGAAGTCCCTCTCGATTTATGAATGTCTTTTCATAAATAAAGTCTCTCTCAATTTATGAATGTCTTTACATCGGTTTTCAATATCAATATTCCAAGTAAAGGAACATAGTCGCACAAGTTAGTAATTTGAAGTGGAGTCATGACCTGTGTTCTTAGAAAAAGAAACCAAAAAATAAATGGGCACTGAGAGCCCACCTCTCTTTTCTGAAAACCAGTGGGTGTTATGATGTTTCTGGAAACGCGTTTCCCTTTCCTAAGAACTAGACGAGCGCCCACTGGGGGGACGGGGCCTCTGGACTTGGGCTCCCGGGTCTGGAGGGAAACCATCTCCTTATGGACACCATCCTGAGGCTGAAGAGCTCTTTCATCCGTGGCTTTTAAGATTTTCTTGAAAACTTGTATTCTCCATCAAAGGAAGGTGAGGAAGACGGGGAGTCTCGGGCGGAAGACACAGGCCCCACTGCCTGGGAACAGTGGTCCCTTCCAGGCGACACTCAGCTACACCCCGAGATGATCCTTGTGTGTTTGTGCAGACTTGCTTCCGGGAACGCTCCCTTTCCCGCCGGAGTTTCAGCCCCATCTTCCCATCCCTAAGCAGGGGCTGCCTCCTCCACTCCTGGGAAGGCCAGGCCTTGGGCGCCCTGGGGGACGCACCCCCCCACCCTCCTGGGGCTGCCAATTCCCAGGGGAACCCCTGGTCTCACCCGCAGAGCGTGAAGGAGGCCTGGACGGGGCAGCCCGGGAGGCGTCAGCTCGTTTGCAGCCCTCGGGACAGTGCCAACTAGGAGCCAGCCACCACCCCTGACTCTCCACCGCGTTCTTCTGTGCGGTTCCCACAGAACTGGGGCGGGAGGTCAGAGGGGCCAACACAAAGGGGACCCCTGGGCCTTGGTGGGCGGTCAGCACCCCTTTCCGACCTCACCTTTCACGCGCAGATGCCTCGCAGCCAACAGGATGGCAGTGTGCTGAGCCGGGGAGGGGGCGGGGCTGAGGCACCCTAAAACCTCCAGGACTTAGAAGGACGTGAGCAGTGTCTTTCCCGCCGGCCTGTCCTCCCCCCTGAAGGGGCACGGCTCAGACCTGACGTCCCCGCCGGGTGGCTGGGGGAGGACAGCGCCCTGCCCCCGCAGCCCCCGCGCGAGGCTCTCAGGCTGCCCCCTGCGGCCCCGGGCCTGGCTCCTGGCTCTGCAGGCTTACGTTTGGGCAGAAACCGTATCTGGGTGAAAGTGCTGATACGGAGACCCCCACGCGGCCGTGACGTCAGCCAGTCGGCGTGCATGCGTCTGGCTCCAGGCAGGACGAGCACAGAGGAGGGCGCGGGGCGCGTGTCGAGAGGCCCTCTGCTTCGCGGCGCCGCGTGTCCCGGCGCTCCGCATCTGTCTGCTCTGAAACCAGCAGGCGCGTTAACTCCACACGCGCTTTTACCGGTGATGGACACAGTGTCTCCCCAGAGAAGTCAGTCTCATTTTCTTTTAATCAACAAACAGGGCCTTCGCCTTCTGTCAGAGGGTTTTCTGAGTGTTTTTAGGTGGTGCTTTGAGGATGCTACTCTTGCCTGGAAAATCCCATGGACAGAAGAGCATGGTGGGCTACAGTCCACGGGGTCGTGCGAGGTTGCACAGAGTTGGACACGACTGAGCGACTTCACTTTCACTTTCTTTTGAGGATGCTGGGGGTGGGGGGTGGCCTTCCCGGCAGTGACGTTTGTAAAGGGAAGGGCCTGACGTGTGCGTGTGTGCGTGAACATGTGAGTGTACGCGTGTGCACGTGTGAGTGTGCACACGTGTACGTGTGTGCATGTGCGTGTGCACACATCTGCGAGTGAGTGAGGGCCTTCACCGGAAGGTCCGCCCCGGGCAGCCCTGGCCCTGGGCCCTGGGTGGAGCTGGCTCGATGCCCCGCGGTGTCTGCCCTCTTGAGCCAGAGCCCCGGGTCCCCTCCTGCAGACGCTGCACCCTCAGCAGCCCCTCCCCATGCTGCCTCCGGTTGGGGCCACTGGATCAGAGCCTCTCAGGACCTGGTATCTCTCTTTGTCAGCAAAGGCCTTATCAGCCGTCGCCTCAGAAGCCGGTTTCTCTCTTTAAACGAAGAGTTTTCAACGAGCAAGTTGCCAGGTGGGCAGCTGGACGGTCAGGGCCTCACCCGAGCTGACTGTGTGACGCCGCTGTCCGTCCTACAAAGGTCAGTGACTGGGTTTGCTCTCTGGCAGAAAACGGGGGACAAAGAGGCCCGGGAGGGCCACCTGGATTGACTCTCCGCTGGGCACCACTTTCTCACGGCGTGGCCTCTCGTCCCCTCCCGCCTCCTCCCCGGGCACCTCCATCACGCGTTCCTGCTCCAGGGACTGACCCTGTCAGACGAGTGTCTTCTGGGGCCGCAGCCTGGGGAGGCCCGGCGGGGCTGGGCGGTGGGCGTCCTGGGGGCGCGTGTCCCGAGGCCTGCGGCTGGGAGGGCTGCGAGGGGAAGGGAGGCGCTGGGGCGCCCGCGGGACCCGCCCCGCCCTAGGTCGGAGGCCCTCCGCCTGGCCTCCCTGCCGGCTGCCCGGCGCTCGGCCGTCAGCGCAGGCCTCAGGGGCTGCTTGGAGGAGCAGGCGTTGAGGGGTGAGCAGCGGGGCTCAGATTTGAGGTCTGGGGGAGGAGGATGGAAGGACCCCCCTCGGGGCCCTTCCCACGGGGTCAGCCTGGGAAAGCCCCTCCGTCTTCACCCGTGCCCTTCCGAGCTCTCAGGACCGCAGAGGCCCGACTGGGGGTGGAGGATGGGGGTCAGGACTCGCGCTCACCCCTCAGGGCTGAGGAAGCCGCGTCCCGGGCTGGGACTGGAAGGAGGGCGGGTGGCGGAGCGGCCCGCGTCCTTGGTCGCAGGTCCCCGCCCCTGCGTGTCCCCGTCTGAGCCCTGCATCCCAGCCTGGAGGCGGCCCTTCGCTGCACAGCTGAGCTCCTGAGAGATGACCCGGAAGCAGCTGTGTGCAAACTGACAGGCGCTTGGGAGCTGACGAGTGAGAACTCCAGCCGCGCGTCTCCTCGACCACATGCCCGTCCACGCTGACCCTGGGGCCACCCCCCGGCGAGCATCGGCGCAGCCTGCCCGCCGGGACCCCGAGGGCCTGTCCTCACCCGGCCCTGCCCGCCGGGACCCCGAGGGCCTGTCCTCACCCGGCCCTGCCCGCTCTGTGCCCCCGAGGGCCTGTCCTCACCCGGCCCTGCCCGCCGGGACCCCGAGGGCCTGTCCTCACCCGGCCCTGCCCTGTTCCCCGACCCCTGCCCCACAGCGGCTGTGACATGCGTGGGTGGGCTGTTCCCAGAAGCACAGTCGTGGGGGTCGCCAAGCGGGGGGCACATCGGCCGTCAGGGGCCCAGCGGGAGGAGCCGTTTGGCGTGGCCCCAGGCGGGCTGGATGAGCTGGAGTCTTTCCGGAGGCGGGGGGAGGCCTGGCGCCCTGCGTCCCCCCACCCCCCTGCCCCGAGTCCCGCTGCTCACGCGACTGGCAGGCGGCCATGCTGCGCCCCTTCCTCCTGTGATGCTGGAAATGGAAGAGGGCCCTTTCTGACGTGGTCAGAGCACGGCCTCTGCGTCCAGGGGATGGGACCCAGGGCCGCCGGGCCTGCCCCACTGTGTCCCCGGGAGAGGTCACGGAGATGGGGGAGCTCTGGCTTCTTCAGTCACTCAGGGGTGGGGGTCCTCCCGCCTCCACGGAAAGGGGGCTCGCCAGTTAACTGAGTTAACGGTGGGAAACAGTGCTGGTCCGTGGTGTGGCCCCTCGGGTAAGGCCCAGTCAGTTCCCTGCACTCTCTGGGCAGCGGGCCTGGGACCCATGTGGGCTGAGGAGGCAGGGCAGGGGTCAGACAGATTCCAGGGGAGGACGCGGCAGGAAGGCATGTGCCTTGGGCAGCGGCTGCGGGCCGCCGTGACCCCGAATCCCTGCCCGGGGGGGCGGGGGCGCCCACTGCGAGCAGGTGGCCCGTTTGTTTCCAGAACGCTCCGGTCCGTGTCGGGGTGGGCCTTGCTTGTCTCACTTTGTGAACCCAGCACCGTCCTGAGACGCCGGTGCGGTCAGCAGGGCTGTCCCCGCTTTGCGGAAGGACAGGCCGGGTGACTCCCTCCCTGCTGCCGGCAGGACATGGAAGGCCTCACGGGACCGCGTGCCGTCAGCTCACTGTCAGCGTGACGCCGCGCGCCCAGCTCTAGGGGGACCCGAGATTCCCCAGAAGGAAAATGGGGGAATGACTTTCGCCACGTCACGCCTCCGGTGAACCAAGGTGGAGAGAAAGGCGGGTGTGAGTCAGCTCTAGCTGAAAGCCGTGTAAACGCTGGGTCTGCACAGAGCTTAAGCCTCGGCAGTGGGTCTTCCGTAAAGCAGTGCCTTTTTCTTGACACGTGAACAGCCATCCTTGATCTTTCTGCCCTGCAGGGCTTTCGCCCTCAAATTCCACCTTCTCTTAAAACAGGTCACACCTTTGGAAATGGTCTGGAAGGCAAAGGATTTGACAGATGGGCCTCCTGAGTGTGTGTGTGTGGGGGGGCGCGGCTTTCTAAATAAATGCAAATAAAATAAGTCTTACGAAAAATGAGGATTCTGGTGGCAGTTTCTCCGAGCTTTTTTCCTCCGCATTTCAGTGTGTGTGGCTGGGCCTACACACACCAAGTGGGCCCTTGGCCATGGGCTGCGGGGTGCCAGGCCCCGAGGTGGGGAGCAGGCAAGACCTTGGGAGACCCCAGATTCAGGCCATTGTTGACCCTGAACTCCAGGGCCCCAAGCAAGTTGTTGGCACTTACTGAATACCTTTTACAAAGAGATTTGAGAAAACTAGCCAATTTAGTTTGAGAACTGTGGTTTTTTTAACCAACTTGGAAATTCATTTTGTTGGTTTGATGTTTTTAGAGACCTCAGTGTTAGATATTAGGCAAAATATTTGTGAAAAACTTATCCTACAGTAAAAGCAGTGTTGCCCGACTGAGAAGCAGAGGGTGCGTGATGGAGAAGACCTTTGCTCTTCCTTCTGAGTCATTCAGTGATGCTGGGCCCTGGAGCCCTTCCTGGCACTTTCTAATGGGACTCCTTTCTGTTAAACATGGTCCGCACCGTGCGCTTTGTTTTCTGTGAAGCTGCTGAGGACTTGCTTACCTGCTTAGCCTGAGAGTGAGATTGTTGGGTCCTGGCAGCTTAGAGGGAAAGGGAGCTCGGTTCCGGAACCTCGCTTTATAGGCGGAGGGACTGATCCATCATCAGCTACTTGATGGTGGACTTGGACCTCAGACCCACAGCCGTGCTCCTGCCTTTTGGAGCTTGTTCCTGTGGCCTCCATGCAGCCAAGGGTGACGCCAACCACAGCAGTGACCCCAATGTGGCCATAAAGCTGGGGGACACACGGAACTTTAGCCAGCTCGCAGAGTGGACGGGTGTGCCTTGAGCTACAGCGCTCACAGCGTCAGCTACCAGGGAGGCTTCTCAGGGGTGCTGACTGACGGGTAGATAAACAGATACATGATAGACAGATATAAGCTAGGTAACTAGGCAGACGAATAGCTAGAATATGGATAATAAGTAGGCGACAGGGCAGGCAGGTAGATGGGGTGTAGACGCGGGGATACAGACGCAGAGGGCGTTGAGAGAGCACGGAGGGACGGCCGGGCTTGGGGTCTCCCCTCTCGCTTCCTGCCAGCTTTGCCCAGCGACCCCAGGAACAGCCCAGCTCCAGGGCATCCCGGGAGCGGCCTAAGTGGGGAGGCCCCCGTCCGGGCCGGGCCTCGGGGGGAGCCGGGCCTGGTCCGGGCCGGGCCTCAGGGGGATCGAGCTCCCTATTCAGCCTTCGTGCTGCTTTCCCAGGTGCCCCGCATTCTGAGACACGGCGTTTCCTGTCCTGACCGGCCTCTGCCCAAGGCTCCTTGAGATCAGCGCCCAGGGCCTTTGCGGAGGCAGGAGCAGAGCTGCTCACATCCTGGGGTGGATTTCTGCCCGAACACTCTCTCTCTCTCTGTCGGTCCATCTCCTCCGTCTCCCTTCCCACACGTGTGTGCAAGCCGCTCGGGGCACGTGGCGTCCGCATGCCTGGAGATGCCTGGGGTCGAGCAGGTGGTCCCTTGAAGGGACCTGTGAGAGGAGGACGGGGCCGGGTGACACCAGGGAGGCAGGGGAACGGGGTGAGGAGGAGCCGAGGGCATCACGGGGCCAGGAGCTGGGCTCCAGGTGGACCCTGAGCAAGTTAGGACCCGTCTTCATTCAGCTAATGGTTAACAGACAAAGAGCCGTCACGGGGGGCCGTGCAACCCTGAGCTCAGGGTGAGCACACCGCATCTCTCTCCGCGTCGGGGTCTGCTTTATTCTACTTCCTGTGCGGGGTCTCGAGCCAGCAGCTCAGGAGGCTGCTCTGTTTATTGACGCTTCTCTTCATCAGCACTCTGACAGGAAGAAGACTACTTGATTCCCGTTTGTTTTCCTTGCCAAAATAATAAAGAATGTTTGTATTAATGCCCACCTACCTCCCTTTTGGGGAAGAAGAGAGCAAAGAAAAAGCAGGGAGGAGGGAGCAATAATCACCTTAATGTCAGTGGGAAAAGTACAGTGTGTGAATAATGGGTCTGACAGTGATAGGAGCCTGGGGCCCTGGGGAGAGGGAGGAGGGCAGGGAGGAGGGAGAAGGGAGAGGAGGAGGGAGGGGAGGGGAAGGGAGGAGGGAGAGGAGGAGGGCAGGGAGGAGGGAGACGGGAGAGGAGGAGGGAGGGGAGGGGAAGGGAGGAGGGGAGAGGAAGGGAGGAGGGGAGGAGGAGGACGGAGGGCGCAGTGAGGATGGAGGAGGGATGGAGGATGGAGGGGAGGAGGGAGGAGAAGATGGGAGGAGGAAGAGGGAAGGGAGGAGGGAGGAGAATAAGGGGAGGAGGGAGGGGAGGGGAGGGAGGGGAGGGAGCAGGGGAAGGAGGGAGGGGGAGAGGAGGGGAGAGGAAGGGAGGGTGGGGAGGGGAAGGGAGGCGAGGGGAGGGTGCAGTGAGCGTGGGGGAATGGAGGCTGCAGGGAGGAGGGAGGGAGACGGGTGTGAGTTACTCTCGTGTGCACAGCGCTCTCCGTCCAGCGAGGAGACTGCAGTCTGGAGAGCAGAGGCTGGGAAACACAAACAGGAAAGGCCCTGCCCCTGTGTTCCTGGGAAAGGAAGGAAGAGGCCGCGGAGAAGAGGCGAGATCTGGAGGAGACGGAGCGCGTCAGGGCGCCAGGTGGACACGCCTGTCGAGGTGCCCTCCGACCACTGCTCCTCACGGTGAGCTCAGCCGTGTCCGACTCTGTGTGACCCCATGGGCTATAGCCCCCCAGGCTCTTCTGTCCATGGGACTCTCCAGGCAGTAGTGCTGGAGTGGGTTGCCACGCCCGCCTCCAGGGGCTCTTCCTGACCCAGGGATCGAACCCGAGTCTCTGCATCTCCTGCACTGGCAGGGGGGCTCGTTACTGGCGAGACAGCTGAGGCTGCAGGACACCTTTAGTGGCTGAGGAGAAACCCTTTCAGAAATATGTGCAGCGCGTCAGTAAGTGTTGAACTGAAAATACCAGAAATTACTGCCGGGTTGGAAGTAGGATGGATATTTAGCTAGCTCATGCAGAAACACCTGTTAGCAGGTTGTTCTGTGGAGCCCAAGACTCAACAATGTTGGGAAAACAGGGCTTTTCTCTCCTTCCATTTAGAAACAAAGTTACCCATAATTCCTGTTGGAAGGTCACCTGTGTTGGCATGTTGGTCTGTGCCCTCCCACTTTCTTTCTTGTTTATACAGACTCACTCACAGTCACAAGAAACGGCTCCTACCAACTATCTGGGTTGCCCGGCAGCACAGTGGTAACGGATTCGCCTCCAATGCAGGAGACCCAGGAGACTCAGGTTCGACCCCTGAGTCGGGAAGACCCCCTGGAGAAGGACATGGCGACCCACTCCATATGCTTGTCTGGAGGGTCCCATGGACAGAGGAGCCTGGCGGGCTACAGTCCATGGGGCTGCAGAGAGTCGGACCAGGCTGAAGTGACTGAGCATGCACAGACTGTAACCTGATTTTGTCCCCTAACAAATGATCATAACAGTGTTTTCTTGCCACTAGGTATGTCTATGGTTGTATAATATCATCATATAGCTATATCTCTATGTTTTAATCCCTTTAAACATTTAATTTCCTTCCTTATTTTTGTTCTTATCAATGACTGTGATGAATATTCGCAGAAGTATATTCTTGAGCTTGTCTTTTCTCTCCCTAATTTCGTTGACTTATGGTCAAAAGACTGCTGTGTCTCAAGCAGGAAAGTAGGAGACGATGGAGAGGGGAATTTTCCCTTGTGAAGAGATGGCTTTTCATCTGGAAGGGAGATGTTCCCCAGAACACCTGTCCATCAACTCTGTCTCACAGCTGCTGGTCAGAACGAGCCCATGGGTGGACCTCAGGCCGAGCCCTGGCAGAGGGGAGACCACGGCTGCTCACTCCAGCCGTAGTTTATCTCCTGCCCCCGAGTGAGAGCGTGCCTCCTGCCAGAGCAAGGGGTTTCGCTGACTCTGAGTAAAATCAGGGCTGTGACAGCAGGAGACAGGAAGGGTGGCTTCTGGGCAGCGAGGCCCCAGGAGGGCTGCAGCAAGGCTCAGGGCTGCTCCTCCTCACTGTGGGTTCACGCCTCACGTTGTGGGTTCACGCCTCACGCTGTGGTTTCACACCTCAGTTCGTGGTTCCACTCAGTTCGTGGTTTCACACCTTACTTCATGGTTTCACGCCTCAGGTCCTGGTTTCACTCAATTTGTGGTTTCATGCCTCACTTCCTGGTTTTACACCTCTCTTGGTGGTTTCACGCCTCATTTTCGTGGCTTCACGTCTCACTTGGTGGTTTCACACCTCAGTTCGTGGTTCCACTCACGTCGTGGTTTCACTCCTCAGTTCGTGGTTTCACGCCTCACTTGGTGGGTTCACACCTCACTTGGGGTTTCACGCCTCACTTGGTGGGTTCACACTTCACTTGGTGGGTTCACACCTCACTTGGGGGTTCACACCTCACTTGGTGGGTTCACACTTCACTTGGTGGGTTCACACCTCACTTGGTGGGTTCACACCTCACGTCATGGGTTCATGCATCACTTCGTGATTTCACGCCTCACTTCCGGTGTTTTCATACCTCACTTCCTGGTTTCGCTGAGCAAATTTGAACTGCATTAGAGATCTCTGTCTTCTGTTCTAGTCTAAAGAGCAATGCTCGGAAGCCAGACTGGGGAGAGCACTCAGAGATGGGCCTGGTGGGGGAGACCCGCCAGCCAGCTGACAGCAGGTTGGTGTCGCTGGACCATTTCCATCGTGGAAGGAGCAGCGCTCTGTTCTCGCTGGGACGGATGCTCACTTTGGTTATGGATTTCCTCCCTTCGTGCAATCCTTCTGCCCAGACTACCAACAATGGACACGCAGGACACCTCACCACTGCTGGATACTCCATGCAGCCCCTTCCCATCAGGGTGCTCACTGCACAGGAAGGTGAGGCGTGGGCCCACGACCCCGGCGTCCCCGCCCTCGGGGAGCAGCTGGCTAGTTGGAGCCATGGTGTGGCCTCCTGAAGGATCAGTTACAATGCCAGCTGGGTGGCAATGCCCTGCTGGGCTGGGCAGGGCTCCCCAGAGCCTCACAGGCTCCACGTCAGTGCCCACGGAGGTGCTGCCGCCGCTTCTCTGGTGGCTGAGTCAGGCAGTGGGCGTGCAGCTCCCTGTTAGCACAGGTGACCTGTAAACATCAGCGCTCACGGGCGGGAGGGATGCTTCCATCAGGAGACGGACAGTGCTCCTTTGACCTGAGGTTGAGACGGCTGCCCCGGCCTCTTGGAGCCCCTCATACCTGCGAGTCCACAGGCAAGAAGGGAGAGCCTGTCCTGGCTGGGGCAAGTGATCGCGACGGCCAGGGGGAAATCTGGCCGCTGCTCTTGGTGGAGGTGAGGAAGGCCGTATCTGGAGCCCAGGTGATGGCTTGGGTGTGTCTCAGTATCTCCGTGTCCTGGGAGTGAGGCCGCTGGAGAACTGTGGCCACCTAGTCCAGGCAGGCCTGCTAACGGCTCAGATCGTCTGAGGTGAAGCCTGGGGCTGTCCTGCCAGGTAAAGAGCGAGGTCAGCCGGGAGGCTTACTGAGGGCAAGGGGAATCCAGAGAGGGTGGTCAGAGAAAAATGGCGGCAAATAGCAGCCAGGACCATGTGGTCAGTTGCAGAAACCAGGATGACCGCTTTTGTGTTTCTCCTGACGTAAGTCCTGCGATGTCAAGGAGAGAAATGGACATAGTCCCGAGATTCTTCCACCCTCTTCTGTGGAGAGAGCAGGCTTTTGGTTGCATCGTGTTGGGCAGACGTGCGGCTGTGCTCCTGTCTTTATCTGGAGATGAAGCAGGGCTGCAGGAGGTGCCTGCCAGCCCTCTGACCGGGGGTGGACCGTGGTGTCAGTCTAGACGGCTGATCTCACTGTGGCTGTGAAGGTGTTTCGTGGATACAATTAATACCTGCAATCAATTGCACTAAGCAGATTATCCTTGATAATTCTGATGGGAAGTGGGGGCTGGTCCAATTAGTTGAAAGGTCTTTAGAGCAGAACTGAGGTCTCCCTAAGGATGGGGCAGACAGTCCCAGGCAGGGAGCTCCTGCCTGAGGTCACAGGCTGACGGCCAGCCTGCAGACTCGGACCTGCCTGGCCAGATCGAGGGTGTGTGAGCTGACCCACCGTGACACACCTCTCTCTCTAGGTGGCCCTGGGGGCTCAGGCGGTAAAGAATCCACGTGTCAAGGCAGGAGGCCCGGGTTCAATCCCTGGGTCAGGAAGATCCCCTGGAGAAGAAAACGGCAAACCACTCCGATATTCTTGCCTGGAGAATCCCCATGGACAGAGGAGCCTGGCAGGCTACAGTCCATCGAGTCAAAAAGAGTCAGCACGACTGAGTAGCTCACACACACACACACACAGAGGAAGACTTGGAGCTCCCCAGGCGGAACTAGTGGTCAATAACCCGCCTGCCAATGCAGGAGACATAAGAGACGTGAGCTCAGTCCCCAGGTTGGGAAGATCCCCTGGAGGAGGAAATGGCAACGCTTTCCAGTATTCTTGCCTGGAGAATCCCATGGACAGAGGAGTCTGGAGAGCTACAGTCCATGGGATCACTCAGAGTCAGACACGACTGAAGTGACTTAGCACTATGCACACACACACACACACACACACACACACACACTCTTAATGTGAATGTATATATTTCTTTTTCAAAATGGGAGAATATGCTGTGATTATCAGCCAGAAGGCCCGGAAGATGCAGGCAGGCTGCAGCATTGAGCAGGGCCCTGGGAAGCCCCAAGGGTGGGGGGCTGCAGCTCTGCCCCCCGCCCCGGGAGGTGGCGCTGGTCCCGTGGGAGAGCACGTGAGTCAGGGCAAGCGCCCCGCGCAGCCGGGGTTGGAGACCTTTCGCGGAGCCGGTTGGCATCAGCCTCACTCGTGCCCGCCGAGCGTCACAGTAAGGGCAGGACAGGAGGACCTGCCGAGCCTCTTTCCGCGCTGCTGGGCTCTCAGCCCTGGGCCGGCGGGGCACGCTTCCCACCGCTGGAAAAAGTCCTAACAGTCAGAGCAGCCCCGTGTGGGCCACGCCCTGCGTCTGCTCCCATGGCTGTGCCACCGGCTGCGTCACGCCCTCAAACTCCACACACTGGAGCCCGACCCCGAGACCTCCGGCAGGCACTGCATTTGGGGTTGGGCCTTGAAAGAGGCCCCGGGGGTGAGCCCCGATCTAGTCTGACTTAAGAGAAGAGGGGGTCAGGACACAGACACACACAGGGGACGACCCCAGAGGCCGAGGTGGGGAGACCGCCGAGGGGAGAGGCCTCGGGGCCCGCCAGCCGGCACCTGGATCCGGACGCGAGGCGTCCAGGACTGACCGAGAGCAGAGAGGCCGCCCCGTGCCCTTTGCTGTGGCCTCCTGAGCAAAGTCACACAGGCTGTAACGAAGCCTGTTTTAAAATCGGAGCATTTCCAGCAGAGGCTTTTTGCCCATCACGTCACCTGCTCAGGCAGGCAGGCTGCTTTTCACGGTTCCATCTAGCCGTGCTTGCGCCAAGTAGGCTTTCTGACCGGGCGCCCTACGTCCACAGCCTGAGCATGACTGCCCCCCGTTCCCCAGGAGTCACACTTGTTCCGTGGGCCTCCCCGAGGCAGCACCTTAGACCCTGGGGTCCGTGGGCGTCACTGAGGACCGGCCCGTCCACTGGTGCCCCGGCATCCCTGGGCCAGGGTGCCCGCGACTCCAGGTCACCAAGTTGAGACCATGGGCTCTGACGCCACGCTCCTCCCACCTGCGTATCTGGGTTGGGGGCTGCATCCCGTCATGAGATCGGGCGCCATGGTCAAAGGCAGGGGCGCGGGAGGAATAAGCTGAAGGCTGGGCCCCGGGCGCCACAGCCTCAGAGACAGGGCTGGGCAGGGGGGAACTCGACCAGGACCCAGTAGGGCTCACTCGTGAGGGGCAGGCGCAGCCCTGGAGCCGCATGGGCCTGGCGTCTCCAGAGGAGGAGGGCTCTCTGGCAAGGGCGTCGCTGAGTCCCTGAACGGCCTTGGTTTACTTGTTTGGTTTTACCTCTTGCATTAATTATTAAGTTATTTATGTTGTTACACGGAAAAGCCCCCTGTGCATTTTACGACCGTTGAAAGTCAAAATCTGTCAAAGCTGTTCCCCTGGGAATGTGCGTGCCTGCGTGTCTGCGGGCGCCCCCTCCGCCCGCTCTCGCCCGCAGTGTGAACAGCCCCCGGGCGGGGAGATGGGATGCTGACCCTCTGAGGTGCCCACGCCCTCCCCTCCTGACCATCCCCTGAGACTCGAGGGTGGCGACTCTGGACTCAACCTCTGAGCAGAGTGACAAGTGTGGGAGGAGGGAGGCCGAGGCAGAAGCAGAAGCTGAGCTCAGCCGCTCAGCCGTGTCCGGCTCTGCGACCCCATGAACAGCAGCACGCCAGGCCTCCCTGTCCATCACCAATCCCCGGAGTTCACTCAGACTCACGTCCGTCGAGTCGGTGATGCCATCCAGCCATCTCATCCTCTGTCGTCCCTTTCTCCTCCTGTCCTCAATCTTTCCCAGCATCAGGGCTTTTCTTTTTTTTTTTTTTTCATCAGGGCTTTTCTAACGAGTCGGCTCGTCACATCCGGTGGCCAAAGTGTTGGAGCTTCAGCAGAGGCTGCAGCTGAGGCAGGCTCCCGCACGTCTCCCTCCAAACAGCTTTCCTTTGGCTGCTGGCCCAAGAAGTTATTTCTAATCCAATAAAAATTAAAAGGACTTACGAGGAGGATTTACTTACAGGGTGGACTGGCTCTGGCACACAGTTCATTGCTAATGTTAACACCTCTTTATACGAAAAATTCTGGATATAGAGCCTTTCTCTCTACGGACAACTTAGCAGGTAAACGACTGAAACCCTATTTTCATTCACCACTGGATACTCCAGGCCCAGACAGTGTCTTGGGCTCAGTAGATGTGAGCAAACATTTATTTAGTGCTGATGACATGAAAAATAAGAAGAAAGCTAGACAGATGTGATTGTCACGGTCCCAGATAAGGCAGGATCCTACTTCGGTGTAAATAGAACACGCTGAACTTGAAGGCTTCCAACAGAAGAGAAACTCACGAGGGTTATCAGACTTTTGAGAAAGGCTCCATCGTCCTGGATGTTGAGGGCAGCTCTTGTGTGGATGCTCTGACCTCAGCTTCTGATTCACTTCCGTTCATTCACTCAGACATTCGTCCATTCTACACCCTACACCCTAAAGGAACATGAGTGCCTTGCAAAGCATGTGTAAAGCAAGACCCCGTGAAAGTCAGAGCTTGCTGCTGAAACAAGCCTCTGGGAAGTCAGCATAGGGCTGCTCATAAGGTGGGACGGAGCAGCAGCGTCTGTGCCTTTCTCAAACCACGACGCACGGAAGTGTGAGCCTGTGAGTCCCACCCCCGAGCTCTGCAGATGAGGGGCCCCAGGCCCTCAGGCGGGCTGCCGCTGGCTAGGCCCCTGGTCCCAGAGGTGAGGAGAAGCCACCGATGAGCATTTAAGAGACATTCAGAGTAGAAAATAGCCTCCTTAGACATAAGGAACACCCTTCCGTTACAGTGTGAGAGATACTATACGTGCCCATAGAGTTCCTTATCCACTCAGAAGTATCTTTTATCGTGTATACATTTTAAACTTGCACAGAATCTTAAACTGGGGCTATTAGACGTGTTTCCTGCACGCATATTTGAATCAGTACATAATCTGTCTACATAAATATTGTTTGAATCAAGTTAAATTGACAACATCAAAACATTTTTGGCCTAGACAATATGGTACTTTTATGGTTAACAGAATAACCTTAATGTATGAGACTACTTTAATTCATTAATCTTAAATGGGGATTACAAATAATATAATTAGGTCTGTTGGGGGACATGGCTTAATATCTAAACAAAACTTGATCAAAAGAAAATTTAACATTTCTGAAACTTTTGTGTGAAATAATATATTACTCAGATATTAAGTTCACTGACCACTCAAGCATTTTATGAGTTCCCGACTTCTCTAGATGTTATACTTAGCTATACATATACATATTTTTAAACTAAGAAGCTTGTAACAGAACTATGATTTTTTATGACTGTGTGTTTGATATGTTACTTTCCAAGAGTGCTGAAAATAAAATGCTGGAAAACATGCAGATAAAATGATGCCTTTGCAGACATTTGCTTCCCCATTAGCAAAAAGGAAATTGAGAGACTGCCGCGGGGGTTTCATGTGGGCAAAACCAGCACCGATACACCCTAAGGTCTAGCTCGTTTCCTACAGGCTGTGCCACCGGGGGCGTTTAGAGGCGACATGAGGACTGAATGCGCCCTGAGCGCGCCTCGGTGACTTCATGACTGCCGGCCTCGCTGCTGCGTGGGCCTTCCTCTGGTCGCGCTGAGCGGCGGCCACCCTCGAGGCTCAGGCTTCTCGCCGTGGCGGCTCCTGTCTTGTGCAGCAGGGGCTCCGGGGCCCGTGGGCTTCAGCAGTGTGGCTCGCAGGCTCTACAGCGCTGGGTCAGTGGCTGTGGTTCACGGGCCTCGCTGCGTCATGGCCTGTGGGACCTTCCTGGACCAGGGATCAAACCCACAGCCTCTGTGTTGGCAGGCGGGCTCTTTACCACGAGTCACCTGGGGAACCCAGGACGAACTACAAATTCAGACTGAGAAAAAAAGAGTCCTTTGCTTCCTGGTCCCATCATTGCACGCCCAGCATCAGCATTTGCTCCTGCCTTGAGCCTGTGGTGGGTTTATTTGGGCTCCTGTTCGCCACTCCTTCTGGTCTCAAGACCCCTTAAGGGGTGGGGAGTCACGTATCGTGAGTCCCTGTAGCAGCAGCGCTTTGCTCAAGACTTGGGGTGTGGAGTTGCTGGGGGGCTGGGAACGACCCCAAACCAAACCAGGTGGGAGAAGGTGTTCTCCAGACCGCCCGCTCCCTGCCTTTGCCCACCACCCATGTGAGAGCGCCTCGCCCCCACCCTCAGAAACCACAAGGATGGCCGGGACCAAAATCCTCTTCCCGTCCCGACTCTGTAGGCAAGACTCGGGGCCGTGTCTTCAGTGAGGAAGCTTTCCCTGCCCCTGTAAGATCCCTGTCACACGCGCCTCCCAGGAGACCGAAATACACTTCCCTCTTACAGAAAATGTATTCCTCGAAACATCCGATTGCCGTGATCAGAGGGTGCGATCCAGCTGCTCCCAGCCATTCCGGGCCCCGCGCTTCCTCTGAGTTGGTGGAGGCATTTTGTGTAATTATCCTGCTTGTTTTTCCGCTCTGTCTCCTCGGTAGCTCCCCGGATAGTTTTTCTTGGTTAATTGCTCGTGTTGCTTCTTGCCCCACCGTGATTTCAAGGTGCTGTGCTCTGTCACCTGGATTGAAGTCTCCTCTGAACGTGATGGTCACGTGCTCGGGGAGATGACGGGACTGACCCGGTGGTCAGCTGATCACTGGCTTTGCCCCCCGCCAGCGCGGCAGCAGAGCCCTTGGCTGCCGCGTTCCCCGCGTCCACGCCCGCGGCCAGCCTTGCACAGGGACACAGGGACACACTGCTCGCCCTCAGTCACCCCGGCTGGAACCCCGCAGCCACCACTGACCTCGAGAGAACTCAGGAGAGGCAGCAACAACAGGGAGGCAGGGGGCAGGGGGCCGTGTCCTCAACGTCCCCACGTAGCAGCCGGTCTGGGGCGCCCCGTTCGTCCCTGGTGCTGCGGTGCTGTTGGTCTGTGGTGCTCTCCTGGGGCCTGGCCGGCCTCTGCCCCCTTCTCCGCACCCTTTGCTGGGGTTGCTGGCCAAGGAGCCTCCCTGGCAGTCCAGCCGGGGTGAGGAGGCCAGGCGGTCTGTCTGGGTGGTCCCCCATTGTCCGTCCATCCGGGAAGCCATCCAACCCGCAGCTTGAACCCTAGATGTCCAGCAACGCCTAAGACACCGGCCAATCCAGGCTGGCGGAGGGGAGAAGCACCTTTTCACAACTTGGTGGCTTCCTCTGGTTGATATTTGGAGCAGGATTTGCAAAATATGTCCCCTCTGAGCTCATGATTGTGGGGGAACTAGAAACTTGGACTGGCTTTTAAGTAATAAAAACGTTTAACCCCTAAAATCACAGAGATAACGGGTTGAATCGTGTGCTCCTCAAAAGACACGCTGACATCCTCAGGACCTGAGTACCTGAGGTACCCGAGGTGAGACCTTATCCAGGGATGAGGTCATTGCAGATGGGGCTCCCCAGGTGGCTGTGAGGAAAAGAATCCACCCGCAGAGCAGGAGACGGGGGTTCAGTCCCTGGTCAGGAAGATCCCCTGGAGGAGGGCATGGCAACTCACTCCAGTATTCCTGCCTGGAGAATCCCACGGACAGAGGAGCCCGACGGGCTACGTACAGTCCATGGGGTGGAAAAGAGTGGGACACGGCTGAGCGACTGAGCTACTGAGCGCACGTAGCAGATGGGGTCTGTTAAGAGGGAGTCACTCTGGGGTGGGTGGCTGTCCCAGAAGGAGGGGTTTGGATGCAGACGCAGGCAGAGGGTGGCGTGTTCACGAGCTGGGGACCCGGGGACCGGGGAGGCTGGGGGGGTGCGGAGGCGTGGGGGCAGGCCCTCCGTCACGGGCAGTCTGCGGGCCTTGCTCTCGGCCCTCAACCTCCAGACGGGGAGATGGGATTACCACTGCCTTAATGCCTGGTCTGTGGAGCTTTCATCACGGCAGCCACAGGGATTGGATTCTAACAGCATCTGACTAAACACGTAGAACAAGATAGGAAATGTTCGCACTGTACTGCGGGTGAAAAGAGTTATCATTCACTCATTTTTTTCTGGAAAGACACACTCCTTCCATCGACCCTGAGCGCTTTCATGAATTGTCTCCCTGGGAAGGAGAGCCCGACTCCTCCCTCTCTCCTCTCCAACCCCAGCTGACTTTGCTGCTTTCATGGGGTTCTTCGGGGCCTCCCTGCCTCCCCAGCATCACCCAGCTGCCAGCCTGCTCACCACCCTCCTCACCCCGAACAAAGCCTGAGTGGCTCCGTCCTCACTCATCGCCAGTGCCCCGCACAGCCCACTGCCGAGCCCCTCCTGGCACCTCCGTCCAACCCACAAGGGCCCTGCACCCTCCCCTACCCATTCTGCCCATCTGGCCAGGGGGTCCTCCTGCCTCCTCACAGCCCAGCATCCTTTCAGCTTAGCCAGGGGCCCCTCCTCCAGGCAGGCCTCCTGGCTGTTCCCTGCCAGGGTCACGGGTGACTGGTGCAGGTCAGGGACACCTCGCTGCAGGCCGAGAGGCTCTGTAAGTGTGTGTTCCTGGATTGGACTCTCAGGATGGCACCCGAGTGCGGGCATCTCAGGGGTGGGGCCGGGCTGCACTGCAGCCCCGAGCCCCCAGCCCTGCTCCCCGCCCCCCTTCCTGAGCGCCTAACATGGCCTCTGTCTCCTGCACCATTGCACCTGCCAGGCTGTGTCCTTCCAGGACACACGTGGCCCGAAGGACCCCAAGCCGCTGCAGAAGGAAGCCGGGCTCCTCCTGGATGGCCTCACCATGGAGGCAGCCGGGTGGCTGGACTCATTCTTAACGGTCCTCCCTGCAGCTGGGCCTGCATCCCGGCCTTGCCCTCCACTCTGGCCCACCTGCCGAGGGGAGGAGCGAGGCGTGGGGTCAGACCTGCGCCTCCCCCGCCCCCAGCCCCCACCTGGAGCGCAGCCCCTCTGGTTCAGGACCTGGTGTGAGTTACGATACAGACACAGCAGCGGCGCTCCGGAACAAGCGTCTCCACGAGCAGCCCCCCACCTGGTTCCTGGCTGCGCCCCCACCCGCAGCCCAGCACAGACCCCTTCACAGCGGGGTGGAGGTCACAGAGAAGACAGGCTGCAGAAAATAGGGAAAAGAAGAGAGAAAGGAGAACCTGCCTGCTCCCCAAAGTCTGCATGCAGGATCTCACGGGCGCCTCCTCAGGGGCTCACGTCTGGCAGGCGGTTCGGGGGGGCGTGGGGTGTGCCGTGGGCCCCAGGCACCCCCAGTGGCCACCCTGCCGGGGCACTCAGCATGGACCCGGCGGCTCTGCCGGGAGCAGGGCCTCCCCGCAGCTGCTGCTCCCTCCCCTTCTCAGCACTGGCCCCTTCTCCCTGCCCTTCACGCTGACACAGGACCCCAGGGGCCCCTTCCCCCGTCCCGTCACCAGGAACCTCACAGGGACTGTCCCGAGAGGACGGACTTGATGACCATTTCCAAAGTGAGCCTCTGGCGGGAGGCGGTCCAGCCATGTGGCTGACGCTCTGGGCTACATACTGTTAATAGAACAAGACTCGGGGGGTGGGGCGCAGCAGGGTGGGCTTTCTGAGTCCCAGTCTGATGACCCTGTGACTTTCAGGAGCCAAACACTACTCCACTTTTAAATTAACACCTTGTGCTTCTGGGGTAACAGAGTTAAGCTATTTTAATAAAGTTTTCCATGGACTGGAGGGGAAGGCATGAACCGAAAGAAAGAAAGGCAAGAATGAATTTCTTATCGGACCATCAGAGCTTGTGGAGAAACATATAAACAGGCCAGGAAGATGAATCAGATCGGAGTTCTGCGCTGCTGTACCCCGGGGACCTGGCGAAACCTCTAATATCTTCTGTCGAACACTCCAGAGACATGTGTTGAGCTCGTTAGCTGATTATCAATGTGAGTAAACCCACAAGGGGAGAATCAGTGTTCCGCGAATGCACAGACGGACCCCTGACCTTTGGCTGTGTACTGATGGGGGTCGGACACTGTAACATGTAAAAACAGAGCCATTTTCAAACGGGTTCTGGTGTGGGCTTGTTAATATTCTTACTTGTCTAAGAGAACAGAAGGAAAGAAATGACATACAGCAGCAGAGAAAACCCCGAGATTCAGATCCTCAGTAAATGCTCTTCCTTAGAAGACTAATTTCAAATAATTCTACAAAGAGTTCCCGCTTCACCTGGCAGCTCAGAGAGGCTTCTCTCCTCCCCCGATGAACTTGGTGGACCTCTCAGGCGTTAGTTACGCCTGTGAGGTTTTGGGTCTGTGGGGTTTCACAGCGGACACTCAGACACTTGTCCTAAGGTGGATTTTAAAATATCTTAACTTCATGTGTGGTTCTAGTGGTCGTGCTGCAGACCTGGGGACTGAAGGCAGGGGGATGCTGGCCTCACCCTCAAGGCTGCAGTTTCCGGGCTCAAGTTCTCCTCCAGAATCTGTTTAGGAGACAGGCTTGTTCCCCCAGCTTCCCTGGTGGCTCAGTGGTAAAGCACCTGCCTGTGATGCAGGAGATGATGGAGATGCTGGTTCGATCCCCGGGTTGGGAAGACCTCCTGGAGGAGGGCATGGCAGCCCACTCCAGGGTTCCTGTCTGGAGAATCTCAAGGACAGAGGAGCCTGGCGGCTGCAGTGCGTGGGGTCGCATCACAGTCAGATGGCTGAGTGATGGAGCACAGCACGTTCCCCGAGGGCTGCCCAGGTGGCGCTAGTGGTAAGGAACCCGCCTGCCCATGCAGGGGGCTCAGCAAGATCCTGGGTCAGCAAGATCCCCTGGAGGAGAAAATAGCAACCCACTCCAGTGTTCCTGCCTGGAGAATCCTACGGACAGAGGAGCCTGGCAGGCGAGTCTACGGGGTGGCAAAGAGTCGGACACGACTGAAGCGACTTAGCACGCGTGTACGCACGCTTGTTCTCTAAGTCTTGGACTCCCTGTTTATGAAGCGGGGATGGGGGCACCAACCGTGCCAGCAGCACAGAGTTGGTGGGAAGAGAGGGGGTTCACATCCGAGGGCCTCAATGACATTGGCTGCCGGTCGTCCTTGTCCCCGAGGTAGGATGTACCACCCACTGGGGCAGAAGCTTTAGAGAACGGGAACCTACCTGGAGGAAGAAAAGCCGACCTTCGGCTCAGCAAAGAGCCCAGCATTGGGAAAGACCAAGGGAGAAAGACAGACAGACACATACACACATACACACTGAGGCGGGGGGGCCCGCCTAGGGGAGACATCTAACCCTCCAGGCGGCTGCACCGTCAGTGGGCAGTGTCAGAGCCCACATTCACGCCTGAGCTCTAGTCCTCAGAGACCTCTCTCTACACGCTGAGCTAGGGACTCACGAAGTCTGGTTAGAGTGCGTCTTACATGTTTGCGGCATTTGCCCCGATCTTGGATAACCATCAGCCCACCGGCCAGACCCTCGACTCCAGCTGCAATAGTTTCCCCCAGTTTGGTGCGTGGGACCAGTTGTTGGAAGCAGCCGCCCTCAGCATGCACGCCTGGCCCTTTGCGTCCTGCAGGCATGCTGGCAGCCAGCACTGGAATGGTGAAAACACTTAGAGGATAAAGGACACTCAGCCTTGGGCGCTTTCTGGGCGTTGGCCCTGAAGCCTGCTGTGCCGGCTTCTCCCCAGGTGGGCCCAAGCGTGCTCATCCCTAAGGCTGTTCTACAAATATGATGCTTCAGCCCGATGGAGGGTGTGGACAGGGCCTTCTCTTCCTTCAGAAGACAGTCCATTGCGGAAACGTACATGTGTTTTCATTTTCTCCATAGGGAGTCCTTTTCTTGTCTTAAAGAGCTATTTTAGGCAATCTTTTTCTTGTGTGGACTTTTTGCATAATAAAACTTATACTATGCTTTGTGTTACATAGGCATCATTCGAGACCAGCCCTACCTGGGATGAAAATACTATTATTATGCCCATTTTACAGTCAAAAAAACTGAGGCTTAGTTGAAAAGAACATAAAAAAGAAAAATCAGGATTTTATTTTATTTTTTATTTTTTTTAATTTTTTTAAATTTTTTTTAATTAATTTTTTTTATTTAATTTTAAAATCTTTAATTCTTACATGTGTTCCCAAACATGAAACCCCCTCCCACCTCCCTCCCCATAACATCTCTGTGGGTCATCCCCATGCACCAGCCCCAAGCATGCTGTATCCTGCGTCAGACATAGACTGGCGATTCAATTCTTACATGATAGTATACATGATAGAATGCCATTCTCCCAAATCATCCCACCCTCTCCCTCTCCCTCTGAGTCCAAAAGTCCGTTATACACCGCTGTGTCTTTTTTCCTGTCTTGCATACAGGGTCGTCATTGCTATCTTTCTAAATTCCATATATATGTGTTAGTATACTGTATTGGTGTTTTTCTTTCTGGCTTACTTCACTCTGTATAATCGGCTCCAGTTTCATCCATCTCATCAGAACTGATTCAAATGAATTCTTTTTAACGGCTGAGTAATACTCCATTGTGTACATGTACCACAGCTTTCTTATCCATTCATCTGCTGATGGACATCTAGGTTGTTTCCATGTCCTGGCTGTTATAAACAGTGCTGCGATGAACATTGGGGTACATGTGTCTCTTTCAATTCTGGTTTCCTCGGTGTGTATGCCCAGCAGTGGGATCGCTGGGTCATAAGGTAGTTCTATTTGCAATTTTTAAAGGAATCTCCACACTGTTCTCCATAGTGGCTGTACTAGTTTGCATTCCCACCAACAGTGTAGGAGGGTTCCCTTTTCTCCACACCCTCTCCAGCATTTATTGCTTGCAGATTTTTGGATCACAGCCATTCTGACTGGTGTGAAGTGGTACCTCATTGTGGTTTTGATTTGCATTTCTCTGATAATGAGTGATGTTGAGCATCCTTTCATGTGTTTGTTAGCCATCTGTATGTCTTCTTTGGAGAAATGTCTATTTAGTTCTTTGGCCCATTTTTTGATTGGGTCATTTATTTTTCTGGAATTGAGCTGCATGAGTTGCTTGTATATTTTTGAGATTAGTTGTTTGTCAGTTGCTTCATTTGCTATTATTTTCTCCCATTCAGAAGGCTGTCTTTTCACCTTGCGTATATTTTCCTTTGTTGTGCAGAAGCTTTTAATTTTAATTAGATCCCATTTGTTTATTTTTGCTTTTATTTCCAGAATTCTGGGAGGTGGATCATAGAGGATCCTGCTGTGATTTATGTCGGAGAGTGTTTTGCCTATGTTCTCCTCTAGGAGTTTTATAGTTTCTGGTCTTACATTTAGATCTTTAATCCATTTTGAGTTTATTTTTGTGTGAAAAGTCAGGATTTTAAAGGAGCCTACACGTCTAGTCTTCACGACCCAGATAATCACAATGGTGTGATCACTCATCTAGAGCCAGACATCCTGGAATGTGAAGTCAAGGGGGCCTTAGAAAGCATCACTATGAGCAAAGCTAGGGGAGGTGATGGAATTCCAGTTGAGCTGTTTCAAATCCTGAAAGATGATGCTGTCAAAGTGCTGCACTCAATATGCCAGCAAGTTTGGAAAACTCAGCAGTGGCCACAGGACTGGAAAAGGTCAGTTTTCATTCTAATCTCAAAGAAAGGCAATGCCAAAGAATGCTCAAACTACCACACAATTGCACTCATCTCACATGCTAGTAAAGTAATGCTCAAAATTCTCCAAGCCAGGCTTCAACAATGTGTGAACCGTGAACTTCCTGATGTTCAAGCTGGTTTTAGAAAAGACAGAGGAACCAGAGATCAAATTGCCAACATCTGCTGGATCTTGGAAAAAGCAAGAGAGTTCCAGAAACACATCTATTTCTGCTTTATTAACTATGCCAAAGCCTTTGACTGTGTGGATCACAATAAACTGTGGAAAATTCTGAAAGAGATGGGAATACCAGACCACCTGACCTGCCTCTTGAGAAATCTGTATGCAGGTCAGGAAGCGACAGTCAGAACTGGACATGGAACAACAGACTAGTTCCAAATAGGAAAAGGAGTACATCAAGGCTGTATATTGTCACCCTGCTTATTTAACTTATATACAGAGTACATCATGAGACACGCTGGACTGGAAGAAACACAAGCTGGAATGAAGATTTCCAGGAGAAATATCAATAACCTCAGATATGCAGATGACCCCACCCTTATGGCAGAAAGTGAAGAGGAACTAAAGAGCCTCTTGATGAAAGTGAAAGAGGAGAGTGAAAAAGTTGGCTTAAAGCTCAACATTCAGAAAGCGAAGATCATGGCATCCGGTCCCATCACTTCATGGGAAATAGATGGGGAAACAGTGGAAACAGTGTCAGACTTTATTTTTTTGGGCTCCAAAATCACTGCAGATGGTGATTGGAGCCATGAAATTGAAAGACGCTTACTCCTTGGAATAAAAGTTATGACCAACCTAGATAGCATATTCAAAAGCAGAGACATTACTTTGCCGACTAAGGTCCATCTAGTCAAGGCTATGGTTTTTCCAGTGGTCATGTATGGATGTGAGAGTTGGACTGTGAAGAAGGCTGAGTGCCAAAGAATTGATGCTTTTGAACTGTGGTGTTGGAGGAGACTCTTGAGAGTCCCTTGGACTGCAAGGAGATCCAACCAGTCCATTCTGAAGGAGATCAGCCCTGGGATTTCTTTGGAGGGAATGATGCTAAAGCTGAAGCTCCAGTACTTTGGCCACCTCATGAGAAGAGTTGACTCATTGGAAAAGACTTTGATGCTGGGAGGGATTGGGGGCAGGAGGAGAAGGGGATGACCGAGGATGAGATGGTTGGATGGCATCACTGACTCGATGGACGTGAGTGTGAGTGTACTCCGGGAGTTGGTGATGGACAGGGAGGCCTGGCTGCTGCGATTCATGGGGTCGCAGAGAGTCAGACACGACCGAGCGACTGAACTGAGCTGAACTGACATGTCTAGTCAATGCTGTTTCTTCATTTTTCTCCCTTATAACTCTTCCTAAAATCTGGAGGCAGTTTTTCCAGGATATGAACAGAAAAGGGCCCAGTCTCGGTTTAACCTGCTTGTGTTTTGGTGTTGGGACTGCAGGCTTGTGTTCAGAGATCTGAATGTTGCAGGCGGCAGACGCCACCTGTCGGGACCAGAAACCCCCCCAGGCCACTTTCGGCGAGTCGGTGTGAGGGCCCCGGGGGGCAGAACCTGGCTTTGGTCCCTGTGTCTCCCACCCTGCTTTCTAAAGACACCTGTCCACAAACCCGAAGACAAGGGCTCGCGTTTCTCTTTGGGTTGGGTCTGGCCTGCCCATGCTACATGACCCACATTTCTCTGAGAAGGCAGCCAGGAGCGAATTTAGAAAACCAGGAGTTTAATAATGACCCTCGCTTTTAAAGATTAAAGACGTGACACCAAGGGAGGGCTTATCTTTCCTAGTGTTGAGACTTACAACCATTCACAAGTCAGACAGAGTTTTTGAAAAAATTCCTTAAGAAAATGCTGACCATCTGTTTTCCTTCTTGAGGACAACTCAAATCCTCTTTGTCTTCTCCTAAATCTCCTCCCGGAGACAAGAGGAGTTTGGTTGTGTGTGCACCTCCCTCGGGGTATAAAGGCGCCCCCACCTGTGAGAATCCCTGTAGAGACTCCTGAGGACCCTCTAGAATCGTCAGCGCAGGGAACCCGTCAACCCCTGCTGGTGCACAGAGCATCCTGACTCTGAAGGGTTGCCTCCCGGTCGGGTCTGACATGTCCTTGCAGGTGCTGTGCAGATTTCCATCTGCTTGGCTCCTTCCTTCCCTTCTAGCCCGGCCAGAACTCGGGGCTGCCCACCCACCACCTGCCCAGAGCCCCTCACCCATCCCACGGCCTCTGCTGGGCAGGGAGGGTCAGACCTTGCAGCCCAAAGCCCCATCCTCAGGTGACCCTGGTCACCGCATCGGGGCAGCCAGGAGTCGCCTTGTGGCCTTGATAGAGAGATTGGGCTAATCATCATCATTTCTGTCCTTTTTCATCCACGTGTTAACAGGAGAGCCTGAGCAATTCAAGAAATCGCCTGTTTCAAGTCTGTCTTTACGGCGTGACAGTCAGAAGCAGCGAGGGATCGGCTTCCGCGATCTGACTGCACAGCCGTCGCTGGGAGGCCAGTCGTGGAGCGAGGCCCTGAACCATCTCTGCAGCCTGCGCAGGCGCGCACCCTGCCTGCAGGAGATCCTTCCCAACGGGCCCTCTTCTGCGGGCAGGCTCTTGGAGGGAGAGGTGAGCACCAGGGGATGTGGTCCAGATGAATGGGCTGGGCCCCTGCCACAGGGGCTCAGAGGGTGGGCATGAGCACAGAGTCCAGTGCTGGCTGAAGTCGTAGCTGTGACTCAAGTTTTATCAAAATAGTAACATTTTGAGGGGGAGGGAAGAGGGAGAAAGGGGTGGGAAAGGAGAGAGAAGGAGGAGGGAGAAGGAAGGGGAGGAGGGGAGGGAGAGGAGGGGAGGGGCGGGGAGGGCGGGGCGGGGCGGGGGTAGGGGTAGGGGCGGGGGCGGGGCGGGGGCGGGGCGGGGGCGGGGCGGGGCGGCGAGGGGCCCTCCCCATGGGCTGGGGAAGGAGGTGGGCTGCCCAGTCTCGGTGGTGGTTTGGGGTGTCACTTAAGATCTCTGAGCCTCGGGTTCTATATCTGAAAGACAGGATTTGGATGAGAGGAATTTAGCGTTTCTAGCTCTACAGTCTTATGTTCTGAACTTCTAAACGGTACCAGTGGGTTAAGAACACGTCAGCATAGCTCTAACATGCTTCCTACCCTAAGAAGAGTTCTCTCAGGCATCAGGCACCATTTTTATAAACTCCTTTGGTCCCAGCTTGACTGCTCTTTTTTAACCAGGTGAGGTTGAGTTAAATGCTTTCAGTGCCATATAGACAATCTGAAGTTTTAAAAGTAAAGCACACTCGCTATCTGCAGGAGTTTGACTAGTTGGTGAGTTAAAGAAAATGCTCCCACCTCAAAGGACATCGTGGAAATTAAATCAGCAGCTCCTAGCCAGGGACCAGCTGCGTGAGGTGGTGATGGTTGCTGGCTCCACGGCTGAGGAGGAGAGACTGAAAAGTTGAGATCAGGCCGGAGCAGGAAGCAGAGGGAGCCCCTGGACTGAAACTCCGCGCCGCGGCTTCCCGGAGCTCCTGGGAAGTTAGAGGGCGGCCCCTCCTGGGAGCAGCCAGGCACGTTCAGCTTGTCGGCTTCCAGCAGCCAGGGAGGGGGCAGCACGTGCTTTTCCAAACTCCCATTTACCCTGAAAATCTTCCAGCCCTGAGAATAAAAGCTCCAGTGGGTCAGAGGACAAATTAGGGCCCCGAAGAGCCTGGCGCAGCCCTGTCTGATGGATCTTCACCTGGCCGCCGGAGGTCTGGTCCGAATGGAAAGCCACATAATCCTTTCACTGGAGAATCCGTCCCCACTCACCCATCTTTTGTTGCAAGTAATTCAACATCTCATTTGCCCTCATTTTCTTTCTTTATATTTTTGTACTTGAGCTTTTTGTCTCCCCCATTCATGTCCCTTGCTAATTGGAAGGTCTTTTGAAGAAAGTTCTCCCCGGCATTTGGTCCTTTGGTTACTTTGTTTTCTCTTTTTTGTATTAATGGAGAAGTTTTAGATTCAAGTAAGAGTTAAAACTTTTCTCCCCTCGATCCTAAATATATTGATGTACAAAACTAAATTTTTAAAATAATACTTTTGTTATGGAAAGAATAGTTTTTCTGAACAAATAACATGAATGTTAGTATTAAGTGGAAACACCCTATGGGATAAACGCAAAACTCTTCCAAATCCTTTTTAGGGGGGAAAAAAAAATCTCAAAAGTCTCAAATTAGCAAATGAAAACACTGTGTCCAGGTATATTGTTTCCTAAATATGTCTAAAATCTGTCATAATCTGTTTTCCTGGAACAATAATAAAGTGGTTCCAAGACCCACATCACTATCATTCTCCAGACAAAGGTTATCTGTGCATTATGTTCAATATAGAATTTTCAAATTTTGAAACATTTTATTATTACGGTAATGGCTATTGCCGTTTCTAACAGACACCCTGTCAGAAGGTTTAAAAAATGTATGCCTCGGTTCACGCAAGAGAAACACAAAGGTCAAAACTTTTAAAATGTCACTTCTTCTGCAGTTTTGCATAGAAAATACCTTGGATCAGTGGGAGGGCTCCTTGCCCATAGAAACAGGCTGCAGGGAAAGAATGTTACCCCGCTGCTGAGTTTCCACTGTCCCTGCAGCTGCGGGCTGAGCAGAAAGGCACTGTGGGAGACTATTGTCACCCCAGCTGGGTAATGGTTTTCTTATTTTACAGTCAGCAGCCAAGGGGGGCTGGGGTGTCTCCGTAAAGTGCCTGAAAAAAAAAAAAAAACTCCTGCAAATAGATCCCTTTTCCCCTCCTCGGTGAGAAAGGGGAGTCTGTGAAACGTGTGTTTCATTTGGCCCTAGCGGGGTAATTAACCAGCAGAAACAAAAGGAACCCAAGACGGAAACCTCGTACGCAACATCCTTCCCTAACAGACCTGGGCTTGAGGGGAGGCAGGCGTCTTCAGGGTCTGCAGGCTGGGCCCCATGATTGTTCCCTTCATGTGCCATCAGCCAATGACTCCCTCCTTGCTCATTATTAGAAAGTCACCTGCCATGGAGTGGAAGGCAGGGCACAGGAATGTTGATTTCCAGTGTTTCAGCAAAGCCAGGCTGCAGGCACTGGCCGGTTGCTGAGTTTCTGTAAACAGCAGTTCGGTTGTGGGGTGCATCTTTCTGGCAAAGTTTGAGCAGCGCCTGCCCTTCAAGCTGGTTTTGCTTCGGTTTTGTTTTGAACTGCAAACTGTTTGGGCCAGCCTGCGATTGTTACCATGGAAACTCAGTGGTGTTTTTTTTTTGAAGGTGAAAAGTCAGCGACCTCTTAAGAGTTCCCGCCACAGGAATAAATATTCTAGCGGCTCGGCAGGAAGGAGCCGGGCTGCCAGGAGAGGCAGTGACGGCCCGCGGTGAACGCGTGTGTTTCCAGCCACGAAGCCACGAGGTGACTGTGCTCAGATATTTCACGAAGCCAGGCTGCTTGGACTGCGTGTTCCAAAACCGATGAGACTGTTCCGTGCAGGGCCTGAGAAATGAAGTGGATACAAACCTCCTTGGCTTTCCCAAGCAACAAGGACGTGGCCAAGGCCCAGTCTGGGAATGTCCACTTTGTCTACCTGGTCTCTGGAGATCCAGGAAGCGAACACTTTTAAACAGAAACTCCACTCTAAAGGTGGTGCCGTGACCAGGCTTGGAACTCCTTTAGCCTCAGAGCGGTGAGGAGAAACCTGGCGGGGTTTTCTTTTAAAAGTGCTGAATCAGTGAGACCGGCGTTTCTTCTGACTGGGCTGAGGAAGACTTGGGCTCAGCGCGGCTCTTGGAGGAGGAGCAAGCGCCCTCCTCCGTCCCTGGGAGTGGACAGGCCCGGAGAGCCGGCAGCAGAGCGCAGGGCGTGCTCACTGAGCCCTTGGAGCGCTGCCCCAGTGCTGCCCCAGGAAGTTCCTGAATGAGGTGCGCTTGGCAAGACCGGCGGAGGAGCAACAGGCCTGCGTCCCTCAGGGTGCAGGTGCCCTTCTCTCTGGGGGCTGCTTTAGAGCGCGTGAGGGCACTGATCTAAGCAGAGCTTCTCAGATGTGACTCCTCAAATGTAAAGGTGAGGAAACAGCAGCAGCAAGAGGCGAAGACGAGCACAAGCGAGAATCTGGTGTTCTGACCCTCTGCTGTGTGTGAGGGGACGACACCCCAGAAGTCACAGGGCCAGGGCAGGCTGATTCCAGCAAAGGAAGGTAGGCCTGGCAGACGCACCTCCCGGGCGCACGGCTCTCACTTGTAGAGACGAGGGTGGGTGCGCTGGGCGCTGGGCACCGGGCAGGGCAGCTCCCGTGCCTCGGGGAAGGCGGTGTGGACTGGGCCTGACGCGTCTCCTGCTTGATGCCCCACCCAGATTTGCACACACATTCCAGAACCATTCTTTAAGGGCAAATGTGCAAAACCAGCCTGGACAAAGGCCGCTGGTGACCTGCCCCCAGCTGGCATGGCTTCCAGGGTGGGGTTTGGGCCCCGGCTGCTGTCGGGGGCTGGGGGATGGGGAGCGGGGCAGACTGAGCGGGAAGACTGTGTTCCACGACCTCAGAGCCAGTGCAGCCCTCGGGTCTTGGACTTCCGGGTCGCAGGTCCTGGACTTCCGGGTCGCGGGTCCTGGACTTCCGGGTCCCGTGCCTTCCCGCCAGACTGAGAGCTTCTCCTTGGCGAAGATGTCCCTGAACACAGGCCCCCAGCCCAGGTCCGAGACTCTACAGAGAGGACGGGTGCGTGAGGGGTGAAGTGAGACCACAGCACATCGCTGCCTCGTGGGCAGAGCAGAGACTGGGCGCCCAGAGGCCTCTTCACCCCACCCCCCACTCACCCCATCATACCCACCCCCCGCCCGCCCACCTCGTCCACTGCCTGGCCCCTACTAGTGTGAAGAAATAACCCTCCGGACAAAGCAATTCTTCCTTCTGAAGAAACAATAAAAACTTCGATGCAAGGAAACAAGTGATTTCGAAGAAAATGAATGTTCTATTTTGTCCCTCTTACGCAAGCTTTGCTAAACGCAATTACTCATTTCAGTTTTCCTAGCATTCCTTTTGGGAGAGCAGCCTCTTTTAGTCAAAGCTCATTTGTTGAGATCCTGGCGTTTATCCTTAATAAACAGATGCCCTCAGAGACTCCTTTTGGCAAACTGAAAAACTCCTTTTTAGCAAAGTGTTGAGAGGGTAGGGAGAGGGCTCGTGGCATGAAGGGGTGACCGTGCTCGGGTTTCTCAGCGTAAAATGGGGGTGACGACAACTTCTGCTGTCCTGGATCCAAGGGGTCGTGAGGATGATGGGGACAGTGGCAGTGAGCGCTTTGGGATTCAAAGTGAAATTCAAGCGAGAAGCAGAGCAAATTTTCGACACAAACAAATGGGTTTGATCTTGAACTCATTGCAACTTCAAGAAAAGAGAAGGTAAATAAGAGAAGGAACATTGAACAGCAATGAACTTTGCTTCCGGTAGAGCTGATTCCAAGTTAATATTAATAATGATTGACCATCTGTACTAGAGAGTGAAAAGTATTGTTTTAAGAGAGAAAAAGTCGGCATCCAAGGAAAATCTAATATTTTTGCCATGAAAATGCTCAACTGTCTCAGCAAAAACTAGGAGTAAAAGGAGAGAACAGAGTAGAAGATTCCAGCTCTTTCCAATCTTAACTTGTTTTGTGTGAAGGGAGAAATAGAGCATTTTGCTTTCTGGGTTTCATCCAGCAGTTGAAAAATGTGTGTGAATTCTGAGTGTGAGGAATTAGTGAATAGTTACCAGCTCAACCGAGAAGCTCAGAAACACATAGTTAACAAAAGAAAAAAGGGGAATGAACATTAATGAAATCACACCATCCAAAACGAGGAAAAGGAAAAATAAGACAAATGATAACAAATAAGGGTCATAAAGTAAGAGGAATAAGATAAGCACATTCGCTATGATACTAAAGGTGAATGAGATCAATTGCTGTATTAAAATCAGAGGTTGTCAGACTGTGTCTTAAAAAAACAGGTATATGTTATTTCCAAAAGACCCTTCCAACAGAACGGTAAAGGTGACAACAAAGGAGCAAGCAAGCAGATGTTAGCAGATGCTAACAGAGAGATGCGGTGATGCTAGTGGCAGACGATGAAGGCTTTGGACTGATGGCTTGAAATCAGATGGAAGCTGGCCTTATGTAATAATAAAAGTCACAGTTTTCAAGATGAGGTGTATATGTCAAACAATGTAGTGACTAAATATAAACAATAACAGAAATAAATGACCATAAAGAAGGCTGAGCACTGAAGAATTGATGCTTTTGAACTGTGGTGCTGGAGAAGACTCTAGAGAGTTCCTTGGACTGCAAGGTGATCCAACCAGTCCATCCTAAAGGAGATCAGTCCTCAATACTCATTAGAAGGACTGAAGCTGAAGCTGAAACTCCAATACTTTGGCCACCTTGATGAGAAGAGCTGACTCACTGGAAAAGACCCTGATGCTGGGAAAGATTGAGGGCAGGAGGAGAAGGGGGCGACAGAGGATGAGATGGTTGGATGGCATCACCGACTCGATGGACAGGAGTCTGCGCAAGCTCCGGGAGATAGTGGAGGACAGGAGCCTGGCGTGCTGCAGTCCATGAGGTCGAAGAGTCCAACCCGAGTGAGCAACTGAACAACACCAGCGCAACAGATAGCAGTTTCCATTTTAAGGAGACTACAGCGTCCGCAAACAAACGAGCGTCAACCTGGGTGACCTGGAAGTGCTAACGGGAGCCTCGAGGCTCAGTCTGCGGCCAGTCAGTAATTAGAACGTTCTGAACTGCAAATTCAGCCTGTGTTCCTGGTGTGGATCATAGGAGTCAACACAAAACCAGTCCCTAGAACTGTCTCGGGGCTCTCAGGCGCCTCAGGAAGTCCCTAATGAACAGGCGTCTCAAGCAGGTAGCGGCTGTCCTCTGGGAGGTTGACGGGCTGGCCCACGTGCTCAAGGTCAAAGGCGGAGAGGCGCTGGGAGAGAAAGCCTTTCACCCCTGCCCTCAGGGCACCCGAGCCTCGCACTGGGGCTCTGTCTCCTCAGGGGAACCAGGACAGTCCTGAACCATATTCCTCACCAAGTGCGGTGTTCCTCAGCAGTGAGCGCCTTCCTCCCGCACCGACGTGTCTGTGAGTTTTATGCAAATCAAATCCCATTTTCCAGCTCACTAACCTACCTCTTCAAGTTTGTTTTCTTTCTTTCTTGATTGATTCCCCATTGACAGCGGCTCTTACATTCGGCTCTGAGTGTTCCTTTCCTCAGCCTTTCTGCGGAAGCATCACTGATCACTGAACAAGTGATGAGCTGCATTTGGAGACAACTGCCTGAAGGAAGGCTTCCGTGAAGCCTGCTGTAAAGTCTCCTGTTGTTCGGCACAGCCTCCTCTGTGGCAGTAACAGCAACCCCGCAATTTATCTGTTTGGGAAGTGCAGTGGATACATCTCTTTGTTCGGCAGCATCCATGGGCCTCCTCTGGTAACTGTACCTTTGGTAGCGAAAGCTCGGCGATATGACCTTTTCTCAGTGCATGTGGTCCTGGCTCAGGATCCCTTGCCAGCTCCTGGGCTGGAGGATACAGCCCAGGGTCCACCAGGAAGGGCAGAGCATCCTCACACTCTCACGGAGGGCACCTTGCCTGACCACAGCCGAAGAGATGCAGGGGGACTGTGGCTTCTGGAAGAGAGAAGCCTGATGCCACTGGGGCTGAGCCCCACGAGGATGCTGGAGACAGAGCCGCTGACTCCATCTTGTTAGTGCGTGAAGAGGAAGACTCGGGCTGACTTAGCAGAGGTCAGAGCAAACACCCTTCAGCTCCTGATGCTGCTGGCTGCTGAAGTACTCGGGCCGGAAGCCTAGCTTGTCAGGTTTAGGATGGGTTTTCCCTCTGTCTTTCTTGCATGTCTGCAGACACTGGAAGCCTGAATTTCTGTGCATGGAATTTTCTTGTAGAGGCCTCCGCTCATCCACCCAAAGTGACAGCTGGTGAGTTTTTGGCCAATCTAGTTCCAATGTTTGCACACGGAGCAGCGACTCCTAGGAGCCAGGCTTTAGAATCACTTTCACTGTCTGTCTTGGAACCCTGTGACCCCAGAGGTTGAAAGATGGAGTCTGGGGGTTCCCTCTGCCCAAGGAGAAGAGTATTCTGATGACACAGTTGATATTTCCCAAACTTCATCTCGTGAGCTTTCCTAAGTATGAAACTGTGTATCCAGTGGGTTGAAAGTGCTGGAAGGAACCCACGTCTGTGTGAGAACTTGGAAGCCAGGGGCTCTATGAATGTCTGGACTTGGAGAGGCCTCGTTCAGAGCAGAGGAACCTCAGACAATGACTTTATTTTCTAAGATGGTAGACGCCCTGGGCTCCAGCCACGAGACTTGGAGCCAGTTTGTGGCCATAACCCAGATCAGAGAAACGGACTGACAGCGTCTCTCAGGCATCCAGACTCTCCTCCAGCCTTCTGACTTGCAGACAGACAATGCTTTTGCATTCTGTTGGTTAAAACATGAACAGCATAAAACCCGGGATGAAAATGTATAAGGTATTGAATTCTGTGGGCTGTCAAGCGACTGAAAGTGCATTTACCATCAGCTTGCTCTCCCTTACCCCTTTCTCAATCAGAAATAAAGCTCTGGGTTCTGCAGGAGGTCCAAGACCCCTCTCGTGACAGTGACCCTTAGAGAGTGTGTGTGGTTAGAGAGGAGCCCAGACTAGTGCCTCACCCCCGAATACCGCCGCGTCCCGCGAAGCGGCACGTCCGGGTCTCAGTGAGCCCCGTCCTCCGGGCAGACAACGCCCTCTCGCTGGGTCCTCATGGCCTTTCTGGGGCAGGAGCCTTGGGCTGCGGGCAGAGCGCTCGGGTCTTCCTCTCGTTTTAAAGGCTCTAGTACTATCACTTCAATGCTGTGGTCGCCTGATGTGAAGAACTGACTCACTGGAAAAGGCCCTGATGCTGGGAAAGATTGAAGGGGACGACAGAGGATAAGATGGTTGGATGGCATCACCGACTCCACGGACATAAGTTTGATCAAGCCCCAGGAGATAGTAAAGGACAGGGAGGCCTGGCGTGCTGCAGTCCATGGGGTCTCAAAGAGTTGGACATGACTGAGTGACTGGGCTGAACTGAATCCCATTGCGGGGCCCGTCCACTCAAGTCTCGTGCTGGAATTTCTCTTACTTGATTTAACGACTTTCGTTTTCTAGTCCCCTGACTGAGCAGACACTCCTGAGTGTGGAATCCTGGGGCGATCGTTCCCCTTGCTTGGCGCCTGGCTGGCCTCTCTGGAAATGGGGTCCGCATGCCGCCCGCGCGGGAGGTGCTGTCGCGGTGAACTGAGGCCGTGGCACTCAGCATGGGGTTCCCCTTCAGTCCTGCCCCTGCCGTGCCCCAGTGGGGGGACACGGAGGTGACTGCTGCCCAGAAGGAAAACATTCTGGAATCGGGAAGCATTCGGAGGAACTGTAGAAGCAGGGCGCTCAGGGCTGCCCTGGAGGCCTTGACTCCTAGCGGCTAAGCGCCCTCGAGCATCTCGCCCAGGACACACCGCAGGCCTCGAGGCAGGCACTTCACGGCCATTCCCGGCTCTCCTGCGACCTTGACGCGTGACCTTGCCAAGCTGCTGCTGCTTTTCCCCTGTCTCTGGAGCTGAGTTCAGCCTCCCTTCAGCGTGCAGGTGGGAGTCGTGAGTATTTGTTTCCTGCGGGCTTGGTTTTGTAAACCTCTTCTCGGATAAAAGCGTCAGGCAGCTGTGGAGCATTGTTCTTATTAATAACCTCATCCTGGCATAAGCTCACCCACTTCCATACTTCATATTAATATTCCACTGCCGAAAATACGCTGCAACAACAGCTCAGGCTGATACCCTCTGTCTCCTCACGTTGAAGCTGATCTGTACACAAGACAGTGAAATTGTCTGAAAACAGACACGCTTTTTTCTTTCCGTGTCCGTGTAAAGGTGCCGTGTCTTCGAAAGAGGAAGGTCGGGGTGCCCCTCTTGTCCAGCTGCCGGGCACCAGGGGTGTCAGTGGTCCTGGGCTGACCTGACGAGGTCCCGTAGCCTGGGGGCTTAAACAGCAGGGGTTCATGCTCTCGAGGCTGGCAAGTCCAAGCTTTGGGTCCCTGTGAGGGCCCGCTTCCTTGTTCACAGATGAATCTGTCCTCGTGTGGGAGAGAGAGGGAGACAGATCCTGGGTCCCTTCTTGATCCCATCGTGAAGGCCTGCCCCTCATCCAAACCTGATTACCACCTGGAGGCCCACCTCCACACCCCGTCCTGCCGGGAGTTGGGGCTTCAGTTAGGGCATGCCTTTGAGTCTGGGGGGTGGGGGACAGCTCAGTCCGCGGCTCCAGTGTTAGACAGTCCACAAACAGGAGTGTTCTCTTTCAGTCTGCTCAAGGAGACTCTTAGCTGGCAGAGGTGGCTTGCTGTGGTTTCCTGGGGCAGATGCAGAGATGATAAAGATATGTGATTCGTGTGCAGAAGCACCGCTGCCCCAAAGGGGCCGCATCTGAGCTCCTTCGGAGAGCGCCAGCCTTTGGTGCAGGTGTGGGAAGCGGGGACACTGCCCTGGCTTCAGGTGAGGCAAGGGTCTGAAAGCTCAGCCTTGCCCCTGTCTGGGTGGCAGGACCCCCCAAATAGCGGATTCTGAGCTCCTGGGTAGACAGTCCAGGGGCACCCGACGGGTCGGCAAAGTCGTTAGCCGCTTGTTCTGGGCTCCCCAGAGTTAGAGGACATCTCCTCCCCCGCCTTGACTGCTGAGACCCCAAAGATCTGGAAGATATGGGGCAACACAGAACTGTGTCTGCTGGCCAGGCTCTTCCACCAGCTTTGGGATAAGCGGAAGGCGACCTTGAGTGAAGTGCAGGATCACCCACGCAGCCCTGAGCCAGGTGGAGCCCTCTGCGCTCCGTGGCGAGCAGATGCCAACCTGGGCTCCCGCTGGGCACCTCCTGGGGCTCTGGTGGACACCGCCCTGGCTTCAGCTGCAGCAGCAAAGTCACTGATACTTGGTGCCACTGGTGAGGAGCCCCCACTTTCCCAGAAAGCTGATAACACTAGGGAGAGCAGGCGCGCCCACACCAGAGCTCCTGCACGAGACACAGAAGCAAAAACCCTGGCTGCTGGATGTTTGTGGGTGGGTGTCAAGTTAGACAGCCCTCATTCACAGGGTGCGTTTCCAGGGGGCTGTGCACCCTAGATTGTGAAGAACGTTGTGGTCCATCTCCCCAAGCCCTTGTCTGTCGATTTAGTTTTCAGGTCAGACCTTTTTTTTTTTTTTTAAAAAAAAGAAACTTTTTATTTTGTATTGGGGCATAGCCGATTAACAGACAACGTTCTGGTGGCTTCAGGTGGACAGTGAAGGGACTCAGCCATCCGTACACATGTATCGACTCTTCCCCAAACCCCCTCCTATCCAGGCTGCCACATGACATCGAGCAGAGTTCCCTGGGCTCTTCAGTCGGTCCTTGTTGGTTTTCTGTTTTAAGCACAGGGGTGTCTACACGAAGCTCAGATGGAGTGTGGCAAGGCTGCAGCCCAAACCACAAACGCCGCAGAACCACGGGTCTCAGGACATCTTGCCCGCTGAGGCGCTTTCCAGTAGAAGTGTTTTTCCAATTAATAGCCCACCCAGCCTTTGTCAGGCTTCACCGTGTTTGAACAGAGTGTGAAATACCCACAAGTGTTCTCCTGTAATCCAGGCGCTGTTCTCCTCCAGACGATGAGTGCAACCGGGACAGAACGACTCTGCTGAGACGCCAGCGCTGGTGTGCCTCTGTGTGGTGGAAGGAACACGGACACGCCTAACCAGTGCTGCCTGCACACAGGCCCGTCGCCCCTCTGACAGCAGTTGAAAAGTAAATTGCTTTTTAATAAGGGCGGTATTTTCGCGGGGGGATCAGGGCTAAAGGGTTAATTCGATGCTTGACCCGTCAGAACCACTGACGGCGGGGAGAGGCTTGCGGGCGATCGGATGATTGCTTCTGCGGGAGAAGTGGTTGAAATCTGAGCCTCGCTGGGCCAGGTAATCAAGGGAAGTCGGGCAGAGCCCGCGTGCCACCTGAGATGCCGTTACTAGTCCCCTTTCAAGCATAATAATGAGATTACTGTAACCTGAACCTGGCTGAAAACAGAAATCTGGCTGTCTGTCAAGTTCATTGTGTCGAGTTTTACAACAATCCAGGTCTTGTTCCCCTGAACCTGTGATGGTTATGCCGGTGGGGGGAGCTCAGAGAATCCTGGCCAATCCACAGGCTGGCTCGGGTTCTGGCTTCCGATCCGTATGCTGCCGTGGAGTCCACTGAAGCCCTTGCTAATGTTTATCTTCTCGCTGTGTGGCTTACAGATAGTAAGCTGTTCTGTAACCCTTCCCTGCGCCCCGCGCCAGTGCCGGGCTTGCTGAAGGCGTGTTGGTGCTGTGTGCCTGGGTCCGGCCGTGCCTGCATGCTCAGGGTTCACATCCATTGCCCCCACGCCCACCACCCTCCCTGGGGTCACCCTGGGCCTACCTTACCCCACCTGCACAGAGGGGAAGTAGGGAAAAAGGGGCAGGAAACGGCCTCACTGTTTCCTGGGAAACGGTGGTCTTCCTGGACGTGGCCAGGCATCATGTTCACTGGGTGCCCTGATGAGGTGCTGAGCTGCTCTTGCCGTGGTGGTGGCGTTTCTTAACACGTGTGACAATCGTGGGCCGGCGTGCTCTTTGCACAAGCCACCGCCCTCCCCCTCCGCAGCTGGAGGCCTGACCCCCACGCCACAAGCTGGCCTGCGGGTCCTGGCGTGTGGGCCTGCAGGGCGTGGTCGTCTGAGAGCCTCTGTTTCTGCGGGACCTGAAGGGCCTGGCCCGGCTCCTGCCCCACGTGCGGCGTGGATGTAAGGCACAGTCTCCACACCGCTGTCCCCGGAGCCAGCAGACCGGCCTCCCCTCAAACCGCCCGGCCCTGGCCTGCACAGTGGGCAGTGGGAGCCTCCTGATGGCCTTCCACGCCGGACTCAGAACTGAGTGGTTCCTCGCTGTCCCGCTCAGAAGGAGCACAGAACAAACCATAAGTAACGCTGCGGTCATCGCAGCCTCCCATGGTCATTGGGGACGTCGTAGCGACGGGCTGGGGCCCAGGGCACGTCGGAGGCCAGTATGCTGGGTCCTCAGTCCTGTCCGGCAGGGCTGTGCCACCTGGGGTCCCACAAGTGTCGGCACTGAGCTGGAGTGCAGACCCTTGGTCACCCCTTCTTGCCTGTCCTCTCCTGGAGGCCCCACCCCAGGCCCCGCTCTATACCCTCAAGCACCGACCGGGCCTCCACGCCTCCAGCCTGGGCGCTTTGCTGACATGCTCAGGGCTGCCCCTGCGGTGGGTGAAATGCTGACCCCGAGCTAGGAGCACCTACGCGCCAACAGCAGGCTTCGGTGCCCACAAGTGTCCGTTACAACAACACTGTAAATCGATCTCATTTCAACAAATGGTTTTTAAAATGCAACAAATGACAAATGACCTTTATAAGAGCAGAACGTGGGAGGAGAAGGGGGGACTGCAGGGGAGCCGTCACGTCGGTTCCTGCGGGCATCGTTTGGGAGAAGATGGTGGGGACCGCGGAGCAGGTGTAGACGTGAACAGTGTTCTGGGCCAAGGGCGTGTGGACGGAGCCCCGAGGCGGCAGCTGAGTGCCGTGGAGGGCAGAGCGGAGCACGGCCCCCAGGGGTGGGTGAGGGGCGTCAGGACGTTGCTGGGGGCACAGGTCAGGGCTGCAGGCATGCCGGGGGAGGGGAGGGCGCCCCGCCAGCCGTGGTCCCGAGACCAGCAGGCTCGGAGGCACAGACCGGGACCCCCACTCTGGCACCTCAGTCTCCCCTGCTCTGACACATTCACCGCCGTCCACTGGGGGCTGCACCTGCCCGGGATCCCGGTCAGAGGGGCTGCCCTTCCCCTGGGCCCTCACTCCCAGCTGTGCGGACCTCACCAAGAGGAAACGTCCACTGCTAACCAAATGGGGCTGGTGTGGGACAGATTCTTAGCACAGGAGGGAAAGCACAGAAGTTCAAGGGTCTCCTGAAGACCCGTGAGCCGACCTTGACAAGGCTCTGCGAGGCCTGAACCTGCCACCGCTCAGCTCTTATCCTGGCGCTTCGATTGTAATGACCCTGTGACCACACCTTGATGACTGACATGCCTGGGAGAGCGCACGCTTGAGTATTTCCATGACTTAACTCCAGGAGATGGTGAAGGACAGGGAAGGCCGGCGTGCTGCAGTCCAGGGGGCTGCAAAGAGCAGGACACGACTGAACTACTGAACAACAAGACAAAACAAGACGAAGCCAAACACCCACCGACAGTGACCGTGGCGTCTGTCTCACGTCTGCGGAGAGATTGGCCAATCAGTGCTGAGACGAACCTGAACGTGACGGATTGAGCAGTGGCTTTTGGGTATTGCCTCGTGACTTTTTCATTGAAGACTGACATGATACATGTTGGAGGGAGCCCGGACGTAGCATGTCACATGTACACGTGGGTGTATGCAGGGGCCACCCTGTGGTCTTGAAATGGAGTGTCTCACGGAGAAACAGCCGCCCTGATCTGGACCTTTACCAGGTGACCCCGGGACATTTTGTCACCCGTTAACGAAGGAGCCAAATTAAGGAGGCTTCTGTTGATCAAAGAAGAGACAATTTGATCCTCAGAATGTCGTAACCGCAGGGGGTGAAAACACGACACGTGTTTAATCCGTGAGCCGAGCCCTTCATAAAGCTGAACAAAATCAACTGGCACCCTGGAGGATGCTCATGGAAAATTCACTATTTTGAAAACTAGTAAATGAAGGGAGGGTGTCAAATATTTATCCCAAGTTTCCGATATAAACCGCACCCTGGGCAGCCCGCTACAGTTGAGGGATTTCTCTTCTTACAGAGGCGCTCCAGCTTACGGAGCAGCGGTGAGGAGTCAGAACGGCAACAGGACCGCGCGCCAACCCGGAATGTACGCCTGTGTCCTGACACGGAGCAGCGGCCACCGCCACATTGCAAGGATGGAAGCGGTCAGGCCTTTCTGGTCTCCTGACCTCCCAGGAGAAGAGGCGCCTGGGGGTCACTGTGCCTCCCCCAGGGGGACCGGGATCCGCTGTGCCCCAGGTCTAGGCACACGTCACAGGAAGCACAGCGGGGTGTGCTGGACTAGAGCTCTGGAACGCACCTGGGGGAGATCCTCGAACGGGGAAGCCCTGTAGATCAATGACTGTTTCCCTGATGAATGAATAGTGAGGAGGAAAGAAACGCAGCAGGACCTACTGGCGGAGACGGAGGACGCATGCCAACCGGCACCACATGGGGAGCCTCTTCTGATCCTGCATGCGCAAACTTTATTTTTTAAACTGAAAAGTATATTTATTTATGATCTCTGTAAGACAGATAAGTGTGTGCTAAGTCACTCAGTCATGTCCGACTCTTTGCGACCCCCATGGACAGGAGCCCACCAGGCTCCTCTGTCCGTGGGATTCTCCAGGCAAGAGCACTGGAGGGAGTTGCCATACTCTCCTCCGGGGGGTCTTCCTGACCCGGGGACAGAGCCCACATCTCTTGCATCTTCTGCGTTGGCAGGCGGGCTCTTTACCACTAGGGCCACATCGGAAGCCCCATAAGTCAGATACGCGACGTTAAATGAGACAAGCAGAAAATTTCAACAATGGCTAGGTATGTCATGATACTAAGGAATTATTGCAAGGAGATCCAACCAGTCCATCCTAAAGGAGATCAGTCCTAGGTGTTCATTGGAAGGAATGACGCTAAAGCTGAAGCTCCAATAGTTTGGCCACCTGATGCAAAGAGCTGACTCATTGGAAAAGACTCTGATGCTGGGAGGGATTGGGGGCAGGAGGAGAAGGGGACGACCCAGGATGAGATGGCTGGATGGCATCACCAACTCGATGGACGTGAGTTTGAGTGAACTCCGGGAGATGGTAATGGACAGGGAGGCCTGGCGTGCTGTGATTCATGGGGTCGCAAAGAGTCGGACACAACTGAGCGACTGAACGGAACTGAACTGAACTGAAGGAAGTATTGTTACATTTTTAGGAGTGACTATGTAATCATGATCTTTAGAAAACGATTCCTTCAATTTTAAAGATCCATAAGAGGAATATTTACACACAAAAACATGCCTTTGGGGATTTGCTGGGGACAGGAAGGGGGAGGGTGGGATGGGCAGGCAAAATCCTTATGAATTATTGAATTATTGAAGTTGGGTGGCAGTGCATGAAGGCTCATTACACTACTCTGTCCCCATTTATATGTTTGGCATAATTTTTAAAATAAAACATATGCACACATGTACAGTCTCAGATTCTTAGAAAATAAAATCGCTACTATTTGCTGAAGAACTAAAGACCTTCCGCTTCTGCTTGCAGCGTTTCCACGTGTACACACACGCACACAGATGCACACACACACATCAGTGTACGTCCCTGCTAATGTCCGTAAGCGTCTGTCTTCAAGGAGAGCTATTCGAATCTGCTGAACGAGATAATGCATTCTGGAGCTGCTGATTAAAAACATGAAGTGAACTGAAAATTATGCTGTAAAGTTTAGAAAACTTTCGGAGGTTACATTTGACAAACTGATATCTTGCCTTTAACAATGACAGGAAGCCCCACAGAAATACCGTGTTTCATCCGGTGTGGGTCTTTATCTTATCTTGACAGATCGTTGCTGGCTAAATTGTAGTGCTGACTTAAAGGCAGGACTCTTCAAGGAGTCAGAAATTAAGGCTTCACCAAATGGTAATAAAGCTATTAAAAATGCAAACAGCAAACAGCGGCACTGTACAGGTTAGACAGCTAATCCAAACTAGCAGTTTAAAAAGCAGAGCAATTACACTTTTATTTAAATGCAAGGAATATGAGCAAGAATAGAATGAGCAGCCTTGTTTAAATGCATTCTTTTGAATATTTATTAGAAATAATACATGTAGTTAAGCCACTTATCTGATTTCAGTGAATAAGTAAAATGCAAAAGATCAATTTTCATAATTATACCGAAGAAGTCTGTCTTTCATAAAAATCTCATTAATAACACCATTATTACTGAAAAAATATCTTGGTATTATTATTGTTATTCTAATTATCAGCAAAATGCTACTGATAATGTTGTCATAAAATTCCCTTTTAGTATCCTATTAAGAGAGATAGTCTAAGTAGTGGTTTAAGTTAAATCTAGACCCTAAGTGGCATTACGAAAATCTCCTTTGTGTATTTGGTTAAGATACATAATGTGTATAATTACACAAATTACCACGAGTTTGGCAAACAGGACTGTCTGTGTCTACGTGTGGTGCGTGGGCCCTAAGCCCATGGGTCCCAGACAGGGGCCCCGGAAGCCTTGGACTTGGGGGGACACTGGGGCCGCCCTCAGATGTCTGGACATTGAGCGTCTTTCCTTGAAATGGCCTTGCCTCTGAACCAGGACCGAATGTCCCTTGGGAGAGCACGCAGATTTGCTTATTTCCACTTCCACTCTTTGGTGACAGCCCACCTCTGCTTGCCGAGCACCCACCTTCCAGAGCAGCTCTTGCTTTTCCGTCTGAGAACCTGTCCTGACTTCCGCCTGCACACTGTGGAAGGGACCAGCTCCTCCGGCCTCGGTTTCCGTCTCAGGGTGATGGTCCTCAAGAAGCAAGACCTCCACGACCCCTGGATTCCTGACTGTTTAGCTCAGCGTCAGACAATGGCTGCCTGAACCTTTGGCAAATATTTGCTGCAACAAAACAGACAGAACAAAACAACCGGGCTCTCGAGACTTCTCTTGTGTGATGAGCTCTGCTGAAAAAAAGGGATTTGAAGCGAAATTAACTCTGCAGTTATTGTTGGGACTTTGCTCCCAGTTCCAATAAAGGAAAGGATTCGGCAAACTCGAGTGTCTTTGTTTAAGCAGCGTGTTTTCCTCCTAACCTGCTCAACCCAACTATCTCGTACCCAGGTGATAAACAGCCCTGAAAATTCTCAGGACTGTGTTGTGGAAGCGAACTTTCTCTTCTCACCAAACTTACAAAGATGTGAGCAAGACCTTTAAAAATTTATACAGATGACTGAATAAACAACTCAAATAAACCCTCTTTTTAAACTAAAAAATAATTAATTCACAGTGTTGCATTAGTTTCAGGCGTATAGCAAAGTAATTCAGTTACACATGCATATAAATCTATTTATTCAGATTCTTTTGCCTTATAGATTATATCAAAATATTGAGTAGAGTTCCCTGTGCTTTGCAGCAGGTCCTTACAATTTATCTGCTTCATATAAAGTCATGTGTGTTCACTAATCCGAAAGCCCTAACGTAGCCCGCCTCCCCTCTCCCCTTGGTAATTGGTAGTTTGTTTTCTATGCCTGGAGTAAACCCTCTCACTTGAATACCTGTTTGTGAGCATATCTGAATATCTTCATAAAGGTCCTGAACACGTAGAGCATTTACATGTCAGCCCTACTTAGTGAATTAATGATGACGTGGCTCTTTGAACTGGAGGAGTAGTGCTTTCTGAAGATGGAAATTCACAACCAAATGAAAAGCCTGTTTTTACTTATTTTGGAAGGCAGCTCTGCTAACCGCTCTACCATCAATGCCCGTTAACCTCTTGGGATTTCAAACTCAAAGCTGAAAACTAAAGAAATTTTGGAGAATGAAGCAGAAGGCCCGGCAGGCCCACAGCTGCCTCCAGGGAGTGTCCCCAGTGGTCCTCAGTGGAAGGGCCCCCCGGGGGGGGGGGGTGGGCGGGCTGCAGGCTGTCCGTGCCTGGTTCCGCCCCCTCTGGGGAAGAAGCTCCAGCTTGGTACCAGACACATCCCAGTGCCTTGGTTGCAAGGTGAGCCAGGAGCTGGGCCAGGGCTTCCCTCATCTCAGTGGGACGGGAGGTTTCAGGCGCAGTTCCAGACCTCGGAGGGCAACCGCCCACCTAGACACCCCCCACTCCTCCGGCACCCCCGAAGGACGCCTCTGGCCACTGCCCGTGCACCTCCGAGAGCACCCTGGCAGACAGCTGGGGTAGACCCTTCACCCCAAACCAGCTGAAGCTGCAGCTTAACTCTTACCTGAGGGTCCTGCTCAGCCTACACGAGGGGCTCAAAGCCCTGAAGACCGTTGTGATACCGCCTGAGTACGAGACAGTTGGGTTGAGCAGGTTAGGAGGAAAACACGCTGCTTAAACAAAGACCCTCGAGTTTGCCGAATCCTTTCCTTTATTGGAACTGGGAACAAAGTCCCAACAATAACTGCAGAGTTAATTTCGCTTCAAATCCCTTTTTTTTCAGCAGAGCTCATCACACAAGAGAAGTCTCGAGAGCCTGGTTGTTTTGTTCTGTCTTTTTGTTGCGGCAGTATTTGTAACAGCTCTAAGTTACCTGTTTCTTGTGCTGAAGTCCCCAGCTGCACCTCCCGCCTTTGCTGGGACCTGGTCTGATGCCCTGACTGTATTCACCGCTCTGCTCTGCAAAGATTCGGCTTGTCCCAGTTCCTCTTGCTGCGATCCCATCTCCGGAGTCTCTGAGATGGAGGGGAGGGAGAGGGGACAGAAGGAAGGGACAAGGGAGGGTGGAGGCCCTGGCAGGGAGGACAGAGGGGAGCAAAGCAGGTGTCCTGGCGGCAGGACGCCCCCGGCAAGGCAAGTCTCGGGCAGAGAAGGCTCTTACCTGGAGGAGGGCCTGGGGTCAAGAACATCTATTTGAGAAAAATTCCCTTAAGCCAAGAGCTGGTGGCCAGGCAAAGGGAAGGGGAGTCTGACAATCCGGTGAGGGGACAGAGGGCTAGGGTGCCCTCCTGGGAAGTTCCCTCCCGTTCCCAGGGCAGGGGGCAGCCAGGCGGCATTTGGCCAGAGGAGCCCAGGAAGGTTGCGAGGCGGGAAGGCCAGGCACGGTTAGCTCAGGAGCATCATGTTTAAAATAACCTAGAGAGAAGTCTAAGGACAAGAGAGTCCGCACAGTCCCAGCTGCCTTGGTACACATCGCTTCTACAGCCCTTCCTTTTTGAATTTTTATTTCAGGGGAAATATATGTTCAGCATCAGGCTTCTCTGGGGGCTCAGGGGTAAAGAACCTGCCTGCAGTGCAGGAGACGAGGGTTCAATCCTAGGGTCAGGAAGATCCCCGGAGGAGGGCATGGCAGTCCACACCAGCATTCTTGCCTGGAGAATCCCCTGGACAGAGGAGCCTGGTGGGCTAAGTCCACAGGTCGCAAAGAGTCAGACGCCACTGAGCAACCAATACTTTCACACACATGCTCGGCATGAAAGTAAAAGCTACAGTTTCCAACCCTGAAGACAGAAGCAGCGGCGTCTCTGGCTGCAGCTCGAGGGGCAATCTGGGTGAGCAGATGCGGAAGCAGAGAGCAGTCCGGGCTGAAGCAGAGGGATGGGGAGACAGCGGCAGGCTTGGGAGATGTCTGAGAGGCTTTCCCAAAACATTTCTTTAACACTTTCTGTTCTGGGTTAAATCGGCTTTGATAGGCTTCCCTGGGACCCTAGTTCCACTGTTTCACATTATTTTCATGAAAATGTGTTCTGAGGTGCTGATAACTAATGTGACGCCTGTCCCGCATCCATAGCTGGTGGGCATGAAGCCCTGGGCATGGAGTCGCGGTTTCAGCAGCCCTGGGGACGTCACAGTTGTCCTGACATCTCGCCAGTGCAGTTTGATGGCGCTTGTCGAGGTTTTGCTAGAACAGGGGCAGTGAGGCTCTTCCTTCCCTCTCTGGTTGGGCTCTGGTGGTCTTCTGTTTGCCCAGAGCCCACCATGTGCTCCTCCATCTCAACAGAACCTCCAGGGCAGCCTCCCTGGCGAGATTGCGGACAATGGTGGGCTTTCTAGAACCAAGTGGTGATGTAGAGTCCTTGCAGCCTGCTGTGGGCAGCGGGCAGGGCCCACGTGCCCGGGGACTTGGGCTCCTCACCTGCTCCTTCCTGCCCTGCTGTGCGTGAAGGCGTGTGCAGCAGCGATGGGGTTTGCTTTTCAAAGAAAGGACCGACTGACAGAAGTGACCCTAATTAATGGCATTAAGGCGGAAGTGCTGTGCTCTCCGCGGCCGCCGAGCCGGCCCTCGGGGCCAGGAAAAGCCCAGGCTGTAAGCAGTCCAGGGTCTCCACGGCAACAAGCAGCCAACCTTCAACTTTTCAGAGTAGAAAGCAGGTAATTACCTTCTTCTTTACGTTTGTATAGTTTATAATGGCAATAACGCGGCCCCACCCCGGGTCGGACAACTCCGGTGATTAATGACCAACTGGCCACCTGCGTTCGCCTTTTTCCCTGAAGGGCCTTTGATTTTGCTCCAGGTTTTGAACTCCTCTGGTCACTTGCTAACTGCCAGAAAATGTCCTCCTCCTGGGTCACGACGGCCACCCCAGGCTTGGTTTTAAGACAAAGGCAAGGGGACCAGCCTTGCTTGCAGTGGGGCCCCAGGCTGGCCCCTTAGAGCCGCGGTTTCACTCCCACCCCCGTGAGTTTGTGCGGAGGGATGTGGGTGGAGGAGCTGGTGGGGGGATGCTCGTGGTGCAGTAAGCACGTGCTTGTAAGGACCGGTCTGCTTAATGCCTCAGCTCTCGGGCTCCCTCCCTGAGCCTGGTTCTCTGTGTTTCACAAACGGGAACAGCAATGTGTCTGACGCTTCATCCATTCATCCCCTGTCCACGCAGGGGCTGAGCCTCATTTACAACACAAGAAACATCGGTCCATCACCAGTGGGGGTGTGTGCACTGGGTGGCGTGGGGACGCACAGATGCCTTTGGTGCTCACATACCGAGCCTTGGCTGGGTACCAGGCCTCGGGCAGCACCGCGCTCACCAACAGAAGAGCCGGGACTGTGACGTCATTCTGATTTCAAAAGACCCCAGTGAGGGTGCTGTCCGTCCCCTACAGACGTCGGAGGCGGCAGTTAAATCCGGCTTGTTAGAGTGACTCAGGCGCTAGTTTTTACCCCAATATTCACTGAACTGCCGTGACAGGCTTTGAAGACGCGTGAGTAGGAAGTGAAGAGCAGCGTGGGGTTGCTATCATTGCTGCCCCCTTGTTTCTGCACTGGGGGCTCGTCTGCAGCTGGGAGCCCCGCCGGCACGGACCCCCCTCCATCACAGGTGTCCTGGGAGGTTCCTCCGCCCCAGGTTCCGGGAACTCAGTTACCTTCGTTCCCTCTGACAAAGGACAGAAGCAGTGACCGGGCAGCGGCTGAAGGAGCTTTTCTCTCAGCCTGAACTGCGGGCGAGCTTTTTAGTTCTTCATAACTGAGCGATTTAACCGAAACAGACGATTTCCGTTAACACCAGGCAGGAGTTTCAGGGGGATTTCCTGTGTCCTTTGTGGGTCGTCGGGGTCGCACGGGCTGTCTTCACCTGGCTCTGAGTGTTACTCTCCTTTCTCGGGCCTCTCATCTGCAGGTCGCCCCCTGCAGATGCCCCCAGGCTGACCCTGCCACACTTCCCTGCAGGTGACCGCTGTCACCAGAGCTGGGCTCACTCACCCCTGTGGCTTGACCCCACCCCCCCCCCAGATAAAAGGAGGGCACGGCCACCTTCCTCACTATTCAGAGCCTTTGGCCTTCATTTGTGAAGTGTGTCTTTAGGATTCGTATAGCACGTTCTTTTATTTAAAAGAAAACCTCAGAGAATAACTGAGCAGAAAGAACGTGTATCAGGCAGGTTTGCAGCCAAGCAGTGCAGAAAGCAACTGACCTGGAGAGAAGGAGAAGGAACAGAGGGAGGGACAGAGAGCTGGAGGGAGGGGGCACAGGGAAGAGGAGGGTGGAGAGGAGAAGGGAGGGGAGGGGAGGGGAGGGGAGGGGGGAAGGGAGGGGGAGGGGGAGGGGAGGGGGGAGGGGAGGGGGAGGGGGAGGGGGAGGGGGAGGGGAAGGGAGGGGGAGGGGAGGGGGGAGGGGAGGGGAGGGGGAGGGGGAGGGGGAGGGGAGGGGAGGGGGAGGGGAGGGGGAAGAAGGGGCGGGGAGGGGAGGGGAGGGGGAGGGGGAGGGGGAAGATGGGGAGGAGAGAGGAGGGGAGGGGAGTGGGGGAGAGGAGGGGGGGCAGGGCAGGCAGTGGGCGCGTGCGGGGCCCTCCAGGGCCAGGGTAGCCCAGGGCGCTGGGCACAGGGAGTGAAGAGCTTCTCCATCGAGCTTCAGGAAGAAGCTGAGTCCCGGCTCAGGGGAACGCAGCCCCACCGCCATCAGGGCCTTGACTGGTCAGCAACTGGAAGGCAGGCGGAGCGAAAGGGACAGGGAGACCCACCCAGTGCCTTGGAGAGCCCCGTAACCCAGGCCGACCATGTGGAACGTTCCATGAACGTCAAGCTCAAGTTGGTCCATGGTGTTGGTCATGTCCCTCTCCCCAAGAGGTGCACGGGGACCAAGGGCGCCCCGGTGAGAAGGGCCTCTGACCCCTAGATGACCCCTTAGACGGCCATTGGTAGTTAATGCACCCAGGGAATTGCCCAGCGGAGAGGGACCTGCCGTGACCAGGGCGTTCTCTCGGCAGAGCTCTGTTAGCCTTTGCCCTGCTTCACTCTGTGCTCCAAGCCCAAATGTGCCTGTTACTCCAGGTGTTTCCCGATTCCCTACTTTTGTATTCCAGTCCCCTATGATGAAAAGGACGTCGTTTTAGAAAAGGCAGAGGAACCAGAGATCAAATTGCCAACATCCGCTGGATCATAAAAAAAAAGAGAGAGTTCCAGAAACACATCTATTTCTGCTTTATTGACTATGCCAAAGCCTTTGACTGTGTGGATCACAATAAACTGTGGAAAATTCTGAAAGAGATGGGAATACCAGACCACCTGACCTGCCTCTTGAGAAATCTGTATGCAGGTCAGGAAGCGACAGTCAGAACTGGACATGGAACAACAGACTGGTTCCAAATAGGAAAAGGAGTACATCAAGGCTGTATATTGTCACCCTGCTTATTTAACTTATATACAGAGTACATCATGAGACACGCTGGACTGGAAGAAACACAAGCTGGAATGAAGATTTCCAGGAGAAATATCAATAACCTCAGATATGCAGATGACCCCACCCTTATGGCAGAAAGTGAAGAGGAACTAAAGAGCCTCTTGATGAAAGTGAAAGAGGAGAGTGAAAAAGTTGGCTTAAAGCTCAACATTCAGAAAACGAAGATCATGGCATCCGGTCCCATCACTTCATGGGAAATAGATGGGGAAACAGTGGAAACAGTGTCAGACTTTATTTTTTGGGCTCCAAAATCACTGCAGATGGTGATTGCAGCCATGAAATTGAAAGACGCTTACTCCTTGGAATAAAAGTTATGACCAACCTAGATAGCATATTCAAAAGCAGAGACATTACTTTGCCAACAAAGGTCCGTCTAGTTAAGGCTATGGTTTTTCCTGTGGTCATGTATGGTTGTGAGAGTTGGACTGTGAAGAAGGCTGAGCGCCGAAGAATTGATGCTTTTGAACTGTGAGAGTCCCTTGGACTGCAGAGAAATCCAACCAGTCCATCCTAAAGGAGATCAGTCCTGGGTGTTCACTGGAAGGACTGATGCTGAAGCTGAAACTCCAGTACTTTGGCCACGTGATGTGAAGAACTGACTCACTGGCAAAGACCCTGATGCTGGGAAAGACTGAAGGCAGGAGGAGAAGGGGACGACAGAGGCTGAGATGGTTGGATGGCATCACCGACTCAGTGGACATGAGTTTGGGTAGACTCTGGGAGTTGGTGATGGTCAGGGAGGCCTGGCGTGCTGCAGTCCATGGGGTCGCAAGGAGTCGGACATGACTGAGCGACTGAACTGAAACATTGATTCTTTCTTCCTATTAAAAAATTAAATCTGATTTTTAAAAAATAAAAGTTCAAAGGAGGGGAAATTGCCTACACCCTTATCCAGAGAGAGCCGCTGACGGATTTCTCCACATTCTTCTATGCTGCCTAGTCTTAGTCTGTGACCCTTTCCGCCTGGGGCTTCCCCAGTGGTGCTAGTGATGAAGAGCCCTTCTGCCAGTGCAGGAGGCATCAGAGACGCAGGCTCGGTCCTGGGGCGGGAAGATCCCCTGGAGAAGGAAACGATGCCCACTCCAGTACTCCTGTCTGGAGAGTCCCCAAGGGCTGAGGAGCCTGGCTACAGCCCGTGGGGTGGCCAAGAGGCAGATGTGACTGAGTGCCTGGCGCAGGCTGTCGTGGACGCCACCCACACTCAGCCTCCTGGAGGCGCTGGCCTCCCTCCCCTCTCGGGATAAGGTCGAGGCGCCTCGCTTTCGTCCCAGCCCACCTGTGCCCACCATGCCCCGCCTCCACTCGCCCAGGTCTTTGCACAGGGGCGCTTCTCCCTGTCCTGTTTGTCCCCCTTGAGGACCACTCTTCATCCTCAGCAGCTTGGGCTCCAGGGCCAGCTTGAGCCGCTTCTCCCCCGGTGACGTTCCCTCAATCCCCGTTCTCCACCGAGCCCAGCCACACGGGTAGGTGGGCCTCAGACCTTCTGAAGGCTTGGAGTCCCAGAGCTGCCTTCTGGGGGTATTGCCAAGGTCTTCTGGGTTGTACTAATGTCTCTGTAGAAACCTGTGGCTCTGAATCTGTCTACAATCTCCCTTGAGAGTGGACTGGGCTCAGCTTGCTGAACATTAAACATCACCTCCTCCAGGGTCTCCGGCCTTTCTTCCCACGAAGAACCTCCCAGCCAAGCCTTCCCCACTGTCGTTGCGGCAGTGATTCGGGAGAGACCCTGTGCTGAGCACCTCGTGGGGCCTCCCGAGGGGCTGAGTCAGAGGACCTGAGACGACTTGCGTTTGCTGCTCGGCATGGGTGATTTCTCTCACAGCCATCGCTAACCAGCGCAGAGGACCGTGAGCCGTCGGCTCATTACCTGCAAGAGGGACACCCTGACTCTTCAGGATATTCGGTTTGAAATATGTGCCTGGAGAGACTTATGCTGCATCCGGCAGTGAAATGCATGGGAAACCAAGATGATTAGGGAAATTTGATCCGTGAAAGAAGGTCAAAGAAACGAGGGTTCCTTATCCTCGGAAACAGGAGGTGCAGCAGCTGAAGTCATCGGGGCCCTTGTCTGCCCCAGGACAGAAGTCCTCCGCTTCGGCGCCGGCAACTCTTAGGAAGACACGCAGCGTTCAGTACAAAAGTATGAAGAAGAAATGCCTTTATTCTAAAGGGGGACTGAGGATTGTCGTTAGAACTCCATTTTGGTTCTCAAAGTCAGGTTCACTGACACCTACTTCGCAGCTGTGTGAGCGGTGAATGGGCTTCCCTGGCGGCTCAGATGGGGAAGGATCTGCCTGCAGCGCAGGAGACCTGGGTCTGACCCCTGGGTCGCGAGGATCCCCTGCGGAAGAGAATGGCCACCCACTTCAGCACTCTTGCCTGGAGGACTCATTGGACAGGGGAGCCTGGCGGGCTATAGTCCATGGGGTTGCACAGAGTTGGACACAACTGAGTGACTCACAGACACACACACACACACACACACACACAACAGTGAGTACTGGCATAAGCCTTGAAAAAGATGCTTGTTTTGAAGTCCCTGACTGGATTGAAAGAAGTAAATTATTCTTTACACTATGCGCTCTCGTATTCGGCACAGCAGATAAACTAGAGACACTGAGGGGCAGACGTCTGTGGGCCCACAGAGCCCCATGAAGCAGGCAGAGGGCCGCCCCATGGCTGGGGTGGGTGGAGACGCGATTCCGGAAGGAAAGGACTCCGTCCTCTGCGGTGTCTTAAAATCCCCCCCGTGCCCTCGATCTCAGCGTGGTGCACACTCTGTTCTGCCGGGAGGGCCTGGTGCATCAGGGTGGCGCCTGTCTGGGCTCCCCGGGGCCTCCAGTGGCCCAAGCCCCACCCCATCCCCAGAAATGACAGGATTTTGCAGACCCAAGTCCGGAAGTGTCACTCACGGGTCCCACAGTCTCCAAACAGCTTTCTCTCTATCTCTCCGTCCTCCCAGGCGATGTTCCCTTCCGTGATCAAACATGTTTAAGGGGAAAAAGACTCCTGATTTCGCCGCACACACACTCACGCCCCTAGAACAGGGCTTGCGTCTTGAAATCTGCACTGAAAAAGCAGTTGTTGATGTCTTCCGGCTGCTTCCCAAAATAGCTGCAGAGTGAGTTTGGAGCTTCTTAATTCAAATAATCGAACCCAACAGTAATGATGCTGGATTTCAACGTACCTTGATAAACTCAGCACAATCACAAACAGTTTTATGGCCGTTTTCTCTTAAACAACTGTTTTCATGAAATCTGAAAATGACTATAATTAATCTCTGTATTTGGGAATTTCTGGAACATCCCTAAGTAATTGTCTTCAACACGACTTCTCCGAGAACAGAATGATAGCTCTGTTTGCAAACAAACAGAGAAGGAGGAGACGCAAATGCCGCTCTCCCCCCAGGAACACGACAGGCCAGCACGGTCTCCTCATCCCTGGCTGCACTGACATCACACACGCTCGTTCTGTGGACACCCTGCTCGCCCACCCACTTCCCAAAGATGGTGAGGTTGGACCGTCCAGATCTGCGTCTGTGAGCTCCCATCGAACAAAAATAGCACATCTTCACGGCCAGGAAAGCTCTTTGCACCCACACTCAGGGGTTTGGGCTCCAGACTTGGCTTTTTTTTTTTTTTTTTCACTAAATCTCTTTTGAAATTTATTTATTGGCTGTGCTGGGTCTTTGCTGCTGGGCCCGGGCTTTCTCCAGCTGCCGTGAGCAGGGGCTTCTGAATCTGGTGTTCCGGCCTCTTGCTGCAGCGGCTCGCCCCGCTGCACCGCGCACGCTTCAGTACCTGTGGCTCCGGTGCTCCAGGTGGGCAAGCTCAGTCGTGGTGGCACGTGGGCTTGGCTGCCCCGTGGCACGTGAGATCCTCCCGAGCTGGAGGTCAAACCTGCGTCCCCTCCATCGCAAGGCGGCTTCGTAACCACTGGACCACCGGGAAAGCGCCAGCTCAGGACTTTGAAACGGGGATGACAGCTCTCAGCCTCAGATCTCCCACCGACAGACGAGGTGCTGGCGAGTCCGTGTGAACCGCGAGGCCGGAGCCTTGGGCTTCGCGTGACGGTCACAGGAGCGCCTTCCCTTCTAGCAGCTCGCACCGGCCGCCCGTCTGCAGCGCGGAGCCCGCCTGTGCCGCCCGCTCCGCCGCGGGCGCCTCATCCCGCCCATGTTCATCAGTGTCTGGAGCAGCCGCAGCCGTGCTCACACACCACCGGCGCTTCTCCAGGAATCCAGCCATCGGGGCGGGGCTGGGGGGAGCCTTAGATTGTTCACAGACGTGTGTGCATTACTCTCTTCAGCCAGTCCTAAAACAGTGTCTTTTTTCTAAAGAATATATTTCAGGGAGGGTAAAAGTAATACAGCTTTCACAAGCCACGCCAGCCAGTCCCAGAACGGCCTCTGCCCTTAAAGAGGGAAGTTCGTTAACTTCCCTCTGGTCTGCGCTGAGTCCAGTGGAAGCAGGGCCTTTGGGACAGCGGGGAGCGGACCCCGCGAGGGCCCCCGCCCGGGGCTCAGAGCCTCTGCCCTGTCCCAGGGAGCGCCGAGGGGGGCGACCCTCACCCGCGTGGCCGCGGCAGCCTCCTCGCCTGTCCGCCCCCGCGACCCTCAGCCGTGTCCACATCGGCTCCCTGTCCCAGCGCTGGGGACACAAGGCCCAGAGGGGATGGGGGACAGAGTAGCGACCCGCGACGGCAGCGCCCTGCTACCAGTTCTAGCTGAGGCCCCCACGCCCCTCCGGGGGCTGGAGTGGAGAGACAGCCCTGCAGAGGGTCCCGGGCTCTGGGCCCCGGCACCCAGCGCCCTGGCGGAAGGATGGGGCAGGGGTGAGGAGCCGCTTCCTAGCGGCTGAGGGGCTGACCTTGCTGCCCAAGACCCCCCACAGCCCTGAGTCTCCAGGCCCAAACCGCCTGTTCTGAAGCGTGTCTCCGAGTATTTACCGCGCCCCCGCCCCCGGTGCGGCTGTGCTCGCTGTAGGAGGCCTCAGGGCTTCATTGCTCATCTGCGACTCTTCACATGCAGGCTCAGGCCTTGGGACTTCACCCCGAGACTGCAGCGGGCAGGGGTGATGGGGGCCAGTCTGTCCTCGGGCCGGAGCGGGGCCCCCTCCCCAGCCTCTCTGGTCTTGCAGCTGAGGTCCCTGAGCTCGTGGGGTCTGGGGGGGCTTCCCTGGCTCTGGAGCCCATTAAGCACCCCGAGGTCGTCCGGCCTCAAGAGCAATCTGGGGACCACAGGGCAGCCCTGGATGGCCGGGCAGCCCTGGATTGCCTGACAGCCCTGATTGGGGCTCGCCAGCCCAGCAGGGCTCCCGGGGCCGAGCGTGAAGCACTCTGAGCCCCGTGTCGCCCCAGGGGCAGCGCGGGCCGAGACCTGAGCGGCATCCGCGCTCTGCCGCAGGTCAGGATGATTGCAAGGTGGGGCCGGCTCTGAATCGCATCTCCTCTGGGCTGATTGGCAATCAGGCCGCTGAGCCCATCGGCGCAATCAGATCTGAAATTGTCTCCGCCCCGGCCCTCTCCTGCGGCCGGAGGAGCAGCTACACAGAGGCAGGCCCTGGGCCGGAGCAGGAGGAGGACGTCCAAGGGGAGGTGGGGCCGCTGGGGCCGGCCGGCTCGGCGGGAAGGTGGAGAAGAGTGACTGAGAGGAGGACTTGGAAATTCACACCAAGTGTGAGCTGGGCCCCTGGGCTGCGGCGTCTTTATGCACAGAGCCTCCTTGTCCTTCCCACACGCGGATCAGAGGTGGCTGGAGTGTGTCCTCCCCAACCCCACACAGCCGTGACTCGGCCTGGTTCCGCCTGTCCTCCCGGGAACCTCGGCCCAGGGACCTGTGGACAGATGTGGGCTGTGGCTGAAGCTCTGGGGAGGCTCCAGGGAGGCCCCGGAGGCCCCAGGTACAGCCCCGCCCGCCCCAGCTCCTGGGGGCTGTAGGGCTGGAGGGGCGTCCACTCTGCGGGCTGCTCTGCACCATCTCCTTCCCCGGGCCGGCTTGGGGACGTGGCCTCCTTTGTCCCCTCAGGCCTGAGGGAGGGAACAGCCCCCGGATCACAAGCCCAGGTCCTGCACCCGCCGGCCCCAGCGCCCGCCACCCTGGCTCTTCTCTGGCTGAAGAGCGGCTGGCAGCCTGGACGGCTCCCCGGAGGGGCCTGCCTGCTGGGCTCACGTGAGTGAGGGACGAGGGGACGGTCCCCATGCAGGACTTGTCCACACGGGGAGCTGTTCCCCAAGGAGTGCCCACATACCCACACGGGGGGCTGTTCCCCAAGGAGCACCCACATGGGGGGACTGTACCCCAAGGAGCACCCACGTACCCACACGGGGGGCTGTTCCCCAAGGAGCACCCACATGGGGCTGTTCCCCAAGGAGCACCCACATACTGGCACGTGGGGGCTGTTCCCCTGAGGGGCACCCACGGGCCCACAGCAGGCGGTGCCCTGAGCTCTGCAGCCAGAAGCGGGAAGTCGTAGTGGGCGGCCAGCCCCTCTGGAGCTCCAGGCACGCCCTCTGCCCCTCCCTGGACTCTGGCTCCCGTTGCCGGCTCTCCCCCGCCTCCGCTCACAGGGGTGTCCTTCCCAGCCTTGTCCCGACTGCCCAGCCTCTCCCCTCCGGGTCCTTCTTGCAGCACAAGGCAGAGCAGATTAGGGCCGCACCCCAGTCTGAGTGCGTCTCAGCCGGCCGCCTCTGCTGCGATCCTGTTACGGGTCCCGGGGTCGGGACACGCTTCACCCCCAGCCAGGCTGTTGGGCCAGTGGGCCTTCCCAGAGCCCAACTCTGGAGGCCGTGGGACCAGTCAGGGCCCCTGTTTCAGAAGGGCCCCTTGTTTCAGGGGTGCCCCGACCCCCTGCTGTCTCCCTTCTTTCCCCTCCCTCCTATGAGGCTCTCTGCGTCACTGCCCACCTCTTGGTCCTGGAAGCAGGGGCAGCCGGTGACCAGCCTGCACACGGCCCCTTCTTCTCAAGGGTCCGTCTTTCCACGACCATAGAATTTGTTGTTCAGTCACTCAGTCGTGTCGACTCTGCAGCCCCACGGACTGCCGCACGCCAGGCTTCCCTATCCTTCACTTTCCTAGGGTTTGCTTGAACTCATGTCCATTGAGCTGGTGACGCCAGAGAATCTACCGGCTTTAAATCCATAGGCGTGGACGGCTGGCTGCATATTCAGATCATCTCTGCTGACTTGGGAGACGTGCACACGACTTTTCATCCCCCCAAAATGTGAAGTTCATCACTGTTCTGTTTGGTTCTTTCTCACTAATCGGGATCCATGGATGACAGGCATCTCTTTCTCCTTGTCAAGTTTTTCCCCAAAGGGCCGTGGGGCAGGCATGGGGGGAACGGTGGGTGCGGGGCCCGCCTGCCTCCACCCCTACCCACCACAGTCCACTCACAGTTTGCTCATCAGGAAGGTGGGCACAACCAGGACCCAGACGGCCCTGTGTGGGCACTTTGGAGAGAGCAGGAGGTGACCCTAGAGAAGCTGGGGTGACGGCCCAGAGGGGTGGGGTTTGGCTGCCCGCCCTCCTGCAACAATGGCTGGGCGTGCGTGTGGGGGTGTGCGTGCGTGTGACCAACCAGCCCATTTCCCATTCTGTGCTCCTACCAGTTAAATCTGAAGGGAAGAAAATATCACCCCATATGGACACACGATCTCTGCACAAACTAAGTGAAGTGAACGTCGCTCAGTCATGTCCGACTTTTTGTGACCCCCGGGACTATAGAGTCCATGGGATTCTCCAGGCCAGAATACTGGAGTGGGAAGCCTTTCCTGTCTCCAGGGGATCTTCGCAACCCAGGAATGGAACCCAGGTCTCCCGCATTGCAGCTGATTCTTTACCAGGTGAACCATAAGGGAAGCCCAAGAATACTGGAGTGGGTAGCCTATCCCGTCTCCAGGGGATCTTCCCGACCCAGGAATCGAACCAGGGTCTCCTACACGGCAGGTGGATTCTTTACCAACTGAGTTACGAGGGAAGCCTGTACAAACTAAGGACATGACAATATTCTCAAAGTGCGTGCTAACCTTTAAGTCCCGGATAACTCAAGGGCCACTTAAACAATATTTAAAGTGGAAATGATTTTCCAGACCAGAGTAAGGCAAGCACTGAGATTCCAGCTCTGCAGTTTCATCTTTGTTTCTTTAATTCTTTGAAAAATTGACAAGAAACGACATCTATAAATATTTAAGCATCAAGAATGTGTTTGCATCTTTATTTTCAATTTGTAATTAAAAGCTCATCATAATGGGAGAAACATTTTATATTTTATCAGTTTTTCTACTCCAAAAGCTCCCGGGAAGCTACCTTCGCCCAGGAGACCTTGCCCACGTGCAGACCACTCGCCCTCGGTGTGCAGGCTCCGACGCGCCTGTTCAGCCGCCCCCTTGCTGCCCCGTCCTCCCAGGCATCCTCTGTGGGCCGCTGACCTCAGCCGGATGCCCCCTGATGCCCTGAGAGCCTGGCTGCGAGTCACACAAGGGACCTTGCCTCCTGGCGCCCCTCTAAGTCCTGAGTGCTGTCCACTTCCAGCGCTGCCCCCAGACACGCGACTGCCTGGTTCATTCCCTCCCTGCCCCTCATAGCTGTCTTCGTCTCAGATCCTTGTCAAGGATAATTTGATTCTTATGGACTTGGGAGAGAGCAAAGCTGTCTGCAACCCTAACCACCCACAGCCACACACAGACGCACACACTCCTCGCATCTCCTCCTGCTCAGAGCCAGCCGCTGGGTCCGTCTCGTGCAGAGAATCAGAGACTCCAGTCTCTGTTCCCTGCCTCCAAGGCCACCAGGCTCGGCAGGACTGGCTTCCTCACCCCTCTTCACCTGCCGAGTCTTCCCTCCAACCAAAGTCAGGGAAGCTCTACCCAAGGCCACCTGCACACCCCCTTCCTCCCGCTCCTGCCCTGGATGGTGCCTTGTGCTCAGCTCCTGAGCAAGTCCTTCTCCTCTGGGAGCTCTCCACGGCCCTCCCCACAGCTTCTCCCCGAAGACAGTGCCCCAGGAACCTCCTGACACCTCTGGACCGCGCACGCTGCTGGGGTGGGGGTCCTAACAGCCACCTCAGACCCAAGAGCAGACCTGTTTTCCTGTGACATTAACTATCTTAAGTTTTGAGAATGTCTGTATTCCGGACCAGACTCTGATTTACTTTGCGTCTCTGTCCCCATTTTGGTAGCTGTTTTTCTAGATCTGACGGACCTCGCTGCTCTTGGGCAAAGCTCTCAGTTTCCTATTATGATGCAGTCGGGAATTTTGGGGTTTAGGCTGCTGGACTCTCTCCTTGGTTTTGTCTCATGATGGTTTATTGTATGCCCGAGTCAGCGTGTTTGCATTACGAGTGCAATTTAAACCTGAAGATAAAGACCATCACAGTTACGGACACTCAGAATGGTGTTCTAAACACAGTCAGTTTTAAATGGGATGGCATCATCGAGTTGTTAGACTAGTCTGTGTCTATTTTTGAAATTTTTAAAATAACAGCCAATCTGTTAATTATATCAAATTTTTAAATCATATTGAGTATCTTTTGTGTTAATAGGTTATTAAATATATTTTGTGTTAATAGATTATAATGGTAATGAAAGGACAAGCCACTGACCTTCGATAAAAGAATGAGGACAGATAAATGCAACTTCCACTTCCCAAAAGTGGCTCAAAGGCTGACTGAGAACAGCATATTAAAAATGAGAGACATCACTTTGCCAACAAAGGTCTGTATAGGCAAAGGTATGGTCTTCCCAGTGGTCATGTACAGAAGTGAGAGCTGGGCCATAAAGAAGGCTGAGCGCCAAAGAACTGACGCTTGTGAACTGTGGGGTTGGAGAAGACCCTTGAGAGTCCCTTGGACTGCAAGGAGGTCAAAGCGGTCCATCCTAAATGAAATCAACCCTGAATATTCATTGGAAGGACTGATGCTGAAGCTGAAGCTGAAGCTCCAATACTTTGGCCACCTGATGCGAAGGACTGACTCACTTGAAAAGCCCCTGATGCGGGGAAAGACTGAGGGCAGAAGTGGGCAGCAGAGGATAAGATGGTTAGATAGCATCCCCGACTCACTGGACACGAATTTGAGCAAACTCTGGAAGGTAACGGAGGACAGGGGAGCCTGGCATGCTACAGCCCACGGGGTCACGCAGAGTCAGACACGACTTAGTGACTGGACAGCAAACATCACGTACTGATGGCAGCAGAAGTGGCTTCTGTATGAAGATTCCAAGAATCTCCTTTCGGTCCTGGCCTCAGGGCCCCTAACCCTAACCCTAACCCTGGCCTCAGGACCCAGTATCAACAGCAGTTGTCAGGAAGAAAGGATGTGTGCAACTAAGCAGTGAAGAGACAGGAAGGGGCTCCCACGAGGATCCTCCAGGACCCAGGACCCAGGACCCTCTCCGTCCTAGACGGAGGTAAGCCATGCAGACAACGTGCCCCGAATCTGCTACCATTTCGGCCTTTCTACAGACTGCATCTTGAGGAAAAGAACAGACCCTACCATCAACAGACAGGTGTGAAAAGCCTCATGCCTGGCTTAGAAGTCTAGAAACTTTCGAAATGCCTGCTTTCCCCTAGAAGCTGCCTAACTTGCAAAAACCTTCACAATTTGCTTACGGCCATATTAAAATCTAGATAAGGGCCCTCATTTACGAGCAGGCGCTGTGGCTTGCTTATCTGCTTTGAGACATGTTGTAATAAATAATTTTTTTTTTTTGGTCCATAGTGCTTTTTCAATCACTAGCTGACACCGGATCATTTCAACACAAGGGACACATGGCACTGGCCCTGTGTGAACACTGACCTGATTTTGTTAATCTTAGATCATTTATCCAGAATATCTTGTCTGTGAATATTTGAAAATGTATAATCATTGTAGTCTTCAGGGAGGAAAAAAGGGAAAATGGCAGTGTGGGCGAGAGTGTTGTCTCTAGTTTTTTAACATGAAGAAAACGAAGCCACGCGACACAAAGATTAAACAAACTGGGGAACGGACTCCTGGGACCTTCGCCCACACAGACTCCCCGTGCTCAGCCTGGGTGCCGCGGCCTGAGCGTCTCTGCCTGTTTACCATTTTCTGTTCTCTTACTCTGAGATGATTCCAAAAAAGTACCAGAAGAGGAGAGCTGGCAGGACGTGGCTAAATTCTGAAATCTGGCGGTTTGCTCCTTACAGTTATCTCGGTAAATTTAACGAGAGCAGATGTGAGCCATCTTGGAAATAAGATAAGCAACCTCACCTATTAATAAATACACCATCCTACACACCCCAAGTGAGATTACTTAAGTTTCTAATGGGATGTTGATGGCTCTTCAGCACCATACATGCTAAATATTCAGTTATTTCCTTGGAAACTTTTTTTTAAAAAACAGGCAGTCCAATGAAATAATTTAAATTTTTATCATTTTCTTATTTATGATGCACAAGCCTTGGATAACAAGAATGGCATTTTCCGAGAAATTAATACAGATAATAAACCATTTTAATGCGCTTACCCACAAAGCCTTGATCACTTGGGGTATTCTTAACTATTTTCTTTTCCCCTTAATTAAATTTAATTTAGCCAAAAATGACCTGTAAATAAATGTACAAATAATGAGTAACAGAAGGGTTCCTTTTATGATAGAAACACATTTTTAATTTTGTCCAAAATTATCTCCGAGATACAGTCAGGTATTGGCAATGTAGAGCCATCTGACATTTTTGCTGAATTGCTTTTTCATTACTTATATAACCCTCAAGATAAATATGTAAAAAACATAATGTGTGTCTAGCAAATACATAGGCATGCAGACGTTTCAAGATGCAGTCACATTGAATTTACTATAAACAGTGTTCTCGGGGGGTTCTCTTTTCTCTTGCTATCATCAAAAGAGCAAATATAATTTTTAAGTTTTATTTATTTCTAGAACTCTTGTCTCTAAGGTGTTAAACTATTTTGAAAAATCTTATTTAAAATTTAAAAAAGCTTGCAAATGATTTCTTGTGTTCTCCTTAATCAAGGTGTGACTTCACAGATTTTTAAACCTATGGGGCAATCGTAAAAAAAAACCAAAAACCTGGCGGGGGGGGGGGAACCACCTTCTATTCCTGCTTAATAGAGCGCATCTTCACTGGGTGAAGTCCTGGCTCAGGCTTTCTGCGCCGTCAGTCTCGCTTTGGGCTGCAGTGGTGGTGGGCGGTGGCGGCGAGACCTGGCAGGGTAAGAAGCAAACAGAAGAGTGCCAGAAATGCTGACTCTGAGGCTGAAAATACCAGGAAAGGGTCTGCTTCCACCTGTGTAGACATCACCGGGTAACTTGCTGCAATTCACATCTAATCCCCACCCAGTCCTCCTAGCACAACCCTCCCAAAGTTACTTGAGAGTTCATTTAAGATAGCTGACTGAGATCACAATAATTAGACGAGATTACAATTAAAATGGAAAGAAAATGAGTCAGGCAAGAAAGTACAAAGTGCGATGCCACCTCGTCCCTGCCGCCAGTTCTCGCGGGAGAGACGATGCTGCGAGGAGGCGCCGTGTCGCAGAGGCAGCTCCCGCGCGGGCGGCTTTGCCTGGCCTCCCCCTGAACCGCGGAGCCAGCGTCTTCCTCCATCTCTGCCTGTGCTCTTCCGTGTCCTGAAGGACGCCGAGGAAAGCCAGAGACGCCCTGCAGAAATACAACGCAAGCCGCCAGCGGCAGCTGAATTAATAGCTACATTTTTAATGGGTGAAAAGAAGCAAGTGAAACTAATCTCAAGAACTTAGTTTACCCCTGTATACAAATATAAACATTTCAACATGAAATCAGTATTTTAAAATGAATAGTGAGGTATTCTGCACGCTGGCTTCCAGGCTACATTTTAAAGCTCCGTGCGCAGTGTGCGCTCAGCACTTCTCCACTTGAACCCGCCACGTGTGAAGCGCTCAGAAGCCACATGACTAAGAGGAAGCCCAGGAACCATCCTGGGGGAAAGCGAATGCGGACGTGGGGTGCTGGCTCAGGACGGGGGTCTGAGAGCCCAGAAGGGAAGGGGAAGGGCTGCCCGCCCCTCAGCACTGCGCCTGTGTGTCCACAAGGGCTCGCTCACTCCTGCCCTGAGCACAGGGCAGAGCTGCTTGATTTTCCCATCCACCCCAGAATCAGCATGTGTGTGTGTGTGTGTGTATGTGTGAGCGACTCACGGGTGAAACAATGCGTGTGTGGTCTGGGTAGCATGTGCTGTGTGTGAGGGAGGTCCTGGTGCTTAAGAGGGTGGTGAGTGCACAGCATATATGGGTGAGTGTGTAAAGATGTGCACAGTGAGTGTGAGTGAGCATGTAAGGATGTGCACAGTGTGTAAGGATGTGCACAGTGAGTGTATAAGTATGTACACAGTGTGAGTGAGTGAGCATATAAGGATGTGCACAGTGAGCGTGTGTAAGGATGTTCACAGTGAGCGTGTGTAAGGATGTGCACAGTGTGTGTGTAAGGATGTGCAGGGTGAGCGTGTGTAAGGATGTGCACAGTGAACGTGCGTAAGGATGTGCATGGTGAGCGTGTGTGCAAGGACGTGCACAGTGTGTATAAGGATGTGCACAGTGAGTGTGTAAAGATGTGCACAGTGTGTGTGAGTGAGCATGTAAGGATGTGCACAGTGAGCGTGTGTAAGGATGTTCACAGTGAGCGTGTGTGTAAGGATGTGCACAGTGTGTATAAGGATGTGCACAGTGTGTATAAGTATGTGCACAGTGTGTGTGAGTGAGCATGTAAGGATGTGTACAGTGTAAGGGTGTGCACAGTGTGTATAAGGATGTGCACAGTGTGTGTGAGCAAGCATGTAAGGATGTGCACAGTGTGTGTAAGGATGTGCACAGTGTGGGTATAAGGATGTGCACAGTGAGTGTGGGTGTGTAAGGATGTGCACAGTGTTTGGATGTGTAAGGATGTGCACAACACATAGGTGAGTATATACAGATGTGCACAGCGTGTGTGAGTGAATGTGTCACACTGTGGACAACATGTGTGTGAGTGTGTAAGGATGTGCACAATGTGTGGGTGTGTAAGGATGTGCACAACGCATAGGTGAGTGTGTACAGATGTGCACAGTGTGTGTGAGTGAATATGTCAGGTTGTGGACAGGATGTGTGTGAGTGTGTAAGGGTGTGCACAATGTGTGGGTATGAGCCAGGAAAAGGCCCACCCTGGTCACTCACACTTGACCGGGGCCATGGGCTCCACCCAGGAGGGACCCTTCAGGGTTTCAGCGCTGTATTTGGGTGCCCCCAATGAACCATGCGCTGTCTACACCCTGGAGAGACCCTGGTGAGGCCACTGGCCAAAGATCCGGCCTCCCTGGAGCTGGCAGCATGCTGGGAGCCTCGTGCCCACAGCCAGGACCTCCAGGTGGGGAGACCCCTAACCTCCAGCCCACCCAGCTGCACAGGGCCCCTGGAGGGTGCAGGAGGGGTTCCGAGGGCCGGTGGGGGAAGTGGGGGGGTCCCAGGCATCAAGAGACTTCCAAGTACACCCGCAGGGCCCAGGCCCAATCAGTCTTCTGGGAAGAAGGGCTCTAGTCCAGTTCCCCACGAAGTGTCCACACTTGGGAGGAGCCCCCTGCAGTTTCAGGGGTGGCGATCTCGGCCTCCCCTCCCGCCCAACCAAACAAGCTCAGCCTCTAGGGGCCTTCCCGGCTGCTTTCCTGTCCTCCGTTTGGGTAACTCCCCTTCCAGGCCTCCCAGCTGGTCAGGAGATGGGAAGCGCTGGGCCAGGGTGCATGCAGTCCTCAGCTGTTGGCTACAAATTGACCTGGTTGCTTTCCACATGTCGACTGCCTTTTCCTGGGGACTATTTCCAGAGAGGGCAGTGGGCACAGAGGGGCAGGTTAACACTGCTCCCTGAGCCACGCCTTAAACAGGCACAGACGCCTCCGAGGCGCCTTGGAGGCTCCGAGTGCGCAGCCCCACTTGGCCCCCGCGGCCCAGCACTCGCCCTACCTGGGCCGCAGGTGAGCCCACAGCCTCCCTCTGCCATCACGGTTCTAGGAACAATGAGGTCTCCCTGGAAGATGGGGGCCAGGGGGCATGAGGTGATGGAGAAGGAGGAGCGTCGTTGGTCGAGGCGGGGACAGATACACGGGTCCCCAAGACTTGGGTCCTGGGGTGCCCAGAGCGGCCAGCTGTTTGTAGTGGCGCTAAGAGTGCCTCCAAACCCCGTGTAGCCATCTTGTGGCTTCAGGCCACACCGTGGCCCTGATAGGTATGGTTTTGAGTTCAGTCTGAAGAAGGTAAATTCAGAACCTGGCACGGGTGTTGTCAGGGAAGCAGAAGCCTGGGTTCTGTTAAATTCTCTCCACCAGCTCTCTTGGCCGCTCCTAGGAATTTTAAACTTAGAAGCAATGCTTAAGGACAGTCTGGAAAGGTGGGCATCTCCCAGTCGCCCGCGTCCCAGGGAGGGAGCTCAGAGCTCCCAGGACGGGTTTCAAGGTCTCCAGTTCAGCAGAGGGAGGAAGTGATGGGTCATCAGCCCTTGTCACTTGCCAAACTCCCGCCCCCCTCCACCCGCGCCCCCCCTCCGCGAGGCAGAAGGGGGTCTGGAGTTTGCAACTTGTCACACAGAGAAGAGAAACCTTTGCCGAGGAGGCTGCTAATGAATTCGGATTGTGTAGTTTTCAAAATCTGATGTTTTGCGATGATGACATTAGTGTGGCAACGGAGGGTCTGGGGCGGCAAGTCTGTGCAGCTGCTGCGGCTTTGAGACGCTCCAGACAAAGGGGCCAGTGTTCCGGCTGCGGCTCCGCGCCTCATTTGCGTAGTCTGTTCTGCCTGATTGACCAGCGGGGCTGCCGCGGGGACCAGCTTTGTTCCCCGATCACTGGGAGCTGCCCGGATGACAAGGCTCAGGTGAGAGGCTAAGTGGGCCGGGCCGCCTGCCGCACAAAGAGCGGCCTGGGAAACCCGGCGGGGCCGCCGCCGACCCCAGAGCGGATCTACTTGTTTGCTTTTAAAGACCTCATCAAGTCGCTGGAGGGGAAAGGGAAGGCTTAAGGATTGCAACGGGAGCTTACAATGCCTTATTTGGGAGGCAATTTGGGATCCTCCTTTATCAAAAAATCCAATGATTTTATGGCACTTGGTTTCCCTGTATTCTTTCACTCCCAAAGTTTTAAGTAAGAGTTACGCTGTTCGAAGGGAACCAGTTCCAGGCCGTGTGGCCCAAAACTGTCACCAATTGAGGCGGAATTTGCTTTTTCCCGGAAGCACCGTTTTGAGGAGTTGAGGAGGTCCCTAGGCCAGCCCATCGGAGTTGGGAAATCGAATGGTTTGCTTCCAGTCGACGGGCCACACCAGCTCCTCCTCCAGAAGTCACCGCGCAGAGCGCACCCAGGCGCGGAGCGCCTCCTTCCCCGTCGGAGTTTCATCCGAACTGACGTTTTGACTTCAGCTCAAAGACAAAATCCTGCCCACCCAAGTGCCCCCCCGCCCCAGCCCTCGCCCAGGCCTCGCCCAGGCCTCAGATGCCTCTGCTGCCGAGGTTCACCCCCACCGGGGAGCGCGGGGGCGGCGGCGCGGGGGCGGGTCTCCGCACCTCCTCTCCGGGGGCTCGCCATCTCAAGGGCCTTAGACGCTGCCTGTGCTTTGCAGAGATGGGCATCCTGGAGGAGGGGGCCTGGGGGAGGGACTTAATTCGGACCGAGTGGGTGGGGCAGGGGACGAGGCTGGAGGAACCCAGACCCAGGAAGGAAAACCTTTCCTGCCGAAAACAGCGAGGGCGGGGAGCACCGGTTCTGCCAGGCCAAAAGGCGCGATTCTGGCGCTGAGCGCGCCCGGGCCGCGCGGACCCCGAGGCCGCGTCCGGATGCGGGGAGTCCCTGCGGGCGGCCCTCTCGCCTGCCCCCGTCCTTCCTCTGACCTCCGCAACCCCGCACCGCCCACCCGAGCAGAGCAAGTTCTGCGGCAGGTGCCCTGCGGCTGCACCCGTGGGCACGGAAGCCCGGGCAGCCCGGACCCCAGGCAGTAGCCCGATGGCCGACTCGAGGTCCCGCAGGCTCGGAGGAGGCGCTTCCCCGTCCCCACCCGCGTTCGCTGCGCATGGCAGCGACGCTCATCTCGGGAATATAACGATTAATCCAGCCGCAGGTTTCCAGATAAGTGATTGTGATGGAGATTGTTGGCGAGAAAATAGACAATTATCCGCTGTTAGCTTTACATAAAGATCGCATTAACTCAAATTAGTTACCAGACAAAAGAGCGTCAGCGCGCACGCCCGGCCCGCCCGCGCCCTGCCCGCAGGGACCCCCGGGCGCAGCCGGGTCCAGCGCGCTGCCGACGGGTGGAGGGACGCGGTTTCGGGGCGAGGGGGCGCGCACGACGGGGAGCCCCGCCCTACGGAGGGAATAGAGGGCTGCGCTCCCCAGGGCCTCCAGCTCCGCCCGCGTTCACCGCCCCGCTCGCGGGCCCTCCTTTCCCGCGCGCTCCCCGCCGCGGGCCCCTTTCCTCTCTGCCGCCCACGGCCCTGGTTTTGTGTCCTTGCGCCCAGCCGGGGACGTCACTCATCCTCTGCGCCCCAGAGGGCCGACCCTCCTCCCGCCCGCGGAGTCAGACTCGCAGCACAGGCGTCCTCGCCAGGAGGAGCTCGCTCCGACGGGGCGGCCCGGCGACCGGGGCTCCGATACGGTCCCTCCCACCTGACGGCGTCGGGGTCGCCCTACGCGGGACCGGCCGACGCGAGAACTGATGGGGAAGGCGGGCTAGGGGAGAAAGGGCGCAGAGTGACCCTTGGGGCCCAGAGACAGTGGCCTGGGGGTGGGGGGCGCAGGGACCCGTGGCGCCGGGCTGGGACAGGGGAAGGGCAGGCGGCCTGGACACGGGGTGAACAGAGGTTGCAGCCGTCCACACACCAGGCTGCGTCCTGTGTCCCTACTGGTGCTGCCCCAGGCCTGTCCGCGCTCCGACTTCGCTGGCACCGTTGGCGCAAATGCACAAGCCCGCGGGCGTCCGTCCCGCGTCTCTCTGCCTGGCCGCAGGCCCGGCGGGGGCCCCACGGCCGCCAGCACGCCCTCGCGGTCCGGCCTCCCGGGCCCCCAGGGTCCCCGGGCCCTGCTGAATAGGGCGGATAATGACCCCTGGTTCCCAAGGCAGGCTTTCTGCTGCCTGGTGCGCTTGGATTTGTGTGGTCCAAGCCTTTCCCAGCTTGTCCCATTCTGTCACTGGGATAAGGGGCTCCCTCGGCTCGTTTGCACCTGCGTCGCTTTTGGCTCCTTCAGGAATGCGCTGAAGCTTGTAATCAGCTTTGTGAAGCCATTGAGTGCACGGCTGAGTGAAACTTCCAAAGCTCGAGGAGAACCGGCCGGCTGAATAGGAGCCAGCATGGGGCTGCTCTCCAAGCCTCCGCGCTGCCAAATTCCAGCAGACGCCGCACAATCGCCCCGCGGGCTCCGCTTCCCCACACTGAGAGCAGGGAGAAAAGAAAGGCGAAAATCCCAGTCACCCAGGTTGGCCGTTTGTTCCCAGATTAATGGCAAACGGCCTCCCTCCCATCCCCACCCCCCAACTTAGCTCACCGACTCAGGAAACGTGACCCAGGGGAGCGCAGGTGGTTATTAATAACTGCGCCTCTGATTTCAGTCCCGGGCCTGGAGGTTCCCCAGCTCTGGTACCCCAACCCCGAGTGCTCCTGGGCCTGGCCTGGCATCTGTGGGCTCTTGGCTGAAGCGAGGGCCCTGGATAGGGCCCTACCCAACAGGAAACAAAATCAACACCCCGGCCTGCTTCTTCTCCAGGCCCCTTGATCCTCCCAGCAGGACCCCAGTCCCTGGGTTGGGACTTGAGGGGCTCTGCAAGGGAGGAGGGTTCAGGGAGGCAGAACTGCCCCAACATCGGTGCAGGGAAGATGGTTTTGTTTATTTCAGGGCAGACGGCAGGCCTGGAGCCGGGCAGCCTGCAGCTGGAGCTGCCATGGTGTCTGTGTTCGAGGCTCTGGGGGGACCCCTGTCCTCCAAGCAACTGGGCCTACTGAGAGTCCAGCGCCTCAGAAGAGGCCTCCCCAGGCCGGCCCAGACGCCTGGTCCCTCTCTCCCCACGAGGTACCCGGCCAGCTCTCTCTGAGAAAGGAATGCCTGGGCAGCGAGCGTGAGGCCAACCCACGCTAATCAGCAGTGTCCCTCCGGTCAGTTGGCCGGACAGGCCTCGGCGCTGTGTGGTTACTGCACGGCTCTGCATTAGGATGGGGCCGGCTCCCAGAAACACTCCTTGCCTGAACACCGTCCTCTCCTGCCTCTGGACTCTAAGCCTGGAAGGGGGATTTCTGGAACACGGGGTCCTTTCTCCCCATCCCGCCGAGGCCCTTGCAGTCACCTGCGGAAGCACAGTGCACGCAGTCTCACACCTGCTGGGGGTGGTTCAGCTAAGAATTCTTCCGCCCACAGTCTGCAAGGGCGCGGGCACTGTTTTGGATTCCATCTGGATTCCGCTCCTTCACGGAAGGGAAGCCACAGCACCGCAGCGTTTTCTCCTGCCGCCGTGCCTAGTTTGTGTGGGTGTACCCCACTGCCTGACTGCGCTCTGGGCAAGAGATGGTCCCTGGTGGGTTGGGGGGCCTGACAGGCCTCCCCGAGCACCTAACGGACGATGAAGCCCAGGGGATGTGTGAACAGGAGGAGGGGCAAGTGAGCTCCTGGGACGCTCCAGGACGGGCCTTGTTGTGCTCTTCGGAGACATGGAGGGACATGAACGCTCCCATTTATATATGCCAACGTGTCAAGGGGCGTAAGAAGCTACAATGTGTCAGCAAGGACCCGGAAGAGGGGCCGATGGTGAAACAGGCCGTGTGAGCTGTTCTCAGAGGGGCCGAGTGACCGCCGGGGACTCACGGGGCCATGACCGGGATCAGCGATGGTGAGAAAACTAGCGAAGCTTTGTCCTGTTTTCAAACATGCTGGATAGTCCAAGAGCAGATAATCCTACCCTCCCTCCCATCCTGAACCCCCTAAGTGATCCAGGAGGGAAGGGACGGTCTCTCTGGGCCAAGGGCTGGCACAGCCCTTTGTAGCCGCTGAGCCACCCCGAGTCCGTGCCGCTCTTCCTGATGTTTCAACTTTCACATTTTATTGGAAAGTTGGATGTGTAGTTTTCGGCAGCATTTCTCCTCCGAACCCTGTCCTCGGGAACGAGTCGGGAGGCTACGCAGTAATTCAGAAATTAGTGAAATTTTATTCTTGGTGGGGTGTTGGATTAAGAGGCTGGGAGAGTGTGGCGCGAGGCAACGTGTAATTGCATGATAAGGCTCTCACGAGGAATTTATTGGCCAAGTTGCTATTTCTATTCCTTCCTAATCTCGTGGAGCACATTCATTCTCTGCAATCTGTCTCCATAATCTTCTGCGGGAGCACGGCAGCCAATAGAAGCACGCATGTTTGGAGAGAAGAGGAAATATGCAGAAGCGTGATAAACTGATGCTAATTATCCATATTTAGGACACCGAGTGCAGAAGATCAAGGTTTACAAACGACGAACCAGAGCCAATGGTGACGGCTTCCTCGTGCAGAATTTGTTGGAGGCAACCAGATAAGGGTTTCACGGGCAGGAGAGATTTATCGGTCAAAGGGCTCACCTTCCACTTTCCCACTTTTATATGGCAGTAAATTATTTAGCCTACATTCACCAGAACATCACTCTTCTATTTGGCTGGGTGCCGTGACTTGCTCTTTCTTTGTGGCCTTTCAATGCAAATCCGTGTGGTGTAACATCAGCTGATAAGGGACACATAATTGAAGCCATAGGTAATTCCCTTTAAATCGGACGTAGAGGACGCCGAGGTAATGCGCCCAGGAAGAGTGAGACGCGGGGAGAGCAGAGGGCTGCACGCACAGCAGCATCAAATCGCCAAGAAGACGTGGACGTGGGCCCTCCCCGTGTGCCCAGGGGCCTGGGCCAGCGGGCTCCCCACAGCGGGTGCTGGAGCACAGAGGCCACGTGTCAGCTGTTCCTGTCTGGAATCCTTGTCATTTAAAAGTTTAACAGTGGAAACAAACTCCTTCTCTTCTCTCTACGGTCCCCGCACCACCTCGAACTGACCTGATGTTTCAGACTGGGTCCCAGGCCTCCTGAAGACTTGCTCTGGGAAAAGGTGCAGAAAGCCTTCAGGCTGGAACTGTTGCCCGGCACACTGTGGGCTCAGCGGGAGCGACTTTCCTGCATTACAGTAATTGCCTTGTAAAGGTTCCAGGAAGCGCGCCCAAGGGGAGCTGAGTATTCTGATACACATTTGTGGGCTCATCTTGAAACCTGGAATATTCACCAAATCCCATTCAGTGGCACCAGCTTCGATTGTTCCGTTTTGACTCATCGTCAAGCATCTGCTTGGGTACCATCGGAAAACTGGTCTCCTTCCTTCAGCCTTGGAGAGTCTTCTAGAGTTTTCATTAGGAGCCTTTGCAGTTGCGTTAGACCACCTCTGGTCCGAGGCAATAGGACTCCTCTGTCAAACGCGTATTGTGATCTAGTGAGAACCAGCCATTTTAAATACAAGACTGTAGAATAAAGAGAGCCATGCTGAAGTTTGGGTGTGTGACTTGCAATCCCTCTGTAAGGAAGTATCATGAAGACCAGACGATCCTTGATGTGACTTTTCTTCAGCCCAGACCACGTGGACAAGAAATTATCCACAGGTTACGAACACACACGTGTGCTTTTTCTTTTCAACCAGCCTGAGATGCCTTTGACAGTAAGATGCATCTTTATTTCACTTGCCGCTATGCATGAAAAAATGCTGCCACTTATAATTGTGAGCTGTCACCGAGGGTAATGGTGCACTTAGATTCCAAAGATGATAAAACTAAAAGTGTGTCTCAGAACCAAGAAAATGCAGTGTGCACAGTTGTCAGTCAATTCATGAATGTGTACCATTTTGCCCAAAATATTAAAGAAAATTTTTCGTTATTCTATAGAAATTAACTTTGCTAAAAATGAACAGATGTGTTAATATGTAGTCAACAAAGGCAGCAGCTACTCTACAGTTGTATGTGGTTTAAAAATGTAGCATCCACACAGTTAGCCATTCAATTCACCAAAAAACAAAAAAGAGAGAGAGAAAAGACAAATATTCTCTCATCAGTAATACTCTAGCCATTGAGGCTAAAGATGTAAGTTGCTGGCATGTCTAGAAATATTACCTAGACTTCAGAAAGAACCCCAGTTCTTCAGTTTATTTGGGGCATCGAGATTCCCTGCAAAAATCAACGCGTCACTTCCCATATGGACATGTCCTGCCAGAGCAAAGTGATGGATTGAGGCCAGCGTCGTTACTGGCTGCGGTGTGGCTCTGAAGACTTCATCTGGAGAGGCTGTTCCCCAGGGTCTGCTTTTGCCCCCGAATTACAGAGTGTTCACCGAGGCGACGGAAGAGGGCCTCCACTCTGCGTGCGGGCTTCCCCGTCCTCACCGCCCTTCTCCCCTCACTGACAACCATTCCAGCTACAGAATTAGCCATTACTATGAAAACAGGACTGAACTCGGACAGAGACCACTGTGTCTAAGATAACCAATACAACCCAAGGAATCAGTTAAGCTGTGTATCAGTTGAAGCTAATTTTCAAAATTCAACTTCTTTTTTTAAGATGAAATTCAGGTTTTTTTTTCTTAAATTTGCCTGTGTTCCTATATTTGGACAGTGGCAAATCCACCCCCGCCAACAGTGGACCCCGGCGGAATACGGAGGAGGAAAACAGTGGGTAAGTTTCCCAAACAACAGATCAAGGATTCTCAATGCGGCTGTGCCCTTCTGGGCTGAGCAGGGTGTGTGTGTGTGTGTGTGTGTGTGTGTGTGTGCCCCACAGACATGTGCCTCAAAGGTAAGGGAGCAAATGTGAAGGGGGGGGGTGGCGCCACGGAGAAGGGTGTAGAAGCTGGAGGTACTACACACTTGGGTTGGTGTCTCTGTGAACCAAGACGGGCTTGGTTTTTCCTCTGAGCTCAGGACGACAACAGAGCTGTGAGTGTGTCTCCGAGCCCAGCCCCCACTCTTGGTGGGAAAAGTGAGTGGTTAGCTTGGTGTGTGGCTGTGTCCTCTGCCCTTACCCCTCTCTCCAGAGCCTGCCCCCACCCCGACTCAACTGACGTCAAACATGCACTCGGCGCACGCAAGCTTCACGAGACACCACTGCCCTAAGTACCTAGTTGCCACTGACTCTTCCAATGAAGCGGAAGATGCCTCGTGTGCTCGTCTTCCCGAGTCACACTCCCGGATCACTTTCCCGGGGGTGCTGCAGCCGCTTCACAACGGTCTCTGAGCCGGATTCTTATCTGTGGGTAGGACACACCGAGGTATCTGAAATAAACACAGAACTCCAATCACTGTTTGCCTGTGAACTGGTTAGCAAGATGATTACAAGATACTGTAAATGTGCTTGGCATGTTGAAACATACTTTCAGCTCCAACGACTTCAAATAGCTCTTAGTAAAACAAATAAACAGAATAATGGCGGGATTTATTTGGAATTATTCATTATGAGACAACCCAAACCATGACGTTTCTAATCACGTCTCAGTTTTCTTGGTAGGATCAAAAGGGTTTCGTATCTTGACGCGTCCCTCTGCCTGGGCCGGCCGCAGTGGCTCTCCGGCTCTGTGGCTCCCGGAGCTGATGGAATGTTGGAGGTCTTGTGGGTCATGCATGCGTTGCTCTGGTTTCTACACAGTAAAACTGAAATAAATACCCGGGCTGACTGTCCCAGATCACCATCTGTGAGTTGATGTGTTAAATGAGCCCATTGCTTTAAAGCTTACAGATGACAAGATTTTTACTATTACAAGTAATTTATAGCTATTTCCTGTTTGACATGACAGATTCTCATGGAGAAGTCCAAATTTGTCTGCTTGACATACATCTAACACTTTCCCCTTCTCCAAATTCTAGCGGGTATTAACTACTGTTTTCCTAGGTGTCAATTTGCACCTGTGGGGTCTACCTCTTGAAGCTTCAGTGCGGTCCCTGGTCTCCCCTCCAGACGGCTGCCTGCATTTCAGCAGCTAATGTGGGTGATTACTGCATATTTACTGCAATTTATAAAAATCACAGGAAATGACATTTTTATTAGTCGCTGACTCCACCAACTGCAAATGGATGTTATGCATACAAATCCATTAAAAAAAAAACTGTTCTTCCAAAATCAAAAGCTCGTTCTAGTCTCTAATTCTGTGGAATGGCCACGCTCCCGTCTGCTTCCCATGGGCGGGGCCCCAGAGGAGCGCAGACCTCAGCTTATTTCTCAGTGCCGGCACCGTCCGTGCCGGGACTGGAATACAGGCCAGGGGTGTGCCCTCCGCGACAGAGATGAAGATGCAGAAATGCCAGGACTTCAGCCCCAGGAGGCGCGGGAAGGGCAGACGAGAGCGGAGGCTCGGGACTCCGTTGCCGCCTCAGCATCGCTTCCGGCCACAGTGAGGATGACTTCCTGTGTGTGGTCAGCCTCACAGTGTGTGTGTGTTTGCAGCCGGAGCGGGTTCTGGCCCGAGATGAAACCTAACAGAATCCTGCCTTCCTGGTTCCTCCCTCCAGCCCCGAGAAGGCCTTGCTCACCTGAGAACGGAGGGCGTGCGCCAGACCTTAAAGGCGGAAGGGGGATTGTCTGTGTCGAAGCAGGGTCTGCCAAGGCAGGGGCTGTGAAAGAGGAATCTGGGTTGAAAAACTGCCAGTTTACTTAGCATAAAGTAGGGAGTATCTGGGGGGCAGAGGAAAAGATGGGGGCATTGCTGGGTGCCCCTAAAGCCTCTCACACACACGAAGCAGCGCCGTCCTCCAGGCGGCCAGACGCGGGGGATGTTCGGTCACTCCGGGAGTATCGAGGGCGGCTCCGGCGGGGACGCGTGAGTTGGGATCAGAGCGGTCACCCACACCGCGCAGTTGATGGGAAGGTCAAGGGAAGGGACGTCCTGAGAAGAGGGAACAGGAGAAGCTGTCACCGGGGCAACAGGGTCTCCCGGCTAGGGGATGGGAAGAGGCAGCGGGCGGGGCGGAGGTGAGGGTGGGGTCCAGTCTGGGAGCGGAGTGGAGCCAGGGCGGCTTCCGGAGGGAAGAGGCGCCGGCGGCTAGGAGGCTGCAGAGAGGAGCTCACGGTGCCCGAACGTCCCCGTGTGCTGAGCTGAGGGTCCCTGCCAGCCCTGAGGACCCAGGTGGGAGGTGGGCTGGGAGCAGACAGCACCACCCGCCCCAGAGGGGAGAGGGCAGGCTCCTGGGAGAGGCTGGACACCACGCCGGAGACTTGGGGAGGGGCAGCCACAGTGGTGACCACAGGCTTCCCTGGACCCCCGGCAGGCGCCGGACGCGGCTGTCCTTCCCCTCACTGCCCTGTCCTGCCTGAGGATCCGCCGCCCTCTTTGGAGCGGCAAACCATACAGCCTTGGCATCTGGACCCAGGCTGGGCTGACTCGCCAGTGTGGCTTTAGCCGCTGCTGTCCAGAGTGACTAGGCCGCGAGGAAGTGACCGTAGAACCGCGTGGAGGGGCCGCTGTGACCTCGGACAGGGAGAGGGTAAGGTTTACCCTCCCAGAAGGCGACTGACCCAGGGCCCGGCGCTTGCAGCCCGCTAAGGAGCTTCCCCCAGGTGCTGCCACGCGTGTTTACAAATAGGAAATGAGGGCTCAGAGCACACCGCTGACACACGGGGACGCTCACATCCCAGCTCACACCTGACGACCGAGATGCTCCCAGCCGCCCACCCTGCCCCCTCAGTGAGACCCGCGGGGCAGGAGGGACAGGAGACACGTCGGTGGGCCGCGGGGGAGGCACGCCGAGGGCCACGCAGCAGGGAGGCAGGGTATTTAAGACATTTAAGCTCCCCACAGGCAGCCCTGCTTCACAGGAGCCCCGAGGAGCGCGCTGGGTCTGGGGGCCTAACGCAGGGGCTCGTTGTTGCTGTCCGTGTTTCCTCTCCCAACCGCACCTGACTCTGCGGCCCCACGGACTGCAGCCCGCCAGACTCCTCTGTCCATGGGATTTCCCAGGCAAGGATGCCGATACCGGAGTGGCTGCCATTCCCTCCTCCAGAGGATCTTTCCGACGGGAAAGCTGCAGGATAAATCTCCCCACTTTTTTTTAACTTCAGGAAATCAATTGTAAGAAGAGAGAAGGGTTGAAGCAGAATCTAGAAATTAAGAAGCTTAAGAGACATAGCAACTAATTAAAAGTATGAACCTATTTGAATTCTGATTGAAAAAATAAATTTAAAAGCTAACACTTATGGATGCTTGCAGAGTTGAACACTGATGGGATATTTGATGAACTTGACGTGTTGATTTTCTCCAGTGCAAGCATGGTGTTATGATTATACGTGAAGAAAAAGATCTATTTCAGAAGTACAAGCTGAACTACTCACAGATGAAGTTACATGATGTCTAGGGTTGACTGCAAGCAGTGAAGGGTTTGGGGCTAAATGGGGTGATGGGTATGTGAGCTTCTACATGTCATTCACTTTTATGTATGTTCCAAGTCCTTCATGATAAAAGGTTAAAACTAAGATTTAAGATTGCCGGGGAAACAACTCGTATTGATATGCAAATACCAGAATATATTTTAAAAATATTGTGTGATATAGTAATAATTTTCCTCCATAATGCACTAAGTAACAAGTTCTGTGGCAGGTCCAAAAGCGACTGCAATTTCAAAATGGTTGGGAGCATAAATGATATTTTGAAATGTAATATTTGCAACAAGCCTACTGTGACATGAAAATACTGATTATTTCCGTTGGTGAGAAAGTTGTTGGGAACGTTACTGCTCCTGTGGCGTGTGGGCTACTGAGATGCTGGCTTTCAGTTAAAGGGTAATAAAAAAAAAGGTGACTGTTTTTCTGTCCAAGTTCAGTGGACATTCTGAGTGTTCTTCATGGGGTATTTGGACCCCAGGGTAGCTTGGCAGACCTCAGAGTAGCTCAGTGGACCCCAGGAGAGCTCGGTGGACCCCAGGAGAGCTCGGTGGGCCCCAGCAGAGCTCGGTGGACCCCAGGTTAGCGGCCATGTTCTCAAGGCATGGGGGTGTTCTGGGGTGAACGCCGTGCTTTGCTCTTTGTTCTAGAGAGACAGGCCACGTCTGATGTGGGGATTGGGACACATTTTACGTCCTGGTTCTCAGCTGTTTGACACACTCATGGGTCTGCCTGGCTTCCTCTTCTTCTAGGACCCATGGGGAATGGCGCATTCAGAGACAAGTTGGGAATCCCAGCATTTCTCCCTGATGGAAAAATGGCTAAGTTAATATCCCATATTCATTGTACCACTTAGGAATCATCTGTAGCGATCGAGAACCAGATTCCTAAAATGTTAGAATAAATAGAGGCCTTAAGGGAACTTCCCTGGAGAGTTCAGTGGATAAGCCTTTGCCTTCCAATGTAGGGGGTGCAGGTTTGATCCCTGGCCAGGGAGCCAAGATCCCACGTGCCTCATGGCCAACAAAGTGACGCATAGGACAGAAGCCTGTTCTCTGCTGGGCAGCAGTGGAGACGCAGGCATGAAGAGCAGACCTGGGGACACTGTGGGGGAAGGAGAGGGCGGGAGGAAGCGAGAGTGCACGGAAACATTGCATTTCCACGTGTAAAGCAGATGGCTGGTGGGAATGCCCGTGTGACTCAGGGAGCTCGACCCAGTGCTCTGTGGGGACCACGAGGGGTGGCATGGGGTGGGAGGTGGGAGGGGGCTTCAAGAGGGAGGGGACATATATGCCTACGGCAGAAATCAGCACAACATTGTAAAGCAACTATCCTCCAATAAAAAATTTGACAAAAAAACCAGAAGCAATATTGTAACAAGTTCAGTAAAGACTTCTTAAAAAGGCCTTAAGGAGGATGTACTGCCTCTGCAGACGGGAGGTGATGCTCAGACAGAGGAGCCACCTGGTCTGTCGCCTCTGGGACCTGCCCAGTTCACGGAGCCCTAGTGTCTCAGGAACGTTCCCCAGCAGCCTTCCCCTAAAGAAACACGTCATTGCTTTGTTTATTAAGGAGTTAGGTTCAACTTAAAATATTTTATGTGCTAACAACTCTGTAGTTGATTGAAAAAAGTAATAGATGTCAGCTGAAGGAAAAAAGCAATATTTTAATCACATTCTTAGGTGACTATGCTGTGTTACTAAAGGCAAGTGTGTCTGCTATTGGGATCAGATTTTGCTGCCAACACCTTCATTTCAACACTAATTTTTATGTGGGACTTTGATTTTTCAAAAGTTTTCCTTTGCTAATAATTAGTTTATTATTTCTTTATTTTACCTTGGTGCATTTCTTCCAGCATCAAGTGATGCTATGTTACCGAACAACAGTGAGCTTGGAGCACAAAGTCTTCGCATTGAACTGAGTCCTGTGACCCATTCTGCTGGCCCGTTTTAAGGCCATTGTCTTTGTAGGCAATTGTGAGTGCTCCTCTAGAAAAATGAAAGGGTTCCGGAAGCGGGAAAACTACAGATAACTGATATTTGGATATTCTTGCAATGAAACACTCAAGCTTCAGGCTATAATAAAGCCTGCCAGCTATCACATGGCGACTCCCAAAGCTTCCAAGCAATGGTTTGAGGGCTCACTGGTAAATATCAACAGACAAAGCAGACGACTAGACTTTTGTGGAAAAACCTCCAACAGGCAAGACCGAGTCCAAAACTAACATGCAAAGCGGATTCAGAAAGAACAGAAGTTATTGGGGGTAAATTGAAAGTATTTTTTAAAAATCACAAAGAAGATACGCACGAAAAAAATCAGCATTTCAAGAACTGATGCTTTCGAACTGTGGTGCTAGAGAAGACTCATGAGAGTCCCTTGGACAGCAAGAAAATCAAACCAGTCAGTCCTAAAAGAATTCAACCCTGAATATTCAAGCTGAAGCTTCAATACGTTGACCACCTGATTCAAAGAGCCGGTTCACTGGAAAAGACCCTGATGCTAGGAAAGACCGAGGGCAGGAGGAGAAGGGGACGACAGAGGATGAGATGATTGGATGACATCACTGACTCAATGGACGTGAGTTTGAGCCAGCTCTGAGTGATACTAAAGGGCAGGGAAGTCTGAGGTGCTGAAGTCCCTGGGGTCACAAAGAGTCGGACATGACTTAGCAACTGAACAACAACAAGAATACATATATGGATGGAAACTCAGAAAGCACTGTAAATCTCGGAATGTAAAAATATGATTCCTGAAAAAACAACAGAAGAAGTGAAAGATAAATATGGGAAACTCTTCAAGAAATCAGAGCCTAAAAAGAAGGTGGGAGGATAGAGGATAAAAGGAGACAATTAAACAAAATCAGAGGGTGATGGAGATGTGTCTTCTAACTAATGGGAGCTCCAGAAAGAGAGGACGGAGAGAGTAGAGAGAGAAAAGCTTCAAAAATTAACAAGACTTTCAGAATGGAAGGGTCTGTCGTTTGAGATGGAGAGAGTGCAGCAAGCACACCGAGAAGTCTTACATGAGGCACATCTTCCCGTGGCTTCAAGAAGCAGAGAGAGCGGCGCAATCAAAGAATGACTCACAGAGGGACACTAAGAAAAACAAGCAAGCAAAATAAAAACAGGTCGAAGGGAAAGGATCTCGAATCCAGCAGAACGGGCTCGATCCCTGCCTGGGTCAGGAAGATCCCCTGGAGAAGGAAATGGCAACCCACTCCAGGATTCTTGCCTGGAGAAGCCCACGGATGGAGGAGCCTTGCAGGCTACAGCGCATGTGGTCACAGAGAGCTGGACACGAGTCAGTAGCTTACCCACCACCATAGCCAACATCATACTCAGTGGTGAAGGACTGAGAGCGTCCCCCTAAAATCAAGAAAAAGACAAGAATGCCGCTCTCCTAACTTCTCTTCAACATTGCACTGGGGTTCTGGCCAGTAAAACAAGACGAGGAGAAGAAAGAAGCCAGGTTAGAATGGGAGAAAAGAATCTTTATTTGCTGATCATAAAATTGTCTTTGTCAAAAATCTCACAGGAGCTGCAAAATGAACCTACCATAACTTATAAGAAATTTATCAAAGTTATAAGATTCAAGGCCCAAATTAAAAAACCAGTGGTATTTTTCTATCAGAAAATGAAATTTAAAAAGCACTACTACTTACAGTAACAATGAAATGTGAAACAGTTTGGGAGAAAAATGCCCAGAGATGTCCAAGATCTGTGCATGAAAACAAAACACTGCTTTCAAAAAGCTAAGATGTAAATAGATGGGGAACTACAGCAAGGCAGTGAGTTGGAAGAATCAGTATCATTAAGATACCAAGTCCCCTAAATTCAAAGGGTGTGGAAAAGCCAAAACAATCTTGAAAAAATGAAAAAGTAGGAGAATTTACCCTGTATGTTTTTAAGGCTTATTTTAGAACTGTGGTAACCAATACTGCGTGGAAGAAGATGAGCCAATAAATCGATGTGTCAGAATAAGGAGTCCAAAGACAGATCCAAACATATATTGCTAATTGACTGTCAACAAAGGTACCAAAGCATTTTAACGGAAAGAATAATCTTTTCAAAAAATGAAATTATTAGAACAATTGAGCAGCCACATGCAGAAAGCATTAACCTCTACCCGATACACATACGAGAGTCAGAGCAGACGCATCACTGACCTAAATGCGGGAGGTAAGCTCTGGAAGGTTAGGAGGTCATTCAATAGGTCTTTCTTGATGCTGGAAATATTTCTGTATTTCCCAAGATAATAACCACACATAACTACCAAGCATTTGAAATCGGCTACTGTGATTGAGAAACACATTTTGAAAATTTTAATTTTACATGTTGTAATGTTAAATGACCACATGTAGGTAGGGGCTATTGCATTGGGCAACACATTTCCAAAGAAATTCTAAGAGAAAATCTTAATGACCTTGAATTTGGCAAAAAATAAAATAAAATACGCCAGAAAAGGCATGACCTATGTGAGAGAAAATACAACACAGAATGCGTAAATATGAAAGAAAAATGAAATCAGTAAGCCAAACTTCATGAAATGTAAAACCTTTCTTCTTCAAATGACATTGTTAAGAAGATGAAAAGGTAAGCTATAGACAGAAAATATTTGCAAATGTTTTAACAGACATTTCTCCAAAGAACATATGTAGACGGATAGCTAATAAGCACGTGAAAGGATGCTCGAGGGGGTTCATCATTAGGGAAAAGCAAGTTAAAGCCACACGGGGTCCTCGCACACAGCCAGAAGCGTAGCTAACATCAAAAAGCAAGTGTTGATACGGAGAAACTGGAGCTCTCATACATGCTAGTGGGAATGAAATGCAGTGCTCACACTCTGAAAGAGGGTTTGCAATTCCTTGAAAATTTAACTCCAGTATTCTTGCCTGGAGAGTCCTCATGAACCCGGGAGCCTGGCAGCTACAGTCCACGGGGTCACCGAGAGCTGGACACGCCTGTGTGACTAAGCCCAGCACCAAATAGCAGCCATTCCATGCCTACGGATTCACCCAAGGGAAACGAGTATGTGTCCATCCAAAGATTTGTCCACAATTCACGACAGCCAGGAACGCAAACAGACGTCCATCGAGGGGTGGACAGACAGCAGGACCTCGACTCAGCAACAAAAGGAGGGGCCCATAGACCGTTAGGACATGGGTGGATCTCAGGGTGATTATGCCGGGAGAGACAGGACAGGCAGCAGGAGCCCATTTCTGTGAAATTCTAGAAAACGCAGACGGATAAGGACAGCTGAACTGATGGAGGCAGGTGGCTGATCGCCTGTGAGGGAACAGGAACGAGGGTTTGCAGAGAAGGCAGGGACACCGTGAGGTGACGGACATGTTCCCTCTCAAACTGTGGCAGCTGTTGCCTGCGTTTGTTCACTTGTCAAAAGGAACCATATTGCGCACTTTACATACGTGTAGCTTCTTGTACACCAAGTAGCCCTCAGGAGGCTGTGAAGAAAGAAAGCAGTGTGGCTATTCAAACGCAAGAGTAGGACGGAGAGCAGAACCTTCAGGGAAGATGATTTGAGTCCTTTAACCAGCCAACTGCCACTGCAGTGTCGTGCAGCCTGCCGGAAGCTACCAGAACAACGGGGTAAGTCAGCACGAGGGACAACACGGGACCCAGGGGGTGAAAGAGCCCCTGGAAGGAAGGGAAAGGGAGACGATGAGGACTACGGGCCTCGCGAGAGCAGCCGCCCGCTGCGGGCAGGGGACGGAAGGCCTCGGCGGGAACTCGGGAGGAGGAGGCTGAGCTCATACACTCCTCATGTGCTTAATCTTGCAAAAAATAGTGTCGAGGGCGCTTACCACAGTGATGCCGAGCCTGGCGAGAATTTGTAATGAGAGCAGAGAAACCAAGTGTTAAAGAACAAGTGCTCTCACAAGACCGCTAACAACTTCAGGGGAAACCCAGTTTTGAAAGAAAGGAAATATATTCATAGGTTCCCACTGTCTCAGCCACGACCAGTCCTTCCACGAACGGACGGCAGGGTACGCTGAATATCGGTTTAACAGAAACAGCGATATGGTCCAAATAAATAATGCCCCAAATTAATAAAGAATAAACCGTGGGGAAAACAGCCAAAAGTCTTATAACAAGTTGCTGCTGGGGAGTGGGACTGAGGCTGGGGTGCCTGAAACAAGGGTGATTTTCCTAATGAACTTATGACAGTGCTTGCCTTAGAAAAGTTTTCAGCAGAAGGACGGAGACAGTAACACAATCGGTGGTTTCCAGGGTTGCTGGCAGGGGTGATGTACAGTGTGGGCGGGCGGGACAGAGAAAGTACTCTGTAGGACACTGTAGAGGTGGGGGCGTGGCATGTGACTTTGTCCAAAACCGCAGTCGATGCAGAACGGCGAGAGTCACATGAGCGTGGAATGCACACCCCGGGCGGTGGCCCGTCAGTGGAGGCTCATCCACCGAGATGAGTGTACCCTCTGGTGGGCACGCTGATGGAGGTGGGGCTGGGCACCGCGGGGGAGGGCGTCATCTCTGCACTTTACACTCGGTGTCGCTGCGAGCCTAAAACCACTCTAAAGATAAAGTCTACTAAAAATAATCCCATGCATTATGTGAGAATCTGTCAGCTCTGGATTTTGATTCTGAATTTTCTGTTCCTCACCGATAATGCCCTTTGGTAGACAGCTTAGCCTTTCAGATTCTTAATCTGTATAAAGGGGAAATAGCTATACTTCTAATGGCAACCGACTTCAGCATTCTTGCCTGGAGAATCCCTTGGACAGAGGGGCCTGGTGGGCTACAGTCCATGGGGTCACACAGACGCAGACACGGCTGAGCAACTAAGCACAGCTGTACTTCTAAGTCGGAGAGGCAGTGGGGATTAAATGAGATTATACATGCGAACTTTCCCAGTGATTAACCTCTTTACATGTTGGTTCTTCAAAGACGTGAAGATGGTCTGCAAAGATGCCTTTAATAAAGCAAGACATGTGAATTAAGACTAAATAGAGCTAAGGCCGCGCCGGCACCCGCGCGGGGCTCGCCGTGCTGTTTTCCGGCGGGAGCAGCGCGCCTGCCTGCGCCGCCAGGTGCCGCCTCGGCGCGGCTCCGTGAGTGCCCTTGCTGGGCCGCAGCTGCGGCAGCGCTTTTGCGCGGATGCTTAGTCCAGGGGGGGCTCCTGCTTGGCTGCACCAGGAGGTGCTGTCACAAACAGCTTGAGGGGAGAACTGCACTCAGAGCGTCGAGAGCCCGCAGAAGACCACACCCTTCAATCTCCCCACGCCAGGGCCCTCGAGCACGCAGCGCTCACCCTGCCAGAACGCTGGCTGGGCCGTGGTCGAAAGAGCGGACCTTACGGCCGGAATGGAATGGCGTCCCCAAGAAGGGCGTCCTACCCGCCCCCCCACCCCATGGGGCCTTGTTTGGAAATACGGCCTCTAGATCACCAAGATGGGGTGTCAGGGTGGGCCCGTGTGTGCGGTGTCCTTATAAAGGGCGACCTGGACACGGAGATGCTCAGCGATCACGGACGGTGCTCCCCCAGCCAAACGTGAGAGTGAGCGTCGCCCTGTCGTGTCTGACTCTTTGCGGCCCCATGGACCGTCCACTCCAGACCAGACCAGAATGTCCTTCCACCAAGGACGCCAGCGAACCGCCAGCAGCCGGGGAACCCGGCCGGGTCCTCCCTCCGGCCTCAGAGGGAACCACCTGGCCGCTCCTAGGCGTCTGACTTCCGGCCTCCAGGCCGCAAGGGAGCACCTTGGTGATCTTGGAAACCCTGCCGCCTGCGGCGCTGGTTGCCTGCAGCGGGCACTCAGCACTCGGGCAGGTGACCGAGAACCCCTTTCCCGTCCAGGCGTCTGCACTGCAGCCTCACGAGGCACCTCTCTGAGCTGGGGTCGGGGGTCTCCTTGCCAGCTCTCTTTAACACATCCGTCTTTCCAAGGTGACCCCTCTCTGAGCCCCTCTGCTTTTGGTCCCCTGTCAGCGTCTGGGTAACCCCTCATTCCTAATAATTTTCTCAGTGTTCCCTGTATTCTTGGTCTGAATTATGTTTTCCACTTGTTCCCACATAGTAGTCACCATCATGAATACACCCATCCAGTTCAAAAGAAGTGAAAGTTGCTGAGTCCTGTCCGACTCTTTGCAACCCCATAGACTATACGGTCCATGGAATTCTCCCGGCCAGAATACTGGAGGGGGTTGCCGTTCCCTTCTCCAGGGCATCTTCCTGGCCCAGGAATGGAACCGGGGTCTCCCACATTGTAGGCAGATTCTTTACTGTCTGAGCCACAAAGCAAGCTCAAGATACTGGCATGGGTACCCTATCCCTTCTCCAGGGGATCTTCCTGGCCCAGGAATGGAACTGGGGTTTCCCGCATTGCAGGCAGATTCTTTACCAGCTGAGCCTCCAGGGAAGCCCCATCCAGCTCAAAGGCAATAATATAACCACCTAATCAGAGAGCCCGCCGGCCTCCAGGCTGAGGGCGGTTCAGGAGTGTCTCCACAGGGAGCCTCAGTGCCCTGGTATCCGTGCCCAGAGCCGCTCTCCTCTGCGGCGCCACACACCCTGGGTCCCAGGCTAGCTGCCCTCCCTCATTGCTGCCCGGAGCTTGTCTTGGTCCTTCTCAGCTTCCTCAGCAAGACAAAAACAAGCAAAATAAATTTTGAAATAATAAAAAGCCTTAGGAGGTCGTTTTCTGTGCAAAATTGAGAGTCGTCTCTTTCCCCCTATTCATGGACACTGAGTAAGCCTGTAAGATAAAAATCATCCCTGACAAAGTAAAAAGGTAATCAGATGTTTTGATTTCAGAGTCACGGGAATAGCTCACACTGACGCCCTCTGCTTTCGGAACTGCCGCCTTCCCAGGCAGGACTGACCGAACCCGGCCAGCCCTGTCATGTGTGGCAGTGCCCTGGTGGCTGGCGAGGGGACTCCAGGCAGCCCTGCTCCTTGTTCGCTGCCCACAGCAGCCAGGACTAGAGACATTTTGTCAGCATGAGGTTTACAAAGAGAAGAGAAAGTCTGCACCAAGAAAGAAAATGTAAGACTCTTCCGGCTGGCCCTAGACGGCACGGCCCCACAAGCCCTGACTTCGGCTCTGCGCAGGGGTCCAGTGCAGTAGACAGCTGTTGGCCCCACGAGGTGCCTGAACTGTGCTGATATTTGAAATAAAACATTCGGAACAAACAAATCAAGCGGGACCTGGAGCTCGTTCTCCAGGTGGCTGGGGGCTGCTGGCAGGTCAGTTCACACTGGTCTCTGGCCCGGGGCACATCTGGGAAGGTGTTCTAGCAAAAGCAGGCCTTCACCTCACGAATCTGCGGGTGTCCAGGCTCCACAGAGGCTACACAGGCAAGGGTGGGGCACTGACCTCATTTTGCTTGTCGAGTTTTTAAAAAATCCTTAAGTGGAGACTTTGCTTAAAATGTTGTAAATGTGCTATTTTCCTCAAACCTAATTTAATGTAATCATAACTATTTCACATTCATTTAAAACTTAAGCTGTTTAAATTTATATTGAACTTGTAGCTTATAGATTGATTTAAATTATCTATTTTTAATGCAAATACATGATTACATTTGAGCTGTGACTTTTAAAGACAATTTTGGTTTTCTGCAAATAGTTGCTACAGGTGATGTATTTATTTTAGATAATAAAGTATGGTTTAATTATTTGAAGGCTTTCATGTAATTGCCTTTAGTAAGTGTATAACTTCATTCATTATCCAAATCTTGTCATCAATATTTTAAAATTGAGAATATATTTCTTGTAATTTTGGTTTGAAAGACTAAAATAAATTATCTGCTTTTTTAAATGAGAAGAAAGGTTTTACATTAATATCTTACTCAATTAACATAACCAGATTTTAATCCATGCAACTCAGAGAGAGTGAGAGATGGTGAACTACGGATTGGAGGCGGGAGGAGAAGGGGGCGACAGGATGAGATGGTTGGATGGCATCACCGACTCCATGGACATGAGTGTGAGTGAACTCCAGCAGCTGGTGACGGACAGGGAGGCCTGGCGTGCTGCGGTCCCTGTCGTCGCAAAGAGCCGGACACGACTGAGTGACCGAAATGAACTGAACTGAACTACTGGCATGTAGGCTCACAGGCAAGGACTTGCTAAAACATGCTTTCCAGCTTTTTGTTTATTTTCACTGTAAATGTTCCCAGCACTAGGATTTCTACCAACTTTTAATTTTTTCAGTTAAAAACACTTCCTTTCTGTGTTTGGCTGCCTCGGGTCTTGCCTGCGTCCTGCAGGGTCTTCGTTTCGGCGCTGGACTCTCGGGCTGTGGCGCTCCGTGCTCAGCAGCCACAGCAGGCTGGCCTAGCTGCCCGCCGCCTGTGGGATCTCAGTTCCCCGACCAGGGACTGAACCTGCATCCCCTGTGCTGCCAAGTGGATTCTTAACCACTGGACCACAGGGGAGCCCTTCGAGTTTTTAAGTAGATGCTTGGTCCACTGGCTCTGGCCATGGGCGAGACTGCGCTAAGAGTCGCCTGAATTCACCTCTCCATCTCATTTCATCAACTGTGACTTAAACGTTTCTGTTCAGCCTCCCCTTTTCTTCTCTTCCTTCTTCCCCCTGGCTTCTCTCCTCACTCCTTCCCTTCCCCCATCTTTCTTTCTTTGTACAGCACCTTTCCTCTATGCAAGCTGCGCGGTGACAGAATGTCTATGGTTCTGGGTGTGTCGTGTATGAGGTGCGCTCCCGTAGTCACAATAACTGCAGTGATGATATTAATAATATGCAATGATGATCAAAACAAGAGAGTTTAAGAAACTCTCCCCTGCCTACTGTGCACAGGGGCCTGAATGTCTGCATTGACGTCTTATCCATTAAAATGATGAATGATTTAGACAGCAAAGACACTGTCATCGTCTCCAAAAGGCTACAGTTAAGATGCACAGGTTATCAGATTTTTTGAATGATGCCCTGAGTCCTGAAATTAGCTAAAAACCCTATTGAACTCTTGTATTATCAAGACAGTTTTGAATCTATAGAACATTTTCTCTCATCATATCCTATTTAAAATTTATTTTCCCACACGCTACTTAAGCAGACACAAGTCTCTTCCCGTCCGACACCTTACTCTGGATCTGCGTCTATGAATATAAGGAAGGCTATCCTTCTCACGATCTGCAGGAACAGTCACACGCGTCGCACGGAGCCGTGTGGTTTCTGGACAGAGCCGGGCTGACACATAGGAGCTTATTCTGTCATTCTATCTGCACGACCTCTTCCTTTCAAAGTCACGGAAAGTACTTCATGTATCAAGGTTTTTTTTGAAAAACAAGATATCCCCATTTTACAGACAATAGCTAAGTATTATATTATTATGCTTACAGTTACTATATATTCAACAAAACCCATTTATTCAGCCTCACCTGTACTATTAAACGCTCTTCTCCCACTTTCGAACATCATTAAAACAGTGCTCAACTATCTATGTGTTTGGGCCCATACTGCATTAACAGGCTGTGCAGACCTGGTCTGTCTAAATACAAATTAGTTTGGTAAAGTCAGAGCTCGATAACAGCACAACGAATGACTTTGCTGAGTCTGTTTAATCACCCATTCTTTACAAATGTGTGTGTGTGGGGCCTGCCTCCTGCGTCTGCCTGACTGCCCAGGAGAGGCCCAGTGCGTCCTCGGGCGGTCGGAACGGCGAGTCCAAAAAATGGAAAATAAAACTGGTAAATTGGTCAGTCCTCTCTACTTGCAAGATTTTGATAATCCAGCTTAAATTCTTCTTCTTTTGCTAGTTTAATTTTTTCAAAAATCATCTAAATTGAACAGTTCAGTGAGAGTACCTTATAAACAATAAATTGCTCCTCAAATTTAAGTGATCTAAACAGAGTCTTGGGCTTCCCTGGTGGCTCAGATGGTAAAGAGTCTGCCTGCCATGCAGGAGACCTGGGTTCGATCCCTGGATCGGAAAGATCCCTTGGAGGAGGGCATGGCAACCCACTCCAGTGTTCTTGCCTGGAGAATCCCAAGGACAGAGGAGCCTGGCGGGCTACAGTCCACGGGGTCGCAGAGAGTCCCACGACGGAGCGACTAACACACACACGGTCTGAACAGCTGTTCACCACACATGTGCCAGGACCCGTGCTGTGTCCTGGGTCTCCCGAGTCCTGTGGGACCTGCTCAGCATCCCTGGGGGTGCCGAGGAGCAGGCTGGGCCTGGGTCCTCCTGGACCTTGGAGGCGTCCTGCGCTGGGGACTGGTCTGAGCCCCTGCCTCGGCAACAAGCTCTCCCAGCGTCCGTGCCTCTGGATGTGAGGGGCCCTGCCGCGTGAACCTCTGCGGCTAACTTTGCGCCAACTCCAAGGCAACGTGGGCGGCCGCCGCTGAACAAGGTCATGATCAGACCCGCTCTGCTCAAAGTCGTTGCAGCCTTCATCTGTGCAGAGAGACAGGGTGCACGCCCCATGGGAGGGCCCCACGGGCAGAGCAGCCCAGGGCATTCCAGCTTCCAGCCCAGCTCCTGCTTCTTCTGAAGGACCCTCCCTGAGCCCCCAGGATGGGCCCCCACCACCTGTCCCCCAGTAGTGCCCCTCAGGGTCACGCTCCCTCATGTACCATCAGGCTTACCGGCACAGTGAGGCCGGCGAGTCCAGCGCCACACTGCCAGCACCTGCAAACAGGCCACGGACACGACAGGCACCCCAAGGGTAACCTGTGCCCACCATCGATGTGTAACAACGTCTGCTGGGCAGGTGAGCCCGTGACGCGATGCTCAGGTAACTCTCAAAGGAAATCAGTAATAATGCCATGGGGGTGGGGACGGAGACCGGTTTGTATAATTCTCACTGTTTGCCACCCAGGCCACCCCCACCAACTGAGGTCACAGCCCTCCACTTTGTCCCTGCCTGAGTGGACACAGGCTTAGCTGGCAAAGCATCATTTATTGAGAGGCTACGATTTCCTGGGCAGAGCACACACTCAGATCATGAAGCATTAATGCCCATCTGAGGTGGGTGTGATCATAAGAAGATGGACTTGCCGGTGAAGACGTTAACTGAGGACACAGCTGCCGCCTACCAGCACACTCACCTTCGGTCCAAATCCCACATCCTTCCCCATCCTGCTGGACAAGGTCGGCAGAGACTGGAAACGGTACAGACACCACCTCGACTCACATGGACGCGTCCTGTCACCGCACAGGTGCGTCGCTGCTCCCTGGGGTGAAATGCAAGTGGGCCCAGTTCCTACAAGGATAAACATCACCCTTCAGTGCAATGTCTAACACAAAGAACAAAGCTCCCGCTCTTTCCTCTGTGGGGGCATTCGTGGTAACTTCCTGCCCAAGCCTGGGCTCTCCCATGTGCCTAAATTTCCCCCTAGAGTTTGGATGACTGAAAAGCTTGCGGTTTCTACATCCTTTCCCAGGTTCGCGACGTGTTCACCTGGGCTTCCTCCTGCTCTGTTGCTTAGAGGTAAAAAGAGAAGTTGGCCTCTGCCTGGAATGTCTTTGGGCTGCCCTCGCCTGCTATTCTTCTGTCCGTAAGTGTTCCGTACCTGCGAGGTTCTGTGCGCTCTGCGGCCCAGTTCTCCTGTGAAGCCTGGCGTCAGTCTTTTCCGGGCTAAGACTCTCATCCCTGTGTCTTGAGGCACATAGGGCCATCGCTGCCACTAGACTAGATACGGTCTCTACTTACCGTTTCCGGGGTGCAGACGGAGAACAATGTCTGGGTGATCACTCTTGTCAGCCCCCCCCCCCCCCCACTGTCAAACCCAGCCTGACACTCCTCTGCACTCTCACACTATTTCCCCGTTGGGAACATGCCTGACACTGCAATTTCTCAAAACTGCAGCTCTGCAGTGAATGCCTAATTCCTGAAACTGCAAAATCTAACAAAAGCTGATTTTTTCCACTGATTTGACTGGCTGACTATTTCGAGGCTTTGCATGTGATGCCCTGCTGTTCTTCACAAACAGCATCTTTAATGCCCCACACGGTTGTTCTGAAGGGGCTGCGGCCAATTAAGTCCTTGCAGAATTGCTCTGTGTCCGGCGTTTCTGCTATAGACGCATTTTCCCCAGAGGTTGCGTTGAGCAACTTGGGAGCAGGAATCGGGTCCTTGCTCTGAGCCGGGAACCCATTCACCGTGAGTCCAGCGTTACCCAGGACGGCTGTGCAAACACGTCAGCTGCCCGGGAGTCATTTCCTTGTGGTGGTTTTAACACGGCTTTTCTCTTTCCCTCTCTCTCTGGAGTTCGTGTTTTCACATTTAAAGACGAAAAGCCAATTTAGAAGAAAATATGGCAGTTCTGTTTTGTTTTCACTATCAAAATAGATGGTCTTTTTCTGTCTTTGGACGAATCAGAAGTCTGGGCTCCCGATCTATTTTCATAGTTGGAAGCGCTCTTCGCTGTAACCGCAGCGCGGACCCCCGACTAGTGGGGAGAGCACAGTCCGTCCTTCTCTTTCCTTCTCCCTGACCCTCACCCGCCCCCCACCCGCACCGACAACTGCAGTTTTCCCGACTTTTCAGATGAGCCTCGCGGACCCCACTCCCTGGTGGGCTCCGCGGGTTTACCACCCAGATCAGCGCCCCATTCCTCCACCCTGGTGGAGAACCCCGTCCAGTCACAGACGGCCGGAATGGATTCCAAGCATGTCCCCCTCCGTGCTGCTGCGCGCACACGCGCGCGCGCACACACACTCCAGGGTTAGGGGCAAACAGCCTGAATATATTCCAAGCATGCCCCCCTCCATGCTGCTGCGCGCACACGCGCGCGCGCGCGCACACACACACACACACACACACACCAGGGTTTGCAGGAACCTAGGCCCATTGCGCCTCGGGTAAAAAACGGAGAGGCCGGCCGGCCTACCGAGGGCCGGGTCGTTGGTTGCAGTTTCTTATGCAAACAGAACTGCCGGGCAGGACGGAGCCTCGCGGGCTTGTCTCCAGCGCGCGGGGACAGATGCTCCGGTTACGGAGAAGGATCCTGAAGGACGAGCCCTCGGCGCGCTCCGCCGCCTGCGGGCCCCCGGGTCCCCCTGCTGCCTCCGCGCGCGGCCCGGCCTCCCCGCCCCCAACTTGTTGCGGCCGAGCGCGGGGCCGCCCGTTCCGCCCGCTGATTGTAAAAGGGTTTGACTCGCCGCTGACCCCGGGTCAGGACTTTCTCTCCGCTAATCCCGCTCTCTTTAAACACAAAACACTCTGCCCTCTTCCCTCGCATCAGTCGTCTTAATCCCCCCGCGGCTGACACCCCGCGCGGCCCCCGGCCCGGGCCGCTCCCGCGGGGCCCCGCCCGCGCCGAGCCCGCAGAGACGCGGCGGAGGGGACGCGGCACCGGCCCTCGGGGCACCTGCCGACCCGACCCGGACCCCGGGGAGCGTCCCGGGCTCGGCCGCGGGGGAGGCGGGACGGGCGCGTGGAGACAAAGGCGCGGAGGCCTGGAGCGCGGAGAAGGAGCGCGAGGAGCCGGAGCCCGAGGGGAGGCAGAGGAGAGGGCGGGGCGGAGAGAGGCCTCGGGACGCGGAGGGGCGCCGCGGTGCGGGGGCGGGGAGAGCCCGGAGCGGGGGGCGGGAGATCGCCCGCGGCGGAGGGCGACGTCGGGGAGCCGCGGGCCCGGCCGCCCCGCCCGGAGGGCACCGGGCCCCGCGCGCCGCCCGCCGCCGACGCGGCCGGGCTCCCGGGGGCGCGCAGCTGGAGAGGAAGGGCGGGGGTGAGGGGCGGGGGCGGCGGGAGCGGAGCTCGGCGCCCCCCGCGGGGCCTCGCCGGCGGGCTGGAGTGGGCGGACCGCGAGCTGTGGGCCAGGGTGAGGGGGCCCAAGGCCCCTCCTGCCGGGCTCGGCCTCCGCGCCGCCCGCCCGCCGGCCCTCGCGCGGTCCCCTCGCCGCCCCGACCCTGGGGGGCTGGGGGGCGGGGGCCCAGCTCCCTCGGCTCCCCGCCCCGGGAGGCGCGCGCCCCCTCCCCCCTCCCCCCTCCCCTCCCCCTACCCCCTCCCCTCCCCCCTATCCCCTCCCCCTCCCCCTCCGCTCCCCTCCCCTCCCCCTACCCCCTCCCCTCCCCCCTATCCCCTTCCCCTCCCCCTGCCCCCTCCGCTCCCCTCCCCTCCCCTCCCCCTCCCCCTCCCCTCCCCTCCCCCCTCCCCCTCCCCTCCCCTCCCCTCCCCTCCCCTCCCCCCGGCCGGGCCTTTCACTCCCGCCAAACAGCCGCGCTGGAAAAAGCCGCGCCAAGGCCAAGGCTGTTTTTCACTTGAAGTTTCCAAGGAATCAAACCTATTATTACGTTCAGCCGCCGATGTTTCTGGAGCTTCTGCCCCGAGGGCCGGGCTGCAGAAGCGGAGTTGGGGGGGGGGTGCCGTGGGTGCGGGAACCTGGGCCAGCGACGGCCCCGAAGCGGTTTCCCGAATTAACTGGATTTTTTCGGAGAAGAAATCCGTGTGGCCCAGTCTTTGTCGGGAAAGTGAAACGCCTGAAGACGCATGTGATCTGCTCCTAAAGGCAGGACTTGACCAGACCCACCAGTCCCGCGTCTGCAGATCGCGCGCTCTGCCCGCTGCCAGTTTGGAAGTCATTTCGCCAGCTACGCTGGGCTTCTCTGACGGGGGAGTGGGGAGGAGGAGGAGGAGAAGGGCCAAAGTCTCAACCACGACGAGAGAGCCCCGCGAGGTTAAAAAAAAAAAAGAAAAGGTGCGGGTGGGATGTACAGAAACGAGGGGAAAATGTCTCCAGCAAACAAACCCTGCTAGCCTGGGCCTGGAGAAGCCGGCGGTGCGCACGGGCCGGTTCCCGGGCTCGCGGGTCCTCCAGGCACGAAGTTGCACAAACTTTGCACAAGACCATCAGAGTCCTGTCTGCAGTGTCCACACGGTTTTCACAGAAACTGGAGTAAGCCACAGAAGGACCCCCACCCCCGAGTGCCGTCTGGACGTGGACGAGGCCGTGGCAGTACCATGATGGCCACGCCGTGTTCGTGAACAGGGCCAGGGCGCCTTGGCAGAGGCGCAGTTCACGGTTGAGCAAGGTCCTCCCGGGCCTTGTGGAATATTCTCCCCACGATCTGAAGTCGAAGAAACGCTGCTGGAGCGATAAGACCTCAATCCTGAAACGTGAATCCTGTCTAATTTCTACCCGCCCCCGCCCCCCGCCCCGTCCCACGTTGTTTTAAAATGGAATCATTAAAGAATTATTTGCTTTTCTCCTCGTTGTTCAACAAAACAGAAATTGCTGAATTTCAGGAATTCCTGTCTTCAGATCATCCGGGGTTTTTAACAGCGTGGCTTGGGCCACCTGGCATTGACTGTTTCTGCCGACTTGGTATGAGGCCCACAGGGGAAAACGCCGCGCTGTAAGTCCACCTACCAGCAGACGACAGACAGCTTTGCCAGGAGCCCTGGCTAAACTTTTTATGGTCAGAAACATTTCCAGTGTATCCCACATTACTAACATTGTTGTGCCAACAGTCCAGCAAAGATACAAATGTGTTTATATGTGAGCACAGCCCCATGTGTCTGCCCTCTTAGCAGGTGCAGGGAGATGCAAAAAAAGCCAGGCGAAGTCCACTGAACTCTGGACATTTCAGAGCAGATGAGGCCTGCGCCTCCCACCGCTTGGGGAGTCCACAGAGCATCACAGACTTTCTCAAAGTGTCTCCCAGAGCAGACTGTGTGTGGCGTTTATTTTCAGATTGTTTCACTAACATGCTGTTCTGCCCAGCAGTCCCTATGTATGCAAACACATCAAATTGCTAACGCAAAAAAAAAAAAGAGGAGAAAAAAGAGGGAGACTTTATTATCTTGTTAGAAAGAAGCAACTGCTGTAGCTCTTGAAATTTCTGCAGTCACCTTAAGGAATGAGTGGTTGAAGCAAAATTATCAAAGTGACTCCAAAAAAATTACACGTCAGTTGTCAGGCGAGCATTTTTACTTAAAGCTGTTCTCTGTGCAGGCTGACCGTGGTTCTCATCAACCTGCTAGCACAGGGCCACGTTTGGGTGGACAGTCTCTGCTCATCTCAGGACCAAAAAAAAAAAAGTTGAGAAAAATATCAGGGGCTGATGAAATCAATGTATTTGTTCTTTTCAAAAATATAATTTTCATCTTTATGCTGTGACTAATGTCAAAATGTATTTGCTACAGTATAACTTTCAAATGCAATATTTAATGCTGTCAGATTACTTGAAGACAAACTTTTACAGAAAACTTTAAAATCCAGAAAAAACTGCAATGTACCAATAAACACCTAGAAAAAATATAATTAAAAAAATTAAAGCATCAAACAACCTCAGATCTCATCAGGAATAATAAACGCCACATCTTGCATTCACATCGGTTAACAGCTTGCATCCCAATTCACTCGGGGCATCTGGGAGTGGTCGGTTTTGTGTGTGAAAACCCAACAAAACTATTTTGTCCTTTCCCAAGGAGAAATATACCAGAGGGAGGGGTTGAGGACAGACAGAGGGGAGTAGGCTGCAGTACATTTTGGTTTAGAGAGTGCGTTTCCTTGAGCCAAATTCAGAAAATTCCACTTGCTGTCTCATTAACTGCATGGGAATGGGGCCGCTGGCGCCCCCGCCGTGTCTTTGTCGTCCGTCCTTGCCCTGGTCCCGCCATTGGGGTCTTTTCTCCTCCCTCCTTTGGACCAAACTGCGCGCAGGTCTCGGGCCAGCAGGAAGAGGCTCGAAAGGAGGAATCGCAAAGCCCGCGGCATCTGCCTGCAGTTAAAAACTACGCACCCAAGGCCGGACTATAAAACTATTTTTTTTTTTTGGCAATTATTTCTCGTTCCGTGATGACAGTGTAAAGTCTACAAAATAATCTATCGATTTTTACTCCCCGCCCTTCCTCTTTAATGCAACTCCAAGGACACTGTGCCCTCTCCCCCGGCTTCCCTCAGTTTCATTTCATGCTGATAATTTTTCTTTCTCCTTCGTCAGATTAACTAATTGTATCTTGAGCTCATAAAGCATGATTATAAATTCAGCACGTTTCAAATTTATAGGGAAAAAAGGACTTCTCGCTCTTAAATTTATTGACTCAAAGCTCGATGCAATTTTTTTTTAGGGTGGGGGGTTCTTTTTTTCGTTTTTAGAAGAAAGGCTTTTTAGGAAACTATGTACATAACCTGAATCCCCCTCCCCACACCGCGACGCCGCAAATAAAGATTCCACAGCGCATTTACATGAAATAATACAAAACAAACCAAAAAAAAAGAAAATGCTCAGATACAGAAAGTTTTACAAAACCCAGAATAACGCTGCCGCCTGAAAGGGGTGGGTGGGGGGAGTCTCTTTGTATAAATTAACAAACCGACCCCCCCGCCCCAAAGCCGTAACGACTGCCAAAACTCGTGTTTGGCGTCGCCTCCCTACACAGCTAACAGATGAGACCCGCTCCCCGCGCCGCCGGCACCCGACGCCGTCAAGAGGCGACGCGGGATGAAAGCGGGCGCGCGGTGCGGTAGGAAAGTTGGGAGTCGCCTCGTGCTTGCTTCGGTCTCTGTGTCCCCTCGAGCAAAGAAGACGCTTTCTGCCTCCTCCGCGGATGGATGATAAATACTGTACAAAAAGTCTCAAGAAAACACCGGAGTTCAGACTCCGACGCGTAACCGTCCCGCCGAGCAGTGCCCGGGAGCTCGCGGTCAGGGGGCCGGGCGGCGCCGGGCATGCGGCGCCAGCGTCTTCCTTTCCGGGGGAGCGTGGACAGGCCTGCGCGGAGGCCGGCCGGCCGGGGGTGCCCGCGCCCCTAGATGTGCGTCAGGGGCACCGTGCCGTTGGCGCCCGCGCCCGCGCCCTGGTAGTGCGGCGGCAGCGAGTGCAGCCGGCTCTGCGCCGCCGCCGGGTCGCCGCCCTCGCCGGCCGGCAAGTACATGCTAATCATCTCGCGCAGGTCCCCGGGGCACGGCGCGCGCGAGTGCGCCGCGGCCGGCGGGCTGCCGCTCGGCTCCGACTTGACGAGCGAGCCCAGCGCGCCCAGGGCGCCCGACGACGCGGCCGCCGCCGCCGCCGCCGCCGCCACGGCTGAGTTCTGGTGCGCGCCGCCCGCGGCGCCGTAGGGGAGGCCGCCGTAGCCCGAGGGCGAGGCGCTCATGTAGCCCTGCGAGTTGGAGATCGGGCTGTACTGCAGCGCGCCCATGTCGTAGCGGTGCATGGGCTGCGGGTTGTGCGGGTGTGCGTGCGGGTGGTGCGCGTGCGGGTGCGCGGGGTGCGCGTGCGGGTGCGCGCCGCCCGCGCCCGGGTGCTGCCCGTAGGCCAGCTGCGCCTCCTGCATCATGGCCGCGGCGGCCGCCGCCGCCGCCACCGAGCCGGGGTAGGCGCCGTTGGCCCAGCCGTTGACGTGCGCGTAGCCGCCGCCCGCCGCGCCTCCGGGGCTCTCAAGCCGCTGGCCCACGGCCGCCGCGCCCACGCCCACGGCCACGGCCGCGCCGCCGCCCGCGCCGGCCGCCAGCAGCCCGCCGGCCAGCGAGTACTTGTCCTTCTTGAGCAGCGTCTTGGTCTTGCGCCGCGGCCGGTACTTGTAATCCGGGTGCTCCTTCATGTGCAGCGCGCGCAGCCGCTTGGCCTCGTCGATGAACGGCCGCTTCTCGGCCTCGGACATGACCTTCCACTCGGCGCCCAGGCGCTTGCTGATCTCCGAGTTGTGCATCTTGGGGTTCTCCTGGGCCATCTTGCGCCGCTGACCGCGGGACCACACCATGAAGGCATTCATGGGCCGCTTGACCCGGTCCTGGTTGGCCTTGGAGCCCCCGCCGCCGCCGCCGCCGCCGCCGCCCCCGCCCGCCCCGGCCGGGCCCGACAGGTTCGTGGGCGCCTGGGCGCCGCCGGGCGAATGCAGGTCGGTCTCCATCATCATGCTGTACATCGGGGCGGCTCGCGGGTTCACCGGCGCCGCGCGGAGAGGGCCGGGCGCATAGACGGCCGGGGAGGCGGATGGAGAGGGGCTCAGACGGAGCGAGGCGCGGGCGGGGGCGCGAGGTCCTGGCGGAGAGGAGAGTGCGGAGAGGTGGAGGCGACAACGGCGCGAAAGAGGCAGGGACACACGCACTTAGCGCCGGTCCGGCTCACGGCTGGAAAGTTTCTCTGAAGCGCCAACCACTTGCCGAAGAGGCCGAGGGCCGGGTCGCCGTCGCCGCAGCCGGGTCACCCTCGGCGGCGCGGTGCCCACAGCTGCAGGCGCGGCCAAGTCGCAGCTCCACTTTCCGGGGCGCAGCGGTGCGCGGGGCCCGGCTCGGGGCTCGCCGCCGCCGCCGCCGCCGCGCAGCTCCTTCCTCCTGCGCTCGGTCCTCCGCGGCCTCCAGCTCCGGGGCTGCAACTTCTAGCAGGGCGGCGCGCCGCGTGCGCTGGGCATGTGCCGGTCCCAGGTGCCCGGGGGGAGCGAGTCGCCGAGGGGAGCGGGAGGGGGCGCGGGGGCGGGGGGCGATCACGGTGCAGCCAGGGAGGGGGGCCGGGGGCCGCGCAGGGAGCGCAGGCGCGCCGAGAGGGCCTGAGAGCGGGGCGGCCGAGCCCGGGACGCGCTGCCTGCTGCCTGCCCGGGGCCGTGCGCTCGGAGCGGAGGCGCACGCGGGGCCGGCGGCGCGCGGGGCCCAGCAGCCATACGCCGGGCCCGGGCTGCCATTAAATGAGCGCGCCGCGGCCAATGGGAGCCGGCGGCGGCGGCGATTTGCATGGCGCGCTGGCGAGTGACGTGGGGAGGGGGGGTAGGGGCGCCGGGCGCGGGCGGCGGAGCGGGAGGAGCGGAGGGAGGCGGCGGAGCAGGGGAGGAGGGAGGAGGGAAGAGGGAGGCGGCCGGGAGGGGGTCCACGCCACGCCGCTTCCCGAGCGCGCGCGGCGGCGGCGGCGAAGAACCCAGAGCTCGCCCTTCTCGCCTCTCCCCGCCCGCGCGCTCCGAACGATTAACGAGCGGGTTTAAAAGCGAAGATGAAGAACGATCCCTGCGGGGCGAGGGGCGGGGGCCGGCAGCCCCGAGCCACGTTTACAAGAGCTCCGAGGAGACGCGGCCCCTCTGCTCCCCCGCCAGCCGACTCCGCGCCTGCTGGGAAGGGGGAAGTTGGAGGCCGGGGCGGGATGCTCGCCCCCTGCTCGGCCCGGGGGCCAGAAGGCTGGGCGCGCCCTCGGGAGCAGGGGAGACCTGCCGAGGCAAGGAGCTGGAACCCCCCCCCTTCCCCCGCCCCGCGGGCGCGCCCGCGAGGCCTGGGCCGCTCCGCCCCCTCCCGAGGCGCACGCTTCGCCGCTGGCGGGCTGAAGTTCTCAGCCCCTTCCCGTAGGGAAGGCCTCCGCGGTCCAGGCCACGAAGATCCCGAGCCGCGCGAGCGTCTACGCCGGGCCCCGCTCCACGGCTGCTCTTAGCATCAGCCCTGAAGTCTTATTTTGGACGGGGTGGGGGTGGGGGGTAATGAGTCTAGGGGTCGGCATCACGTGCTCTTCTCCGTGTGGCTTCCTCCTAAAACGGCCTTTCTAGGAAGGTTGAAACCAACAAGATCTATCTGGAAACGAGTGGCTCAAAGACAGTTGAAAAAGTTGGTTGAAATCGCAAACGAAGGATCTAGCCCACGCTCTTCTGGAGCCGTTTGCTTCAGAACTGCGATAACTTCGTAAACGGAGGGCGGGGGGCACCTGAACCCGAATTGGAAAGGTGGGGCCTCGGGACTAGGAGGCGGATGCCCTTTTCCTGCTTTATGCACACCAGACGCCTGTTTCCTGGAACGAAGAAGGCACAGACCTGCGGGTGTAATTGTTGAACCCTGAAGTGTTCTCAGTACCGGGAAGCACAGGCCCGTTCTCAAACACCAGTGCGCTCACGCTGTGGGTACAACCCCAAGGGTCTGAGAATGGCCTAAAGGCTTGCGGAAAATTCCTAGAGTCCTCGGGGAGGAACGGGGGCGTCTCTGTGCGCTGCGGAGGGTGGTGCTTAGGAGGTGGCTGGTGGGTAAAGTGGTGCCCAACCAAAGCGCCCAGCTGACCATCTTGTGACGAAAATAAGCCCATGATGATCGTTACAAGACGAGTTAAGAAGGCTGTTCCATACGTCGGGCAGCGAACACACGACGCCTCTTCCCCCACCCCTTAAAAAACTCTGAGCTTGTGAATTTCCTGACCCTGTTGCTTGTCCCGGGTACAGGAATAATGCTTTCTTTCCTCTCAATTGCTGTGATTATTACTGTTGCTTTTTATTATTATTTCAGGATTGTTGCAGTGTGCAGTGCAAGAGGAAATTGGCCTCTGCCGATTTAACTGCTTTCATTTCAGGCCATTCAGCATTTAATAGTGAACTCATCAAATAATATATAATTATATTATAAAGGAAACATCATTTCATATTTATTTTTCACTAAATATCTAGGTTATAAACTTGGTTTTCAATTGCCTTCTTATTTCACCAATCGAGTTTGTTAAACCTTTTGATTCGTTTCATGCACTACCTGCAAATACCACTTGCATTGTGAATGAACAAAAAAAGAACAGGAATATTCCTGAAGCATGCTATAGATCTGTTTCTCCTTTGATAACTTAGGAGGCAGTGGGCGTGCAGTGTGATCCAGTGTGTTATGGAAAGTCAGCAAGACTGAAATAAAGGAAATGGTTTACAAATTATAAACTATATTATCTACTTAGCAATTGAAAGATTTCTTTCCTATGCTTTTCAATTTAAATTTTAAACTAAATAGCCTAAGACCCCCTGAAAACGCTTTGTGTGAACCAGGCTTGGCACCTTATTTTTCCGTATCAATGGAGCAATTTATTTTATAAACACTCTGCACTCCAGTGTGCATTGCAGGAATGCTTTATGCTTTGGGGAACTTGGATAGCTGACTCGGAAATGGTCTGATTTCTTTCCACCACAGTCTTGAAAATTGTTTCCAAATACAAAGTTACCCTTGTTTTCCAGAGCATCTGAATAGGGGGTAAATGGTTTAGCCCTCTGTTAGAGCACGCTGGTGCTCAGCATCCCGGGCGCTCTCCATAAGCCCTTTTCAGTGATGAGGTGGTCCCTGGGCCCAAGCTGGTGCAAGCGCTGTGGGTGCCCACTTGCACAAACATTAAACTCAAGCTGCAGGTGTAACTTGTTGCCAAGTGATGGATGATTGACAGCCGCCGCCTGTGCCAGTTAGGCAGTGGCAGGGCACTGCTTGCCAGAACTCCCAGAGCCTTCCTCCCTGGCATGGAGGCTGAGGAGCTTCACATGAATCCCTGCCAGTGACGGCTTCTCCCGGCCTCAGTGTCTTCCCCCTTGTGACCTTCGCTCCCTGTCACTCCTGAAGAAGCCAGAATGGTCCAAAACAGTTGGGAACACACCTCCTCTCCCTGAGTCTATGTTCCTCGCGCCTGACCCCCACCAGGTTGGCAGGGACCCTCTCCAAGGCCAGGCATTGCAGAATATGAAGGCAGACTACACCGGTTCCAAGTAACATCAGAGCCCAGACCCCCAGCGATGGATTCGTTCACTGTTGATCGGCCACATTTGCTCTCTTGGCAACTCGGAAACTTCTTTATGCCTGTTTGTTCAGAGCGCCAAAGAGAAGACCAGCTTAGAAATGTGGACGAGTAGAGATGATTTCTGTCCTTTTCTTTAACTTTCGGGGACGATCCTCAAAGAGAATTCAGATCCAAGCCATCATTAGAGGAAATTATATACACACACCTGTGCATATGTGTACACACAAGTGCACACAGATAACACGCCTGTGTATAGACATGAACATGTATACACAGAATATATGCACATGTCTATATACATGTGCACACAATACATGCATATGTATACATGTATGCATACACGGGACATGCATATGTGTACATGTGTGCACACAGAATACATGTATACACACAGGACATATACATGTATGCATTCATGTACACACGGGTGCACACAGGACATGTTCATACCTGTACGTGCATGTATATACCGAAGAATATACGCATCAATATACATACAGGTGTGTGCCCAAAGAATATACGCATATATATTCAAGTCCTGTGTTTAGGCGGTTATACAAGAGCCCTTGACTCTCCAGTAACTTGAGTTCTGGACTTTAACACCCGGAGCTCACGCTGCTGCGTGTTCGGAGTGACTCAAACTTGGCGTTGGCTCTTTCCCCTTGCTGAGGCTGTGCTCAGGAGAAGGCTGGACAGCAGCCTGGCCCCAGCAGTCTGTCAATGAAAGCCTGCTCTCAGGCACTCAGAGATGACCTTCTGTTCCAGCGCCAGTCTCAAGCTCCAAGGAGCAGAGATGGACAGGTTAGGAGTTTCCAAGGACAATCAAAGGGCCCTCTGGGAACGCGAAGACGACGAATGTTCTCCAAGGTCTCCCGAGGCCTTGGCGCAGACGGCCCGTCCTGATGACACTCTCCGGAGGCGGTGCCCAGACCTCGGCCTGCGGCCTTGCCTAACTCAGCCCAGCCACTTCCGGAGGCCCCGAGACCGAGGCCGCGGGTAAGCGCCTCCACAGACCTCCCAGGGCGCAGCCCGACCACCGAGACCAGGGTTTTAACAAGCAAATCACGACGGAGCTGCCAATTCCTTGGCAGGACTTTTCGGAAAGAAAATCTGAGAAGAGAGAGGAAGAGCTGCCGGAAAGAAAGCGCCGGAGGAAAAAGGAAAGAGAAGACAATTCAATTGAAAGGCCTCCGAGGTCATCTCGGCCAACAGGAGGCGCAGACGGAGAGGAGGCGGAGGCCCGCGCGTGTGGGAGGGGACCGCGGCGCTGGGCGGGCAGGAGGGGCCCTCGCGGGGAGGCGGGGGGAGCCGCGGGGTGCGCGCCCGGACCCCGACGCCGGCCCCGCGCGCGTCAGCCTGTACCCAGCCGCCGCGCGGGCCGCGGTCGCCGTCTGCTGGCCGCCACCGCCCTCGCCGCCCGGGCGGAGCTCGGGGGCCTCTGGCCGGCGCTCCCCAGCCAGCAGCGGGTCCCAGGGCTCGGCGCGCGCACTCGGGGCTTTGAGCGCGGGTGACGAGCTGGGGGCCTTGGGGGCGCTCGTCTCTCCTGGTGCCGGGGCGCTCGCGTACCCACTCTGCGTCGTGACCAGGCTTGGTCCCACTGTTACCAAAGCCAAGGGCCAAAGTAACAGAAAAGTTTTTTCTTGATGGTGGCGAGTTTTTGTCTTAAAGGGGAAAGTAAAAGTCGTGGAAAAGCGGGAAGAGAGGAAGCAGAGGGAAAGAGAACCGCTGCCAAGTCGGAGCTTCAGGTGGCTTCGGTCCTTACAGAGCAGGAGGTCTGGCCGCGGCCCGCCGCCGGCAAGGCCCTCTTCCTGTCTGTCAACGAGAAGAGTGGGGTTTGGGGTGATGTTCCAGGAGCGTCTGCTGGAGAAAGGAAGTGAAGCCCAACCCCTCGAAGTCGAGCATCACTCCCCAGCATCGGCGTGGCGGTGCGTGAATTCCCGGCGACGACCAAACCGCCCTGCGTGTGAGCGCGCGCGCGGTTGTTTGTGCCTCCAGCGCTCTGGGTGAAAGCGTTTGGAGAATCTCTGGGAGCTTTCGAGTAGGGGCTCACCCTGTGAGCAGTACTCACACATATAATTCAAATTTCACAGCTGACCTGCTCTGAAAACCTCAATCAGCTTCTAATTGAAGGGAAAACAAAATATTGCTTCCCTACAGCAGAGCTAACGATTTAATCATTATATCAGACATTATAGCTTTTAATTAGGCTAATGCTGATACTGTATGGAAAGAGATAATTCACACAGTTCTTGATGAATTCTGTAATTGGGTTAACGGCGGAGCAGTTGGGGGAGAGCCGTCAATATTCAAGCCGCGTCTGTAGCCACCAGGTTTATGAATGAACAAGAGAAGGCGAGAGAGGAAAGCACTGCGACCCTCGCACCCTCCGCCGGGGAGCTGCGGGCGCCCTGGAGGGCGGGCGGCCGCGGGGCGCCGGCGCCCAGGCCTCGCCGCCAGCGCGCCTCCTCCTGCCGCTCCGCCGCCCGGCCCTCCTTTTGCGGGAAACTTCCCGAGGAAAATCTCAACCAGGCCTGTCTCCTGCCCCGTCCGCCCGGGCGCTGGGGTCCCTTCAAGGGTGCCCATCGGCCCAAAGCAATTGGGTTGAAGGCTGGGCGGCGCGCGCCTTTAGCGCGCAGCTCCATTGGGTGGATGTTGAAGGCAGGGGCCTCGCGGGCTGCCAGCCCTACCCGCGACGGCGGGGCTCAGGGCCGCTTGCCCGGGGCAGCCAGTCGCCGGTCCCTGGGGCCGGAGGTGGGGTGAGAGGGCGCAGGGCCAGGCGCCGGCGGGCGGCCCGCATTCTCTGTCCCCACCGATGATGCAGGGCTGGGCTGGAACGCGGTTGGAGAAGGGACCCCAACTAGTGCCCGAAAGGCCTCGCTAAGCCGCTGCCCGAACCCGGGGCGGCAGAGAAGATGCCCAAGCTAGGCCACGTCCCTTCCTCGACCGTCCCTGAAGCCCCGAGATGGCGGGAAGGAGCAAGCCTGTGGACTCGCCTGCAGGAAGCAGACTGGGCGAGGGGAAGTCCCCAACCCCCGCCGCATCCCGCCCGGCCCTCCCGGGCCAGGGCTCAGCGCGGTTTCGGGGTCCCCGGGAATGCCGCTCCGCCGGCTGTCCAGCCTCTCCGTCCCGGGGCAGAGTCAGCTGAGAGCTGACGCAGGGTAGGCAGAGCCCTCCTTTTGCCGCCCAGATTTCCAGGGTCTGCAGAAGTTGTGCTCAAGGCGGCGAATCCGCAGGACTGACTCGACGATGCCGGAACAGAGGGTTCGGGAGCCTCTAAAATCTGGATGGACGTTTTAGCAAGCCACCTGAGCCTCGCCTTCCGCAGTTTGAACCCAGATGGTTTCAGGGTGTGATTTTAATGTACTTTTTCTATTTCTGCGACCCCCCAGCCCTAGCTTTTTCTTACTCCTTGGCTTAACTGCACCAGTGTGATGTCCTCCTTCAAGATAAATATACTGTATTGTGATTCATCCTTGTCTTATTTTGTCAGTAATTACCAGAAAATTAAATGGGTCACTGCGAAAGTTTCATTTATACAACTCTCGGTAATTAACAGTTTGAATACACCTTTTTACGTTGTACAGAACTTGTAATTTTCTGGCGCGTGTAGTTTTTTATTGGTAAAGAATGCTTGTGTTCGTGTGGTAATAAGAATACAAGGCTGGCGTCTGAACAGGGGGTGTGCTTGGCTCCCCTCGAAGCTCCTGGAAAGACTCAGCAAAGATGAACCTTTGCTGAATGAGGGGAGCTTCCTAAGTGTTTCCCATTAAAATCTGCAGAAACAAAGGCCTGAGAATACAGTACCATCTGCTTTTTAAGCTAACTTCTAAAGCTAAAATCCTCGGCAGAAACTGATCCAGCATGTCCTGTTCAACCGAGGCGCGCCATCCAAGCGCCCAGGGTGGGGGGGTTGTGGCACAGGGTTTGATCCGGGAGGCTGCCCTCCGGTTCATTCTGAAGAGATCAAAAATAGTGTTTCTGGGCCATGCAGCCCCCGGTCAAGTCCAGGCCGGCCAGGGACCAGGGGTGCGCAGGCAAGAGGCCGGGTTATGAGTAGACACAGCCTTGCCTCTTATTCTCTCTCATTAGCCCCCAAATAGAGAAGGCGTCACTCACAGAAGGAGACAGTCATAAGGAATTTCTATATGAAAAGAAATAAAGTGAAATCAGAGATGCTTCTTGGTTCAGGCCGGCCCTGTTATTGCAAATTAGATTAGCTACACGGGCTTCAATATAAACATGACACGGAGTTCAGCGGAGTGAAAGGCCCATCCACTCCAATCTCTCCTTTCATCGCAGCGTCTCACATAAATTACATCTTGTCCTTTAATACACTTTTCAATGAGATTAAAACATCACTTTGACACAATTTCAAGCCCTTTCAGTTGCTTACTTCAGAAAACAGCAAACAGAGAAGTGGGTCCATCAGAGTCTTCAGGCAGCGGGGTTGGGGGAAAGCAGCGCTGGGCCCTGTGCTCCAACTGAAAACCGCCCCCCCCACACACATTCAGGGCCATTTCCTTACCCCCCGCCCCCCCACACAGAGCCAGCCACCCTGCAAGGGGGACCAGGTCTCCCTCCCGCGGGTGGACACCTGGTGGACGTCTGGGGCATGGGTCTTTGTGGAGGACACACCTGCATTATTCTTTTTTAGGTATTTGTGGGGGGAGGCAGGGCAGATGGGGAAGGTCTCCAGGGACCTCCCCCCACTCAGGACACTACCCACCTTCGGGATTAGGCAGCATGAAAGTAAGATGGAGAGAGATTTGGCATGAGAGAGAGGAGAGAAAGGAAGAAGAGATGGAGAGGGAGAGAGAGCAAGCACCCTATTCGTTTCAGGGTACGTATCTGGTCCCCAGATCTGAGTGAGGAAAGGGCGGGTGAACACGGGGTTCCCAGGAAGCGGGCTAGTGGGGTGGGCACCTCTCCCTTTCTGAACCGCCTGCTCCTGGACTGGACCCGGGGGCTCCGAGTGGCTCCGAAAGGACCAAGGCCCCCTCAAGCGGCAGGGGAGGGGTGCTCAGGTTTCCCGGTGGGAGCTTGGCGTTTTCTCAGGTTTCATCTGCAGGGTGTTGGACACTCAATACAGGCTCATCCTCTCCGGAAGGAGATTCTCCTCACCACCAGCCTTTCCCCGCGGCTGAGCAGAGAGGCCGCACGTGGGGCACAGCCGGCAGCGTCCCCGAGGGCTCCTTCTACTTGTGCGGGGGAGACCGGGTCCCCCAAGTCTTAGCAGCCGCAGGTTCCTCGGAGAGACGCCCCTCCAGGTCCCAGTCCTGCCCGCTCCCTCCAGCTGCTGCCTCCCACACCCGGCTCGGCCGTCTGCCTTAGCCTCATCGGTGACAACGGGGACCCGAATTCAAGGCCACCTGGGGGTTTGCTGTCGTCCTCAAGAAGCAAGTGTGGCGTTCCCCCCGCCCCTCACAGTGCTCAGGCCAGCCGCCGGGGCCCGCGGCGCCCTGTCGATGAGAGGCGCGGCGGGAGGAAGCCTAGGAGCGCCGCAGGGAGGTGGGCTGGGCGCCGTTTCCCTCTGCCCGGGCGCCGGCTCAGCCTCTGGTTCCCAGCCACAGCTGGGCGAGTCGGGGGACACTGGCCGGCGCGGGGCGTCTCCCCTCTGCTTCGGCGAAGCCCGCCCGTCAGGCCGGAGCCGAGGACAGAACCCCTCCCTCCTTGACCTCAGCGTAGGGCAGAGACCCCCGCCTGGCCGCCTGGGCGGCGCTGCCTCGGGGCTGGATGTCTCTGTGCCCGCCGGGTGCCGTGCAGCCCCCGCGCCCGCCTTCACAGAGGGGTGTCCAGAGCGCCGGGCCCAGCGCTCCGGGAAATCGATGCGGCAAAGCGGGCTTTTAATGGGTTAATTGACCGGCGGCCGCTATCATGTTCAAACACCCGTTTCTTGCCTGGAGAGGCAGCCAGCCCCATCCTATTCCCGGTCGATGGCGGCCGCACCGGCCCCTCCCGGCCACGGGTTTCCAGCACCAGCCACCGTCAAAAATCCATTTCACCTTTGAAACTTCGCCGCCTTGCCACCTTTCTTCTCAGCGGGCGGCTAAAGCAGGGGGAATAGGAGGCGGAGGAGGGCGGCCCGCGCGCGAGTGGAGACTCCCGGCTGCGCGCACGGAGGACCGAGGCCGCCGCGCGCGGAGCGGGGAAGCCGATTTCGCTGGAGGAGGGACTGCGAGCGAAGGGGGTGGGCGTCCGCGCGGAGAGGGATCCCTGCGGTCTAGGGCGGCCCGCCCAACACGCGTGGCTTTAGGGCACCCCAAAGCCCGTATTGGGGCGCGCTGCTCTAGCTCGCTGGACCGAGGCATCGGCCGCGCGCGGGGCTGCAGGCCAGGCGCCGGGTCCAGGGGCACTCGCCGCGCGTCCAGGGGTCCCTGCTCATGGATTTGGAGTGTTCATGCGTGCGGCAGTATTAACACAGTCAAGACCGTCGGTCAGTCAAAGCTAAATTGATTCTTTGCCCCAAACACTTCTCACTAAATGGCAGACGCTCAACATGTTAATTTTTAAAGGGCGATTTCGACCCACGGCTTTCGTTCTCGGCGCTGCAGGAGCGCACGGCCGAGAGCTGGAGCCGGGAGCCTGGGCCTCGGCGGGCGGGGGCGCGCGGGCAGGAGGAAAAGCGGAGCCTGAGGACGCGAACCCCCCCTCCCCCCCCAAAACCGACTGGGTCGACCTCCCCCTCTGCCCCCAAAGGGCGACCCGACTGAAACAGAGTCTCGGTCCCTTGGGCGGCGGCCAATCCGGAAAGCCGAGGAGGAAGGAGTGAGCGCACAGACAAGAACCTGACAAATGCGGCCGGCGCGCGGGTCCTGTCCTCCCGCGGCGGCCAGCGCAGCTCCCCACCTGTTCTCAGCCGGGGCGGGAGCTTCGGGGACGCCCTTCCCTCCCTCCTCCCCCGCCAAGGTCGCTTGGGCACCCTCGCCCCCGCCCGGGGCCCCTCCCGCCCCCTTCCTCGGCTCGGGGCGGGCGGAAGACCCCGCGCAAGTTGGAGACACACTTACAGTTAGTTCCTTCGCCGGCTCCAGCGGGTCCCGGGAGCCGGTCTGCCTCGGCGGCGCCCGGGCGCTCGGCCCCGGTTGCCTCCCCGGCGCCGCGCGTCGCTGCCCGGGGACCCCAGCCCGGCCGGCTCCGCCGGCGCCGCACGGCGGGCGCGGGCGCCACGCGCACGCACACTCACACGCGCACACTCACGCGCAGCCCGCTCGCACACTCGCTGCACACGCACACGCCGCTGCTCGCCTCGCGCGCCCTCCCGGACACGCACGCTGCCGGCGAGGGAGACGAGAAAATGAAATTTATTTCTGATGGAAAAGACTTTTAAAGACAATTTCCAGTTATTGTTTCCCTCTGGAAAAAGGGGGATCCCTCCACATAATGAAACGCCTTTTGTGCGGCGCCGAACAATACCAAACAAGTATTCTAATAAATAGCCACTTTTTTGTTCCTACTCGACAGTGAATAGAATCGAGCAGTTGGTTCGCGAGCAGCTGCGACGCCGTTTGGAGCGGGGAGGTGGAGCCGAGTCGCCGTGCTCCCGGCGCCGCGCCCCAGCCCGCGCCCCGCGCCCCGCGCCCCCCTTCGCTGCGCGGATCGGTCGTCGCTCCCACCCCCAGCCCCGGCCCGGCCCGGCCCGCCCCAGAGATCGGGCCCGATAAAGCTGTCCCGGCCTGAAAAAGCCCCCTTCTCTCCGGCACCGCCCCCCCCAATAAACTAGATGTCACAGGCTACCGACTTCTGCCTGGAACTGCTCCCCAGGTCCCTTCCCGACCTCTGGGCGGAGGGTGTCCGCCCGCACCAGCAATCCCAAGTCGCCTGCGCCGGCGCCCGGGGTCTGGGCGCCGCCCCCCGCTCCCCTCCGAGCCCTCGCGGCGGGGGGACCGAGCTTCAGCTTTGCTCTCTCGCCCAAGGGGCGCCTTGGCCTCACTCTCAGTTTTTGTTTCGTTTTGCTCTGCTACGGACTTCTAACTCTCTGAACCCTCTGCCGAACAACTCGGCAGCTGCCGGAGCAGAGCCTGTGCCCGAGGCTTACTGCTGCGGACACTGAACTCTCCAGGTAGGAAGTGGCTGCGGTCGGAGGCCGCCTTCCAGGAGCGCACGGCCGATGGGGCCTCCAGGGCTCCCGCCCTCCTGCGCCTGGCCTGCCGCTGCTGGTGGAGGCCCCGGACACCCACCCCTCGGAACCAGAGGAGGAAGCCTTCTGGGAAGGCCCCCTGGCTGGAGCCGCCGCTCCAGTGTCTCTCCTCTCTCTCTAGAATTGCCTCTGGCACCCTTCGATCCTCTTTGGAAACGTCTCACAAGCAAAGCAACTGCCTGAAAATGATCACCGCCCCCCATTTTCCCAAAAGGACTTACGACCCCCTCCCACCAGAAGAAAGGGTATTTACTAACATTTTAACAAGTCTGCAAGCACAGCACATTTGAACATCTTAAGTGGCTGTCAGTCCACCGATCTTGCAGGGTTTAAGGCAGGTTTATTAATCTATTTATCTCGGACAATTTTTTCCCTCATTGCTCACAGCTGCAGTTTTCCTGAGGTCCTTGTCTGTCCGGCTCTAATTGTGGAGACAAAACCCCACATGACTCTACTCAATGGACCTTAATCTAGAGAAATACGCTGCCATTTGCAAATTATTTCTTAATTGGACCAAGCTATTTAGAGGTGTGGGGAGAGGAGTTTGTGTTCTAGAAATAACCAAAGGGCTCAGATGTTACCTAGGAGCCTTTACCCCGGAAAGGCACGTTGGTGCAACTGTCAAATGCAAAATGAAGCCCTGCTTTACTTGGGGATTCTTATTATTCTTGCAGTCTGCTTTTGAGAAACTGTATTCCCTTGGAGTTTAAGGCAATTTAGTTCTGTCTTCCGAGATGTCGGTCACAATAGGAGAGAGTTTGGTTTTAAAAACCGGGTTTGCGCAGGAATCTCGGTGGTGGTGGGAAAGGAGGGAGATTGAAATTGGCCTGATTCCAGCAGACGCCCTGAATGCTTTTTCCTTTTGGAGGAAAATGGAAACATTTTGGAATACAGATTTAAAACTTTGACTTATATTTTACATGTTAAATCACTGAAAGATTGGGTACAACACTGCATAAAGCTTCAAAACCTGCAAATATTTGAATGGTTTTGTAAGCCAGCAGCTGCCAGTCATCTGGCTTTGACAGGCTGCCACAATTTTGTCACTTAATAGTGGGTGTTAGGCTAAGTGCAAAACACTCTGGCAAACAGATGTCAAATCCATATCTCATATCAATGGGGGTTGTGAAGTGGAGTTTTAACCCACATCAAGGGCTGGAGCGCCTGAGTACATGTGGACAGCGCCCCGGACGCCAGCGCTGGGAAAGTCCTGGACGGGCCCTGGGCACTGGCGACCTGGAATTCAGTAAAGCGGGAGACGCTCCTCTCCTGCCCAGGCGGGGAGAAGCAGAGGGGAAGTCCGGCGAGCTCCACCCCCTCCCGCCTCCACCCAAGGCCCCCTCCTCCCACGCGGTGGCAGCTTGGCAGATCCCTGCAAGGAGGGGCAGCGAACCCTGCGGGGCTCCTCCCCAGGCGCCCAGGCCTCTACCCACAGAACTCAAGGCCTCTGGCAGCCAGCGTCGCCAGTGGCCTCCGGGAAATAGCGACCCAGGAAAATACCTGCCGTCGCTCCGGAACCGGTGGGCACCAACGAGGTCGCCCATCTGTTCACGGCCATATCGGACCGCAGCAAGGCCCAGAGCCAGAGCAGAGGGCTGCGGGGCCAGTCACTTCTTTCCCACCGCCCCAAGTCGGGGTGTCTGGGTGGGAGCTGGCTGTCCCTCACAGTTGGGGACCAGGGATGAGGCCAAAGATGCTCTGTGCCCCCGGAGGCAGGAGGACAGTGGAGGGGCAGAAGGGCATTTTCTTTGTTCTGGCACCCCAGGGGGAGGCCTGGGGCCCCCTCTCTCTCCCGAGCAGTCTCCCCTCCCCAAGTCTGAACAAGTCTCCCAAGAGACCCCAGCCCAACGGCCTTTCTCTCTGTCAGCTCCCTGATTTGCTGTCTCTCTATCCTGAGCAGAGGTAAGGGTAACACTTGAGCGCCGCTGGGCCCCGTGTCCCGCACACTGCTCTCGGGAGACTGGGTGCAAGGGCAGGATGACTCCGCAGGAAGAGTAGTTACACGGGCTCGCTCAGAGCCCGAGTCATCCTTGAAACGTCTTCCCAAAGTCTCACCTCTTGGTGAAGCCTAACTTGTCCACCAGTTGCAGATGTTGCCAAGGTCACATTCATCACCGAATGTCACAAGGAAAGGTGGGAGTCATGGCGGATGGTTACTTGTTAGATTTTTATACCATGGATTGCAGTTGGCTTGCTGCTTCACCCACCTCTCTCCTTGCTTTTGTACAACCATCCTGCCAACTCCTCAGGTTTAGAACTTATTCTTGAAGCTGGAAGGTCAAAATAGAAAACTCTGATTATACTACAAAGCGTGATGAAAAGCAAACGTCAGTATGAAGATTAAGAAAATTCTCAGGGCTTTCCTTGAAAGAAAGTGACTTTTCTGCCTCACAGATTCCCTCAGGATAGGCATTTCAGAAAATGTATCTTTGCATGGTGACAGATGGCAACGAGGCTTATCACGGTCATCACTTTGAAATGTGTAAAAATATCAAATCACTATGTTGTGCAACAGGAACTCACGCAGCATGGTAGGTCAATTATACTTCAAAAACAAACCCACCAACAGACTCACAGAAGACAAGGTCAGTTCTGTGGTTAGCAGAGGATCAGGGGAATCGGATGAATGCTGTCAAAAGGTTCAGACTTCAGGTTCTATGATAAATAGGCACAATAATTTGTGATTTATTGTTGTTGCTTAATCGCTAAGGCATGTCCTACTCTTTGCAACCCCATGAACTGCACCAGGCTTCCCAGTTCTCTATCTCTCAGAGTTTGCTCAAACTCATGTCCATTGAGTTGGTGATGCCATCCAACCATCTCATCTTCTATCGTCCCCCTCACCTCCTGCCTTCAATCTTTCTCAGCTTCAGAGTCTTTTCCAATGAGTCAGTTCTTTGCATCAGATGGCCCAAGTTTTGGAGCTTCAGCTTCAGTATTAGTCTTTCCGATGAATATTCAGGGTTGATCTCCTTTACGATTGACTGGTTTGCTCTCCTTGCAGTCCACGGGGCTCTCAAGAGTCTCCTCCAGCACCGCAGGTGGAAAGCACCCGTTCTTTCGTGCTCAGCCTTCTTGCTTCCAACTCTCGCATCCATCTGTGGCTACTGGAAAAACCATGGAGTTTACTAGATGGACCTTTGTTGGCAAAGTGCTGTCTCTGCTTTTTAATGTGCTGTCTAGGTTTGTCATAACTTAATTATAGTCACATCTTTAATAAGTGATTAAGTGGCACTACTGCTTGTCATATATAAAGGCTGCTGATAGTAAATCCTGAGTTCTCGTCACAAGGAAAACTGGTTTTTTCCGTGTCTTTAACGTTGTATCTCTATGAGGTGATGTTGATCACTCCATGAAGGGTGTGAGTTGGATCATTATGGTGCGATGCTGTGTGCCAATTACACCTCAACAAAACTAGAAAGGCATGTCCAGATTATTCAGGCTGCTATCTGCTCTATGACGAACCGAGGCCCAAGCCCTAGCTTCGATCTGCTCTACTGCAAGATCAGCCTGGGACACAGTCATGGCTTCTATGGATGCACGCGCGCTGCTTCACGCTTGAAACAAGGGCTTCACTTGTTTCTCATATTCTCACTGATGGGACGGCATAAAGTTAATGCCCCAGCCTTGTCCTCTTAAAACATACAGAACAAATGTCTTAATGGGATGGCAGTTTTAGGACAACTGAAGCTCCCTGTGTCCATTGGTTTTTAATTAGATTTTAATGGAGAGCCAGATGTGTTAACTTTTTAAGAGCCCCTTTCCCAGGTCTATAGGACCGACTAATTCTAAATATACAAAAGCGAATTTTTGACCAGAGAGTTCACTATTTTCACAACCTACCCACAAAAATAGTTTAGTAAAACTATTTCAAATGAGAATCACTTAAGGCCTCTAGAAAATTCCAGTGTGTGGGCCCATCCCAGGCCAGCTGATTCAATCTCTTGAAAAACTCACCAACATTTTTAAAAGTGCCCCAAAGTGTTTCCGATTGGACTTCAGAGAGTCCCTCGCTTTACCTAGTATTTTTAAGGGATAACTTGAAGCTCACCTAGAAACCATATTGCCTTGCACTTACAGTGAGTTACTTTCCAGTTTTATGGAAGAATTATAATGTCAAAGTTTACGGCAGCCCACGTGGACACGGCTGTGCGGATTCCGACGTGCTGACACGGAGCGCGCATGCTCGCAGGTGTGGCGTGTTTACATGTGATGTGCCGAGATTGAGCATCTCACTCCCTCTCCACGGGTCCTGGCTGGTCTCTGGGAAAGGCAGGGGCTGGGCAGCCTTGCCTCAGCGCAAGGATACCTGGCTTTGCGCCCTAAGGTCAGACTCGGCAGGAAGCAGGTCCCTAGGGAACAGACCCTTCAGGTCTAAGGGATGTGCTAACCGTGCACGAAGTGCAGGCGGAGGAGCCCCTTCAGGGGAGAGCCCTGCGTTGCAGCCTGCGTCCATCGAAGGCACCGCCTGGAGAAGGGCAGTGAGACCGGAGCCCTGGGGGCGATGATGCGGAGGGAGGCGGGAGGAGGAGGAGGGCTTCATCCAGACAAGTCACTGCGGGGCTCCAGGAGGGGACGCACCTTTCCAACAGCGCAGCTAGCAGTGGTTTCCACGTCGCTAGGTTCACCTGCTCAGAAACATCCTTTACCTTCTAGCTACCCAACCTTTGTTAAAAGTAACTTTCAGAGTATTATTTTTCTATGCCTTTTTTAAAATCTAAGGATTTAAACTGAACCAACTGTTGAGCCATAAAGTAATGCATTTTGGCTGATTTGTCAAATGTCTGTATTCACGCTGAATGGGGCATAAGCGTCTCCTGTCCTCTCCTGAGAGTCAACCCTCATGGTAACCCAGGGGCGTACCCTGAACCCCAGGTCACTGAGCAGGAAGACAGCTGGAATATCAGCATATTCTCTGCAGCAGAGCTGATGAAGGCCCGTCTTTCATTCTGTTCCTGTCCTTCACCGTAGAAGCACAGCTGTAGTCACTGGAAGACCTCCCCAAAGGGTTGAACATTTTTGGTGAAGAACTTGAATAATTGTTCTCGAAAGGAGGGGGTGGGGTGGGAGAGACATGGCCTGGGAGTGTGGGTTGAGTAGACGCCAACTATTACGTGTAGGATGGAAGAGCCACGTGACCCTACTACAGAGACAGGGAAGGCTGTTCGGTCTGCTGGGATAAACCATGATGGAAAAGAACATGACGCAGAAGGCAGTCGTGTGTCACTCTGCCGTACAGCAGAAGCTGACACAACACTGTAGGTCAACTCTGTGGCAAAAAAATAATAATAATAACTTAGGAGACGGGGAGGAGCAGCTGCCGGTGTGCCTCTGTGCACACACCTGTGAATACAGAACTTTCTCTCTGTGAATATGCACTCACAGAGACAGAACAGAGGGCCTCCTCAGTAATTCATTCGTAGTTTAAACAGTTTACTTCTGAAAAGTCATGTAACTTTGTGAAATCTCAAATATTTGTGGTTGGCCTGCTTTCTGATGGTGCTCACACGGGAGCCTGCAAGAGGCTCTGGCCTTGAGGAAGTGGAGTCGGGAGATGAGCTCACACCTGGGAGGGGGCTGGGCACAGCAGGTGTGGAGATGTGTGTTCACGATGGAGCGATTGGGTCGGGGCCATCAGTGTGGAGCCCGGCTTCCCTGCAGCTCCGAGCTGTGTGGCCCTGCACAGGCCTCGAGCTTCTCCAGCCCTGGCCCCTTGTCCGTCGAGTGGCGACGTCAACGCCCCCTTTCAGGATTGTTGTGACAACTGCAGTGGCTGACGCTGACTTTCCTGGACAGAGCGAGGGCCAGCGGCGCAACGGCTACTTCCCCTGTGAAAATGCCACCGAAGTCATCGCCATCTCCCAGACACAAGCATCCATTTCAGGAACCCGGACTCTGGCCACCTTGACATCATGGTATTTACCTCTGAAAACCTGAGATGACCGCTCCGACCTGCAGTCTGTGACAACAGGGAGTCGTCACATGCCTTCTTGTGATCAAATCCGCTTCTCCAGGAAACAGTGACTGAATCTTAACTTCTTACTCCCTCCACGTTGCTGTTTAGTTGCTAAGTCACGTGCACCTCTTTGCGACCCCATGGACTGTAGCCCTCCAGGCGCACAGTTTATTTACTGACTGGACCCCATGGATACTCAGGGCGGTGGTCCCTCTTTCATGAACTGTAGGTTTTGGAGGTCTTACTCTTCCTGGTTTGGAGATGCTCTGTTTCAGAACTTCACGCAGTCATTAAGCGTGTCTGTGCTGATGCCCCGCAACGTGCCGGGCACAGAGCTGGTCCCGCTGGTGCGGCCGCGCTCTCGCCCCTGGAGTGTGACTCCCATCCTGCCCCGCGGGAGCACGTCTGCAGGGCTGAGCAGACCTGGGTCACTCTTGTGGGACAGCCCCCCACCCCCATCCTCTTTTGGTGGTTCCCCCTTTCATGGCGTGCTCCTCGTAGAGCTTAGTTCTGAGCGGGGTGGGGTTGTTTTCATGTTCGCTTCTGGGGATGTGTTTCTTTCCCTCCTTTCCTTCTAGGCCTGTGCTCACTCAGGGAAGGTGAAGACTCCGTGGAAGAAAACGCCGTAGGATTTTTCGCTGGCTTTGAATCTGCGTGATGCCAAAGTCTCTGTGAACAATTCTGCCTGAATTTCAGCGAGATTGTTGCCGTGCCTCCGATGCAGGCAAACCCCCGATTCTGCTGTGGCTCCACCACTTCCCTTCTGCAGGACCTCGATTTTTCAAGCTTTAAAGTGAGGCAGCACTAATGCTTTATGAGTCTAGAATGGAATATTTTAGGGATTAAGTGTCTGACCTGAGAAGTGGGTGCAATGCGCTTGCCTCGCGGGCCTGAGAGAGTCCAGAGAGGAATTGGAAGCTTCTGCAGATGCGAGCGCCTGCGGTAAGGGTGCGCTTCTCCGCCTGCCCCGTGTCGGGGGCAGGACGGGGGCAGGCGAGGGGATGAAGCGGCAGTCCTTTGAGAGGAGTGAATTCTCGCCATGTGAATTTTGCAGCTCTGGCAGAGGACTGAGTATTAGGAACTCAAAGAGTGATTTCATAAAGAAAAAAAAAGTGTAGTTTATACCAAAATGGAATAAACCCCCTTTTGAGTAACAACAATCTGCATAAATGCTTTAAGAAAGCCTATAATTATGATAAAAATGTTGCTCAAAGTTAAAATTATGAAGCAATCAAGATTTATAAACAGTCTCTCATCGACTTTTAATCATTCTTTCTTTTTTATATACAAACTGTACACAATATATGGTTGCAATATATCATAGTATACATTTTATTTTCAGTAATTTAGCTGAGCAAAACGCATGTGAGGTGACATTGAAAGACTAGGCTACATATGCACGTGGTCATAACTTCCTACATCACGCACGCATGCACACGCACACACACACACAGTCATGCGTGTTTTTGGCTAGTATCTGATGCAGAAAAGATGCACGCTTTTACTGTATCAGAATATCTTAAAAATTTTAATTAACACGGTTCCTCCTGCAACAGTTTAAAAAAAAATATGACTTGCACAAGTATTAGTTTATTTCTGCCCCAAAGAAACTATTTTAATAACGGGATGATTGAAGCCAAAACTAACCAGATTGACCAATATTTGTCAATCACTGTCAAACCCTGAGCAACAACTGCCTAATTTGAGTGGATAGATACCAAGCACATTTGGTGATCATGTGAACGGCTGTGATCATATGAGGCTATAGACACTGTGTTTGAAAGCTTCTCTTCAATGACTTAAAAATGTTTTCGCTTCAGACAGAAGAGTAACCTTGATTGCAATAGGCATTTACTAGCTGGCATCTTATGTCAGGCCTCCAGAGAAGATTCTGGAACCATTTCCAGTAATTATATAAGTGACCTCTCTGTGTGCCCTCCTACTCTCCGTGGTATCTGTAACTCCTAATATCTACTGCCTCTGTCTTAACACTTAAGCTCCAGGAAACTAGCCTGATGCCTCTCATTCTCCTGCTCTCCTTTGTTAGGTTCTTGCTGCAGCTAACTAAACCTGTGAAAGTACAGAGAACCAACAGGCAACGTTTAAAAGGGCTTTTTAGGTAGACTTTTTTTGTCCGAGGGCTTCCCAGGGGGCACTAGTGGAAATGAACCTGCCTGCCAATGCAGGAGACGCAGTTCGATCCCGGAGAACGTTTGAAAGGGAAGGACTAACTCTGGAGCTTTTCCATCTCAGTCGATACTGACCTACAGCGCACTGGGTCTTCTGAGGTGAACATCCTCAGCTGGGGTTCCATCCTGTCCAAGATACATTCATTCTTGCTCTTGGAAGACGTGGCGTGACACACACGTTGGGACCAGTCAGCGCCATTGTCATCCATGCTTAGCGCTCCCCAGCTGGTGCTCGTGGTGAAGAACCCACCCGTCTGTGCAGGAGACAGAAGAGACTCGGGTTCGACCCCTGAGTTGGGAAGACCCCCTGGAGGAGGGCATGGTAACCCACTCCAGTATTCTTGCCTGGAGAGTCCCACGGCCAGAGGAGCCTGGCGGGCTGCAGTCATTGGGATCGCAAAGCCTGGGACACGGCTGAGAATGACCTACACCTAACAAGACAGTCCTGAGAGTGAGCTCACGCTTCCGCGGTGCCCCAGCTCTCCGACAACGTGATCTCACATTGCTAATGCAGCCCTGCTGGCTGTCCCTTGATCTTGGGCTGCTGTCCCCGGACACCAAGGCCCTAGACGACTTCTGTTCCTGCCCCAGGGACCTCCTCCCACAATCTTTTCTTGGTTCTAATCTGTTCTTTTATCTCAAATTTCTTCCCTCAAACTTCAGTCTGCCTGCACGTCACTCAGGTGACTTGCTTGAAGATGCCTTCTTTCTCAATCTAAACTGAGGCAGGTGTTGTATTTTAAAATAGACACCACCTACCACACCTTCAATGGCAGATTTATTTCTGTGGTTACTTGTTTAATATCTATTTTTTTCCTATGGACTATAAACTTCATGAGGACAAGGATCATGTCATTTGTTCACCCCGTGTTTCTAATGCTTCCAACATTGTAGACACTCAAGAAATATTTGCTGGATAGGTAAAAATAAACAAAAACAGCCAGTTTTCTATGATGGGGAAGCCATCCTGGGTTGTTCTTCAGCCCCAACCAACTGTAAAACTTGACAAAAAATATGAGGCAATGGTTTTCCAGCAGCAGGTAACAGGTTGCACAGGGTCATGATCTCCAGCAGAAGGAAGCTTGTGAGGTCAGCCCCGTGGCCGGCCTCTCTTCCTGGGAGCAGTTTCCTGGACACCGTCCAGTGGTCGGGGACCCAAGAGAGCCCAGGGGTCTCTTTGAGTCAGGAAAGCAGGAGTCAGAGTTCTGGGTGCCTGGAGCAGCTGCAGTCCGCAAAACAGTGGAGGAGAGAGCGCCGTGCGGCCGGAGGGCCCTGGGTGTCCTGCGGGGGCCCCAGGAGGGTGTGGCTCAGGGCCAGGCTGTGCGTGCATAGGGCAAGACTAAGCCAGGCTTATCAGGTAGAAGCGGGAAAGGGACGGGGAGCCAGACAGCAACCAGAGCTGAGGGTGAGGCTCCCCCGCTTGGGCCCGGCTTGCTAATGAACCTAATGCCAAGCTCTGGGCAGATTCACAGAGGAAGCAGAAAGCTGGGCCAAGTTAGAGGGACTTGGGGAAACTCTGGGCTCCCACACACGCAGAGCATGGAAGCCAGTCCGTGGCGGCCATCCAGCGGCTGGTCGTGGCCAGTGTGGAAGGGAGGAAGGGAGCAGAACCCGGTCTCTCTGACGCATCGCCCACAGTCTCCGTTTAGATCCACAGTCTGCGTCTGTGATTATTTTGCCACAAACAACTGCCCCTGGAACCCCCCTCACGGGAGCACGGGGCCTGCAGCGTGGCCCTGCGCAGCCCTCTCGTCTCCACAGCCCTTCGATCCTGAGGTCGTCTTCTTTGAGCCAGCTTACGTTCTAGTCACTCGTCATAATCTCGCCTTTGAAATACTCTCAGCCTCCCGCCTCTATTCTTGCTTCACCAACTATACGGCCAAACCACACTCTTAGTTAAGGTGAACCCTTCACACTGCCTACCTTCAACTGAACAGCTGAATAGGGTTGGAAAGAAAAAGACTCACTAGACATGGTGGGAAACAGGAAAATGAAGTCTATAGTCAAGAGAAAAAGCAGTCGATAGAAACCCACCCTGAGATGACCCTGATGTTGCCCTCAGCAAAGATTTCATAAACACCTTCAAACAAGTGAAGGAAAATACAGTATTAACAAGTGAACAGATTGAGAATCTCAGTGAAGATTTTGAAATTATAAAGAAGAATCAAATGGAAATTATGGACTTAAAAGTATAGTAACTGCAGAGAAAAATTCATAAGACAGGCTCCTAGCAGGCAGGAAATTTCAGAAGAGAGAGTAATTAATTCAAAGATTATCAACAGAAATTATCCAACTTGAGGAACAGAGAGAGAAGAATTAAACAAAAAGTCAACAGGGCCTCGAGGACCTGCAGACATTATCAGATGGTCTGACCTCTAATGTAACTGGAGGTCAGAAGGAGTGGCAAGTGAGGTGCTCAGCCACTGAGTCGTGTCCGACTCTGGGACCCCATGGAGTCCGCCAGCCTCCTCTGTCCCTGGGATTCTCCAGGTGAGAATCCTGCAGTGGGTTGCCACACCCTCCTCCAGCGGATCTTCCCGACCCAGGAACTGAACCCAGGTCTCCCGCATTGCAGGCAAATTCTTTACCGTCTGAATCAGCAGAGAAGCCCAGCAAGCCATATTGAGGTGTAAGCACATATCTATCTTTTTTTTTTTTTTTTTTGAGGAAATAATAGCCAGATATCTGACCAATTTGGTGAAAAACATGACCTGCAGACTTAGGAAGCTCATCAAATTCTCAGAAAGATGGATATAACAACAAGCATACAGAGGCACACTTTAGTTAAACTGCTGAAAATCAAGAGAAAGAGAAACTCTTCAGCTTGGCTGGAGGAAAAGGACGAGTGCCCGGGGTCACACATTCATTCCTCGTGAAGTACAACGAAGAGCAGAAAATGAAGGAAAGACACCTTTAAAATGATGAAAGAAAAGCCTCCCAAACACCGTCAACCCCAGTCATTCTATATGAAGCAAAAACACCCTTCAAAAGAAGCTGCTAAAAAGACATGCTCGCATCACTGAAAGCTGATAGTATTTACAACCAACAGATTTGCACTATAAAAAGCGCTAGAAGACATTCTTCGGAGTGAAAGGACGCAACCCTCGGTGGAAACCGACATCCTCAGGAAGGAGTGAGGAGGCAGAGGCCTGTGGAATGCTCCGTTTTTTTCTCCTAATTTAGTTAACGACAGCTCAGTGTGAAAAGCAAGTCTGCCGCTTCAGGATTAGTACGGAGTCAATAGGTCCCTACGGAGGTTGAAGCTGTATCCTTGGCTTCACTAGTTCCAACAAGCTGAATGTCTGCTTCCAGATAAAGCAAGCAAGAAAAAGAGAAACCCACGCAACTCAGTGTTGAAAATAAGAATGCTTGATTACAAAGAGAACCGAAGAACTGGGAGTTGGTGGATTTTCAGAATAGTTTGCCCGCAGTGAGTTTTCAGACCTCTTAGCTTCTAGTCAGAAACTAGGCTGCTTGAGGGATTGTTGCGTCCTTTTAAGATACAGCGTCTTCTTCCTGCGCTGTTAGCTTGGTCCTCTGCCTGTCTGTTTGATCGCCTCAAGAGTCCCTGCTTCATCAGAGACCAGGGACAGGATGTCGAGTGAAGAATCTGGCCCATTTTTACGAGCCCTGCTTTGTTTGCAACATAAATTGAGTAATCTTTCATGTTGCTGCACAAGGGCATTTGGGATAATTTCTCCTTGCAAGAGGTTCATGGGGAAGCCATTAAAACTGAATAGTTACTAGACTCTGGATCTCTGTGTATAATGATAAATAAAGAGGCTTCCTTTTGAGATGAAGAACTGACTCCTGTCTTCACTCCCTCCTTCCTCACTCTCTACCGCCTCTTTTTCCTTTCTTTCCCTCTCCTCATCCTCCTTCTGTCTTTCGTTTCTTCCGTCTCTTTCTCACTGGATACTGACCGCGCATTTTTTCTGTGATAGAGGGCGATTTTCTATATTTAGTTATGAGTTCTCTACGTTGGGTGAATTACATTCTTTAATAAGGAAAGCTTGTTGAATTACATTCATTAAGCTTAGTATTTGGAAAAAAGAAAAATTTTTCATCGATTAGGATGAATATAGTACTGTCTGTGAGGACATCTAGTTTTCATTCTTTTCCTATTTATTTTCTTTGCCACTTGACAGAAAGACACAGGTTTGCTTACTGTCTTTATGAATTTGAAGGTATCACACACACACACACCCACACACACACACACACCCTCCCTGTCTCCTGATGACATGTATATTTACCCAGGTTTTCTCTTTGAGGTTCCATGGGATGTTCTCTCAAAAACTGTTGAAGCTCTGCTCATCAATAAAAAAAATCTGGAAAAGTGTGTTTCACATGCCAGCTTATAGTAATTTTGTAATGTTAGAAAATAATTTTAAAAGAGCAGGGCTAAGCAAAAATTTTTGCCTTATGTAATTTTGTAGGCAAATTTACTTATGCTTGAAAATAACTATTCTTGAAATGTTTGTTGATAGAATTATGGATTGTTCTCATATCTTCTACATGTGACTCGAAAGCTATGAATCTGAACTCTGCATCTTTAAATGAAACACCCGCTGACCCCAGCATGGGGGAGCTCGTTACAAGGGCAGCATCTCAGATCCCATCCCAGACCTGCTGAAGCAGGATGTGCATTTGCAAAGGACCCCTCTAGAAGGAAGTGCCACGGGCTTCAGATTGTCTATGGGTGGATATTTACTAGAAGAGTCTCATGGGAAAAAATAGTGTCAAGTACTTTGAGGTGATCTCATGCAATCACCCGATGCGAAGAGCCAACTCACTGGAAAAGACCCTGATGCTGGGAAAGGTTGAAGGCAAAAGGGGAAGGGGCAGCAGAGGATGAGATGGTTTGCTAGCGTCACTGACTCAGTGGATAGAAGTCTGAGCAGACTCCGGAAGATAGTGAAGGACAGGGGAGCCTAGCGTGCTGCTTTCCATGCGGTCGCAAAGAGCTGGCCGTGACTTATCGACCGAACAATGACAAGGATGATGTGCAATCCATCCTCAAAACAGACGTTGACATGGATTTCTAATGATTATTTTTGATACTCTTCTGGAGATTGTTTTATATGCAGTGTGCCGCGCAAAAAATTGCTTCGTGCTGCATTTTAAAACAACGAGTAAAGGTGTATTTTAATTCATCTAAGACAACCCAGGAGTTATTTGGGGGTTAGATTATCTCAAATCTTAGCTGAGCATCTAAGTACTTAATTAGTTAATATCTAGTTACTTATCACTCCATGCCACTTTGTGCTTACTAAAATATAAGCTAGCCTTCGTGATTTAAACCCGTAAACTTGCTTTCCACCTTACAGGCTTCCTACGATATGTGTACATCTGTGTCATAACTCCTCCGTCATCTAGACACTGAGAAAAGGAAAAGGAGCTTTGCCGTGAAGTAAATACCCACGGAATGCCATTATTGAGTTGGGAAGCAGAGAATGGGGGTCACACTGAAGACCAGGGCAATCAGTCTCTAAATTATGTTGCCTCTCTTCTTTCTGGGTTTCTTAAGCCATTATTTACAAGCTGTCAGATTTTATGGTTGAACTGATTTGTATAAAATACGCAGTGAAAGCGTATTTTATCCACTGTTTCTTGGCTGTTCACAGTTGCCACTCATCTCCCGAAGAAGTCCTTTTGGCTGCATGAAGCAGAGATTAAAATATTAGTTTTCAATCCTGACTCTAAAGCAGAGGCAAAGAGAATGGGCCTCAAAGTCAGGGAGGCCTGGGTCTAAATCGTGCTGTGCCCGTGACTGGTTGCTGATCCACAGTCAAGTCATCCCCTGTCTCTGGGCCACAATCTCTTTCACTTAAAAATGTGGATAATAATAGCACCACCTCGGAGATCATTGTCGTGACGCTAAATGACTTAATACATGAGAACCTCTATCGCTTTGAACATTTTTGATGGGCTTTGAGAGAAAGTTTCTTTCTGATGGAAATTTTTATAAGTACAGCTTTATGTATACTTAAGTTTCTTGTTGAAAGAACTGCCACTTCCAGTAAATGGCAGACTAGACAATTTGCTGTAACATTATGATATTATAAAAGCAAATACAACTTCATAGGGTTGTAAAAGCAAATATAATAACTAACATAATTAGCTATAACAACTATGTAGCTTGCTATGTCTTACAGAGGATAACCCAATAAGCTGGGGGAAATCCATTTTTTAAAGCCTCAAAGAATCGAGAAGATAGTGAGAGATTACTGGACTGAAATCCGCGGTGGAGCTGGAACAGAGACAGACTGGGCAGGAGGATCTCTTTGGCTCTCATAGGCAGCGGCTGATCGGGAAGCCGTGGCTGAGACTTGAACCCTGCTTCTGGTGGTCTCCCAGAGCCGAGGAAACATGCTGGAATCCACGGCACACCACGCTCTGATAAAGGAGCCCCCGCTTGGGGCTGGCACCCCCGCGGGGCTTCGCACAGAAGTGAGGGTGATGTGGGCAACCTGCCCACAGCTCTGCGGCCCCTTTCACACCAGCGAAGTGGCCCAGGAAACCTCCGGCTTGCCTCTGGCTTAGGGTGTCCCAGACCGCTGCCTCCGTCCCCCACCCAGGGAGCTACAGAAGCAGACACGGTTCTTCCCTAAAGGAAGACAGTGTCATCCGAGGCCTCAGATGCTCTCCTCCAGCACTTATACACACACACCCCGCGCTGTGCCCAGCACGCAGTCAAAGATAAGCAGGCCCCACAGAAATACCACCATGAGTGAGCAGAAACAGGGATAGGGGACACCAGGAACAGAGCCACGGGCGCTCCAGATACCAGAGTTAGCAGACGTGGGCCAGCATCATCGGATTTACTGTCTCTTAAGAGACAAAACCAAGCTCAAAAATGGGCAGGGGTTAGAAACCACAAAAAGTGAAAAAGATTTTTAGGAATTCAGAAGAAAAAAATCATAATAACTCAATGAAGAGCTCACTGGGTAGATTTAGGATAAATTAGAGCTAAAGAGAGAATTAGTGAACTGGGCGGCAGTTGTGCAGTAATCCAAAAAGTATCATGAGCAAACTGTGGATGAAAAACACAGAAATAAAAGTCCTGTGTCCCTTACCTTTACTTCTGTGTTTTTTATCCTCAGTTTGCTTTCAGTCAGCCTGGGCCTTGCATCAGGGGAATGAGACACTTACCCCGGGTACAAAGCTTAAGCAGGTGCCAATCTCCTAGTCATCAGGATAAACGATAGCTCTGGGCTGGGCTGGGGGTACACGGATTCCGCTCCCCAGCAATGCCCTGGAAGCAGGCATTTCCAGTATTCAGGCAACAACATGGTTAATTCCCACTTAGTTCAGAATTTTATAAACTAACCTTGACTAAATTTTAAGTGATACAACAGCATAAAAAAATTTCAAAGGATTCAAGAAAATAAAATAAACAATTTTATCTCTCTGAATACCAACGATTTGGTCCTTCTTAAAAGATTAACAGTATTAACATGGGAGAAGGTTGGTCCTCTTTCCAGCCAGTAACTGTGCTAAAGTTTTCGTCAAAGGAAGTATGCTCTATGTTTCCATGCATTTCCACAGCTTGTTTGAGATTTGTATTTTCTTCTGCAGAAGTGAGCACTTGTGAATTACCCACTGAGGGCTGCTGTGATAGAGAGTTTTTTTTCTCAGTAACCACCCACATAAAACCACTTATGCAAAATGCCATATCTGATGCCTGTGCACAAAGCAGGCAGCACGCTTGGCAGAAAGCACTGGGCTCAGCGTCCCTGCCCAGCGGGGTTAGGCATCCAGATCAAGGCTGCTCAGGTGCAGTAGGTGACGTTTCTTCCCAGGGAGCCTGAAGCCACTGGAGTAAGTGAAATAAGCCAACTTCCAGGGAGACCCCCTGGGAAGAGGAGCCCAAGGCAGGCCCCTGGAGCGGCCGTAAGGCACTCGGGTCGCCACTCCTTGCTCTCCTAGCCCTCTGTGGGTCAAGTGTGACCTCACACGTGGATGTGCACATTCTCTGCTTGAAATCTGAATTGAAGTCCTTGCTCATTTGGATCATTCTGGCAAGAGAGCTCTGACGGCCATGAGCATGTTGCCTCAGAGTTTTAGAATCCCGTTGTCCTGAGCAAAGCTCGTAATAGATATTATTACTAACACTCAGTGACCATTTGGCAGATATCATGAAGGCCCTCGCTGAGCTGGGTGCCGAGTGCACTCAGACCGTGGCCAACGGCAAAAGGATGGAACGGAATGAACTGCTACTACACACACCAATGTGAGTGGGTCTCTTGGACGTCATTTTGAACCAAATAAGCCAAAATCAAAAGAATCCACGCTGTGCATACACTTTAGAAGCCGGTGAGCCAGCCCGTGATGTCTGGAGTTAGGATGACAGGAGGGGATAGTGACTGGCCGTCTCTGGTCCCAAGTCTGGGGCTGGTGACGGGGTTGAGGGGGGCCCTAGGGGTTCACCTTTTGGTAGTTGATCGGGCTGTCCCCTTTGAGCCAGTCATCTCTCTGTATGCACCTTAGACGTCAGCAAAAGCTCCTCATGAAACAGTGGAGCGTGTTGAAGCACCGACGTGACCCGGTAGAGACGGAAGAGCTTCTCTTGCTGCAGAACACAGACTCGATGGCCGGGCACAGCACGAGGCCCCAGCACGTGCGCTGGTGACGGGCCCAGGTGGTGGCAGCTGGCAGGGAGAGGGCACAGAGGTCAGCGCGTCCTGGGGAGGAGAGACGCCAGGGCCTGGTGAGGGCCCGCGCGTGGGCAGGAAGGGGGCCACGTCCCTCAGGAGGAGCAGCACAGGTGGGATTGGTGTATTTCTCCATCGTTTCACACCCAGAGTCCCACAGACTCAAACCATATAACCCAACACGTGGTGGAGGCGCAAGCAGGAACACTTGATCACTTTGCTCAGCGTTTCCTTCCTGCGTGTTTTCATATCAGCCCTGGGTCGCCAGTTTCAGCGTGGGAGCCAAGCCCGCTGAGGGCAGGTCAGCTCTCGGCCACGGTGACAGAGGCTCGGGGTTGCCAGGATGCAGGCTTGAGTCCCTCACCCATGGTCCCGCGATGACTGTGGGACAAGCGGGGGCCTCAGCCTACGTGTTTCCAAGTCTACAGCTCCCTTCTCCAAGCTGGGAGGGCCAGAGTGTCGCAGGCTCGCTGCCACACGTTTCAGGGAAAGCAACGCGCACACCGCGAAGCCCGGCGGCAGCTCTATTTCCCCAGCACTTGTGATCACGGGCCACAGAAACAAGTCCTGGCTGAGTCTGGGCACCAGCTGGGGGATCTCCCCTACTAGGGACTCCCAGGGTTTGCAGTGTTGCCCGGGGGAAATAGGAGGTTGGCACCAACCCTCTGGGACAATCAAAGGTACTTTCCAACTGGCGATGCTCAGACTCAGCCTCTGTAGCTTTTTCTCTATTTCTTTTCCTGCACACATTCCTGCGGAATCTAGCAAGATGGTCTATTGAAATGATTTTATGAATCTGCTAATTCTTGTTACCATAATATGATATTTAAACAAGGTCAATTATTTTCTTTCTGTCTTATTTAATTAACCCTAATTCATCCCCAAATAGTTGGAAACAGAGAATGATTCCAGGGTCAAGTGTTTAGAGCCGGGCTTTCAGGAGAACTTTCTGTGCTGAAGGCAACGTTCCATGTCTGACTGTGACCACCCATCCCTGTGGCTACTTAGCCCTTGACCTATAGCCAAGCAGCTGTCTCCTGGCTTTCATTTCCTTCATCTTAATTAAAGACCCACACAGGGCGGCCACAGTGACCCTGCAGGTGTAGACACACCACGCCAGTGTGTCGTCTCCTCTTCGTGATGGAGCTCCTTAACAGGGAAAAGATGTATTTTATTTTCCTGCAAAGCCATGCTTGAGACACACGCAGTGCCCAATATTCTCATGAAGGAAGCTTGTCTGTGTCACAGCAGAAGCAAGAGACTGGCTTAGGATCTGGGGATTTAGCGGATTTCTTTTTCTCAGCTGATGGTTGTAGGAGTGACAGGAGCTCAGGTTTTCATTGACTGAGCACAGATTTGCTGAGAGCCGCTTACAGGTCCATAATCTGGGCTCTGGAGGTGTAGCTGGGGACGAGAAACTCACAGAGAAGAGGATCACCTGCAGATGCTAAGTGGCGGGCCATGCTCTGGGGAGAGTAGGCCCAGGTTAAGGGGAGAGGGAGCCTAGGTTGGCCAGGGCAGGTCTCGGTGATGAGATGATGAACAGAACATTCGGAGGCTGAGGTGAAGGGAGAGAGCTCAGGGCAGTCGAAGAGCCACAGGGGCCGGTGGCGCAAGAGGAGGAAGAGGAGGGTGGGCAGGCCAGGGGAGACGTGGAGGGGCGACGCTCCAAGGGCCTGTGGAAGCTTGTGCTTGAATCTGGAGGCAGTTGGAGGATTCTGAGCAGGAGAGAGTGCTCTCTCCTTCCGAGACGGGGACACAGGGTGAGCGCCAGGGTGCCACCTTGGGGATGCCCCCAGCAGTGTGCCACATGGCGGGCTCTCAGCGAGAACCCTTGGGCTCTGACACATGGGCCAGAGGACTGTGCTCCGAGGTGCTTGGGTGACCGGGTGAGTTCCACGCCTGGAGTCAGAGGAGCAGGGAGCCAGGGGGCCTCCTGAAGTCAGAGGAGCAGGGAATGAGCCTGGGTTTGGGTTTGGTGAAGAGTAGAACCCCGATCGCAGTACAGGGTCAGGCTCTGTGCCAGAGGCTGCCTCCAAGCAGAATGCTCACCAGTGACCCCTGACTCTGCCCTGGTGAGAGTGCGGGACTCCCACGGACTCCAGAGAGAGCAGGCAAGGGGCAGGGAGTGAAAGGTTGTTGTTGAATCACGACGCCGGGATTCTTGGCCCCCGGAGGAGAAGAATTCAATCCGGGGCCAGAGACGAGGCTTGATCGCTCAGAGCTTTTGTGTAATAAAGTTTTATTAGAGTATAAAGGAGATAGAGAAACCTTCTGACGTAGGCATCAGAAGGGGGTAGAAAGAGCACCCCCTTGTTAGTATTAGCAATGGAGTTATATACTCTCCAATGAATCCAAAGAATGTCAGGAGGTTGTAAAGACCTCATCAGACCTACTCCCATAATTTACATTTTAAGATAACGGAATTAGCAGGTTTAATCCAGAGACTGTCCTCAGGCAGGATACATAATACATTGTTGTTATATAATCCTTGTAAAGAGGTCTACTTTATGGTCTACTCCCATAATTTACAGAATTAGCCAGAAGGTTTAATCCAGAGACTGTCCTCAGGCAGAATACACTGTTGCTATATAATCCTAAGGACTGTAGAGAAGGAAAAAATTTGTCCTTTCTTCCTCCTTGAGAATTCCAGACCCCTCTCTCCTTGGGGACCCCTAGACTTCTTGTCAACCTGCCTAGGAAATGACTCTCTCAGGAGCAAGAGCCCTCCCGCCAGGCTGGCCCCCAGGGCAGCAGCCCTGAAATGCCTGAGCTGGCCTGTCTCCATTTGGAATTGGAACTTCAGAAACAATTCCTGGTTTTGCTTTCAGTTTTGATGGGTCTCGGGGAGGATTCCAGAGAGGGGACACAGAAGGGGTGAGGGGAGGCGGTGTGAGGCGGGGGAGCTGGTGTGAGGTGGGCGAGATGGTGTGAGGTGTGGGAGATGGTGTGAGGTGAGGGAGGCGGTGTGAGGTGTGGGAGATGGTGTGAGGTGGGGTGAGGTGGTGTGAGGTGGGGGAGGTGATGTGAGCTGGTGTGAGGTGGGGGAGATGAGTGAGGTGGGGGAGATGGTGTGAGGTGGGGGAGATGGTGTGAGGTGAGGGAGGTGGCGTGAGGTGGAGGAGATGAGTGAGGTGGAGGAGGTGATGTGAGGTGGAGGAGATGTGCGAGATGGGGTGAGGTGGTGTGAGGTGGGGGAGATGGTGTGGGGTGTGGGAGATGGTGTGAGGTGGGGGAGGCGGCGTGAGGTGGGGGAGATGAGTGAGGTGGGGGAGATGGTGTGAGGTGGGGGAGATGGTGTGAGGTGGGGGAGATGGTGTGAGGTGAGGGAGGCGGCGTGAGGTGGAGGAGATGAGTGAGGTGGGGTGAGGTGGGGGAGGTGATGTGAGCTGGTGTGAGGTGGGGGAGATGAGTGAGGTGGGGTGAGGTAGTGTGAGGTGGGGGAGATGAGTGAGGTGGGGGAGATGGTGTGAGGTGGGGGAGGTGATGTGAGCTGGTGTGAGGTGGGGGAGATGAGTGAGGTGGGGTGAGGTAGTGTGAGGTGGGGGAGGCGGCGTGAGGTGGGGGAGATGAGTGAGGTGGGGGAGATGGTGTGAGGTGGGGGAGATGGTGTGAGGTGGGGGAGATGGTGTGGGGTGTGGGAGATGGTGTGGGGTGTGGGAGATGAGTGAGGTGGGGGAGATGGTGTGAGGTGTGGGAGATGGTGTGAGGTGGGGGAGGCGGCGTGAGGTGGGGGAGATGGTGTGAGGTGTGGGAGATGGTGTGAGGTGGGGGAGGCGGCGTGAGGTGGGGGAGATGGTGTGAGGTGTGGGAGATGGTGTGAGGTGGGGGAGGCGGCGTGAGGTGGGGGAGATGAGTGAGGTGGGGGAGATGGTGTGAGGTGGGGGAGATGGTGTGAGGTGGGGGAGATGGTGTGGGGTGTGGGAGATGGTGTGAGGTGGGGGAGATGGTGTGAGGTGGGGGAGATGGTGTGGGGTGTGGGAGATGGTGTGAGGTGGGGGAGGCGGCGTGAGGTGGGGGAGATGGTGTGAGGTGGGGGAGGTGATGTGAGCTGGTGTGAGGTGGGGGAGATGAGTGAGGTGGGGTGAGGTAGTGTGAGGTGGGGGAGGTGGCGTGAGGTGTGGGAGATGGTGTGAGGTGGGGGAGGCGGCGTGAGGTGGGGGAGATGAGTGAGGTGGGGGAGATGGTGTGAGGTGTGGTAGATGGTGTGAGGTGGGGGAGGCGGCGTGAGGTGGGGGAGATGAGTGAGGTGGGGGAGATGGTGTGAGGTGGGGGAGGCGGCGTGAGGTGGGGGAGATGGTGTGAGGTGTGGGAGATGGTGTGAGGTGGGGGAGGCGGCGTGAGGTGGGGGAGATGAGTGAGGTGGGGGAGATGGTGTGAGGTGGGGGAGATGAGTGAGGTGGGGGAGATGAGTGAGGTGGGGGAGATGGTGTGAGGTGGGGGAGATGGTGTGAGGTGGGGGAGGCGGCGTGAGGTGGGGGAGATGAGTGAGGTGGGGGAGATGGTGTGAGGTGGGGGAGGCGGCGTGAGGTGGGGGAGATGGTGTGAGGTGTGGGAGATGGTGTGAGGTGGGGGAGGCGGCGTGAGGTGGGGGAGATGGTGTGAGGTGGGGGAGGCGGCGTGAGGTGGGGGAGATGGTGTGAGGTGTGGGAGATGGTGTGAGGTGGGGGAGATGAGTGAGGTGGGGGAGATGAGTGAGGTGGGGGAGATGGTGTGAGGTGGGGGAGATGGTGTGGGGTGTGGGAGATGGTGTGAGGTGGGGGAGATGGTGTGAGGTGGGGGAGATGGTGTGAGGTGGGGGAGGCGGCGTGAGGTGGGGGAGATGGTGTGAGGTGTGGGAGATGGTGTGAGGTGGGGGAGGCGGCGTGAGGTGGGGGAGATGAGTGAGGTGGGGGAGATGAGTGAGGTGGGGGAGGCTGTGTGAGGCGGGGGAGGCTGTGAGGTGGGGGAGGCATGTCCTCCTGAGTACATGAGGCAGCAGCCACGGTGTTTAGCTCCGAATGCTCTTTCCAGGCCTGACAGGGAGCTTAGTGTGTGTGAGCCCCAGGCGTGCTGAGCCCAGAGAGTACTGACCTAGCTGTTCCTTCTCTGGGGACACCGCCGACCTGCTGGTACCGAGCAGGGATCAGTGGGCTGCCTCTCCAGGATGTCAGGGACCAAGAGAAGTCAGTCTCTGACCACTTCCCTCACGAGCAGCTCGTCGTGTTGACCACCTCAGTAACGACCCTTTTTCTAAGTATGGTCACATCCTGAGTTCCTGGGGGCGGGGGCTCCAACACAGGAATCGGGGGCCGCGGTTCGCCCTCAGGGCCTTGGCCTCCAGCTCCCAGCATGACTGCTGGCCTCCAGGCCGGCCTCTGGACCAGATGCCCCACGCCCGCACGACGGTGACCGCGACTGAGCCAGACAGGTGAGAGTGTGCTTTGAATGAGGCCAGTGAGCTAGTTACTGCTGGACAGGGCCTCTCTTTTCCAAATCCACAGCATTTACTCAGCACTTCTAGGTGACATAGCATCCTTGTTGAGAATCTACACGCTGCAGAAAAGTAGGAAATGAAAAAAAATAACCCTCTGCTGGAAGACAGCTATGGCCGACACACGAATTATTTTCTTCCATTATGTGACTGGATTGAATTTTCTTTCTACAGTTATAACATACTATGATTTATATATTTTTAAAGCTATAGCTTTCATAACAGCAAATTCGTTGTGAATTAACCCCACTTTTTAGGCCTAGGGAAAGCCCTGGATCACATCAAGTGCCCAAGGAATACAGATGAAAAGACAGTTTCTCTCAACTTCCTTGCAAAATAGATTGAAAACCAGGCTTTTGTTCTCACTGCCGACACGGAGGATCCCCACATTCGCCTCGCTCCGTGCTTGCCTGTTTTCAGGCTTCCATTCCCAACTCTGCAGATTAGTCCATGAGGTCACGGAGAGTCAGACATGACTGAGTAACTTTCACTTTCATCCTCCACATACCTGCGGGCTTCCAGGTGGCACTCAACTCAGTTCAGTTCAGTTCAATCGCTCAGTCGTGTCCGACTCTTTGCGACCCCATGAATTGCAGCACGCCAGGCCTCCCTGCCCATCACCGACTCCCGGAGTTCACCCAAGCTCTTGTCCATTGAGTCGGTGATGCCATCCAACCATCTCATCCTCTGTTGTCCCCTTCTCCTCCTGCCCTCAGTCTTTCCCAGCATCAGAGTCTTTTCCAATGAGTCAGCTCTTCGCATCAGGTGGCCAAAGTATTGGAGTTTTAGCCTCAGCATCAGTCCTTCCAATGAACACCCAGGACTGATCTCCTTTAGGATGGACTGGTTGGATTTCCTTGCAGTCCAAGGGACTCTCAAGGGTCTTCTCCAACACCACAGTTCAAAAGCATAAATTCTTCGGCGCTCAGCTTTGTTTACAGTCCAACTCTCACATCCATACATGACCACTGGTAAAACCATAGCCTTGACTAGACAGACCTTTGTTGGCAAAGTAATGTCTCTGCTTTTTAATATGCTGTCTAGGTTGGTCATAACTTTCCTTCCAAGGAGTAAGCATCTTTTAATTTCACAGCTGCAGTCACCATCTGCAGTGATTAAGTATGTCACTGTTTCCACTGTTTCCCCATCTATTTGCCATGAAATGATGGGACCAGATGCCATGATCTTAGTTTTCTGAATGTTGAGCTTTAAGCCAACTTTTTCACTCTCCTCTTTCACTTTCATCAAGAGGCTTTTTAGCTCCTCTTCACTTTCTGCCATAAGGGTGGTGTCAGCTGCATATCTGAGGTTGTTGATATTTCTCCCAGCAATCTTGATTCCATCTTGTGTTTCTTCCAGCCCAGTGTTTCTCGTGATGTACTCTGCATAGAAGTTAAATAAGCAGGGTGACAATATACAGCCTTGATGTACTCCTTTTCCTATTTGGAACCAGTCTGTTTTTCCATGTCCACTTGTAACTGTTGCTTCCTGACCTGCATACAGATTTCTCAAGAGGCAGGTCAGGTGGTCTGGTATTCCCATCTCTCTCAGAATTTTCCACAGTTTATTGTGATCCACACAGTCAAAGGCTTTGGTATAGTCAATAAAGCAGAAATAGATGTTTTTCTGGAACTCTCTTGCTTTTTCCATGATCCAGCGGATGTTGGCAATTTGGTTCCTCTGCCCTTTCTAAAACCAGCTTGAACATCTGGAAGTTTATGGTTCACGTATTGTTGAAGCCTCGCTTGGAGAATTTTGAGCATTACTTTACTAGCGTGTGAGATGAGTGTAATTGTGCGGTAGTTTGAGCATTCTTTGACGTTGCCTTTCTTTGGGACTGGAATGAAAACTGACCTTTTCCAGTCCTGTGGCCACTGCTGAGTTTTCTAAATTTGCTGGCATATTGAGTACAGCACTTTCACAGCATCATCTTTCAGGATTTGAAACAGCTCAACTGGAATTCCATCACCTCCACTAGCTTTGTTCATAGTGATGCTTTCTAAGGCCCGCTTGACTTCACATTCCAGGATGTCTGGCTCTAGGTGAGTGATCACACCATCATGATTATCTGGGTTGTGAAAATCTTTTTTCTACAGGTCTTCTGTGTATTCTTACCACCTCTTCTTAATATCTTCTTCTTCTGTTAGGTCCATACCATTTCTGTCCTTTATTGAGCCCATCTTTGCATGAAATGTTCCCTTGGTATCTCTAATTTTCTTGAAGAGATCTCTAGTCTTTCCCATTCTGTTCTTTTCTTCTATTTGCACTGAACACTGAAGAAGCCTTTCTTATCTCTCCTTGCTATTCTTTGGAACTCTGCATTCAGATGCTTATATCTTTCCTTTTCTCCTTTGCTTTTCACTTCACTTCTTTTTGCAGGTATTTGTAAGGCCCCCTCAGAGGGCCATTTTACTTTTTCACAGTTCTTTTTCTTTGGATGGTCTTGATCCCCGTCTCTCGTACAATGTCACGAACATCCGTCCATAGTTCATCAGGCACTCTGTCTATCAGATCTAGCCCCTTAAATCTATTTCTCACTCCCACTGTATAAGGGACTTGATTTAGGTCATACCTTAAAGGTGTAGTGGTTTTCCCTCTTTTCTTCAATTTAAGTCTTCAATTCAATTCAAGTCTTCAATTGAAGTCTGAATTTGGCAATAAGGAGCTCATGATCTGAGCCACAGTCAGCTCCTGGTCTTGTTTTTGCTGACTGTATAGAGCTTCTCCATCTTTGGCTGCAAAGAATATAATCAATCTGATTTTGGTGTTGACCATCTGGTGATGTCCATGAGTGGAGTCTTCTCTTGTGTTGTTGGAAGAGGGTGTTTGCTATGACCAGTGCATTCTCTTGGCAAAACTCTATCAGCCTTTGCCCTGCTTCATTCCGTACTCCAAGGCCAAATTTGCCTGTTACTCCAGGTGTTTCTTGACTTCCTCCTTTTGCATTCCAGTCCCCTATGATGAAAAGGACATCTTTTGGGTGTGTTAGTTCTAAAAGGTCTTGTAGGTCTTCATAGAACCGTTCAACTTCAGCTTCTTCAGCGTTACTGGTTGGGGCATAGACTTGGATTATCGTGATATTGAATGGTTTGCCTTGGAAACGAACAGAGATCATTCCGTCGTTTTTGAGACTGCATTCAAGTACTGCATTTCGGACTCTTGTTGACCATGATGGCTACTCCATTTCTTCTAAGGGATTCCTGCCCGCAGTAGTAGATATAATGGTCATCTGAGTTAAATTCACCCTTTCCAGTCCATCTTAGTTTGCTGATTCCTAGAATGTTGATGTTCACTCTTGCCATCTCCTGTTTGACCACTTCCAATTTGCCTTGATACCAGGTGGCACTAGTGGTGAAGAACCCATCTGCCAGCGCAGGAGGCATGAGAGATGTGGGTTCAGTCCCTGGGTCAGGAAGATCGCCTGGAGAGGGACATGCCACCCATGCCAGTATTCTTGCCTGGAGAATCTCCATGGACGGAGGAGCCTGGTGAGCTACAGTCCCTGGGGTCACAGAGAGTCAGGTATGACGGAGACGACCTAGCATGCACCCATCCATGCCCACGGTCACATTAAGTGTTCGCACCCTTACAGAGAGTCACCGACATTCACTGTTTACTACTACACTGGATTTCCATCAATAACACACCTTCCCACCTTCCCCTTCCCATCGGCTCTCCATGGCAGAGACGCCCACGCGGACCCCCTCTACAGGGGCACATCATCTCCCGTAACAGACGAGAACACGGGGGACCGGGGGCAGCAGGACCTGCGAGGTCACAGAGGTGCCCAGGACCACATGCCAGGGCTGTCTCCCTGGGCGATTATGGGCTCTCGAGGGGTGCTTCCCCTTGGGGACATGGATGTAGGGCGGGAGGACCTGTCTTGCGCTTCCGCCGGCAGCTGGTGGCAATGGCCTCTGAGTGCTCTTCTCCAGCTCTTTCGAAGCCCCCGGCAGCACCGAACGCCACTTTGAGGAGTGAAGCGCTGGGGCGTGTCCCTGCACTCTGCCCCGGCCCCGTCATCCTGACGGAGGGGCTCTGGACCAACCGTCTCACGCTGTCCGTCTGCAGGCGGGCCGTGGCCCGAGCAGCTGGAGCAGCAGCAGCCTGGCGGGGGCAGCTGCGTCCACCGTGCCCTCCCAGCTCAGGGGAAATTTGCAGATTCTCCAGGCAAGAATACTGGAGCGGGTGGCCATTCCCTCCTCCAGGGGATCTGCCCAACCCAGGCATCAAACCCGTGTTTCCTGCGGCTCCTGCTTTCAGGTGGGTCCTTTACCACTGAGCCACCTGAGAAGTCCGATACAAAATGAGAGTCGGTGTTTACACGTGATGCTTCCCAAAGGCAGCAAAAAGAACAGTATCTACCGTTTATTGACCACTTACTGTTTACCAAAGGATGAGAAGATTGAATGGCATCATCCACTCAATGGCCATGACTCTGAGCAAACTCTGGGAGATGGTGAAGGACAGGGAAGCCTGGGGTGCTGCAGTCCATAGGGTCGCAAAGAGTCAGACACGACTTAGCCACTGAACAAGAGCAGTTTACCAGGCCCCCTTCATGGACCACTTCACTCATTTCATCCTCACAGGAGCCCAGTGAGGTAGACGTTGTCATTATGCCCATTCTACAGAAGGGGAAACAAAGGCTCAGAGCGGTTAAGTATTTACCACCAAGTCACACAGCTAAGTGCAGCTGAGCAGAACGGAGGCTCAGGTTCGGTCGTCTATCTCTTCTTAACAATAACAAATCTGTGTGATGACCCATCCTTTGCATGTACTTAGTTTTAAGTGCTGTTTGGATCCTTAATGCTTTAGATACAAAAATATATGCTCTGTGTAGGTGCTTGGGGGGTTTTCTTAGTTTTCTTGACAAAAATTTTCATTCTCCCTCTCGTGTCCCGTGTTGTATTGCTTCATACCACACACGTCCTGAAATGCACACACGTCTCCCTAGATGGCTTCCCAGACGTGTGATGCTGGAAAGACCTTGAGAAGCTCTCCGAGACGCGGTTGGTCAGCCAGACCACACATCCAGGGCTGGCGCCAGGGGCTGGCATGAGGCAGTGTGCAGACCCAAAGGCGGTTAGGTCCTACAGCAGCAGGTGGGCAGCGCTCTCACCTGTAACTTCCCAGAAGGAGCAGCTTCTCTTTATCCTGAGCCTGCCACCCAGTCCTGCTAATTGGACACCGCCCAGGAGCAAATGGATTGAAATCAGGAAGCAAATGGCCAGGTAGGCGGGACTTTGTGTTGGTGGCTGCTGTTCTTGGCTGAATATGTTCTAATTAGGTTTAGCACATTTATAAAATAACCACCCTTATGGGTAAAATGTGAAGCGTACATACGATTTACCATGCATCAGTGACATAAAAAACCACATGGTAAATACATTATAATTATTGGTTAGAGAAAGTAGAGACAGTTCTCTCTTTCTAAGTGTTCATTTCCCTGTAAAAGGTTTAATAAATAATTATATTGCGGTTATGTGGTCCCCTTAATGGCTTATTCGATAGTAATAAAGTCATCAGCTGCTGGTCCAAACAAGACTTAAAAACACCTTGCAAATACTTGGTAATGTATTTTCTGTATAAACTAGTTATGAAATGTCAATATTCTGAAAATATCAATACACATTAGCAATGCATTCACTTTCCGTTTTTAGATCTATCCCATTTTGCTTCAAAAAAAGCGTATTAAACACACTTGCAATCAGATACACAACCTTTAAAACAAATGAGCTGAGAGTCGCCGTCGCTGGCACCCACTGCGGGCTCAGAACACTGCACATTTTCAGCCTTGTTTTGCTTTTGCCTGAATCAAAGCCAAAAAGCTTAAAAAAAAAAACAAACCAAAAAACAAAAAACCTGTGTTCACCAAAAACAGAGTAAACTGCCAAGGCATAAATTGAATTCTAAAGATTAACTGCAGCTCTAGCTATTGTTAGCTTTTATTGTCTTTGTTTTGCTTTAAAAAAAAAAAGGTTTTTATTGTCTGAAATATGGATCGCCTGCATACTAACTGCATACTAACAAAATTTTACAAATTTCGTCCACTTTACTGATATGACATTTTTCATATGTTTTCATAGATTTCTGTTAAGACATCTTGTTTTCTGTAGGATGCAAGCACCATTGCTGTTTTTTAAAATGAATATTGGCTTTTATTAAAATCACCCACAGTTTCAATTACACTGCGATCCATGTACTTTTTCCTCCCCTCGCCCAGGGTTGGGGGGCGGCAAGAGCATGGAAGTAGGAGGAGCTTGCTCAGCCTTTCCTGGACAAGCAGAGACGCCCGCTGCCTCCCCCAGCCAGCAGTGCCCGGTGATGCTGGTTTAGGCCCTGAATTCTTATTCAAGCTTCACTTGCAAGTTGGTAGATACAGTCTCTCAGATCAAGGATGCCAGTTTGCTCTTTATAACAACATACCAGCTCTTTCCCTGTACAGCTCTCCAAGTGAGCCACAGGTTTTGGCTACTTCAATAGAAAAAGACATCGCCTGGCTTGGGTTATTTTTATGAGTTTCTGGAGTCCTCATAGATTCCTAGCAAAACAACCGCTTTTTGTTTTGACCCTTACCCATCATCTAATTCAGCAATTTTCAAAATGTGGTACTTAGTCACCCGGGGAACCCGAAGACCTTTACAGAGGTCCCAAGGCCCTCACTGTCTTTGTGAAGATGCTGCCGTGCTCTTGGCCTCCGCCCATGTGGATATTTGTGCTGATGGTGCAGAGTCCCAGGTGGCTGAGCTGCTGGGGTCTGGTCCACGCCACGGCAGGGGTTCCCCTCGCTGCCCACTGTCACGGGGAGCGTCATGGCCCACGCTCATGGGATAGGATAATAGTAGGAATTAATGATGCCGGCCACACTTGGGAAATGCCTTGACGATGCTGTGAAAGTGATTTTTTTAACTCTTGGCCCTTGAGCGCATGTCTCCTCCACGCTCTGTGTGAGGGGATGGGAAGCATGACGCTGGTCTCGCGAAGACATCGTGGCCGTGACTGGGAAGTGCTAAACTAGCCACTCTTCCCCGTCACCAAGTGCTGTCTTTACTCCAGAGAACCCGACAGATAGCCGTGACGTCAAGACTTGATGTCTGATGAAAGTGAAGGGAGCGCCCCTCAGTTCAAGGCGAGTACTTGGCAGCCTTTATTGTTCGTGGCCACATTTGACTTTTGAAACGGAAACTCAGGTTTGTGAAAACTTGCCTCTGAGTCTAACAGCTTCCTAATTCTCAAAGGCTGTTTGCTGTTGAAGGTGATGGTGATATTAATGAGTGATTTTGGAATATAGTTTAAAGAAATGTCTCAACTGCGTGCCTCTACGGTTCAGTATTTTCCAAATGGCCAGTGTGTGATGTCACAAAACGATGAACGGGTACAAGATTCATTCAGACACAGGAGAACCCAGTGGGTTTAAATATGGAATACGGAAACATATTTGTTGACATGTTTTCAGAGTCCGTGCAATGAGCCTATAGGACCCTAAAGGTCACATTCTGGTGCAGTGACAAAGAAGAATGTCCACAGTTTGTTGAGAGTATTAAAACATTCTCCCCTTTTCCAAGGACAAATTGGCATGAGGTCCTTCAGCCAGATCACACCAACAGACTGAGAACTGAAGCAGGCGTGAAGAGCTGCCTTCTCTCAAGCCGGATTGAAAACAATGTGCCCTTTCCACGAAATGGCCTTTTATTCTCTCGAAAAGATGGCTAGGTGTTTCAAAAGAGTAAGTGTAAAGGTAATGTTTACTTATTAAGGTTAGGGCTAGCTATTTCTAAATGAATGAACACTCTCTAAGGAGTCCCAGTGCTGCTCTGCCATGTGACGCGTGTTTATGGGTGTGCCTCACACAGACAGGCCTTCTGCATTTTCTGAGTGCACTGCGCCCTGGGGACCAAGATATTTAAGAACGTCTGCTCAGAAACTGTCGTGTGATGACCTCCCAAACCTAACATGCCGCAAGCATGCTTCCCTTTCTCGAATTGAGGGTGGTGAGGATTACATTAGCTGGGAACCGACGGCGACCTCCTGCATTTGCAGTTCAGAAGAGAACGTTTAAAATGCACCGCATTTCGCTATGTCACAAGCACCAGAGTCCTGGCAGCTCAATTTCGGTCTTGGGGGGGCCGCCAAGAACATCGGCTAGAGGATCCCCACTGGATCAAAGTAAAACTAGGTCTAGGGAAAGACTGATGATGTTCCATCCAAGTTAGGAGGCTGCGAGCTATAAGCAAGTAAAAGAGACCCTCCGGGAAAAGGACTCTCTTTTCTGCTCTTTATCTGCACAGGTGTTGGGTTCCTAGAACTGACCTGTGGTCCCTGGACTATCTCCTGATGCTGGCACAGCAGACTAGTCATAAGACTGGGTCGTAAGACAGGCTGTGTGACAGCCTGGTCTTGGTTTCATTTACAGAAAAGGGTACAAGTGCCTCCAGATATTGGCTCACTGAAACAATAAGATCCTTGAAACTCTCAGTTTTCAGCAAAACAAAGCAAGGTGTAAGAACTAAAATCTGTTACAACTGAAGGCACAACTCTGTGAATTAAATTATTATTCCATTGTGCATACGAGCATCCACATACATAGACAGGCACACCCATAAACAGACACTTGAAATCACACCGGTAGTTCAAGCGTATTGTAGAAGTGTGCAATTTTGCAAGACTTTTCTTGGGCTGTAGCAAAACTTGAACTCAATGCTGATTAGAAGAAAGAAAAAAAAAACAGTAAAAAAGTGAGGGACGCTCTCAAGGACAGGAATACCTTCGTCCTATTTGAATTCTATTCACCGTACGGGCCGCAGGTTCTGCACACGCTTTCAGAACATGTCTCTGATGGAACGCTCTTCAGGTGAAAACGTTTTAGTGTTCCTGCGGAGTTCATAATTTTCAATTGTTAAAAATCTCGCTGAATTTAGCTCAAAGATTCTGTGTCCTCCATAGGATCACCCTTTCCACCAAAGCCTTCCCGTGCGTTCCAAGCTAATTCTCTGATGTTTTAGAGTGATTAAAAGTGACAATAATTTTATCCTGACACAGCTAAAGCAAACAGAGGTTAGAAGTTACCAGAAGCATGCTGTCAATAGACCTCTAACCTTGCTGCTGCTGCTGCTGAGTTGCTTCCGTCGTGTCCGACTCTGTGCGACCCCATAGACGGCAGCCCACCAGGCTCCCCCGTCCCTGGGACTCTCCAGGCAAGAGCACTGGAGTGGATTGCCATTTCCTTCTCCCCTCTCACCTTGGGGCATGTGAAACCTAAGACTTTAGATCTGGGTAGCTATGACTGTAACTAAGTAAAAAACATAGAGAAAAGGTCTTGTTTTCCCAAACACGGGGAGGGTGGGCCACGTGGGACAGGAGACTCACAGAGCGGTCAGCGCGGGGGGGCCTCTGCCCACAGACACAGGCCCGCTTGGATATGCTTGTGGAGGTGTGTGTTCGGTAAGAAGGCACTGCTAACAGCTACAGTCCTTCCTTCAGGCAAAGAACCTGACCAAAGGCTTGAAGACGCAGCCTCGTGCTGAAGGCAAGTGTGCGCTGTTGCGAGGGGTGGAGTTAATTAGGACTGGCGGGCTTTTGTTCCTTGTGGGAAGGAAAGTGTTAGTCACTTAGTCGTGACTGTTTACAACCCCCTGGACTGTAGCCCTCCAGGCTCCTCTGTCCATGGGATTCTCCAGGCAAGAATACTGCAGTGGGTTGCCATTTCCTTCTCCAGGGGATCTTCCTGACCTAGGATTGAACCCAGGTCTCCTGCATAGGCAGGGAAATTCTTTACCGTCTGAGCCACCAGGGAAAGCCCTACGACATTTTGTGTGTTTGTGTGTGTAATTCTGAGTACTTTCTTGTTTAGACGAATGCTGCTCTTGAAAAGATATCTGAGAGTAAATGCATATACACAGCTTATGTACCACTTGGGACGAGAAACAGAAGTTTTAATTCATTCAGTTCTGAATAGTTTGGTGACAGCTCATTTCAAAATCCAATTTAGCCGGGGCTCATCTCTTGCCCAGTGTGAACATTATGAAGAAGACCCAACACATGCTTCATGGAAGAAAACCTCCAAAATTAACTCAGTCTCTTGTGGAGAAAAGGGAGCCCTCGGGCTCTGTTGGTGGGAATGCCAGTTGGTGCCCCACTGTGGAGAAGAGTACGGAGGGCTCCTCAGAAAACTAAACACAGAGTCACCATACGACCCAGCAGTGCCACCTGGGTATTTTCCTGAAGGAAACGAAAACACTGATTCAAAGCCTACATGTCCCTCAGTGTTTACAGCAGCATTATCTCCAGTTGCCAAGATACGGAAGCAACCTCAGTGTCCATCCACAGATGAAAGAAGAGGGTGTGGTGTGTGCCCAGTGGAGCACTCAGCGCAGCTCAGCTCAGTGCAGTCGCTCGGTTGTGTCTGACTCTCTGCCACCCCATGAATCGCAGCACACCAGGCCTCCCTGTCCATCACCATCTCCCGGAGTTGACTCAGACTCACGTCCATCGAGTTGGTGATGCCATCCAGCCATCTCATCCTCTATCGTCCCCTTCTCCTACTGCCCCTAATCCCTCCCAGCATCAGAGTCTTTTCCAATGAGTCAACTCTTCGCATGAGGTGGCCAAAGTACTGGAGTTTCAGCTTTAGCATCATCCCTTCCAAAGAACACCCAGGAGTGATCTCCTTTAGAATGGACTGGTTGGATCTCCTTGCAGTCCAAGGGACTCTCAAGAGTCTTCTCCAACACCACAGTTCAAAAGCATCAATTCTTCAGTGCTCAGCATTCTTCACAGTCCAACTCTCACATCCATACATGACCACTGGGAAACCCATAGCCTTGACTAGACGGACCTTAGTCGGCAAAGTAATGTCTCTGCTTTCCAATATGTTGTTTAGGTTGGTCATAACTTTCCTTTCAAGGGGTAAGCATCTTTTAATTTCATGGCTGCAATCACCATGTGCAGTGATTTTGGAGCCCCCAAAATAAAGTCTGACACTGTTTCCACTGTTTCCCCATCTATTTCCCATGAGGTGATGGGACCGGATGCTATGATCTTCGTTTTCTGAATGTTGAACTTTAAGCCAACTTTTTCACTCTCCTCTTTCACTTTCATCAAGAGGCTTTTTAGTTCGTCTTCACTTTCTGCCATAAGGGTGGTGTCATCTGCATATCTGAGGTTATTGATATTTCTCCCAGCAATCTTGATTCCAGCTTGTGCTTCTTCCAAATTCTGAAAGAGATGGGAATACCAGACCACCTGACCTGCCTCTTGAGAAACCTATATGCAGGTCAGGAAGCAACAGTTAGAACTGGACATGGAACAACAGACTGGTTCCAAATAGGAAAAGGAGCACGTCAAGGCTGTATATTGTCACCCTGCTTATTTAAGTTCTATGCAGAGTCCATCATGAGACACGCTGGGCTGGAAGCACAAGCTGGGATGGAGTAGTGCTCAGCCATAACAAGTGAAATCTTTTCGAAACAACGTGGATGGCTGTGGAGGGTATTACGCTTAATGAAATGAGACAGAGAAAGACAGATACTGTCTGGAATCACTTATTAGTGGAATCTAAAAAATGAAACAAACGAATACCACAAAACAGAAACAGACCCACAGACGTAGGGAATAAGCTGGGGTTACTGGTGGGAGAGGGAGGCCCGGAGCAGGTTGCTCCAAGGTGGTTTCTGCGTCTACGCAGTTACACAGTCGGGTGGGGAGGAGCTGGCCCTCTGGTCCTCCCGCTCACCCGCTCCTCCCCCAGCCTGAGCATGGGCGGGGGCAGGTGGAGAAACCAACAACCGGGGTCAGGCAGGAAAGGAAGACAAGGGGACTCTACCGGGTCCAAGAAGAAACAGAAGCTGCAGGGTGGGCGTCAAGCCAGCGTGCCTGGCATGGAGAGGCCTGACTTTATTGCTATTAAATTAATTGTCTTAATTGGAGGATCGTTGCTTTACGATATCGTGAGGGTTTTTGTCGGGTATCGGCCTGAAGTGGCCACAGGCACCCCGTGGCCCCGCGTTGCCTCTCCTGCTCCCTGCCCCCGCCTCCCTCCCTCCCCACCCATCCCTCCAGACTGTCACAGAGCACCTGCCTGGGGTTCCTTGTGAGAAGCCTGACTTCAAATGAAGACAATATCCTTCATTATCTTCATTATCCGTCATTTTCCGTATTCTTACATTATCGGCATATAACGGATTAGTAGATGATTTCTAAATGAAAGATGATTTGTAAAATAAAAAACGAAGCTCTGCATGAAGGCAACTTGAAATATTGTCTTTTCTGAAAGTCTAATTTCTCAAACCAACTCATTTTGATCAAATTTGGCTTATCCTAGGGATTTCTCAGGTGACACTCGTGGTGAAGAACCTGCCTGCCAGTGTAAGAGATGCAGGTTCGATCCCTGGGTCGGGAAGAGCCCCTGAAGGAGGCCACAGCAACCCACTCCAGTGTTCTTGCCTGGAGAATTCTGTGGACAGAGGAGCCTGGCGGGCTACAGTTCATAGGATTGCAAAGAGTCGGACACGACTGAAGTGACTTAGCATGCATGCATGGCTTATGATAAATAAGCAAATCTTACTGAGTCTTAAATAAAATTTCATGAGAAATTGTAAAAAACTAAGATATAATGATAGGTCCAGTATAAAATGTATTGCTTGGGTCACAAAAGAAAAAAAATGCTACGGTTTATTAATTATTGAAGGTTTTCCTATAGCTCTGTATCTCCAGAACAATTGATTCAGTAGTGGAGAGACAAGCATAACATTTAAATGTTTTTATGTATCAAAAGATAGAATCTATATTTTGTGTATAAACTAAAGGCACCTCGGTTTATCTTTAACTGGGTTTAGATGAATTTGCCATAAATATAAAGAAATACATTCAGTAGAGGAAGGAAAGAAGAAAAATATCTGGGCATAAAACACGCGTAAACACATCAAGGTCAGGTTTCTTCAGCTACACACTGTATACGGTCAAGTGGCAGAAAGCGAAATGACGTTGCTGCAGGCAGATCCTGTGAAAATAGTACTTAGGAGCGTTAGCAGCAGTCAGTATACACTAATCCCCTCGCCGTCACTTAATCACATCACCCTTTAAGATAGACGTATAATGTAATTAGAGATTTGAACAGTTCACAGCCAGATCACTTAAAGTAACATTGTTAATGGGCTCTAGAAGTTCTCCCTTTAATATGGCCAGCGTTATAACTTCTAATTACCTTAATAATTAGGGCTCTGTCACTCATGATTGAGGTAACAGCTCCTAACACTAATGGCTATTGGAGGTCTGGTGCGAGGCATGTTTTGATGTTCCCATCCAGTTGCTCAGGGTCGGAAGGAGCTATTTGCCCTTGGAAACCTGGCGGTTGCTACGAGGTGGCCTGGGCATCCTCACCAGTTGCTTTAATTCTGCCCCTGCTACTGCTGTTTCCATTCAAGAGCGAATGTATAAACTCTATTCACTAACGACTGCTCTTGAAATGCAAATGTGGCACCTATGGATGAAATTTTCTGAATCTCAATCGCCCCCGTCGCTAGAACTACAAAATAACAGTATAAACTTGGACGTCAAATCAACCGGGATTGAAATTAAAAGGCGCCAGCACTTCTTTTATGGGCGGCTCGGATCCGCTGTTAATTGACGGAGGTGAGCGATGTGAAAGTAAATGGGGGGGACATGAGAAGGATCTCGCTGCTCTGCTGAGAGCTGCACAGGAGCGTGTGGATGGGGGGGGCGTGCCTGCTAATTTTATAGAGATCTATTTGAACAGAGCAGAAGAAAAGTGGGAAAGAACATTGGGGGGGATAAGACTGTACTCAAAATACTGACTTTTAAAAAAGGCTGGTTCTCACAGCAGTGATCCGGGAGACAGTCCACTGGCTTTGGTGCCCGCTGCACATGAGGGGGGTCAAGGCTGCCTCCAGGCCCGACCTGGCCGTGGGTCCCCCTTGGGGCTGTTCCTTCCCTGGAGCCAAGTATGTCTCTGATGGAGGCACTTTGGCTGTGCAGTCTCGCGGGACTGCAGGTCCTCCGAAGACAGTTGCAAAACTTAGTCATCTGTGGGTTTCTGGTGCTTCGTGGTACCACGCGGCAGCGCAGGGTTGAATGAATAAAGTGACAGACAATTGGATGGATCAGTGCAAAAAAGGAAGATTCGCCACGAGCTTGACGAGGACGTAACACCAGCACGTTCACTGAGCCGGAGGCTTATGGCTCATTCTCTCGCTGTATTTGAGTCGTTTTCTGTGCTTTAAAGGTGATCAGCATAAATGAAGCGAGTTCATCCTGGAACCACACATCTCTTGAGCTACCGGACTCCCGTGGTGACCACGTCTCCAAAGGTACAGACCGCAGAGCAGCTGGTGCCCTTTTGCAATTGTAACGGGGTAGCCTTCCTGTGTCTTTCCAACCCAAGACAGCGTCCAGCCCATGTGTTCCCAAATGCAGCTCAAAGACGGCGCCCTGGAAAGGCAGGCTGCTCCTGGAGGCCCAGGTTGTCTGGAATTCTATCCCAAGAATCTGGAGAGCCTGGCCAATGCTCACTGTCTATGGAACTTTCAGCCGACTTGGGGAAGCGCGCGTGCCAGAGCGTGGGAAGGAGGGACAGAGCGGCAGTCTGTGGTGCCGGGTCACAGCTGCGGGGTCCTCACCGGTCGCTGCTTCACAAAACTTGGTTTTTAAAAACTGTGTGCTCGTCCCAGCTTCCCGCCTGATGATGCTCTTTTTTTTTTTTTTGCAGGGCAGCAGCGATTCTTACGCTTCTTCACGGCATTCGCATCTCTGGCTCCCAGGGGCTCAGCAAACGTTTGCTGATTGACTTGCTGATTGAGTCATCCCTTTGTATTGAAGGACAGCACCGGCGGGGACGGGGCCCTGGACCTCCCAGCCCATCCATCCGGTCTCATCCCAGAGTCTTGCCTAGACTTGAAGAAGGACACAGTGAGAGACACGGACTCCCAGGAGGCAAGTCCATCGTCCTTTCTGATCCAAGACGAAGGATACAGCTGCCTTCTTTATGAAGTACGTAGGTTTATACAAGATGATCTGAACTCAACAAGCTAATATTGAATTACTGGCTTCCGGGTAGCTCAGTGGTAAAGAATCCACTGCCAGTACAAGAGACAGAGGAGACGTGGGTTTGATCCCTGGGGCGGGAAGATCCCTTGGGGGAGGAAATGGCACCGCACTGCAGCATTTTCACTTGGGAAATCCCATGGACAGAGGAGCCTGGTGGGCTCCAGTCCACAGAATCGCAGAGAGTCAGACACGACTGAAGCAGCTGAGCCCAATAGTAAATTAAAGCCCTCTGTGGTTTCGGGTATTTTTTTCCATCAGTTATTTTCAGGACACAGTCACTCAGGAGTGAGCTTAGGATCTAGAAGGTGATAAAAATTCACCTTGGGGGTTTCAACTCTGCTATCGACCTGCAGGATGTCGGGTATGAGCAGGTCAGGAGTCTGGTCTCTGAGAATTGCTTTGCCTGCAGCCTTCTCGCCTTGGGACGTAATTCACATGGTTCTCGTGAAAGCAAAGAAAGAATCCTGGCAGGATGAACGCTTCCTCTTAGATGGTGTCCGCAAGCAGCAAGCCCTGCCTCTGAGGCGGAGGTGTCCCCCAAACCGCCGTTCCCTGGAGAGCGGACAGGCAGATGATTCAGGAGGCGGCTCAGATTTCCATCGGAAATATTTCAGGCTCCGCTGAATGAATGTGCAGTGTTCCCTGGGGCTCCTGGGCTAAACGCAGACTTTAATAATTACTCTAATCACATCTGCGGTGATTCCACCTTTGAATCTACATCAAACAAACATATAGCAATGATTACGCTTCCATTTAAAATGCTAGCTCTCAGAAAACTGACGTGATCATTTCCTTCTCATGCACTTTTGCCTGTGATACAGGCTCAGAGATAAAAACTACTTCTATTTAGTGATAAACATGTTTTGGGCTTCCCAGGTGGCTCAGTGGTAAAAAATCTGCCCACAATACAGGAGATGCGGGTTTGATCCTTGGGTCAGAAAGATCCCCTGGAGAAGGAAATAGCAATCCGCTCCGGTATTCTTGCCTGGAGAATCCCAAGGACAGAGGAGCCTGGTGGGCTACAGTCCTTAGGGTCACAAAAGGTTGGACATGACTTAGAGATTAAAAACAACAACAACATGTATTTAACACGTAATGACACAATTTCCTTTTACACGAAATATAGGGACACTGACTTTCCTGAAAGCCGTTGCAAAGCTGCTCTGCACTGATGGCACAGACCCCTGAGCCTGCAGGCAATGGGATGGGGACTCTCGAGAAGGGCGGGGTGGCCTTCGTCATCCCACCCTGGATCCTTACAGCAACACGCCCCCTGAGGTCTGGCACATCGGCACAGCCATCTTCTGGAAAACAGCTCTTTATGGTGATACTTTATCACCAAGACTGAAAGAGGAGGGATGGATGTGAGTGTGAGTGGGGACCCCAGGCTGCCCGGAGATGCTGAGACCCTGCGACCCCCAGCGCCGCCCCCATTCACTGCCGCAGGGTCTGAAGCGGCGTCTGCAGCTTAGCTGTGGGCACGTTCCCCCTCCAGGCCCTGTTTCCTCATCGGTAGCTGAGAGGCACGGTGAGAATTAAAGGAGAGAATTTCGGTTTTCTGAAGCTAGGTTTTGTTAGAAATCTGCTATTGTCACAAACAGCAAACATGCTTTTGAAGAAGTGTTAGTCGCTCAGTCGTGTCCGACTCTTTGCGACCCCATGGACTGTAGCCCACCTGGCCCCTCTGTCCGTGGAATTCTCCAGGCCGGAACACTGGAGTGGGCTGCCGTGCCCTTCTTCAGAGGAAGGATGCTTTTGGAAAATGTGTATTTTCCAGGCCTTCTTGTGGGGATGCTAGCTTAGAAGAACCCAGGCAGTTGAGGACAGGTGAGAGCCTGGATGTTCAAGGTGCTGCGGGACAGTCCTAGGACAGAGGTCGAAACAGAGCAACGGGGCTCTCGGCGCAGCGAGCCCTCAGGCGTCTGCTGCCGCCTCTAGCCTGGGCCCTGCCAGGCCCGCTGCAGACGTCAGGAGCCACTCTCTGGGCAGGGAGCTGGCCCCCAGGAGAAGGGCTGACGTGGGAGAGTTAGTGGGAGTATTCAGAGGACGGGGCTTCCAGGGAAGGAAGGAGGAAAGGAAGGAGGGTGAGGCTGGGATGAGGTGGGGAGACCTCGGAGAGTCAGGTGGGCCTGCTGGGGGTGGACAGACCCTCAGTGAGAGGCAACCAGTGCGGTGGGCACAGCCCCTGGCCACCCCCGATCGCTACCCCTGACAGCCAGGCCAAGACAGTCACTGCCCTTCACACCCAGAGCCATGGTTCTCACCCTGCCCCCTGTTGGCACTGCCAGGGGCCTTCTCTGCTTCTGGGGCCTCCACGCAGGAGGGTTTGGTGAAACAGGGGCAGGGCAGGGCCAGCATCTGCCGGGGCATGAAAGCTGCCCCGGGCTTCCGCAGGGTTGGCCCTGGAGTCCACGCCAAGCCCAGATTTCCCCGTGGCCGACCTTGCCCTCTGCACCGTCCCTGGCTCTCTGGGTGATCAGGGCTCTGTACTGCGGCGGTCCAGCCCCTGCCTCTGCCGAGCCCGCCAGCAAGGTGGATTCCCACAATCAGAAACACAAGGGGCTGCCAACTCATTTCAGGCAGAAGGAGCGACACACCGCCAAGCGCTTCCCCGATAAAGTGGAGGCTGGACGGCGGCCGCTGGCATCGCGCTCACAGGGCGCGCCTCGGGCTCGGTCGGCTTTGTTGAAAAGTCGCCAGAGAAGTGTCGGTTCTCTGTGAAGTTCATCATTGCTGAGCAAAACGCTTCCTGCTCTTTCACGCGTTGAGTGCTGTCTCTCTAAAGCTCACCCATTAATGTCCTGAGACTGGTTAGGGAGGCAAAAGGAGGGCTGAGACGCGCGTGATGGTTGGACACGCGTTTTCCCGAGCCTGCCCGAGAACGCGGGAGACGTCTCTTCCCTTCCCCTCCGCTCCACGCCAATCCCTCTGTCCCATGCTAGGGCCACCATGAAAGGGTCCATCCTTCCACTTATGCTCCTGCTGGGCATCTACCTGCGCACACCTGTTCACTCTACCCCAACGGCAAACGTCTGGAACCACTTGGGAAATACCCCCAACAAATTCCTCGGAGTCAGAACTACAGTTGAGGGGTCACTGCACAGACAGCCCCTCTCGTCTTCTCCAGACTCCCCCGCTACCCCCCCCCCCCCCCCCCCCCCGGCTCAGAGCTCTTCTGAGCTCAAGCATTGGGGCTGGGGATTGGTGGGTAATCAGAAAAGAGTGTCCCAATAAGGAATAAAAAATCCAGATTTATACCTGAACCTTTTAATGCGACTCATGTACTTACTTTGAGGTAGGGCCAAAGCTGCTGCTGAGGGGTTTCATAGTCCTTTCTCTTGTACACACAACTTCTATCTATAATGCGTCCCGTGTGTTTCTTTAAAATGAAACAATTAGTTTAAACCGATTGTGAAGCAGTCTGAAAGTTGACTCTTAGGTTTCAATGATTTTCCACTGATAACTGACACTGATCTCACCTACAAGTGATTCTTTTTTTTTTTCTTTCCCCACATAAACTGCTCGTTTATTAGCACTGGTGTGGGGACAACCCCTCCAGTAGCCATGCGGAGCGGCATGCAAGGGGCCAGCCCAGGTGAGGGGCAGGCAAGGCCTTGCTTCTTAGGCTCGTCCGTGGCACAGTCCCGCTCGCGGAGAAGCCCTGGACAGGGGCCGCCTTCCCCCCGAGCCTCCTCTCAGTCTACTTGGCCTCTCACAGCGGTGTGCAGATGGAGCTGTGCCCGTAGTGCTTCACCCAGGGGACAGGGGGGCGGAGAAGCCGAAGACAAGCAAGGCAGCGCCCAGCACCGCCTCCCGCTCCTTCAGGCGCCAGTTCATGTTAGCAGAGCTCCTGAACTCCAGCTGTAGACTCAGACTTTCTCATCAGCGGAGACGCTGCCCTAGGAGGCCTTCTCCTTCCCTTCAAGGCCTCTGGCTGGCAGGTTCTCGACGCGGGCCACGTCGGGCGAGGGTACGCCTGTCCATGTAACCCAGTAGAGCACAGTCAGAGCATAGTCTCCGGTCCTCACATCACTTCCGTGTGCTTGCACACACACCAAGGTGGAAAGTGCCTGCCTGCTGATTAGGCTAAATGCTCTGGTACCAACATTCTGCTGCGTCCGCCCAGCTGCTGCCCACCGCGCCTGCTTGACTGCTCTCTGCACCTCGACTGCCTGCTGCCAGAGGAGCAGTAATTCTATATATTTTCAAACAACTGGTTTCATATGGTCTTTCCTAAATACTTCAATTTCCATAGAAAAATATTCTTTATGGGTTTTTTTTGCACTCATTTCAGTGGCTCACATTTTTAGTAAATTAAAAAACAACAGCAATTGCCCGGCATGATTTGATGTTGGAGCAAACCTAGCACCCCTTGCAGGGTCGGGAGCCATGTGAGTGATGTACCCCAGGGAGGAGGAGGGCTCGGGGAGCTGCACCCCAGAGCCCCTTGCACTGCAAGGAGATCCAACCTGTCCATCCTGAAAGAGATCAGTCCTGAGTGTTCATTGGAAGGACTGATGTTGAAGCTGAAACTCCAATACTTTGACCACCTGATGTGAAGAGTTGACTCATTGAAAAAGACCCTGATGCTGGGAAAGACGGAAGGGGACGACAGAGGATGAGATGGTTGGATGGCATCACCGACTCAATGGAGATGAGTTTGGGTGAACTCTGGGAGTTGGTGATGGACAGGGGAGCCTGGTGTGCTGCAGCCCATGGGCTCGAAAAGAGTCGGACACAACTGAGTGACTGAACTGGACTGAACCCTAGGGAGGAAGAGGGTTGGGAGTGCCATACCCCGGAGAGGAGGAGGGTTTGGCGGTGCTGTATCCCAGAGGGAATGAGGGTTTGGGGGAGGCTGGTTAGGACGAGGTGGGTGCATAGGGCTCCCTCCAGCTGCCGACGCCCCTGGAGGCCAACCCCATTCCCCTCGCAGACTTTAGATCCTGCCTCCATTTCACCCCATGCAAGGACGGCAGTGGAAGCGGGAGGATGGGGAGAGGCAGGTTAAAGGGCACAGCCTTTGGGCATGAGGTGGACAGGTCCCAGTGTCTGATGTCACACCATTGATGACAGTGTGTTCTACTGAAATTTGCTAAGGTAGTCGAACTTCGAGGCTATCGCTTCCCCCCAAAAAATACATATGTGAGGTGATGCCTGATGATAAACTAGATGGGGGAGGCCCTCCGCAGCTCACATATAGCGAGTCACCATGACGAACAGTTGAAATGGATGCTGGCTTCATGTGTCAAACACGCCTCTGTAAGGCTGACGAAAGGCCGGGGTGGGCAGCTGGAGTGTCAGCTCTCTCCTTGGCACCCCTGGAAAAATAAGTCACCAGCACGTGTTGATGCTTCTTCACTCCTTATTCATTTGGTCCTTCCCTGAATACCAACTCCTTGAACAGAGTCAGACAGTCCTAACTCTGGATGCAAACCACGCCACCGAGAATGATCGCCAGGGCCAAGCAGGGTCCTCCTTGTGGGTCATTCTGGGGAAACAACGTGTGTCTTCACGAGAGTGTCTGATACTTTATTTGAGAGGAAATGTCCAAACCAAACTTGTAGGAACGACGCAGAGCTCACTAAACCAGGGCTTAAAATCCACAGGTCATTAAAAATCCGGGCTGGAGCGTCAAGTCACTGGCCAGGGTGCCCACGGCCTGCCACGCGCACCAGAGGCCCGCCTCTCCCTTCCTTTTTCCTGCTGCTGCTGCACACCATTCACAGCGTAAAACTTGGCACGTTAACCATCTGTAAGTGTACAATCCAGTGGCAATGATGACATTCCCACCATTGTTGGACCATAACCATATTTCCCAGACTTTGCCATCACCCCAAACGGAAGCACGGTGCCCAGTAAGCACTAAGCCTCATTCTCCCTGTCACCACCTCCATCTCCTTTTGAGCTGTCAGTTCAGGTGACCCAGCATAGGTGTTCCGTTTCTCTGCCTCTTGATTTGATCGTATATTTAATCAAGAAGCATGTGCACCTTGTTTTGTGGACATTCACGCCAAAGCACGTTCATTGTACACAGAGGTCTTACGCAATTAGTGAACTCATGAAAATTATCTACCTAGATTCATTTAAATCAAATGATGCTATAAATTATCTGGTAAAAATGAAGTGGGGTTAGATGGGAGTCATATAGGAGACGATTCATAGTTTAAAGATACTGCATGTAACTTGCAAATTTAGATTGTACACCTTGAATTTTCCTAAAGCAAAATTCATTTATATCATTTCAACACTTTTGTATCTAGGAGAAATCATTTTCTTTGGATATAGAAGCACTTAATTTTAAAACTAATAGGTATATTTGACAAATTTCAGCTCAGTGAAATATATTGCCATCTTGAATGCTCTCTATTTCAGTAGATTTCCTTAAGTCATACCAGCCCTTTCATGATAGCTCCACACTATTCATATTTTAGGTAGGATAAAATTCCTGCCTGAACCCTCTACGAATATTCAAAATTTGAGACGATCAAATAAATGCCAATGGAAAAAAAATGTTTCTGGAATTGTACTAGCTGTTATCAAAACAATAACAGCAGTGATAAATGTTTTAGAGATTGAGCACCAGGGATTTTTCAGACATTCATTACATGCCAATCTCTGTAAGCGACATGTAATAAATGCAAACATCCTTAAAAGCAAATAAATACGTTTAAAAGTCTAATTTCTCTTAGCCTGTGTACCGATTTTTCGAAATGTTTCTCGCAAAGTGAAATTTCATATCAAAATGTGTGTATTCCATCAGACTCTGAGAAGGGAAAGGGAATCCGGGGCTCTTTGTCACCGGGAAGATCTGGGGTGGCCTTAATCCCCAGACGACTCCAGTGTGACAACAGGGAAGTCTCGGAGGCTCGGAAATGGCTCGGGTGCCGGGAGCCGGGAATGTGTTCCCAGAGTATAATCCGGCTGATACAGTGTTCTCTGCAAAAGGCTGTGAGGTCTTGGCCTAATAAGCATAATCTCATTACACTGCAAATAAAAGTTTCCTATTTATCTCCAGATTTCAAATGAATCTAATAAGGCTTATGATACAGTCACCCAAAACCCTAATCATATTTCTGCCTATCTAAAAGCAATCAGTAATTGTGTTACCGCAGCCCGTGCTGACAATACCTCTGACACAGAAAGGAGAATGAGAGCCCAGCTGTACTAATTAAATTAAATGCTAGGCTGATGGAATACATTTGCCGGAGCCGGGGAGTATGGGTGCAGAATTAATAAGCATTACGGCTTAGAGCGGGAGATGATATCATAATGGAGGCAAGGTTTTGATGTTGAGAGCCTCATTCAGATTCAATGCGCCATAATGCACGGATCTGACAGCTGCTTAGAGAGGTGCAGCGCCTTCAACAAACTGCACAGGCACTGTCTCGTTTCTGTGCTTCTCGCTGGGCCCGTCACCGCGGGCATCACCCTTGCAGCCTGCAGGCCGACCGGGCGGTCCTACCGCGAGGCGGCCGCGGCCAGCCTGCCCTCTCCTTGCCTGTCGCTCCCTCAGCTCTGGGACTCTCCTGCTCATCCGTCTAGGCTCGCTTTGGATCACGGAGACAGGCCGGCAAGCGATCGTCTTAGAACTAGATTTTCCTATGAGGCCTTCCCCCGGTTCTCCTAGGGAAACCCCCGGCCCCGCCGTGTGGCGGGCCCAGGGCGCGGGGCTGGGGGCCGGCATGGTCTCCTGCCGGCGACGCTCTCTCTCCGGCTGCAGCGCGGAGGCGGCCGTGCCCGCGGCCGGTCGGGACTCATTATCATGAGAATTTTGACAGGATATTAAATTTACTAATCCTGCAGTTTCCGGACTGACCCTCCCTGGGAGCAGACAATGCGGCTGTCTGCCGGGAAAGCACTTTCTCTGTCTTCTCTCGTCCTTCCGCCTTTCCCCCCTGGACCCCTCGCGTGTCCCCACCGCCCGCAGTGCGCACCCCGACACCTGCGCTCCCTCAAGCATCACCGGCGGCGCTCAGGCCGCGAGCCCCTCCGATGGGCGCACGCTCTCCTGCAGGTGATGCGGAGAGGGCACCGCACCCCCTCCCTGGCTGGAAACACGGGCTGGGCTGTTCAGGGTCCTTCCGGCCTGAGCCGCTTGGCCGGAACCCGAGGTAACTGATGGGTTTGTGGGAGGACAGGATGGGGCGTCCACAGGGTGTCTGTGCAGTTCCGCCTTCTGCAGGCGACTTTGACACGCGGGGACCAACCGGCATGCTGGACACGGATTACACGCCATCCTGCACGCGTGCACACGCGTGCACACACCTGAGTCACCTGTGATTCACCTGTAAGCCAGCCCGGAAGACTCAGCTCCACTCGGATGCGGTCGGCTAAGATTTCGGAGGGGCGAGCACACATCCCTGCCTCTCTGCACATTCTCACAGCCCGCTGGCAATCGGGCACCACACATATGTTGTGGTAGCAACCGTTACTCTTTGTTTATTCTGTCTATAAATAAACTACATCGGAGCCCAGGAATATTTTTAGAAAACGTTCTGGTATTGCAGCAGAATGCCATCATCTTGCCCATTCATAAGCTCTCCGTGCTCCAGAAAATCAAAACATACCACACATTTCCACTGACATTCTGCCAGGGTGATCTCTAAATAATTCAGCAGTAAAATCTGGTCAGCTCTCCCACCTCCCCGAAAAAACTCCTGCACACACAGTGCCAATTAAGTTGCTGAAAACAGCAGATTTCCACTGATACTCCACAGATAGAGCTGACCATTAAATCGCAATTTAACATCCCAGGCAGTGGGAGCCGCTGACAGACTCTGAAGCTTGTAATCTCATTTAACCCCCTCCTGTCAGGAGCAGGCCCACCCCTTCAGCATAATGCCGCCAAATTAGACCTGACACGGCAACAAGAGAAAGAAAAACCTCTTTAGCTTAAAAGTCAGGCCACAGTGGGCAACCCTGACCTTCAGCGTCCCCCGCTCACCCACGCCATCCTCAAGGGACCCCGGGGACATTTACGTTGAGCCGGAGGAGGGGGGGGACGCAGGGGTGGAGAGGGCCCGGCCACAAGGCACTTGGGTTTCCCTGGGGGCAAATTACAGAGAATTTTCCTAGACAATGGAAGGAAATTTCACCTGGGCTTTTTCAAGTCTTTCTTTGGTAATAAAAGATGAACCCTGATGGTTCTGTTCAAACTCCTCCAGCTCAATATTTCCCTCTGCCTGCGGTGGCCTCTGACTCGGAAGCCGGGGGACGCCTCTGCTGGAACACAGAGTTCCCACCCCAGGCCTGGGACAGCGTGCATTTTCAATGAGGTCATCCTGGCTGGTGGCTGCAGGCTTCAAAGCCTTTCCCGTGACTGGCATTTACTGGCCCTGTTTTCATGAGGAATCTGGCTGCCTCAGAGGCCCCTGACAACCAGCTCTCTGGATTCAGGCTTTTCCACCAACTCCCCTATTTTGTTAAGAGTGGGTGGAGGCCAAAGGGGGGTGGTGTGGGGTCCCAGTACAGCCACCGGAAGGTGACTTTCACATTCACAGCACTTTTCCCAGGTCAAGCCAGAGCTGCTCTTCAAGACCGGCACTGCGTTCTGGGCCTGACTCACCAGGGAAACCCAGACTTTTGTGGGCTCCAGTGTGCACTCTATTTCAGTGAATTTGTGTCTTAAAAAAATAAAAAGTCCGCTGCTAATTTGAAAGAGCTTCCTTCCCAAGTATAAAGTAAATTTTTTGTCTTTCTGCTCCTGCAAAAATAAAAATGTTTTCAGGCCAAAAGTTAGACACCATCTGAAGCTGGCGTTCAAGGCTCCTTGGGCCCTCGAAGCAACCAAAGCCAAGCCTGCACTCAAAAACCCTCTCCTCAGTTCCTCCAAGACTTGAATTTCAAAACCAGATGGAGTCTGTACCGACCAAAGCCTGCGCAAGTCGAGGACAGCTTGAGAGAGAGACAGAGAGGGGCTTCCCCACACCTGGCCCCCACCGGCCCCCCTTAGGGAGCGGCTCAGGAGACGAATGAATAAATCACGCCTTCCAGAAAGAAGAGACACACCAAGATGCTTGCAGGAGGGCAGTCTGGACCTCGCACTGGGGTCAGCGGCTCAGCAGCTGCCCGGGTCCGCAGAGCCCCCAGCCTGCCCCGCGCTCCCGGGACTCACCTGTCCGGCTCCTGGCCGCCCATCAGGACAGGCGCTCGGCACCCTGGAACCGCAGCCTCTCCTCCTGTCCGTCACCTGCCGCGGAGGCCGGCTCTGGGCGCTGCTGGCCGGCTCCAAGCCTCCAGTCCCCCTGACTTTTTGTTTTCCCCCGCTAAAGTGAGCCGAAAGGGCTAGCAGAAACCGCCTCAATGTTTATTTCGACTTCCCGGGGCTGCACTGGAGCGAAGTCCTGCCTGCCCGAGCCTTTCTGCACTGGAGTGGTTTATTTAATTTGTCAGGATAATGGGAGCGGCTGAATGAGAGACAGAGAATGCAGTGTGGTATAAAAGAAACAAAGGCTAAAAGTACCACTATTTTGATTCCCTTTTTAAAATTACTTCCAAAGTGTGGTATCTATTGTGAAGAAGAATGCTGAACAAAGCACAGTGTCTTGGCAATATTCACGGGGCTTATTCACGCACAGCCAGCTCTGTCTGTACATTCAGAGGTAGAATACTCTTATAAATGATGTATTGGAAGGACTGCGGCTCCCATTGTGTCCCCAGTGTAAACAAAAAGGCAGACAGGAGCCCAGTGGCCTCTGGGCGGCCGGGCCGCGGGGGGTGCTCCCAGCCCCCTGGTTCCGGCAGGGAAAACCCAGATCAGCAAAACCCACCGGCGTCCACGTGACGGGGGCTCAGCGCAGGGGCGCTCCCTCCTGTCCCCCGTCACCCCCCTTCGGGCGCATGGGGGCTCCGGAAGGTTTGCTTAGGCAGCACCAGCCTGGGCGTGTGCCCACCACCCACACTCCTTGGTGACCCCTCTGACCATTTCCAGAACCTTCCACCTGGAGGACACCGGTCTCCGCCACTGAGAACAGGCTCCATAACGCCCAGCATAGACTCAACGTTGGCCTCCCCGTGCCCTGCGCGGGGTCAAGAGCGCGAGGCCTGACTTCAGGTTCCGAGGGTTGGTGGCCACAGCGATAGCTGCTGTGTCTCAGCTTCAGGTCTAGCAGCTAAGGATTGCTTTAGTAACATGCCTGGACTGCAGTTGTGAGAAAAGGGCCTGCTGGTTATCACCTGTAAACTTCCTCTTCCCCTGCCAGCTGGAGGAAAAAATGTTTTTGAATTCTAGTTTTCTGCCAGTAAGATGTTTTCCCCACTCGTGCCAAGAGGGAAAGACAGGTCACGGCTGTAACTGTGGTTCTCAGCTGGTGCGGGGGCCGCCCAGACCCAGGTCTTTCCAGGGGTGAGCTGCCCTGGAGCCCCGCCACCAGCCCTCTGATCCCAACCCCGGGCTGTCTCCAGCTGTCCCTCCTCCCTAGACGTCCCCTTCCAGGGGAGCCATGTGCCTGCTCAGAGAGGCGCTGTGCGGGCGAGGAAGGCTGAGACTTTGGCTCTCTAGGTTTTGCTCTTCCTTGCAGAGTGGCTGCTGTGGTCCTGGCAGGGAAGCACCGCCAATGTGACCTGTTTGTGCCACGCACACGAGAGGGGATGGCGGTCACGGTGAGCTGGGACGCGTGACCAGCCACGGTGACCTGGAGGTGCCCCTCCTTGGGCTGCACACACGCAGAGGCCCCAGCCTGCAGGGGTCAGAGGCTCCCCAGGCCACGCGGGCCTCGCCGAACCGCGAACACAGAGGCCGCTCCCCAGACTCTCAGCGCTGAGTCCCTGCAGTTACTGGGTGGTGACTAGCTGGTTCTCAGTGGTTCCTAAGATAGACATTTCTGTTTTCACAGTTAAAGCTGGAGGTCTGTGCCTTTGGCCACCTTCACCATGCCAGCCCGCTGCGTCCACCACCCCTGGGAACCGCCAGGCTGCGGAGTCTGAGTTCAGCGTCCAGACTCCGGCTGTGAGGGCGGCCTGCAGTCTGTCTTTCTCTCTGACCTTCCCAGCTCCGTGTCCTCGAGGCCCCTCCGCGCCGTCCCAGTGGCAGGATTTCCTTCCCTTTACCATGAAAAACCTTCCTCTCTCTGTACCTGTATCTGTATCTAGCTGGAATCTTATTTATATTGTGGAATATATATAATATATAACATTATTTAGTGGCGTATAGCGTGAAAGTGATAGTGAAGTCGCTCAGTCGTGTCTGACTCTGACCCCAGGGACTGCAGCCCACCAGGCCCCCCTGTCCCTGGGATTCTCCAGGCAAGAACACTGGAGTGGGCTGCCATTGCCTTCTCCAGGGGGTCTTCCTGACCCAGGGATCAAACCTGGGTCTCCCACATTGTAGGCACTTTTACCATCTTGCCTCCAGGGAAGTTCTAGGCGTATATAGTAGGATATATAATATAGCTGAGCCACCAGGGAGCCCCACAGGTATACATATATAAAACATATATAATATTATGTACAATATGTAATACTATATAATATAGCTGAGCCACCGGGGAGCCCCACAGGTATACATATATAAAACATATATAATGTTATGTACAATATGTAATACTATATAATATAGCTGAGCCACCAGGGAGCCCCACATGTATATATACACATATAAAACATATAATATTATATACAATATGTAATACTATGTCTAGCAGAATATATGTATTATACAATATATAAAGTTATATGTGGTAGAATATAGGTAGTGGAATATATAATATTATATATAGTGGAATATTATATATACAGTGAAATATATGTAATATTATCTAATATCACTAATAGTACATATGTGAAGCATGTGAAGAATATATGGAGTATATTGTATGTAAAAGCAATATTGTAAATAGCGGAATGTCTACCGTAGGATATACCTCACCACGTTCATTGCAGCATCGTTCACAGCAGCCGAGATACAGAAATGTCCAGTCTATCAGTGAGAAAAGGATTAAAAAATACGTGATATGTATATACTCTATTTTCTGTCTTTTGACAGTCCCTTGGACAGCAAGGAAATCAACCCAGTCCATCCTAAAGGAAATCAACCCTGAATATTCACTGGAAGAACTAATGCTAAAGCTAACCCTCTAATCCTTTGGCCACCTGATGTAAAGAGCTGACTCACTGAAAAAGACCCTGACGCTGGGAAAGACTGAGGGCAGGAGGAGAAGGGGGCAACAGAGGATGAGGTGGTTGGATGGCATCAACTCAATGGACATGAGTTTGAGCAAACTCTGGGAGATGGTGAAGGACAGGGAAGCCTGACGTGCTGCAGTTCATGGGGTCGCAAAGAGTTGGACACAGCTTAACAACTGAACAATAACAATGCATAATACAGTATAATTTAATTAAATATCAAATATGCTGCTGCTGCTGCGTCGCTTCCGTCGTGTCCGACTCTGTGCGACCCCACAGACGGCAGCCCCACCAGGCTGCTCTGTCCCTGGGATTTTCCAGGCAAGAACACTGGAGTGGGTTGCCATTTCCTTCTCCAATGCACGGAAGTGAAAAGCAAAAGTGAAGTTGCTCAGTCGTGTTCGACTCTTCCAGACTCCTCCTCCGCCCATGGGATTTTCCAGGCGAGAGTACTGGAGTGAGTCGCCATTGCCTTCTCTGTCAAATATGCTATATAATATAAAATTGTATATAATCACATTATATTGCAATATATTACAGTTCTATAATATAAACATATATAATGTTTATAATATCATTCTAAACATATTTATAATGTTTATAACTCCGTATAATATACAACATTCTATTAAGGGGAATAGCTATAATGTGCAACATACGTATAGCATATATATTATGTATATTGTGTGTGTGTCAGTTGCTCAGCCGTGTCTGACTCTTTGAGACCTCCTGGACTGTACCCGCCAGGCCCCTCTGTGCATGGGATTCTCCAGGCAAGAATACTGCAGTGGGTAGCCATTCCATTCTCCAGGGGATCTTCCCAACTTAGGGAGCGAACCCGGGTCTCCCGCACTGCCAGCAGACTCCTCACCGTCTGAGCCGCCAGGCCGCCTCTTAGTACGCATAAGTACGCGTATAATAGAATAGATACACACCACAATCTTTACCCATTCATCACTGACAGACACTCGGTCGTTTCTGTATCTCGGCGTCTGTGGGTAATGCTGCAATGGCCGTGGCGACACGGGCTTTTCCCAGCGTCCTGCTTCCATTTCTCTAGGATAAACACCCAGAGGTGGAACTGCTGGGCCGCACGGTGGTCCTGCTCCAACTCTGGAGGAACCTGCCCTGTGCTCCGCAGTGCCCGCTGCAGCTTGCGTTCCCACTGACGGTGCTCACGGGCTTCTTTCTAACCACATCCTCACCAACACTTGCTGCCTCTTGTGTTTCGGAAAATAGCCTGTTTTTCAGTGTTTTGAGGGTCCTCCTGCCCCTGGCCTGTCCAGTGTGGCCTCAATGCCAGCGTGTCCTCCTCTTGGGATGACACTTTCCGTCACTTTCACGCTCTGGAAACACCTCCCTCTGCAGCAACAGAGACCATGTGAGTTCCAACAACGCCCGACATGCGGGGACCTGCTGCTGTGCTTCTGTGACTTGGATTTTGTGGTGGGATGTTTGTAAAGCTCTCTTTAAAAATGTATATTCCCCATGCTAGAAATAGTTATCGGTCCATAGCTCCTAAAACAGGGGTTCTCTGAATGGCACTGAGGGAACCGTCTGGGCAGATTCTGGAGAGCTCTCCATTTACAAAGATCACAACGCTGAGATCTTGGTGTAGCTTCTACAGGAAAAACATCATTCAATGTGCTGATGACAGAAAGACAATAAAACACGGTGGAAGTGGTGAGTCCCCGCCCGGCTGTGACGGGGCCCTGCCTGCCTCTCTGGGCCTCTGTTTCTTCAACTTCCATGTTGCTAGCACTTCTCTGAAGTTGGAACACTTTGCTTTTTTAAACAAATCAGTGCAGCGCTATGTGGCCAGACAGCCTGGTTGACGAAATCCATGCTGGCTTTATCGGGAGCCCTGGGGGCTCTGGGCTTGTCCTGGAATTCAGTGTTTTTATTTCTCAGTGGAGCAAGCTGAGACCAGAGCGTAAGGGTTGTGGAAACTCGGAGAACAACAGGATCTGGTAGGAATCTGAGAAATCAGTTGGTCTAATGTTCTCATTTTAGAGAGGGAAAAATTGAGATTCAAAGCAATTTGGGTTTTCAAGATCAGTTAGCCTAAAAACTGGGATGTAAGTTCTCAGATCTGTTAAGCCATTTAAATACTTAAACACTTTTTTAATTAAAAAAGCCTATATATAGTGGTCCATGAAAAGCAGTAGTAAATGATATAATTAATTTGGGGTATAGGCACTCTAGTAAACATCCACTATTTTCTACAGGAGTTTTCCATTTTGTACACAGATTTTCAGGCTTCCATACTCAAAAATGATCAAGTGAGAGGTGACTCAGAGACGCCTTGGTTTGGGGGTCCTCCGTCTTTGTGGATTCCTCTGTGCAATGATAAGGCCACAGGTATCTCTTGGAGGTGCTTGTGCTCTGGATAACATCAGTTCTCACAGGACCACTGATGCCAGCAGAACCAGGCTGCCCTAACCTGCGGCCTGGAAAACAGGCTCAGCTTCCGGATCATTCCCCAGCCTTAGAAAGAGGCTCACTCACTCATCTGCTAAGCCATCAGCAGGCACCAGATGGCTGGTCCCAGAACGCGTCGCCGTGAGTGTTTCTCTTAGTTCGCTGGTGATAAGTGGGTGGGTCCGAGATTCAGAGGCTGGAGCGCTGCTGAGGGGAGGGTGACACCACATCTCACTTTGGGTTTGGAGGACCTGATTTGGGCGCCCGGTTCCCCAACTTTAAATCTGGTCTTCCGGTTCTCCAACTTTAAGATGGTCTTGATGCCGCTTGTGTGTGGAGTCTAAACTAGGACAAGCAACCTTATCTGTGAAACAGAATCACCAACTTGGAGAACAGGCTGGCGTTTGCCAAGGGGGCGGGGTGGGGGAGGGTTGGAGGGGGAGTCTGGGGTTGGCAGACACACACCACTGCATACGGGATGGGTAAGAAGGCCCTCCTCATTTAGCCCATCTCTTATAGCAATGTAATGGAAAGAATTTTAAAAAAGAATCAAGTTAAGTCAAGTCAAATCGCTCAGTTGTGTCCGACTCTTTGCGACCCGATGGACTGTAGCCCACCATTCTCCTCCGTCCATGGGATTCTCCAGGCAAGAATACTGGAGTGGGCTGCCATTAAATATTCACACATATAAATTCTTTTTATGTAGATAGAATGTATGGATAGAATATATATATAGAATCTATCTATCTATATATAATTGAATCACTCTGCTGTAGAGAAGAAATTAACACAACATTGTAAATACAGTACAATAAAAAAATTGTAAAAACTAAAGTGGTCTTGACAGTTTGTGTACATCTGCTTCTGTGCACTCAGCTTCACCTGTTTCCTAAAGACATGAATGTCCCTGTAATATGTTTAATCAGTGGTGACCTTGGGGGAGGGTGAATTAGAACTACTCACTGCGGACCCTTGGGAGGTGCTGTGTGAGTCCCAGGCGGCTCCAGTCTGTGTCAGAAGGGGCTCCCCTGAGCTGGCCCGCGGCTGCTACACACCATCCTCTTCCCCCGGTTAGCCCGTCTTACCTCGGGTATTTACATTTCCTCCTGTCTCACGAACGTACATCATAGTCCCAACTAGACGGAATGTGAGCAGCCTGACCGTTTCACTCGGACCTTTCACATGTGACATTTAAGAACCTGAATTTTTATAACATGTGCAGAAGGCAGAGGTGGCCCAGTGGCTAAGAATCCATCTGCCAGTGCAGGAGATGTATGCAAGAGGTGTGGGTTCGATCTCTGGGTCGGGAAGATCCCCTGGAGAAGGACGTGGCAACCCGCTCCAGCATCCTTGCCTGGAGAACCCCGTGGACAGAGGAGCCTGGCGGGCTCGAGTCCATGAGGCCCCAGAGAGTCGGACACGACCGAGCGCGCGTGCAATTGTGGACTTCCTTTTTCCATCCTTGGGCTCTGCTATGTCCAGATTTTTAAACGGCGGCTGCTGCTGCCCAGGGAACTGACCACACACGCGTCCTGGGCAGAGCAGTGTATGCTTTCCTGGACTGATTTGCAGCAAGCCCGTCAAAAAAGAAAATCCGTTCTCCAGCCTTTAGTTTTTTTCAGCTCTTCGTTTTCTATTCCTTTTTTTAAAAAAAATATGCTTTAAAATTCCTTGCAGCCTTCCTCCCCATCTGCACAATATCAAAAGCGCTCTGTTCTAATCCTCTCCCGGCTGCCTCAATTAATCACTTCTTTATTACAGACCTTGGCGTTCTGCCCTCTCATCACCGGCGAGCGTCTCCCTGCTTCGTGGCTGTGGAGCTGGGCTCTGTGTCCCCCGGCACCAGCTAGCCCCTCTCCCTCGCAGGCGCTCCTTCTTCTCCACTTTTGCCCCACTCCCCGTCTCTCATCCATTGATTCCCTCCTTCTCCTACACACCCGCTGCTGTCTCATTGACTTGGTCCATGCCGTCGTGTGGCTGCCCCGATTTATTTCCTGCCTCGTGGATCGGGTTCCCAAACCGTCCAGAGCTGTGGTGGCTGATGCTTCCTGAGATCTGACCGTGCAGGGCGGGCTCAGGGTTACGTGGACCTCTTCACCGAAGCTTCTGGAACCCTGGGGATGGCTGTGGCTCGCCTGTTTGGTGCAGGAGGGGGGCAGCGGGGCCCTACGTACAGGGCTGAGAGGGCGCAGAGCTCAGGTGCCACTGTAGCCTGCGCTGTCCTCTGGAGTGCTATCTGCCTGCTGACCGCCCCTGTGAACTTGACCGTGCCCTGCACGCAGCGGGTGGGGAGAGCCCTGACTCTGTGGGCCTGGCAGGCCTGGCCCGTGGGTCCATCCCTCCTCTGTGCCACAGGCGGCCTCCTCTCCCCACGACTTGTCCCCGGGGTCCCGGGGTCCCGGGCTGCCCTGGAGGAAAGAGCATCATGGATCCCGGAGCTCCCGCCATTGCCCACAGCATCCTCTAAGCGGGGCCAGACTCGCTCACTGGGCACAGCTTGGTTTTCAGCAGAACTGTTGGTAGGTAAAATACTCAGGGAAGGTTTTCAGAGGTAAAGCCATCTGTTTGAACATGAAATCAGTGATGTTTTATGACAATGTGTTTTCCTGAAAGGTCTATTTTAAAACTAACTTCCTACTTCATTGTATAGCTGAGGAATAAAATCTGGTACCTATTTATTTCATTGCCCTAAAATGCAGGGTTTTTCTGAAGTGATAGTCCTGCGCTGAGTTGAGCTAATAAGTACTGCACACCGGCTGCTCCAGTGAGCACTGGGTCCTGAAACAAACCTACGAGAGCCCGAAGGATGGTCGATGGTGAGCTGGAAACACCCATCCACAAGCGGCTTGCACACTGGTGCGTCCGAGGGAGCCAGGACAGGCCAGGGCAAGACGCTCCACTTCTCTGCACCCGGCCGGGCGTCGGAGCCTCAGCATCAGTGCCGTTTGCCCAGGAGGGCGAAGCTGGCTCTTGGAGGTGAAGCCTCCTCCTTGTGGTTCCCTGCCCCGGCTCCATCCCGCAGGTAACCGGCCTGGTGTGCCAACCTCCGCAGAGCTGGGCAGGTGGCACCTGAACCCCCAGGGCAGAGCCCCTGGCGCCAGGTGGCCACTGAGACGTGGAATCCAGTGGAAAGGAGGTGGGTGTTGAGGGCAGCCTGCGTCGGATTTTGAAGGCTTATCATGAAAAGAAGAATGTGTTTTTAAAAATTATAATAAATAGACTTTATTTTCTGGAGCAGTTTTTAGGCTCACAGTAAAATTGAAGAAAGGGGTTGAGACCCCCACAGACCCCCAGCCCTCCCCATATAGCCTCCCCGTTACCAGCACCCCCACTGCAGCGGGGCACCTGTTACTGCTGATGGGCCCGCCGCGACAGCATATTAAGAAGCAGAGACGTTACCCTGGCAACAAAGGTCCGTCCAGTCAAGGCTGTGGCTTCTCCAGTGGTCGTGTATGGATGTGAGAGGGGACCATAAAGAAGGCTGAGCACCAAAGAACTAATGCTTTTAAACTGTGGTGTTGGAGAAGACTTGTGAGAGTCCCTTGGACTGCAAGGAGATCCAACCAGTCCATCCTAAAGGAGATCAGTCCTGAATATTCATTGGAAGGACTGATGCTGAAGCTGAAGCTCCAGTACTTTGGCCACCTGATGCGAAACACTGACTCATGGGAAGAGACCCTGATGCTGGGAAAGATTGAGGGCAGGAGGAGAAGGGGACGACAGAGGATGAGATGGTTGGAGGGCATCCCCGACTCAGTAGACATGAATGAGTTCTGAGCAAGCTCCGGGAGATGGTGGAGGACAGCAAAGCCTGGCGTGCTGCAGTCCATGGGGTCGCAGAGAGTCGGACACGACTGAGCGACTGGACTGACTGACGGACGGACACGTCATCACCACCCAGAGTCTGCGTGTGACGCTAGGGTTCGCTCTTGGTGAGAATTCTACCGTCGTGCCCCACCGTCGCCGTCTCCTGCAGGGGAACCCATCGCCCTGCGATCCCCCGTGCTTTCCCTGGTCTCTCTCCCTGACACGTGGACACCACCAACCTTTTCCATAGTCCCCAGCATTTCGCCTTTCCAGGGACATCACACTGCTGGAATCACGCAGTGCGTAGCCTTTCCAGGCCAGCTCTTCTCACTCAGTCGCACGTGTTTCCGTTTCCTCACAGTTTCTGTGAACTGAAACACACTTCTTTTTGTGCAGAGTGAAGTCCCATCGTGTGGCTGCACCGGCGTATTTACCCGTCACCTACCCGTATTTACCCGTCTTGGTTGCCTCCACGGTTTGGTGACAATGAGTGAAGCTGCCATAGACGCTGTGTATTGGTTTTTGTGTGGCGTTCACGTTTCAACTCATCTGAGTAAAAACCAAAGAGCTTGACTGCTGCATTGATAAAAGATGTGTTTTTAATATACTGGATTAAATAAAGCATACTATTAAAATTACTTGTTTTTACTTTAAAAAAAAAAGTGGTTAGTAGGAACATTTAAGCTCACCCGTGTAGGGGAGCCTGGTGGGCTGCCGTCTACGGGGTCGAACAGAGTCGGACACGACTGAAGCGACGTAGCAGTAGCAGTGTGGCCCACGTTACATTTCTGGCTGACCGCTGGCCTGGAGACTCTGGGGGCTGTAGGTGGGAAGGGCTTGTCTGCGGGGTGCGCCTGGAGCCTGTGGACACGGTGTGCATTCTCAGTTCCCTGGGCACTGTTCTGAGGTCGGCCGCGTGGGCAGAGAGGAGGTGGCGGGGCAGGGGCTGCACTTTGCACATGTGGTCTGTGCAGCTGGGTGCTCACCAGAGCTGTCAATTGCACGCTCGTGCATGAGTGTGCAAGCTCACACGTGACCCGCCCCTGCCAGCGCTGGCCTGCTCTGCTCCCCTGCCCACCCCCTTTGGTGGCTTCAGGCCCCAGGACCCATCTCAGGTGGAAAAGCGGTCTTTGGCAACAGAGAGCCAACACGTAGAGGGACAGCCTCAGCCCTCCTGTCCCGGGGCGCCCAGGTGCTTCTGTGGGCCCAGATCTCTGCGGGGGTCTCTCCTGCCTGTGGTCACGCCGTGCTCCCCAGGTTGTGGAGGTCCCAGGTGAACAGAGCAGGTCGGGAGGGCTGGGAGGCTGGGGGCCTGAGCTGCTGGATGGGCGCTGGGTAGAGGGGGCTGACGCATGCCCACCTGCCAGCCCCACGGCTGGAGATGCCCCAGGGAACCGTGACTGGCTAAGGAGGAAAGGGGCCCTTTCCTGGGGAGGTCCCATCAGGACGATGCGTCCGCCTCATGGTGGTTTCTGAGCTCGGTCTTCCCAGCAGGACCAGGGCTCAGTAGCAAAGACACACGGCTCGTCTTCTCAGCTCTACCCCCTGACCCCACACACTGCCTGGGACGGGGCATATTCCTTAAGGAATTTGCGGTCTGTGGGTAACCTGATGACAAATCACGTGTAGAATTCCAGGTGGCAATCTGTACTCGTGCAGAATCCTCAAACGTGTGAGAACAGGGCTCCAAGCCCCCCGACTGTGGACGCTCCCTCTGAGCACAGGAACCAACGTCAGGGCACGTCTTGACCATCGGTGCCCGCCGTGTAGGGGTCCAGGGGGCAAGGCAGCTGTTCCTGTGCGGGTCACAACACACGCTGCCGAGTGTGAGATGAGTGGGCAGGCAGAGGGCAGGGCACGGTCCTGGTAAAGAGAGTTGACTCACGCTGACTGGGTTGACACCAGGTCCGGGTCCAGATGTTATGGGGCCTGAACTTCTGGCGTTCGAGGTGTCCTCTTTCATAGAGACACACATGATTGCAAACATCCCATTCGGATGGCAGTTTACGGACGCAAGGGGCCGACCCTGCGTCTCCGCAGCTGTGTGTGCGGCAGCCTCTGCGGAGGCCCCAGCCGGGCACAGGGATGTTGTGGGTTGTAGCAGGGCATGGTGGGGTTCCTCCGTTGGCCTTTTCCAGGGGATGGTGGCCAGCATCTGCAGACAGTGTGAACTGTCCCAGCTGGACAGGGGGTGCTATCGGCATCAGAGGGAGAGGCCAGGCAAGTTGCTCATCACCCCGAGATGCGCAGGATGCCTCAACACCAGGGGTGTCTGCCCCCACGTGTCGACCGCATGGAGGTGGGAGAGTCCTGGGTTTGGCTAGAGAGTTGCTCACCCCATGGGGCACATAGCGTGGCTGCTGGAAGGCACCAGCAGACTTGGGGCCACGGACGGAGGGGACCCCTGGGCTGAGGTGGTCGGCGCCCCCACAGCTGGACTGCTCCCCTGCCGGGCCCGCTTGACAGCACGACAGCTCAGGAGGGGTCTGCCCTCGGCATGCCCGCTCACGCCCGCCGTGCCCAGCGACCAACTAACAGTGACGGTCACTGCCTCCACACGAAATTAATATATTTTAATGCTCATACCCGTAAATCATTCACTTCAAAACCCTCATCTCTTGTGAATAAGTTCATCATTTTCATTCACATTTTGTGACAGAAATTAGGAGTTTCGCATTTCGAAAATTCCATTTTCCACTTGTCTTTTATGTGTGGCGAGATAGTAAACCAGTAGATTAGCTTTTCTTTCATCACAGCCGAGGAGGGACGAGCTAGAACGTAACACAATCAAAACAAATTGCTTAGGAAAATAATTCCTTTATTTAAAGGAATTACCAATAAGCAGGCGGCTTTCATATGAAACAAAAACTGTCACGGAGCTAGCCAGGGTCGGGGAACGCCGAGACAGAATTACACTCTCCTCTGCACAGCCACTGTTCCAAATTACAGCAATACTTACATCTTGCTAATGACTTTGAAAATAGGGTAAGATAAACACCGTGGAAAAACCGGCTGCTCCGAGCACCACTTTTCAAGTGTGACGCCAAGAAAAAACCGCCTTTGCCTCGAAGGCGACGGCCGACATTTATTTAGTTGACATAACACCATGTGGCCAGGAGTGAACACGTGACGTGTAAATCCACGGACACCACTTCTTAGGGAGTCTTTACCCGCCAGACAGCATACCATTATTTCCTGCAAAAGCTATCAGACTGGCCAGTTATGAGAAAGACAGCTTCCATCATAGAAGCATTACTGAATAAGATGTTCTCATCCCAAGCCTACAAAATCCAGTGTAGTTACTATTGCAAGATAAAGGACATTTGAGTGGCACCTTGACGAATTTAGAATATCTCATGCAAATTGAGATTTCATTTCATTAAAAAAAAAAAAAACCTTTTGAAAATAAATGAAGGCAAAAGCTTGAACCTAATTTATCTGTTTGCTGTCTTCAGCTCATTTTCACTGTATGAATAAAGGAAAGAGGTAAATTAAAGTTATCCCAGGTTATTACTCATGAGAGGTTAAAGTATGTTCTAATGGGCAGATTAATTCTGTGGGGAAATAACATTAAATCTTTTCGAAGCCTTGAAATTTCTCAAAAGCATTCTTACCGCCTTCTTGCAACAGAAGCAGTCATCTGGCTAGATAATCTGGCATCTTGAATAACTTTGCACTTAAGGCCTGTCAATTTGATCTTCCAAGGTTAATTGATTATTTCAACAAGCATTCTTGCCAGAAAAGATCTGAGTGCTCACATCTTTTCATTAATTCATGCTGTTTGGTGAGAAGGTGGAAAATAAGAAGGGACGGCTTGATTTAACCCTTTCGTTACGGGGCCTCCGAAGGAGGGTCAGGTCTGGGGCATGCTTCACCAGGGCGAACTGCAGCTCTGTGTGCCGAACACCCATGAATTAGCTCGGCCTCCTGCGTCCTGAGTCTGGGTTTCTGCCTGATGGACACGCGAGCCCGTCTGTAACTCGAGCGGGGGGTTTCCTCCGTACTCTGGCCATGCAACACCGGCTGCCGGCTCTGGGCACGCTGCCTGGGCTCCTGGGGGGGATGCGCGCCGTCAGTCACCAGGGGTTTGTCACGGACAGCCTCCTCTCCAGACGCCCAGCCAGGACACTGAGGATCTCCCCTCCCCCGATGGTGCCAGCGCGCCCCCCCCCCCCCGCCCCCGGTTGAACCACAGAGCTGGCTGGGAGTCGGGGTTCCTCTCTTGCAGCCATTAGACTTGTGTGGGCATTTGTGCTTCTTAACAAGCGTTTAGAAAGTGGCCCCAGACCCCCCCCAGCCTGAGGAAGCTCTTGGGTCTGTCTGGACTGTCTCCATGGCACTGCGGCCCTGTCTCTGACCAGGGTGAATCCCCAGCCCCCACGGGCCTGGAGAGGCCGCCCCTCTCTGCCTTCCCCACACTCCCCCGCCCCCTACGCGGCTGCCGACTCCCCTCCACCGTCTCCTCTTTTGCCCATGAAGGCTGAAAGAGCCCCAGCAAGTCCACCCTTTTCTGCTCACTGTCTGGGGTCTGCAGTGCCCCTGAGGACACCCACTCACCCCATCCTGGCTCATTTTGAGGGGGTGGTGCCAGCCCGCATGCCCAGGGCAGGAGGCGGGTCTGGTACCATGGGGCGGGTATGGCTGGGCACAGGCGCCGGCAGGCTGGCAGGGCCGCCCTGCCCTCCCTCCACGCTTCCAAGTGGAATTGGCATTGGAAGGAGAAGGCCACAGCTTTGTTTACATAACATGAGACAGAACACTCAACACGCGTTAATCACGATCATTACCCAAATCGTACGGAAGGACACTGCTGGCCGCTTCCGCTGAATGCTTGTACTTTCTGCGCCTTTTCTTCTCCTCTTGAAAAAGAGGGGAAAGCAACCGAATTGTCAGGACAATTCGGGGTCACCGCCCGGAAATGAGTGTAAATGACACTGATGCCAAGTGCGCGCTTCATGGGAACCGAGGGCAGAAAACACGGAGCTGGGCGCCCCCTCTCCCGCCCCTCGTGTCCCGACAGGTATTATTGCCCTCGAGAGAGTGACTTCAGCCCGGTAGGCGCCTGGGGTCCCGGAATGTCAGGGGACTGTGATTAGACACGTTTAATTAGGATCTACCCCGCTGCTCCTAACAAGCATTTAATTAACTGCGAGGCAGGGTAATTAGCCCTGGCGGCTGACTTCCCCTCTCACCTTCTGTTGACACTCATCCTGCCCCAAGGCGCCCCGCGGGCTGACAGTGTAATGGATAGTGGCATCAAGGGAGAGGCCGTTCTAGGCTGAGTCTAAAAAAAGAGCCCAGCGCTGCGTTGAAGATAAAAGCCTCAGGAACGACTCCTGTGGGTCCACATCTGGAAGTCACTGGGGGCCAGGGGCCCACGGGCGGACTAAGACCCTGCTGGGAGGGGAGGGGCTGCCCCTGAAACAAAGCCGGCCCGCCCTCTACGTGGGGCCCTCCTGGAAGGTTCTCTCTCCCCGGAGCTCGGGTTCCATCTTCTCATCCCAAATGGATGCCCCGTAAAGGCCAGCCAAATGCCTGCTTGGCGTGGGGACCCTAGGAACCAGAGGGCGCTGCCCAGACACCGGCAGTCCCGGCGCCTCCTCCTGCTTTCAGCCGCGTCTCCAAACTCCTGGCCGGGGACCTGCTCCTCCGTCCTGAGATCTCCGTCACACAGCACGGGGCTCCCTGCTACAAGGATGAAACCACCAACACCTGAGGGTGGAGGCACTGAATTTGCTTCCCAGCGATAACTGTAAAAGCACGTGTGCTTCACAAGGGAACCGTCTCATGTTTGCACACCCACGTGTTCAGCAGCAAACTCACACCAGCCAAAAGGCGGAGGCAGCCCACCTGGCCGCCAACAGGGGACAGGTAAGCACACCATGGCCCACCCACGCAGTGGAACTTTCCTCAGCCACGGAAAGGCTGCAGATCCTGACCCAGGCTGCAACACGGACAAGCCCTGAGGACAATACGCTCAGTGGAACAAGCCGGTCACAGAAGGACAGATACTACGTGAGCGCGCTCGTAGGAGGGACCTGGAGTCATCAAAGTCGTAGGAGGGACCTGGAGTCATCAAAGTCTTAAAGCAGAAAGCAGCTGCTGATCCCAAGGGCTGGGGAGGAGGGGCTGGGGGTCAGCACTGAGTGGACACAGAGTTTCTGTTTGGGCGGGTGGAAAAGCTCTGCAGATGGTGTGGATGGTTGCCCAGTACAGTTGACCCCTGAACTCCAAGCAGAAGTATGGCCGCTGACCCCCTACATGGGAGGAAACCGTAGAGTAATTTGTAGTCGGCCCTCTGTGCACACGGGTCTCCTCATGGGAGCTTCTCCAGCTGCAGATCCAACCCAGCCCCAGTCGTGGGGAGCTGTTGTGACTGCTTTTGAAAAAAATCCGTGTATAAATGGACCGTGCAGTTTAAACCCATGTTGATGTTCAGGGTCAACTCTAATGTGAGTGTATTTAATGCCACAGAATCTACAGTTAAAAACAGTTGTTTTGTTAGTTGCTAAATTGCGTCTGACTCTGTGTGACCCCATGGACTGTAGCCCTCCAGGCTCCTCTGTCCATGGGATTCTCCAGGCAAGAATGCAGGAGTGGCGTTCTTCCCAACCCAGGGATTGAACCTGTGTCCCTGCGTCTCCTCCATTGCCGGGTGGGTTCTTTACCAATAGTGCCCAGCTGGGAAGCACAGACAAGTTGCAAAGAGACACTCACGTTCACAACTTAAGAACTGGGGCCCGAACACTTGGAAATAATAACCAAGTGGGTAGCTCTTTGAGAAGAGTCAAAACACAGAAAGTCAAAATGCAACACTGGGGAAAAATGCCCCCGGTTGCTGGGGGCCCTCGCTGCCACCCTGCCTTCGCTCCTGCCTGGGGCGCTCATCTCTTCCTGTCCCCACCCTGGCGTCCCCTCGCTCCTGTCTGTCCCCTCCCTCCTGTCTGTCCCCTCCCCTGATGTGGGGTCTTCTCTGAGCTCACGTCCTGTTCTCTATCATGGGTTTATTTTGCATGAATAAATAACCCAGGGGAGGGCAGGATGTCTCCTCTGCTTACTGTTTCATCTGTGCATCCAGACACAGGATCAATAGCTATTAAATGAGTAGAGAATTAATAACTCCCACGACAACAGGGGTTTGAAAAAAGAAACAAATCAAACCCAGGGACGTCCTCGGTGTGCCCCGAGGATGGGGTTCCTTGTCTGCGTGTTTTCCAGTGGGAACCGAGATTGGGAGGAAGGGTCCCAAGTATTGGAAATACTCGGCTTAATTGATGAATTGACTCTGCACCCTGAGTGTCCCAGTTCCATCCCACGGTCACAGGTTCTCCGGAAGGGCGATGAAGAGGCAAGCCGAACAGACAGTGTCCAGGGCCCGTGTCTGTCTGGACCAGGTTTGGATCAGTTCCGATGCCCCATCCTCGGGATGGTGCCCTCCCTGAGCCGCTGAGCGCCAGGGCTCTTCCTTCCCTTGGTTTTCCCAGGAGGCGGGCTGGCCTCGTCCCTGCCGTGTGCCATGGCCACTGAGATGTCGCTCGGCCCTGAATGGACCATTAAGAGCAAACCTCCAGCTGGGGCGGGGGTCCTCATGGAGGCCAGAGGGGCAGGTGGCCCCACTTTGCAGGCTCCTTCTCATCAGCGGGGGCCACAGACCCCGGTGCCGCCTCCTTCTTGGTGACAGAGGCATCGATAGGAGAACGCCAGGAAACCACGCAGAGATGCGGCTGTTTCCCAGCAAAAAGGCAGTTCACGTTGACAGCGCTTGTAGCTCAAATGCATTGGGCACGTGGCTGCCCCTCCAGGCTCGGGCCCAGCCGCCAGCCCGACCCTCCTCTTACAGCGTAAACATGGGTGGCGCGTGCTTCAGTTTATCCCACCTTGTTCACCTCGACTGAGCATGTCACCATCCCTCGGGGCTTCTGAAGCTCTTCCCGGCCTCTCACTAAGCTGGTCGTCATGACACTGCTGCCCCCGGGCCCGCTGCCGCTGGTCCCACTGCCCCCTGGACCCCCTGCTGCCTGGACCTGCTGCCCCCTGGACCCGCTGCCCCCGGGCCCGCTGACCCCTGGACCCGCTGCCCCCTGGATCCGCCACCCCTGGGCCCACTGCCCCCCGGACCCGCTGCCCCCGGGCCCACTGCCCCCTGGAGACACTGCCCCCTGGGCCTGCTGCCCCCTGGGCCCGCTGCTCCCTGCAGGGCTGACTGGACTCCAGTTTGGGGGAGAAGGGAAGCCAGGCGCTGCTCCCGCTCCCAAGTCGCCATCTCTGGGGCTCAGGGTCCACACTGTCCACACCTCCTGCAGCCCCTAAGGGCAGAGCCCTGGAGGGGGTGAGGGTCTCCCCGCAGCTGCCCCGCCCACTCCTGCTCCCCTGGTTTTCTGCCTCTGAGCTCCCCCCGGTCCTTCCCTTTTCTCTGCTCCACACGCTCTCCCAGCTCCCAGCATCTCCTCCTCCGTCCACATCGCGGCTGGGGAAACGGGTCTTCCTGAAAGAGAGATGCTGGCATGTGGCTTCCTGCTCTGTCATCAGTGGCTGCCCTGACCCAGAGCTGAGTCCACGTCATTTCAGGCTGGACCCCTCCGAGGCTGGTCCAGGGACAGATGGCGCAGACATCACTGGGGAGATGACCCGGGGGGCCCGAGGCAGGCAGCGGAGGGGACTGCCGAGGGAGGCAGGGGCCGGCCCGTCTCCGGGAGCTGGGGGCTCGGCCCTCTGGGGCCTGGGGGAGGGGGTCGGGGCCCTCGAAGCCGCCCCAGCTGAAGGCTGAGCGGGTCGTGAGAGGCAGAGGAAGCCTCGGCTGGCGCGGAGACCACGACCCCCGTCTCTACGCGGGAGACCCTTCCCAAGGCGCCTCCACGCTTTGCCCTCCGGACGGTCCTCATCCCTGTCTCCCTGCTGCTCTCTAAAGGTCGCCAGTGTTGCTCGTGGCCTTCGCCTTTAGAGGCAAGGCTCTTCCTGCCTGCTGAGCGTGGCTCAGGCCTGTAGGATGTGGTTGCCTTGGGCCTTCCCATCAGACTGCGTGTCTGCCCTCGGGCTGATCCCCCAGGCCTCTTGGTGACCCCGTGGCCCTTACCACCCCGTGGGCCTCTCTCCTGCCCCACCTGGTGCTCCTCACGTTCCTGCCACGCCTGGTCCCCCGGTGAAGGCACAGCTCCGGTTACAGACAGGCCTGCTCACCGTCAAGCTCTCAGCGCCTGCGTGGAACAGCCATTCACCGGGGGACCGATAACCCAGCTCCGGCCGCGGAGTTTACGACGTGCGGATGTGGGCAGGTGACAAGTTCCGTGAAAATGTACACACACGCTCCTTTCAGTCTTGTAACAATCCCACTTTAAATTTTCAAGGAGAAGCTTACGCTTTAAGGAAAAGTGGTGAGAAACGTTTGCATATCGAAAAATATAACCATCCCTCTCCTCCCCTGAATTTTTTTTTTTTTCTGCAAATTTGGATTCCTGAGTTCCAGACTTCTCTGAAGCAGACACATTTGCACATCACCCGAGAAGGGTTGGCCGGTGGGGCACGGTGCGATGTTTTCCAATAAAATGCAATTACTCTGACCACCACGCAGCACAAAGTGGATCAATGCAGGCTGCAGTAGCCCCTGTTCCTGACGCAGCGTCAGAAAGCATCTGTAACAACAAACGCGGCTCATGGCGTGGACGCCGTGTCCTCAACCCCAGCTGTGAGGGACACTCAGCCGGGCTCCAAGCCCAGGCCGTGCTATGACCGCTCCTAAGTGACGTCAGGTGTGTGCTGAACAGACCTAGGTCATTTCAGCACATCCGTGAGGCCGTGGGGTCGACGCGAGCATCCAGGAGGAACAGCAATGTCCCGGGGTTGGGACGCTGATGGTGGCCGTGCAAACTGCCCCCGTTCACACCTCTCATCAACCGGAACGTGGAGGATGCACTGGGGTGTCAAACGAGGCTGAGGACTGCAGCTGCAAAGTGACCCCCCAGAGGAGGGTCTTCAGTGAAGTCTGCTCTTGCCAAGGCTGCTGGCGGCTGAGGGGCCCAGGGCCAGTCAGGACCCCCAGCCCCAGCTGGCTTCATCTGCCTGATTCAGGGCCAGGTGGACAGTGGCTGCAGACACAGTCAGATCTGTGAACTGACCACAGGAAACCCAAGCGATGAGAACTGTTCACCCTCTCACACGTGTGTGCCCACACAAACACACACATGCCAACCTGCAATAAGGAAAACCTTCAGACGTCAGTTATTCTTCAAACAAGTGGGTCACCCCTGCAACTCTGTGCCGTGAGGCACTTGGACGGTCTGGAGGTGCCAGGGGGCCCGAGGCGGGCATGTCTCCAACCTGGGCTCTCGGAAGAAGCTCCAGGGGCCGGGGCTGGGCGGGCAGGCGGCGGCTGCGCCACCCCCTCTGCTATCTGCAAGGCGAATAGACAGCCCGCAGAGGGGAGACAATGGCGGCAGATGAAACAGCTGACAAAGGGTTGACTCCCAAGACACACAGCGGCTCACACAGCTCAAAATCAGAAAAGCGAACCACCCCGTCCAAAAGTGGGGAAAAGACCTAACCAGACATTTCTCCAAAGAAGACATACAGATGGCTAGCACATGAAAAGATGCTCAACATCGTCATTATTAGAGAAATGCAAATCAAAACTACACTGAGGTATCAGCTCACACCGGGCAGAATGGCCATCATCAACAAGTCTACAAACAATAAATGCTGGAGAGGGTGTGGAGAAAAGGGGACCCTTTTCCACTGTTGCTGGGACTGTAAGCTGATACAGCCACTATGGGAGGTGGAGATTCCTTTAAAAACTTGGAATAAAACCACCATATGACCCAGCAATCCCACTCCTAGGCGTATACCCTGAGGAAACCAGAATTGGAAAAGACACATGTGTCCCATTGTTCACCGCAGCACTAGTTACAACAGCTACAGCATGGAAGCCACCGAGATGCCCATCGACAGAGGAAGGGAAAAAGAAGCTGCAGTGCGAATGCACGACGCAACATTACTCAGCAACCCAAGGGCGTATATCTGAGTCAGTGCTGACGAGGTGGATGAGCCCAGAGCCTATTACATGGAGTTAAGTAAGTCAGAAAGAGAAAGATGAATATCGTATCCTAACACATATAGCTTACTCCTTGGAAGGAAAGTTATGAGCAACCTAGATAGCATATTCAAAAGCAGAGACATTACTTTGCTGACTAAGGTCTGTCTAGTCAAGGCTATGGTTTTTCCAGTGGTCACGTATGGATATGAAAGTTGGACTGTGAAGAAGGCTGAGCGCCGAAGAATTGATGCTTTTGAACCGTGGTGTTGGAGAAGACTCTTGAGAGTCCCTTGGACTGCAAGGAGATCCAACCAGTCCATTCTGAAGGAGATCAGCCCTGGGATTTCGTTGGAAGGAATGATGCTGAAGCCGAAGCTCCAGTACTTTGGACACCTCATGTGAAGAGCTGACTCATTGGAAAAGACTCTGATGCTGGGAAGGATTGGGGGCAGGAGGAGAAGGGGACGACCAAGGATGAGATGGCTGGATGGCATCACCGACTCGATAGATGTGAGTCTGAGTGAACTCCGGGAGTTGGTGATGGACAGGGAGGCCTGGCGTGCTGCGATTCATGGGGTCGCAAAGAGTCGGACACGACTGAGTGACTGGACTGAACTGATGGCTGGTTCATGTTGAGGTCTGATGGACAACAACACAATTCTGAAAGCAATTATCCTTCAATAAAAAAAGGTTAATTAAAAAAAAAGAACTTACAATGATTGCAGTATCATTTTGGGTACTACAGTCTTTCTCCAGATTCTTTCCTCTTGAAACACTGAGATGCCCAGGGCCTTACAGGTTCCTGGGTGGATGGAGAGGGGTGGGGGGTGCTCCATGTCGCTGCGGGCAGGCATGGTGGTGTCGCTGCCCCTAGGCTGGCAGCAGTACCAGGGAGGGTCATGTGGCCTGCTGCAGAGGGGAACCCCCGAGGAAGCTCCTGGTGAGGTGTGGGCGGGAGAATTCAGCCCTGGGCGTCAGCCCCACGCTGTCCGGGGCACTGACAGAGGAGGGGGAGGTTCTTGTGTCAGCCCCCGAGGGGTGGTCACAGTCGGGAGTGGGTGGGCGCAGGTGGGGGCAGGACACAGGGAGATGGGCACAGTGGGCGCTCCTGCGTTCGCGCTAACGAGGTCGTTTCCACCCTCTCCTGTTTCGCCTTCTCTGAGGCTCACAGATTGCTCTGAAAATTGCCCGGCCCTTCCGACATGGAATACGCTGAGCGGCGTTAGTATGGGATGAGCGCCTTGTGTTGGGTGCTTGTTGAATCTGCGTGTGAATGAAGATTCATTTCGGGATCCCACTCACTTCTGTGATCGCCTTCTCTCGGCTCTGCCTTTTGAAATCCTGGCAATGTCACATTCTTCTCAGATCAGATCATTAAAAATGGACAAAATTTCACCCGAAGTGAGCTGGCTTATAAACAGATCCTGCAGTGGTTACTGTGAGGCTTGTGGTCCTCGGGAGGGAAGAAGACACTGCTGGGAATATTCAAAGGATGAAAAGAAGAGACGGGAAGACTCTTTTTTTAAAGGTGAACTACTCTGAGCCCCCATCTGGGTGGACGACCCTAATGAACAGAAATACTCAGAAATCGGGGTATTGGGGGTATTTTAGACTTCTTTCCTGATCAATACAGTTAACCCAGATACAGATTTTGGTTTTGAGAAGAACCATTAGAAGTCTTAGGTGCTTTCCTGGTGGCTCAGATGGTAAAGAATCCGCCTGCAGTGCAGAAGACCCAGGTTTGACCCCTGGGTTGGGAGGATCCCCTGGAGAAGGGAAAGGCTACCCACTCCAGTACTCTTGCCTGGAGAATCCCATGGACAGAGAAGCCTGGTGGGCTACAGTCCGGAGAGTCACAAAAAGTGGGACACGACCGAGAGGCTAACGTTAGAAGCCTTCGTGAAACGTGTGAGGGTGTTTCCCTGCCTCTGCGAGTGTAGAGGAGACACGATCTGGGCTTTCTCGGCTGACTCTGGGTTTGGCAGTCAGTGAGTCGCTGTCCCGGGTGTCAATCCTCATCGCACGGTGTTGCAGAAGTGTATGTGTTAACGTGTGTGTCTACGTGTGTGCGTACACATATATGTAGTGGAAGGTAGAAGACGCTGCTTTATTTTCCTTTATAAAAAAAAACGAAAGCTTGGTGTCTGTGATGGGTGCGGCATCCAGGCATTTTAAAATCTTGCTCCGGGTGTGGCCTGGCCCAGGAGTGTGCAAGTCACTGGGGAAGCAGGGAGAGAGACAGGGTCCCAGGCCTTCCCCAGCCCCCCTGAAGAGGCATCTGAATGGTGACAACATCCCCGGGGGTCCCGCATGGACCCTCAAGTTTGAAACACTCTCCTGTGAAGTACGCTGGCGAGCAGTTGTGGCAGGAGGCAAATGATGAAACACAACTGCAAAACATGAATAGTCGTAGGCGCTGCATGAAGGGTGTTTGAGTTTCGCTGAACTGTTCTGTCTACAAACTGTGCTGAATAAACCCCTAACATCATCTCACTGGGGCTTCCCGGGTGGGACAATGGTAAAGAATCCACCTGCCAACGCAGGAGATGCGGGAGACACGGGTCCGACCCCTGGGTCAGGAAGGTCCCCCAGAGGAGGAAACGGCAACCCACTCCAGCATTCTTGCCTGGAGAATCCCACGGACAGAGGAGGCTGGCGGGCTGCAGTTCACGGGGTCGCAGAGTCGGACTCGACCAAGCACACACACACCATTTCATTTCCTCATTCTTGCTCTATCGCTGCTGATAGCCAGTCCCACCAATAAAGTCTCAATCCTTTCCCCCATTTAAAATTACAGTGTATTCAGGTACATCATCTGGCTAATCCGAATTTTACTGTGCGTTAAACCTAATACACCTGTTAGATGCTCACTGAAATGACTGGGGGTATCGAAAAAAGAAAGGAAGACAGATACAACCCACTTTAAAAATGAAGAATAAGGTCGGGCACTTGTGAATCCTTTCCCTCTTATCTCCTTGTTTAGCAAAAGCCTCTACAGCACTTTCTGCCCGCAAGGTCCTTGCTGAGGAACTTGCGGATCGGAACCCATTGAATTCATTGGGGCTGCACAAGGGCCCGGGGAGACGGCACCTGGCAGGCGTGTGGGGTTCCGGGGTCTGCTTCCGAGGACCTCGACTGGCCCTCTGCTCAGGGTCTGGGGCCTCGCGGTCTGCAGTCCAGGAGGGGCCACAGGGCTGAGCTTGGGGTATATGCTCTGCGCTTGGGTCAGGAGCCCCTGGACCTCCGCGGGTGTGACGAGGGCCCGGCCGGCCCCCAGGACCCCAGACACGGAGGCGCCTCCTCAGAGGACGGGGCCCCTGGCGGCGAGGGCCAGGCCAGGACTCCCGGCCCAGCTGGGCAGTCACGGCGCGCTCTCTGCTCCCGCTCCTCACTTTCACTGCAGATGCTCCACGAGCGCACTGCGCTGCCGGAGCGGCACGCGGCACTGTGTGCAAAACTGGGGATGACTTACTGCGGAGAAGAGCTGAAGGAAACTCAGATGTCCCGCAGCAACAGATTGGTTAAAAATAAACAACAAAACCATTTGTACAAGGAAACAGGATGAGTCTATGGAAGAGAGTCAAGTGGGTCCATTTGTGCTGACAGGGAAAGACGCAACTTGTTGTTAAGCAAAACGTCAAGCTGGAAAACTGGATAACGAATGTGACTCCATTTGTGTTTAAGAAATGGTCAGATAGGGTGATAAGTAAATAGGAAAAATGACCAAAAGCACTTGCATGAAGCCATCGGCAGTGATGACCCAGGACCCCAGCCAGCAGGGAAGGTCTGTCGGCAGTGGTGAGTGAAGTGAAAGCCGCTCAGTCGTGTCCGACTCTGCGACCCCCTGGGCTTCACAGTCCATGGGATTCTCCAGGCCAGAACACCGCAGTGGGTAGCCTCCCCCTTCTCCAGGGGGATCGTCCCGATCCAGGGGCGGAACCAAGGTCTCCCGCATTGCAGGTGGATTCTTTACCAGCTGAGCCGCCAGGGAAGCCCAAGAACGCTGGAGTGGGCACAGTTCTGTAAGTGCAGGACACTCAGTTCTGTGACTCGTCTGAGGCTCCGTAACCCAGCTCTTCTCTGTCCACAAAACCTATGACAGTGTTTGCGTCACAGAGCGGCTGCAACGCGTAGGAGAGGCCCACGCCTGGGGTGGGGGGTCAGGGCTGAGGGGGACAAGGCTGGGCGTCGGAGCTCCGTTCAGCACCCTGGACTGTGCTTCACCAGAGTCACACGTGCAGGTGAAGCGGGAACGCGCCTGCTGGTGCGTGAACGTGCGGGCCTTCCCCGGCGTGGCCCTTCTTCCCTCCTCCTCTATTTCAGTGACACAAAGATGCAACGGAGGGTTTTCTTTCCTTCCCCTTTCCCTCCCTCCCTGGTTCTTTCTTCCTCCCTCCCCTTGTCTTCCTTCTTCTTTTCTTTCTAAGATAGAGAGAGCCTCCTATGCCTGGTGCCCCGGTCAACTCAAAAATGGCAGCAAAGCAGGAAAGGGAAATAAACTCTGGGCTGAAGGGCCCTCCCTGTGACCTGCTCTGGGATCACAAGTGGCCCTCGGGGTGGTGTAGATGCTGCATCTGAGATTAAGCGGAGTGAACCCTGGCCACAGCTGGAGCGGCCAGCAGACCATAGACACCAGCTCCTGCCTGTCCTAAAGCAGAGGCTGCCGCAGCCAGAGCCCTCAGCCTGGGACTGACCCTGACCCTCGGCCTGGGGGCTGACACACTGACCATTGGCCTGGGGGCTGACACACTGGTCCTGGGGGCTGACCCCTGACCCTCGGCCTGGGGGCTGACCCCTGGCCCTTGGCCGCTGGAAGGGACTGGTCCTCCTGCTTCGTGCTGGGACCTCCCACCCCGAGTCTCTCCTGAGATGTTCCTCCGCTGCTCCTGGGAGTGACGCCCCAGCTCCCGCTCGTCCCTCCAGAGTCACCCCTGGCATGTGCTGTCCTGGGCCGTGGGAGGGGAGCCCGTCCTTCATGAAGGGCTATGGGTGGCAAGGGGCCCAGCCAGCAGCTGGACCATGATGCAGGCGTGCCTTCGAGAGGCCTTGATCACAGAGCTTTTCTCTTCTCCGCTTCCCAGCGAATCAGCCATTGTTTAGAGCGCTGGCTTAAAGCTGGAGGGAGATGAGGCGGATGCTGTGACCTGGGACTATTTGCCCTATTTTGTTTACATGGACGTTGAAGCAGAAATCAGTGAGAAAGTGAAAGCACTCAGAAAACCCACCCCGAGTCACAGGACGCAGCCCGCGGCAGGTGGCTTGATGCTTCGGGAAAACCAAGCGCCCGAGAGCGTGAGTCACCTGTGAGGGGCAGGGGCTCTTGGGGCACCGGGTGGCGGTTCCAGGAGAGACGGACCTGGGCATGAGCACGTTACCCCTGGGCCGGGAACTGGATGTTGCCGCCTGAAACATCATACTACAATCAAACGTGGCGGATTCTATACCCAGCAATTTCAGACCGTGCCTTCCAAATGGATACATTCTATACAAATAAAAGGATCTGATTTTGGGCTTTGAAATCAGCCGCCTGCCTTCTGTTTGCTGTACAATGCCATCTGACTTCTTCAGAAGCTCAGCGCCTCTTTTCCCTCCTGCACCTGCCAAAGCATCAGCATCTCGTCTCAGATGCTTCTGTGTGACGCGGCAGGGAGGCGGGGTGCCCACGGCCCGTGGTGGGAGGGGCACGTCACGCCGGGAAGCCCGGCCGTGCCCAGTCCACCTGGGAGCCGAGGCTGGGGAGGCCTTCACGAGGAGAGACTGCGGGTGGACCGCTGCAGCTCCTTCCCAGAGAGAGGGGTCTCTTCCAGGAGCCTGGGTTCCTCCTGCTTATACACGTGTTCCCGGGAGGAACCCGCATGTGAAGCCAGCGTCACAGAGAGGCGAGCAGATGACCCGCGTGATCGGATGGTCCTGCGACGACGCGCCAGTCACATCAGCAGCTGTGTGACCTCAGGGGAGCTGCTGGGGGTCTCTGAGCCCAACTCTCCCACCTGTGATGTGGGTTGTTCCCGGCTCAGCCCTCCCAGGGAGGCGGTGAGGATGCCACCGTGAGATTCATGTCGGGTTGAGGCTGAGCGGCTATGACGGGTCTCCTGCCGAGACCAGGAGGAGACACTGACCGGGTGAAGGACAGAGTGGCGGCACCTCCTCACCCTGCGGTCCCCGGGACTCCCAGCCGATGCTCACACAAGGGAGGTCCACAGTGTAGGGGAGGCCCCAGGAGGGAGGAGGCGCCAGCCCAGAACAGGTCCTGCCAGCCCCCAGACGCTCTCTCGCTGGAATCCGTCTTGGCTGAGAGAGTCACTTGCACACCAGGAGGGGCCCCGAGTCAGACTTGGGCACAGGCAAGACACTGTCCAGAGACCGCCTGGAAAACTGACCCCGCGGAGGCAACCTGAGCCGCCCCGACCGCACGGTACCCACGCCGAGCTCACCCACGGCACTCATCCTCCTCACCCGTCTCACATCCCCCAAGCCCTGCCTCTATTTCACAGCCGTGCTCTCTGCTGGGTTCCTCCTTCAGAGAAGTCAAGGACCGAGGTCCTGCTTCCAGCCGCTCCGCCGCTGGAACCGGACGCCCGGAACCTCCCTCGGCGCGCAGGTGAGCCGCTGCCAGTGTGACCCTTGCCTGCTCCCGTCACAGGCCTCTCCCCTTAAGAGAGTCTGAGTCTTGGGGACTTCAGCCCGAGTCCCCATCCTTCTCTCTCTCTGTCTCTCTGACAGTCGACTTACTAAAGAGTTCAGTCCTCGGCGTCCAGTGCATGCTGGGTGCTCAGCAAATGCCGAACAAGTGAGTGACCAAGCATGATTGCCCCCAAAATACAGTAAAAATAAAGATTACATTCTCGAAGGACAAGGCTGTGCAGTTCAGCGACCAAGGGAGGCCTCCGCAGTGGCTGTTTTGATGAAAAGTGATAGCTCTCAGGTTTCCTTGCTGATCTCCAAGGTAAGAACAGCCCTGCTGAGCAAACCGTGGGGAACAGGCCAGAACCACGGAGGCCCGGCGATGCCACAGACTCCCAGCCCCCAGCACGTCTGCGGGAGTAACGTGGAAAAAGAACCAGGCATTCCAATGGTAGTAGAGAAGCAGGTTTTTTTTTTTTTTTTTTAAATTAGTATTATCACACATCACTTGCTTCCAAAACAGAATTTTTGGATGCTTTCTCTGCCCCTTTCCAAACATGTTGAAAATTTAAAACAGTACTTATGATTCTCTAATAGGAGAATCGTCTCCCAACATCATCCCCCTCTGCCTCCAGAAATATTTCTTTTTTTATGGCTGCACCTTTTGGCTTATTTTTAATTCCAGCAGCATGCCTTTGAGTTAAGAGAACCTTGCCTGTCTGAGCTTAAGAACAGAGCAAGTCCACAACATCTATTCCGGAATGAAATGTGAGGAAAGTATAACCATTTCCTCTCCTGTTCTGTGATAGTTACATTAAAGTATTTATGCTTGAAAACACCATCCCCCAAGTGTAAATCTCTGCCGCGTTTCCAAGCTCGGGATGGAAAGCCTCTGGTGTGTGCATTCCCGAGGAAAGGTCTTATCTGACTTTAAAAGTCTTTGCTGGGTCACAGGCCCTGAGTCAGTATGGAGGAGGGGACCAGCTGGACTCACCGCCCATCCTGGGATCCCTGGCAGTTGTTTGGTAAACTGGCTTCAGAGATGTCTCTTTCTTCCTTTCTCGAGAGTGGTGGCCACCCTGCTCTTTCTAAACTAGAAGCTGCAATGGGGGGCAGTGAAATGGGAAGGGGGCACCCCGCCCTGGTGGCAGGGGGCACGGCCTGGCCGGAGATTTCAGACCGAGGGCCTGGTGCGGCTCCAAGACGGAGGCGGGCCGGACTCTGTCCTAGGACCTCTACGCTGTGTCCTTGAGCCTCCAGAGGGCGAGGCTCCCCCAGGATGCTGGTTAGAAACGGGGTCTTTGGCCCCCACCCCAGACCCAGAGAATCAGAGGCTGAGGTGGTGCGGCCGCGGCCGTGTTTCAGCACGTCCGCCTGCAAGGCTGCGGCACTTGCGGGTGTGCACACCGCTAGGACACCCTTGCCGGCCTCCTTTCAGTGGGGAAGCCTTGCCTTCTGTTTTATTTAAACAATCACAGTGACCAGAGGGGCTCTGGTTGCCCCGGGGCAGTCTCTGCAGACACTCACACAGGTGAGGCTTGCTCCGGGGCCGGCCGGGCCTCCCTGCCTAGTCTCAGCCAGGTGGCCACCCACCTCCCTCTGGGGCACACGCAAGACAAAGGCGGTTTCGGTTTTTCCTGATCTTTCTGTGCTGCCACAGGGGAGGATTCAGACACATCTTTGGTATCAAGATGTCAAGGGCAGCTGAAATCCACCGAGAGGCCTTTTACTGCACATATTTGGCTGCTGAAATGCCACGTGAGGCTAAGTGCTCACAAAAAGCAGATAACAATTAGTCATTCAAGGCCAAATTTGCGGCTAAGACTCCCTCTTCGAGCTGATCTGGAAGTGTCCCTGGGCTTGCCATAGGAGGTGGGTTGCTATGGTGACGCCAGGAGATGAGATAGAATTTGGAAAAAGACTAGAAAAATGTTGCACGAGAAGAAAGGCTTAGAATTTAAAGGCACTTGGTCTGAACACAGGCAGGTGACTTCTTCCCATGGTGTAGCTGTCCTTGTAACACAAATCAAAGTTTCCTAATTTTTTACACAAAGCAGCATCCTCTTTCACCGCATGGCTCAGGACCCCGAAAGATCAGACCCACAGGGACAAAGAGCTTTGTTCTACAGCTTCATTCGTCACGAGCTAACTCCCACCACAAGTTCAGTCTGCACATGTATTTGAGAAACCAAGTTACCGGGTGGGATTTGCTAAACGCCATTGCACACACCCCACAGCTGGGCTGCTCTTGACCTTGCGGACTGCCGCAGACAGCAGGATCGCAGTTTCCAAGGACTGTCACGCAATAAGCACAGAGTTACATTTAATCACGAATTTAACGTAAACGAACGTAATCGGGTAATTAGAATGTATGGTGGCATGGTATTACAAGATGGAGCAGTGCGCTTATAATGTGTAAAATCACGTTAAAAATTCGTATTGAACTTTGTAATAAAAAGGCACTGTTCAGCGAAAGCAGATGATTTTAAAGTTCAACGTCTTGATCACTTCAACATTTCATTTATGAAATGCTGTGTTTAGCCAATACTTTTAACAATTTGCTAAATATGTTTTGTAAAAATCAAACAATTTCATAGTTAGTGGAGTGCTAAAAAAGCCCTAGGATCCATTCTCTTGGCTGCATATAGCTCAAACAGCTGAAACCATTTTAAGAAGAGGCTTCATTATAAATCATTGAAAATAGGGATTCAGAAGAGAAATGCTGACACAATCCTTTCCTGCAAATGAGGGCCTGAAGCGCCAACCGGATTCTTGACGTGACCGAGTGGCAGGATGCGACGTGCCGGCTCAGCCCGAGTGACGCTGACGGCCCTGCCCGCCGAGGGTTGTCCGTGCAGCTCGATCTGGGGGCTCTGAGTGAAGTGACCCAGCGGAGCCGCACCCACGTTTCCGTGTGTCTGTGTTGACATCCTGATGATGGTGGTGGCTTTCGAGGGCTTCCAGGAGCTCAGGCTGTCCGGGGGCCCGGGGGCGTCTGGGGGCTGGGCCTGCAGCAACCCGCCCCCCCTGCCAGAGCCCCTAGACCCCCGCCCACTCCCCACAGGGCCTCCTGAGCGACTTCATCTGGGGAAACACCAATGCAGACGCAGCCTTGGGGGACCGCTGGCGTTTTCGGGAAGCGTCTCCAGATCCCAGCAGGGCTGGGGCCAACACTGGGCTGATGGAGGCGTGGCCGGGGGCCCCTGGAGAGGACGGGGGCTGGGCACACCCCTGAAGAGAGGGGGGGCTGGTTGGCACAGCTGGGAGGGAGCAGGTCCTGAGGGCCAGGGAGGGGTGGGGGCCCGGGGGCGGAGCAGACCATGGAAGGTGCGTCCTGAGCCTCTGTGCATCTGTGCTGAATTCAGAGAAGACCCACAGGTCGATATCAACACATGCTGACGGTAGACGAAGTCGCGGTTTTTCTGATAACCGTTAGATGCGTCTCCGCATGACTTGGCTCTTCTCCTTCGGGCTGTGTGGCTGGAGGGCACCTTCCTACCCGCCTCTGGGAGTCAGGGATGGCCACGCGGCTTGTCTGGTCTCTGCAGGTGAGTACAGGGGACGCGTGCAGTCAATCCTGTGGGTGACCGCACCTCCCAGCCCAGATGTGGCGGTCGTAACCCTGCGCCAAGGACCCCTCAGCCAAGCACTCTCAGCGCCTATGACCTGACCTGGGATCCAGACAGAACACAGCTCCCTCCTGGGTGGGCGCTGAGACTCAGACCTGTTTGCTATGCCAGCTTGACCAGGCCTCCCTGACCAAGCTGCAGTCTGTGCCTCTGGCTGGGCTGACAGTTCTGACAAGGAGAACTGGGTCTTCTAATCAATGTGTGCCTAATTGTAACACTTGCTATAAACCGCATAAGCTAAATTCTGTAGCTCTTTCAAATCCTGGTAGATGATGCTGTGAAAGTGCTGCACTCAATATGCCAGCAAATTTGGAAAACTCAGCAGCGGCCACAGGACTGGAAAAGGTCAGTTTTCACTCCAATCCCAAAAAAGGCAATGCCAAAGAATGCTCAAAGGTGAAGGTGAAGTCGCTCAGTTGTGTCCGACTCTTTGCGACCCCGTGGACTGTAACCTACTAGGCTTCTCCATCCATGGGATTTTCCAGGCAAGAATACTGGAGTGGATTGCCATTTCCTTCTCCAGGGGATCTTACCAACCCAGGGATCGAACCCGGGTCTCCCGCATTGGAGGCAGATGCTTTAACCTCTGAGCCACCAGGGAAGTAAACTACTGCACAATTGCACTCATCTCACATGCTAGTAAAGTAATGCTCAAAATTCTCCAAGCCAGGCTTCAGCAATACGTGAACCGTGAACTCCCTGATGTTCAAGCTGGTTTTAGAAAAGGCAGAGGAATCAGAGATCAAATTGCCAACATCCGCTGGATCATGGAAAAAGCAAGAGAGTTCCAGAAAAACATCTATTTCTGCTTTATTGACTATGTGAAAGCCTTTGACTGTGTGGATCACAAGAAACTGTGGAAAATTCTGAGAGAGATAGGAATACCAGACCACCTAACCTGCCTCTTGAGAAATCTGTATGCAGGTCAGGAAGCAACAGTTAGAACTGGACATGGAACAACAGACTGGTTCCAAATAGGAAAAGGAGTACGTCAAGGCTGTATATTGTCACCCTGCTTATTTAACTTCTATGCAGAGTACATCATGAGAAACGCTGGGCTGGAAGAAACACAAGCTGGAATCAAGATTGCCGGGAGAAATATCAGTAACCTCAGATATGCAGCTGACACCACCCTTATGGCAAAAAGTGAAGAGGAACTAAAAAGCCTCTTGATGAAAGTGAAAGAGGAGAGTGGAAAAAGTTGTCTTAAAGCTCAACATTCAGAAAATGAAGATCATGGCATCCGGTCCCATCACTTCATGGGAAATAGATGGGGAAACAGTGGAAACAGTGTCAGACTTTATTTTTTTGGGCTCCAAAATCACTGCAGATGGTGACTGCAGCCATGAAATTAAAAGGCGCTTACTCCTTGGAAGAAAAGTTATGACCAACCTAGACAGCATTTCAAAAGCAGAGACATTACTTTGCCGACTAAGGCCCGTTTAGTCAAGGCTATGGTTTTTCCTGTGGTCATATATGGATGTGAGAGTTGGACTGTGAAGAAGGCTGAGCACTGAAGAATTGATGCTTTTGAACTGTGGTGTTGGAGAAGAGTCTTGAGAGTCCCTTGGACTGCAAGGAGATCCAACCAGTCCATTCTAAAGGAAATCAGCCCTGGGATTTCTTTGGAGGGAATGATGCTGAAGCTGAAACTCCAGTACTTTGGCCACCTCATGCGAAGAGTTGACTCATTGGAAAAGACTCTGATGCTGGGAGGGATTGGGGGCAGGAGGAGAAGGGGACGACAGAGGATGAGATGGCTGGATGGCATCACCGACTCGATAGGTGTGAGTCCGAGTGAACTCCGGGAGTTGGTGATGGACAGGGAGGCCTGGCGTGCTGCGATTCACGGGGTTGCAAAGAGTCGGACACGACCGAGCGACTGAGCTGAGATGAACAAACATCACACACATATCCAGGGCAGCTCTTTGAATGGACGGTGCGTGCATTCTAAGTCACTCAGTCATGTCCTGCTCTTCATGGCCCTGTGGACTGTCGCCCACCAGGCTCCTCTGTCCATGGGATTCTCCAGGCAAGAATACTAGAGTAGGTTGCCATGCCCCCCTCCAAGGGATCTTCCTAAATGAATGGTAGACAAACTTAAAAGTCATCTTAAAAATGGACTGGTGATGAGGACTTCCTTGGTGGTCCATTCGTTAAGACCTCACCTTCTGATGCAGGGGGTGTGGGTTTGATTCCTGATCAAGGAGATAAGATCCCATGTGACTCTTGGCCAAAAAAAAAAAAAAAGAAACAATATTGTAACAAATTCAATAAAGATTTTTAAAATGATCCACATTAAAAAAAAAAAAAGCATTAAAAAATGGGTGAGTGGGCACAAAATTTTTCGAAAGCATCCTTATAAAAGGGATGCCCAGAATCTGGTTCTGAGGCACGGCCCTTCTGCCTGGACGGACCCCCGGGGCCCGCCCCGTGTGCGTGGACGGCCATGTCTGCACGACTCGCGTCCTGTGAAAAGCAGAGCAGAGCTGCCGGGTGGGCTCAGTGTCCACTCGGGCCAGGTGGGCCGTGTGCCAGCACAGCACGTGGGTTCCAGCATCGGGCGCCTCACGAGCCCGTCAGCGTTAGGAGGGAGCTTCAGGCTCTTAGACCGCCAGGCCTCACTGTCCGGTTGGCCTTCACGCTGGGTCCGCGTAGACACGCACGCGCAGCCGGCAGGACCTGTGAGGGTCCTGGTGTGTGGAGCGTCGGCCCCGCCGGGGGCCAGAGGCAGGGGTGTCTGTGGCAGGACCCGTGTGGCTGCCCTCCTGCATTTGAAGTACTTCCCGAAGGCTCAGGTGGTAAAGAATCTGCCAGCAATGTGGGAGACCAGGGCTCAACCCTGGGTCGGGAAGATCCCCTGGAGGAGGAAATGGCAACCCTGTCCCGTATTCTTGCCTGGAGAATCCCATGGACAGAGGAGCCTGGCGGGCTGCAGTCCACGGGGCCGCACAGAGTCGGACACAACTGAGCGACAGAGGATGCATCCCGTGTTTACTGCTGACATCAGTCTTCACTGCACTTAACCTGCCAAGGGTTAAGCCCAGGACCCGAGCCTCCCCAAAGCAGAGCCCATTCCTAACACCCAGCCTGGTGAGGGGTCAGGACCCCGTTATGACATCAGGCCACTCTGTCCCCTGGAAGAAGTGGAGACTGGCTGTTACCAGAGGAAGCCCTGAGGGGTGAAGAGGGGTGGCCTGCACCCACCTTGGGGGACAAGCCCCACGGGGATGGAAGTGGGGTGCTGGTCCCTGGAGGGGGCCTCTGGGTCCCTAGCCCCCTCACCCACCTGGCCCTGCTTGGCTGAGGAGCTCCAACAGCGGCGGGCTTTGTCCCTGGTGTCTGCCCTCAGCTGCGGGTGGTGCCCTCAGCCCAGGTCTGGTTTCGGCAGGTGCCAGGCCCACGGGGGCAGAGACAGGGGTGCATTCATTCCAGCACGGCCGCCCCAGCGCTGCTCATCAAAGTGCAGCGGGGCCTCCCCGTCCACTCGGGCACAGTCCTGCCGCGCACAATGATTTATTCATGTCTCTGCAAAGAAGAGTATCATGTGGGTTCATTGTGTGATGGATTTCAGCTCCTCTGAATGGCTGTGCTGGGGCGGGGACCCGTCAGAGGCTGGGGCCCTGGGAATGGACACCCAACACCAAGGCTTCCTGGGAACCCCATGCCCAGGGGCGCCCACCTGGGTCCCTGGGAGGTGGCCAGGGCTGCCGAGTCTCGGGCCTGGCTCCGCGCACTGGGGGCAGGGAGACCTGGTTTCTCGCCCATCGTTGTTGTCCGGGCTGGTGCCCCGAGGAGGGAAAGGCGCCCTCCACACGGATGACTTGAGGCCCGGGGAGGAAAGGCCTGGATCATACCTGGGGGTCACGGCCCTGCCCTGCAGGGGAGGACCTGGCCGCCCGCCGCAGGAGCCGCGTCCTCTGTCTGTGTGCTCGGTGGCCCCGGGTGGCCCCCTACAGAGTCAGGTGCGGGTCCCGGCAGGACAGAGCCACTCCTGCTTGCTTTATTCCCGCGTGGAGCGGCCACGACCGGGCCGCGCTCTCCTTCCTGCCTGTGCTCCGAGAGCGTGGCTGCTGAGGGTGTGGAGAGCAGGCGGACACATGACCCTGCAGAGAAGGGGGGGCCCTGGAAGCCGGCCGTGAGCCCCTCCTAACCCACAGGTCCTGCACTGACCAGGAGGCCTGCCTGGGAGAGTCAGGGGAGCAGAGGAGGGCCGCCAAACCCGGGCTTCTGGCCACTTCCTCAGGGTGAGTGCTGGGACGTGGCTCCTGAAAATGGGCTGAGAATCACGCTTTCAATGGTCCCCAGGCCAGCTTAAGGCCCTTGGGGAGCTGGGCTTCCAGAACCTCTTTTCCATGGTGAGCACCCCAGTGCCTGTATCCTTGCCCATATGCCCAGCTTCCTGCTGCCGTTAAATAGAAAAGAGAAGAAACAGAAGCAGGGAGAAGGAGAAGAAAAAGGCGCATGTTTTTTTTTTTAATCATAAAAGAGTAACAAGGACTTTGAGAATTAGGAGAAAAAGAAAAAGCGCCCGGAACGAAGCAAACACTCGCAACTAGCAAGAAACATCTCACGAGGTCAGAAGGTGGGACAGGTGAATTTAAAAATCGCAATGAAAGGCCAGAGCCAGTTAGTGAAGAGTTAAGAACAAAGCAGCTAAAACAAGCGCTGGGGCACAGAGGTCAGAGAGGAGCCGTGAGCCCACAGGCGGCTGAGCAGCTGGGGTGGCACGAGGGTCGTGTGCACATGGTACGGAAGAAGACGTTTTTAAAGGGAGAGAGAGCAGTTAATTCAAAGATGAGAAGAGAGAAAGACCACAATCTTCACAGGCTGGTGGTCTTCACAGACCTGGGGGTCCGGATGCAGAGAAACCTTGGGGGGAAGGGACCAGGCAGGTGGAGGGGCACAGGACGCCTGCCCCCCGGGACCTCTGGGCCCTTATTTCCGAGAAGACGCACCCTCACTGGTCTCGGTCAGGCTGTCTGTATGACTGTCAGCACCGATTCGAAACAGTCCTGGTTGGGGGGCGTCCAGGAGCAGACTCTGGGCCACCCCGGAGGACGCACACACCAGGCAAACGTTCTCACGGCAACTTCTCCCTGATCAGACGGGGCAGGTGCAGGTGGCAGATTTTCTAGTTTTGCTAAGTGCGTTCGCTCTGACTTCCCACCCTTACAGATTCCATACTCCAGCCTTTGTGGCCCCAGTGGCTGAAGGACTGGTAAATTGTAGCAGGCAGGTGCTCACTTTTAGCGCAAATCAAGCTAACAAGTGCATCCGGAAGCCCAACAGGTAACACTCTGCAAAGTCCACGAAAGCTGAGACCTCAGGGTCATGCTGCATGGCCGGGGGGATGTGTGCACAGGCCGTGTCCAGTTACAGGGCTGGGCCCCGAGCGTCGGGAGCATCATTACTGTTGGAGCAACAACTGTCAGAGCAGGACGGAGCCTCTTTCAGAAGGACCCCAGCAGAGGGAGGAAAATGCCCTAAAACCTTTACAGAGAAGAGGAGCATTTTATGCTCAAATTACTGCTGTTGGCAGCAAGAGCCTTCGTATAAATTACAGCTCAACTTCCCAGGAGGTGCTCCCACCACGGCGCTGTGGGCTTTGTGTGATCACCACACTGAGATGAGCAAGTCACCAAGTGGAGACCGGGCATGAAGAGCAAGCTTGGCTGGGAGCCTGCTCCAGACCCCTCCCTCGGGGAACGTGGGGAAGGGGAGAGGAGAGGAGGGAGAGGGGAGAAGAAGGAAGGGAGGGGAGAAGGGGGAGGGGAGGAGGGGGAGGAGAGAGGGGAGGGGAAGGGGGAGGGGAGGAGGGGGAGGAGGGAGGGGAGGGGAAGGGGGAGGGGAGGAGGGGGAGGAGAGAGGGGAGGGGAAGGGGGAGGGGAGGAGGGAGGAGGGAGGGGAGGGGAGAAGGGGGAGGGGAGGAGGGTAGGGGGAAGGGGAGGAGGGAGGGGAGAAGAGGGAGGGGGAGGGAAGGGGGAGGGGAGGAGGGGAGAAGGGGGAGGGGAGGAGGGGGAGGAGAGAGGGGAGGGGAAGGGGGAGGGGAGGAGGGAGGAGGGAGGGGAGGGGAGAAGGGGGAGGGGAGGAGGGGGAGGAGAGAGGGGAGGGGAAGGGGGAGGGGGGAAAGGGAGGAGGGAGGGGAGAACTGGGGGGGAGGGGGAGAGGGGGAGGGGGGAAGGGGAGGAGGGAGGGGAGAAGAGGGAGGGGGAGGGAAGGGGGAGGGGAGGAGAGAGGGGGAGGGGAGGAGAGAGGGGGAGGGGAGGAGGGAGGGGGAAGGGGGGAAGGCTAGCAAATGAAGAGGAGTCAGGTGGGGAAGGCCTGCCCCATGTTCTAGGTGGAGGGTGGTCAGTGTCGTCCCTGACGAGCCCTGAGGACAGACAGCTGTCCCAGCCCGTCTCAGTGCAGGCAGGAGGGCCCTCCCTCACGTCCACCTCTGGCCGTGACGAGGGCCGGCCCTTCGCCCAGGGAGGCAGCTGTCAGAGGACCGTGTGGAGCTGGGTCTGCGGCCCTGAGACCCGGTGGCACGACCTCACCTTCAGACTTCCTGGAAAAGACCCTGTGCGTGGGGCTGAGAATCCACACAGGAGATGCTCTTGGCCCCGTCCAACCTGGGCTAGGAAGTGGAAGGGGCTTGTCTAACCAGACCTGGCTTCTTCTGGAACCGACATCTGACGTGGGGCTGTCGCTCCCTCCGCCTCGCTGCCCCGGGGAGCAGGTGGCCTCTGACTCGGGCGGCAGGTTGCCCCGACGGTCCCTGAGCACGGCTCTTGGAGCAGTTTCCGATGACACTGTTGCGTCGGGTCTTCCTCAGAGCTCAGAAGACCGTCAAGTCAAGAACCCCAGCCTGCCAGGACACCTTGCTGGGCCCTGCGGCCCCTCAGCCGCTCAAGACAGAGAGAGGACCAGCAAGGTCCTCTGCCTTCGGGGAGGGTCTGGTCTGGAGACACGTCCAGAATTGGAGGGGCCTGAACCTCAGAATTTCTGCTGAGAGGTGAGGTGGTGAGGCAGGCACCACCGTCCCCCTTCCCGACAACTTCTTCCCAAAGCTGTGAGGCAGAGAGGGCGTCTTACTCCTCCAGCTCCGTGTGTATGCGGCTGCCCCTGAGGCTGTACCTGGGATCAGTTTAAGGAGCACTCATTGGCCACCAGCTGTATGCACCTTGCTAGAGCTCAGAGCTAAGCAGGAGGCTGCCTGTCCTGAAGGCTTATGTCCTGGTAGGAGAGGCAGACCCAGGGCCCTAATGCCGGCACCGCGTGGACGGGGCTCCACAAGGGGTGAGCAGCCAGAGCTGTGGGGAAAGCCCGCAGCGGTGCACCGCCTGGCGGGGTGGCGTGGGGCAGAGGGAAAGAGGCGACATGGGAGGTAGGGAGGAGGTGAGGGTGCTGCAGGTCAGCTGGGCGACGGGTGTTTTCCCGCTGATTGAGCCAGAGGGGCCAAGTTTGGGGACACTTAAGATTCAGACCAGTGCTTCCCATCCCAGGTTGGAATGCGGACCCTAAAGCATCTCCGTTTTCCTGCATAAATTCGGGAAGAGTCTGAGAGACGGGCCTGGCACTCATCCAACACACCCCAGTTTCTCCCTGGGCCTCCGGCAGCCTTTGTCTCGAGCCTCTCTGGGGGCTCAGATAGTAAAGAGTCTGCCTTCAACACAAGAGACCCTAGTTCGATCCCTGGGTGGGGAAGATCCCCTGGAGGAGGAAATGGCAACCCACTCCAATATTCTTGCCTGAAAAATCCTGTGGACAGAGGAGCCTGATGGGCTACAGTCTAAAGGGTCACAAAAACTCTACGCCATGAGCAACTAAAGCATTCATACACTCCCTGGGGGCCGGGCCAGGGGCCAGAGCTCCAGCCAGGGGACCCCGGACGCTGTGCAGAGAGCAGGTTCCCGCCTCACCCCTGAGATACCACCCATCCTGGACTGCGTAGGAGGGCAAAGCCAAGCTGCTGTTACAGTAAGGCCACCACAACGCTGGGGTTGCTAACACAGCTCTTAGGTTACGTAACTGTGCTTCAGCCAGGAGTGGGAAAGACTGGGAGGAGGATGGGGGAGCAGGGAGACCCCAAACCTCAGCTCTGCCCCTCTCCTGCGTGTCCAGCGTCCGTGCCGGGCACCTGCCATGGACCTGCAAGCACACGGCAGGGGGCCGACGTGCACTGCCCGCCCGGATGCAGGAAGGACACGCTCTCTGGACCCACGGAGGTCGGGGTGGAGGCAGCCTGTCTGTGGGCTGAGGATGGGGCGCCAGGCTTAATGGGCGGGGGGCTCCAAGGGCTGCAGCCCTGTCCCCGAGATGGGGTCAGACTCCAGTGGAACCGCTGCCCATGAGCGCGGCCCTGGCACACGCCCAGGGCACAGCGATGCTGACTCTAGCACAGCCTGCTCCGGGGTGTCCGCTGCCCCCGCAGCTCCTTCCAGCTCCCCGCCCGGCTCCCCATCAGCGCAGAGGACATTTAACAGCAGGGTGTTCAAAGCGCTCTCGCAGGCAAGCCCGTGCTGCAGGGCTGTGACTGGGGCTGGCAGGAGAGGCGCTAAAAATACTCCTGGAGGAGCGGAGTGGAGCCGAGCACGGAGCTCCCACCGCGCTGGGAGCGGGGTGGCCAATTACGGGGGCGGGGGTGGAGTGGGGGCGCGGCAGGGTTGCCTGCGGGGAGGGCGGGCTCCGCGTTCCCCGCAGAAGGAGGACCAGGGTCGTGGCCTGGAGCGCGCTGCCCCGCGGGTGTGGACATCATTTCCAAACGTGGCAGAGGACCCGGCCTCAGCAACAGCAGGGCCGCCCTTCAGCAGACACACACACGGAGCCAGGCTTCAGAGCCTGTGGTCCCCTGAGCGGCGGGGGAGATCTGCTCCTTCACAAGCAGCAGCCATGGGTGGGCTCTTCTCCGGAAAAATCACACTGGTTCAGGTCGGCTGCTCCCTCCCCACTCTCACCCAGGGCTCGGGACAGCGGGGCTGAAACCACGGCCGCCGGCGCCCGCTCCAGGCCCTGTCTCGTCTTCCTCCACGCAGGCCAGGGTCGCCGCCTGCCTCCTGCGCCCAGGGTCCAGGGGCTCCCCCCGCCTCACCCGCACTCAGGCGCCGTCTGTCCTGCTGTGTCCCAGCCTGGAAGCACGCGAAGGCGTCCAGCCTGCCCCGAGCTATTCCCACCGCGTCTGTGGCTTCTCCTTGGTCTTGTTTACCTGGGTTTTGTAACTCAAGTAGCACGAACTTCTGTTTTCTAAGAACGGCTGTGAAACTAACACATCCCTTCCTGAGTTTGGGGACCGGCATTTAGTGAATGAATCATAAAGTCGGGTGTGTGTGTGCGTGTGTGTGTGCGCGCGCGTGTGTACGTGTGTGCATGTGCGCACGCACGCATGTGTGCGTGTGTGTGTGCGAGCAGGCGTGTGTGTGCGCGCGCGCGTGTGTGTGTGCGCGTGCACGCGTGCTCAGTCGTGTCCAACTCTTTGGGACCCCATGGACTATAGCCTGCCAGGCTCCTCTCTCCATGGGATTATCCGGGCAGGAATACTGGAGTGGGTTGCCATCTTCTTCCCCAGGAGCTCTTCCCAACTCAGGGATCGAATCTGCATCTCGTGCGCTGGCAGGCGGATTCTTCATCATCGTGCCACCGGGAAACAGCATAAAGTCCGATAGGGCTAACAGACAACACACAGGTAGGCCATACCGTTACCGAGACCATGTCGGATGTGAGGGTTCCCCACTGAAAAACACCCCGTGTGCTCCTTGTAAACAGTGTCTCACCAGGAGAAAAAGGACGTGATTTGACAAGAGTGTGAACAGCTGGTGCCTATGAGTTGGGAGGGCTCCAGCCGGGGCGAGGGCTCCAGCCGGGGCCCGGGCTCCGCCTGAAAATTGCTCTGTTCACCCTCTCTCAGCGCAGGTCCTGGGGAAATCTGAAGAGGACCAAGACAGGCATGACTGATGACAAAGTCAAGACCCAAATCCTCAAGACAGGCGGGAGCCCTGGCCTGGACCCTGGAGGGCTGAGCGCCTTGCAAGAGAAGATATATGGTCCTCCTCGCTGCTTGGCACTCAGGGATGGTGCGGCGGTGGCTGGAACCCAGTGGATGTGGGTTCATAGACAAAGACGCTGGGTGGGTTCACAGACAAGGACGCGTAGGCACGGATGCTGGGTGGATTCACAGACAAAAGTGTGTAGGCACGGATGCTGGGTGGGTTCACAGACAAGGACGTGTAGGCACAGATGCTGGGTGGATTCACAGACAAACACACGTAGGCACGGATGCATGTATGTAGATGTATTTTGTGGGTGCCCGGACCACGGACACAGGCCCGCTCTGCATCAGGGCTCTCCCCACCCCACCAAGAGCCAGTTGTAAGGCATTTACCAAGTATGCCTCGACTGAAAGCCTTCTGTATCCTTAATTCAAGTGAGCTGTTTTACCGCCTCTGGCTCTCACTTGAAACTCCTGGAGGATGGCCGGTCCCACAGCTGCCCTCGGGCTCTGACCCGTGTGCTGTGCCTCGCCTTGTCCCTGCAGGTCTGCTGAAGTCACCACATGTCAGGCAGCTCTGGAGCAAGGCCGCCCTCCCGGTGGGGGAAGGGTGACCCCACTTCTCCCCCTGCCCCCCAAGTCACCCCTGACACTCTGAACCCAGTGCCGCACCTTATTCCTCCCGAAGGACTTCCCGCTGCTGCTCTGGAATGTTCCGTCACTTATCAGCTTTATGGCCTTGACAGTCTTGTAACCTTTACGTGCCTCATCAGAATAATGGCTTATAAACGTGAATAATAACACTAACTTGAAATTATGGTTGAGAGAGAGAAACTGCACACGAACATGAAGATTATTTGTGTTTAGTGGCTACCTGTGGTTTTTAGAGCTGATAGTCAATTTCCCATAAAAACACATCAGAATGTCACGGAAAATTCAAAGGCGAGAGATAGAGTAAATAAAATACAGTTCTAGATTATGAGAAATGAAGCTGATCTGGAAAGCCATTAGCTGTTTAGACCTTGACAAAATGGGGTGGCGTCTGTCTTAGTTCCTGTGGAAATGATTTACAGATACACGTAGAGACAGTTTATCTGGTGGACCCAGCCAGGGGGTTTGCTAGCACCTGCAGTACGGGTATTGCAGGGTTTGGACTGGCCTTGACTCTCCAGGGCTGTGCTGACTGTCGTGACGGTGGTGATGACCCCAGCTGACCTTATTAAGCATCTTCTCTGTAAGCCACGGACCACAGGCACTCTGACCCCTCCTTTCTGTGCATTTTCTCATTTAATGGTCATAACTTACTCTAATTGCTGCGTAATAAGCAGTTTGCCTGGTTGTGTCCCAGGTGCCTGGGGATAACATTTAAGCTGCTGCAAACTGATACTTTTGAACTGTGGTGTTGGAGAAGACTCCTGAGAGTCCCTTGGACTGCAAGGAAATCCAGCCAGTCCATCCTAAAGGAGATCAGTCCTGGGTGTTCATTGGAAGGACTGATGCTGAAGCTGAAACTCCAATACTTTGGCCACCTCATGCAAAGAACTAACTCATTTGAAAAGACCCTGATGCTGGGAAAGATTGAGGGCAGGAGGAGAAGGGGATGACAGAGGACGAGATGGTTGGATGGCATCACCGACTCAATGGACATGAGTTTGGGTGAACTCCGGGAGTTGGTGATGGACAGGGAGGCCTGGCGTGCTGCAGTTCATGGGGTTTCAAAGAGTCAGACACGACTGAGCGACTGAACTGACTGAATTTCCCTGGAGACGCAAGTGTCTCTGTTCCACACAGTGGCCCCTGGAGAGTTTGCGCTGAGGAGGTGCTCAGAGTGGGGCGGCCATGCCAGCAAGGCTGACCGCATGGGGTCAGCCTGCCCTCTGACCTCCACGAGAGGCGTGAGACTGAGATGGCATTCAGTCTGTGCAGAGACCAGTCCACACGTCATGAGGGTGGGTGGTGCCCCTGGCTCTGCGGGAGAGGGCCTGGCCCTGGGGCCACCCAGACCTCCCCGGTGCCTCTGCCTTTGGTGGACCCCGACTCGTGTCCCGGAAAACAGAACTGTAACCGTAGATAGAGTGCTTTGCTGGTTCTGAGTAAGTCTGTGAATCGCTGCTCCCAAGGAGGCCACGGGCGCCCTGGGATTCACAGCCCGTGGTCCGAAGTGGGGCAGACTGAGGCTCAAGCCTGGGGTGTGGGCAGCACCTTGGTGACACCTCTGCCTTCAAGCTGCATGGCTGGCCGCTGCCTCCGGGCCAGGACACACTGCTGCCCACCCAGTGGGGCCCCCAGGCTGATGAGAAAGCTGCGATCCGGAGAGACCAGGCAGCAAGCACCAGACTGGCTTTGAGTTGGTGACACGGCTGACCCGCGTCCACACTGCGGGGACCTGAGTCTCCGGGGAAACGGCGTTTCCTCTGCACCACGCCTGGCCATGCAGACCAGGAACATGATGAAAATGGAGGGCTGCCCGCGGAGAGCCTCCCAGCCGTGGGAGCAGATGTGCTTGCTGGGGGATCACGGGTCTCCTCAGCGTACTGCGCAGGGGTCACGGGCCACAGTGGATGCCGTCTCCCACCTCGGCCCCAGTGATAAAGACGGGGGTCTCGGGGTCCTGGGAATGTCAAGAAAAGGAAACACGTGGCTGGCGGGCAGAGGTGGCCTGTCTGCCATGAGGAGGTTTTGCTTTCCCCTTTTCTGTGCCCACCAGTGTGTCCTGAGCCGCCTGCGGCCATGTGTGGCGTCCTCGTGTGTGGCGGCCGCGTGTGGGCCGAGTGCCAGCCTTTGCTTATTTTCACTCACGCCCTGTGGGTTTCGGCAGATGCACACGCTGAGCTTTAACTCACAGTGTGCCCCCGGATGTGACTGGTGTGTTTTAACCCAGGGACTGCGCAGAAACACCGCCTCAGCGGGATCTGCCGGCTCTTGAACCATCTATTAGGCCCTGAGAACCTGATATTAAGCTGCTCTTTGAGTCTCATCCAGGCGTAATGCGTGGCAAGGCTGAAAGGCTCGTGCGGGGCAAGGCTGTACAGGGTGTAATCACAGCCATTCCCAAGCATCGGGCAGCCAGGCCTGCAGTCCACGCCGCTGGCCGCAGGCAGCTCGCCGGAAGGTCCGAGGGGACCCCAGCCTGGCCTTCAGAGCTTGGCCACGGCAGAGGGACCTGTGGCCAGCCGTTCCCGTGGGGGACCGGGTGCTGGCCCCCAGGAGGGGCCCCTGCTCAGGGTTGGTTGGAAAAGTCAGTGTATTTTGGGGACACTGTTGCCACTTGCAGCCCCTCCCAGGCGGTGCCTGCAAGAAGGAGCCCTTGACCCCCACCTCCCTTGAGATCTGGACTCCCGGGTCCCGGCCCCCAGGGCCTCCAGTCACTGCCTGGTCCTTCCCTTGGGACTGCAGCCCCAGCCTGCTCTCTGGAAACTGTGGGAAGGCCCAGGAAGTTTTGGTCGTGGAGGGCGAGATGCTCCCCCGGATAGCAGGAATGGACCAGGCAGAGGGTGGCTTTGCTTCTGCTATCTTCATGGGAAAACCCAGGCCGAGGGCCCCTGAATCTGTGATGGGACTTGGCCTGGGGTGGGCACCTGCGGGCTGAACTTGATGGCCCCCCGGGGGCACAGGGCACAGCCTGTGACCCTTTCCGAGCGGCACTGCAGACGGCAGTGACTCGTCAGCTCCTGCTCGGAGGAGGGCGTCTCTCTAGTTGACTGTCGGCCAGACCCCTTCCCACGTGCCACTGACCAGGAAAGCTGAAGATTTCTGAGGGCCAGGCTGATGGGGGGGGGGGGGTCGGAAAAGGTGTGTTTTTAAATAACGTATCCAAGAGGGGTGGAATTAAAAAGCAAGCCCTAATCGTAGCTCTGGATTTAACCAATTAGGGATAGCCCCGTAATAGGGACGGTGGCATTCGGGCAGATCACTCAGCGTGACAGGTGCAGACCTCCCAGTGACTGGCGGGACGGCGGGTGCAGGCCTGGCGGGCCCGCGTCACCAGGGTGGGATGGTCACGGGTTTTATTACGCTTGCGGTGTTTGCTCACATAGCAATCGCCCTTGACCCCAAACTGAACCTCACCTATGCCACCTTCTCTGCGCGATCATCCTTTTCCATGCAGAACGGGACGCGAGCGTTTGCACGTTCCCACCTGCCTCTGTCAGCGGCCGTCCAAGCCGATGCCTGCACCTGGATGCTGACCTCCTGTGTGCAGCAGGACTTCCGTAGGGGCAGCTGAAGCCCCCCGGGACTGAGTCCCACGGTGCATAGCTCTCAGGTTGATCTCTCAGGCCTGCATCCCAAGGTTCCCCCAGAGTTTTCAGTGACCCTCATGAGCAGCCATGGGTCCAGAGTTCTCGAATGATCCAGCAGATGGGGTGCAGGGCCCTGGTCAGACGCAGATCAGCCACCTGCTGCCAGCTCTGGGTCTTGTGATTAGCGGGGGTTTGTCCAGAGCTTGCCACACAGAAGCCAGCTCTCTCCTGTCAGAAACTGTCTAGCTGTCAGTTTTAAATCCAGCAAGCGTATCTATGGGAATTGCCTTTTTGTACGCCTGTTTGACTTTTGTGATGCACTTTTTATGTCATTTGAAATGTGGGCTTGTGGTGGTGGTGAGTGGTTTAGTCAATGGTGTTTGACTCTCTTGCGACTGCATGAGCTATAGCCCGCCAGGCTCCCCTGTCCGTGGGTTCTCCAGGCAACAGTACTGGAGTGGGCTGCCATTTCCTCCAGGGGAGTTTCCCAACCCAGGGATTGAACGCGGGTCTCCTGGTTACAGGCCGCCTCTTTAGCAGCTGAGCCACCAGGGAAGCCCCAGCGTGTGGGCTTAAGGGAGACGCATCTTGACACTTCAGAATTAGTTTCCGCCTCCAAGGCCCTGGCGTGCCCAGACTCCCATACCCACCTGGTCCTCCTGCTGAGGTTCCCAGAGGCTCCGAGAAGTGAGGGCTTTGCCCCGAGGCGCCCCGCTGGCAGATTCCAGCGCCGCCAACTCACCCCACGCCTCCCCGGGCGGAGCCGGCCCTGGAGCCGGGCCTGAGTCCCACGGTGCGCAGCTCTCAGGCCGATCAGCTCTTGCTCTGCCAGGATGTGTGGGAGAAGCTTCCCTAGGCTGTTGCTGCCCGACATGGACCGCTCCCCCCTCTCGTGGGGTCTCGCGGCTCTCCCCCCGGAGCAGCCCCGGCCCCAGGCTGCCTCCACCTCCATGCCCCTGCCTCCGCACTGCCCTGGGCGGTCAGCCAGCCCCGTGGCTCTGTCCTTCCTTCAGTCTGTGCTCGCATCCACGCTCCCCTCCGCCTCCACAGAGCGATCCTCCACACCCCGCCGGGCCTTGCTGCTCCCTCGCGGACTCCTGGGAGGGCCGCCTGCCCTGGGGACGCCCCGTGTGGACACTGCAGAGCTGATGGTTCCGACCCAACCAGACCCCGGAGCTTCCCCGCTCCCCTCCTCTAACCTCTTACCCCTGACAGTCCCTGCGTGCTGGCCCCCGAGTTCCCCTTGCAGGCAGCTTCTCAGCCTCCTTGCTCCTGCTGTAGACGGGGGTCCCTGGTGCCTCCCAGGGCCCCGTCTGGCCCTGACCACAGGCTTGGTTACGCGTGTCCCAGGCGAGGCCGTGTGCAGGCACCCTGGTGTGCACACGGGCGGCTCAGACAGTGGCCTACTTTCCACCTGCAGGGGGAGGGGGAGGGGCCGAGGGGCGGCACCACTGCCAGGAGGGCACAGTCACCGCTGCTGCTTCCCATCGAGGAACCAGGCCCAGCGCGGGCAGGGCCCTGCCCAGGGAGCTAGGGCATGCCCCTCAGACCCCAGGACCTGCTCCAGACGTTAGCGCCGGGGACGCAGGGCACGGCTGTCGCCACGCGCTGGTCTCAGTGTCCAGGCGGGCCCTGGGCCTGGGCACCAGACTCTCACTGACTCAGCCCACCTGGTCTCGCGGCCCCAGAGAGGGCCTGCTTCCACCAACTTCACTGTTCACCCGTCATGCTCCCCTTGGCCTCCTGCAGATTCCAGAGGCTGAAGGGCGTGGGTTTGTATGAGAAGCAGAAATGCAAGCCGGGAGAGCCCTGCCCTGCAAGAAGGGGCTCTAAACAAGCTCTTTCCACAGGCAGCTCAGCTCGCAGGAGCCTGACCCCTCGCCTATGCACCTAAAATAACGCCCCTCATTAGCACATTCAAAGCAGCAGCTCCAAACCACCCAGGACCAGCTGAAGGCCAGGCTGGTGGTGGGGCCTGAGGTGGCCTTCCTGCCTGCTGGCTCCTGGGAGACGATGACCAGCTTTCTCCCCAAGGCGAGGGCTGCCCTCCACAGCGAGAGGGTGTTCTTACTCTAATTATGCTGGTAATTAAGCCTCAGGTCTTAGAATTTCGACCGAGGAGCTCCGGCCTCTGGGGAATCGTGTGGGATGAGCGGGCCTGAAGCCCCGCTGTGGCTTGTGCCTGCTCGGGGCTCCCGGGGAGGGTTTGTGCACTGATGCGCTTGCTTCGTCCTGCCTCGTAAACTGCTGGCGTCCCTGGGCTCTGTGCAGCGTGCACACTGCAGCCTGGGGCTGGCCCCTCGCCCTCACGGACTGAGCTGGCAGCCTGCAAGTGCTGACTCCTCTTTATCCAACGGGTGCCTGCATCCGAGGAATGCACGCAGCCGAGACCCTGAGTGGGCTCCGTGGGTGGGCTTTGTTTGGAGGTTCTGCTCCCCTGTGTGCCTTAGATTTGGCAGCAAATCCTTTCATATCAAAATTTTCAAAAATAAAATGAGCCGGGTAATCTGGCTGGTTGAGAAAGTGGTTTCTACAAAGTGAATCACAGCGTTGAGTAAAGGCCGGAGAAAGCCCTCTCAGTCCTTGCATGTTTCACCAGAACAACTTAGTCTGTGTGGAGGGTTGAGTCTAAATGGGCTTCCCAGGCTGTGAACACACTGCGGGGCGGCCTGGGCATAGAGATCCAACCTGCTGCCAGCACCGATAGAGCATCCACTGGGCACATCCTGCACGCTCGGTGCTGTGCGGGCACCTTGGGGACGGACATGGCAGTGGCACGGACCCCCCAGAGGTGGCGCAGGTGCCCACACCTGCTCCTCGAATAGCAGGATGCCGGTGTCCACACTGTAAGCCAGCACAACCTGGGCTCGGGGATGACGGAGACGGAGGCCCTGTCCCAGACCCGGGGGGTCACCAGGGGCCACCTGTCTGCCTTGCTCCAACTGACCTCCTGCTTCACTTCCAAGTCCGTATCACATTTTAAAGAGTAATTCTTATTTAAGATTATAACATCATACACTATTTCCTGAAAGGTCTAAGCTATATAAGGCTGTCTGGCCAAACGTTTTAAGAGAAATAAAGACTTCCGAAACAGCGTCTGGACTGCAGGGATGAACAGCATGACCATAGCTGGGAAAATAGACCGGAAACTCAGAACCACAACCATTCAAACGAAGGGCAGTGGCCGAATCCCCAACAGAACAGCGGGGGCAGCCGGCCACTCAGCAAAGACGGGGAGAAGTGCTGGCTCCAGGAGCTCAAGGGAGCTGCTGTCTAGCGGCCGCGGCCAAGGAGCTGACTGAGCAAAGGCCTCAGTGGCCACGTGGGACGTGCAACGCAGGCTTGACAGGATTAACTCAGGGAATGCACTGAACAAACAGCGACATTAGCAGACTCTGAGGGGAGAGAATCTGACGTCTGGAATTGACATGTTGTGTTACATCGCACGTCCAATTTTCAGCAAAAAATTGTGAGACATGCAGAAAATGAAAATGTATGGCTGATACGTGGGGGAAAGTAGTCAACAGAAGCTGTCCCTGAGAAGAAGCACAGACATTGGGCTTTCCAGACAAAGGCTTTAAACCAGCTGTTTAAAATATGTTCAATGAACTAAAGAAAAATATAAGAACAATGTCTTAAAAAAGTCAAAAATATCATAAAGGCAGAAAATTATTTTAAAAGGAACCAAATAGAAACTATGGAGTTGAAAAGTACAATAATTAAGATAAGAATTTCATTATAAGAGCTTAACAGTAGATAGATTAGAGCAGGCATGAGTCTGTGAACTGAGAGATGTACCAGCTGAAATGATCCATTCTGAAAAATAGAGGAGAAAGGAAGAAGACAAGTAAGAGCGCCTCAGAAAGCTCACAGAGGCCGCTGACACACACGTGGCCTCTGAGGCGAGTCTCAGAAAGAGGGAAGTGGAAGGCGGCAGGAAGAATATTTGAAGAAATAATGTCAAAACCTTCCCAGTCAGAATGGAAACATTAATCCATACACCCAAGGAGCTCATCAGATTCCAAGTGAGGTAAACTCAGAGACTCGCAGCCCAACACACACCCTGCACAAGGGCAGAATTGTGACGGTCACACATCACACAGAAGGACCGTCCTGAGGCGACCGCTGGCTTCTCATCAGAAACCACGGGGCCAGAGGCAGCGAGAGCTCTAACCGCCAACAGAAACAGAAGCGTCAGCCGGGAGCCCTGTACCCAGCAAAACTATCCTTCAAACATGGGGGCGAGAGGAACAAAAAGCTGAGAGCGTGTGTGGCTTGCAGACCTGTCCTGCAGGGACTGCTAGAAACCCTTGGACTAAAATGCAAGGATATTAGACAGCAATTCCAATCCACGCGATGGCACAGAAGCACCAGTAACGGTGACTACAGAGATAAATACATTAATGAAAGACTATAAAATCATATTTTAACTCTTTTCTCTAAATGATTTAAAGGAAAATAGCATAACTAATTACAAATCTGTGGTGATGGCAGGTATAAATACTATCTGATCAGTAATTACATAAAATATGAGTCAATTAAATGCTTTCACGTTTAAAGGCAGAAATTGGCAGATAGACAAAAATAACATGATCCAACTACAGGCTGTCGTGGCAGATAAACTTTATAGACAAAGACGTATATAAGCTGAAAGCAAGAAGACAGAAAAAGGTACACCACGGAAACACTCACCAAAAGAGCAGTGGGCTGGCTACGCTAATATCAGACCAAAGAGGCTTTAGGGTTCCAGCTGCTCCTGGACATAGAGTAGGGCATTTTATAATGATGGGAGTGTGAAACTATCAAGAAGATATAAAAATTATAAACCATATACACAAAAAGCAGAATAAAAGAAAAGGAGAAACTCATAGAAGAGGGAAAAAAAGCTGACTTATCAGTAACAGTCAAAGATTCCAACATCCTCCTTTCAACAATGGACAGAGCAACGGGACACACACACCGATAAAGAAACAATAGATCTGAGCAGCACTATTAACCAGCCGGAGCTTCCTGGCCTCTGGAGCCCTGCGCCCAACTACGGCAGGACAGACGTTCTGCTCGAGTGAGCACGGAACATTCTCCTGTACAGGAAGCATGTGAGGCCACAGATTTCAGTAAAGCCTCAATACATTTAAAATAATAAAGAATGTATCCTCTGATCCCAGCGGAATGAAACTAGAAATCAGAAGCAGAAGGAAACCTGGGGGTTCACAGATAGGTAGAAACCAATCTACGCACGCTGAAATACTCAGTCTGTCAAGAAAGACACCGTAAGGGAAACCAGGAAACACCCTGAGAAGAACGAGAACAAAACAGATCCCTGAGTGTGAGCGGACTCTGTTACGCGACGCTGCTGAGGAAGCGTTTCCCAGAGTGGCTGCAGCGCTTTCCACTATCACCAGTGAAGTACAGGGTTTCAGCTTCTCCACGTCTTTGTCAACCCTTGTTATTATCTGTCTTTTTTTTAAATCACAACCACTTAGAGGGTGGAAGTGGCGTTTCACCACGGGCTTGACGTGCAGCTCTGACGAGTGATGGTGTTGAGCATGTTCGGGTGTTTATCGGCCGTTTGTGTGTCTTTGGGGAAATTCTATCCAGTTCCTTTGTTCATTCTTTAAGAAGACGATTTGTCTTTCTACTGTCGAGTTGTAAGGCGGCTTTGCATATTCGGTTGTAGACCCTTATCAGATGGAAACCTTGAAACTCTTCCCTCCCATCCTGTCGGTTATCTTTCCACTTTCTTGGCGGCGTCCTTCGGACCACAAAAGTTTGTTCTCTAGAAACAAGGCAACAATATCGAGCACTGGTGGGGACACAGAGCGGTCGGACCTGCCACACGCCGCACATGTAAGGTGGTTCTGCCCAGCTGGAAACTGGCTCGGTGGTCTCTGCATTTCTTAGACGCACCTCACCGTGTGAGCCGGCAGGCCCACGCCGAGGCACTGGTCCAGGAACAGGGAAGACATGTTTTCTGTAGGAGCTTGAACAGGGAAGACATGTTTTCTGTAGGAGCTGTACGTGAATGTCTGCTGCGGCTCTACCTTAATTCTGGAAGACGAAAGCCGGAGGCCAGGGAGGAAGGGCGAGGAGAGGTTGTGACCTCAGAGCGGTCACTCCAGGCAATTTCAAGGGTGAGGGAGCTCTTCTGTATCTCGACAGAGGTGGTGACCACAGGGCTCTATGTATCGGTCAACACTCACGTATCTTTATGCTCCAAAGACCGAATTTTTACTAAATGTACATTAAAAATAAAATTTTTTGAAAACTAAGAGAGAGAAAATTTTCAGAGATGAGCAGTGACCTAGCAATCAAGAAGCATTTCTCTCAGGCGCTCTCAGTCATTAGGGTGCTCCCCTGTCAACGGCAGTAATCGCTGTTGTTAATCTCCAAGGGCCTGCACCCCACGTATTGGCTGACCCAGAGCAGATGCCCCGGCGCTGAGTCAGTTTTCTTGTTCTTCTTGGTTGGTTTTGACCCCCATAGTTTCCTGATGGCTCCCGTGATTCCTTTCGATCTCACGGTGAACCTATGAACGAAGGAAAGTTTGCGCACCCTTCTAGCTGGAGACGACGGTGTCAGCCTGCCTTATTTATGCTGCATCTCTTGCCATCGGCTCATGTGATTGCTGTTGTTACGACACACAGTATCATGAGGTTATTTTTCTAGACGTGACGCTATCTTTACTGACTCTGTTCGGATGTGAACTATAGTGCTTTTAATTATTGTCTGAGGTATAAGGCGTCTGTAAGCTCTCATGTGACTTCTGTTTGCCAGCACTAATTAGACACTGCCTAATAACCATTTTCATATTCCTAGCGCAGTAAGCTGCATTTCACAAAGGTACAGACTGCTGTGCTCGGAGATATTTGATAAATAAGAGCGTGAACAGCAGAGCTTGGCGTGGGTCTCACTCCTGTATCTTCACTGATAGGGGCGATCATAACACCTCGGCTGTTTCCAGCTGGCAGAAGCGCTGTGCTGCCTAACCTCAACCCCCTGGTAGAAGAACTTATGCAGGGGCTGCCCGTGAGCCGCTGGGGGCCCCCCTCACCCCCTCCAGGCAGCAGGGAGAGTGCCATGATGGAAAACAGGTGTTGCTGTATCAGCTCCATTATGGCCGAAACTTTGTGACCCCTGAAGCCTGTGAGCTGCAGCTCTAACCTCCAGTGAGCGTGTCTGGAGGCTCTAGAAGCGGTGAGGTTTAGATGAGAGTGGAGCCCCATGATGGGACTCGTGTTTACAAGAGAACAAAAGCTCCTTCTCTCTCCCTCTCTCTCTTCCCCCACTGAGAAGAGGCTATGACGGACCCAGCAAGAAGGCGGTGTCTACCAGCACAGGCGAGGTTCTCACTAGGAACCGAAGGTACCGGCTCCTTGATCTTGGACTCCCAGCCCCCGGCGCCGGGCAGTGAGGGCTGCTTAAGCGTGTGGCCTGTGGTGTATGTTACATGAGCCCGAACAGACCAAGTGGACGGTGCACAGAGCGTGTGGAGGGAGGCGGGAGCCGGGTTAGCCCTCTGTCGGGAGCCGCGTTTCTGCAGGCGCGTGGACCTGAGCTGCCGTGCGGGGTGCGGAGTGTCCCCGTGGGCGCTGGGGGTGGAGGGCAGGGGGCATCCCCGGCACCCGTGAGGCTCCCGCAACAGCGCAGAGCGCAAGTATGGCCCAGAGCCGGCTGCCCCAGGAGGGTGGGCGGGCGGGCGGCTTCCTCGGCCGTGAGCTGCCCTGGGTGCTCAGCTTCCGGCTGCAGGGGAACCCGGGAACCTCGCAGGTGAACCCCAGCTTCCTCTCAGGTCAGTCTGTGGTTCCCTTTGCCTTGCTGCACTGCCCGGGGGGGGTCCCACCCCCAGGAGTGAGGAGCCCACCCTGTGGTCACCCCATGCCCTACACACATCAGACAGAATGACCTGGCCCGGCCGGGGCGACGGGCCAGACCTTGAGCCAGAGGAGTCTTGTCGGGTCTTTGAAAAGCCAAAACACGTTTTTCTGAATTTGAACCCATCACAAGCCCACCATTCCCTATGACCGTGAGCTGGGCCTCCTTCACACCGACCGTATCTCAGTCTAAGACGCCTTTCACTGTAGCAGACACAATAGTTTATGTCCTCTTCTGAATGAAACACAGATTATGACACACTGGGTTGCAGGGGACGTCTGGTTTTCATATGGACTCAGATGTAAAAAGAAACACGTCAGGACCGTCTGCAAGGGTGGCAAAGGACAGCTGTCTCTCAGGAAGGGGCATCCTTGTCTGGCTCTGATGCACTTCAAGGAAAGAACCTTTCATGGACCTGTTAGAGTGTCCCGAATGTTAAATTATGCAGATCTCACCGTCCCAAAGACCAAGGATGCCAAACAGGGCGGGAGGTGTGGGCCCTTTGCAAACGACAGAGCGCACCCCTGCCAGAGTCACGGCCTGCGTCCTCAACCCCAGGTTGCCACCACTCAGGTCAGCTCTAACGAGTCCCAAGGGACCGGACGTGGCCGGCGAGCCCAGAGGGCTTTAGCTGTTCCATTTGAAACCCGGTGGTCTCCGCGCTCCATCCAAGGCAGCTTGCTTCCTGGTCTTCCCGCCCGGCTGGCCCGCAGCCCTCCGTCCTGTCTCACCGTGGAGAGGACCCTCCCTTTAGATTCCGAGACGCAGCTCTTTGCCGCTGCCTCTGCTGCTCCAGTCCGCCTCCTGCGGCCCCCAGCCCCCTTCCCCTCCACTCCAGGCCCCAGAGCCACGGCCCTAATGCTTCCAACCCTGTCTGTTGCCGCCAAAACCTGGCTCTCCTCTGTGCTTCCATCGAGACGAGCAGCTGCCTTCTCCTCCGGCTGCTCCAGACAGGTGACCCCCTGCCCAGCTGCCTTCTCCTCCAGCCCCTGAGGCTGTGCTCCTGCCCCAGGACAGGGGAGGCCCGTATCCTTCGCCCAACCAACCAAATCAGAGAACAGCGCCCTTGGCCTTTCTGTTTCCTGCATCCCACGTGAAGCTGCCCAACTACGCTGTGAACGTGAGCACCTCAATGGCTCTCTAACGCAGAGACAGGCCCAGGAACTCCCTGAAACTGTAGGTCCTCTGACTGACTATGATGTAGGTTTCTGCAAGCATGCGGTTGTGCGTTTGCGTCTGCATGTGAGCACAGATTTCTTTCTGATGAGAGGACATTCTAGGGGAGTTTTTGGTAGATTAGACAGATCGCTGAAGGACTCATAACCATGCTTTAACATTTGGACCATGTATCACTGGGTCAGCCTTGCTTACACAGAAGCAATTATCATCTATCACCACTTAGCATTTTCTCTGACTCTGTGGATGCTTTTCCTTGGCGGGAATCCCTTTCAGTGCTCATGCATCTTTGCTGGCTCCTCCCTCGCGGTGGTGTTGTGTGTTCTCTGGGTCCCCTGTCCCCTCGCAGACGTAACTGTCACCTTCTCGGGGTGCAAAGCACCAGACACCGTCTGCCTAGAAAGGTCATAACGCACAGAGAGGACGGAAGTTGTAGTGTACCATTTCTACAGCTGCAAAAAAACAAACCAAACCCAAAGTAAGCCTGTTGATCAGGCTGGAAAATCAATAGCTATCCGTGTAAAGTTGCCCAAAAAAGAGAAAACGCGTATTGAACCGAAGAGAAAGCAGGCTGGAGTGTGACGAAAACGGAGGCTTTAAGGTGACGACTCTGCTGCTTTTCAGCGGTGCCACTGAGGGTCTCAGAGGTGGTGTTGCCTTCTCGGGAGTTTCGGCTTGTCTTCGACCTGCGGTTCCCAGTCCGTCCGGCCGCGAGCGAGTGATGGGGTGGACGTGTCAGAAGCAAACGTCCCGAGGCTCCAGCCTCACTGGGCTCAGGAGAAGGCAGGAGGCGGGGCCGCTGGGCACGCTCTGTCTCCCTGTCCTCTCCGTTGGCTCAGGCTCTGACTGCCTTCCCTGGAAGTGCCTGAACGTCCCTGCCCGGTGCTGAGGGATCCATCCTCAGTCTGCTGTGGCCAGAGGCGGAGGGCAGATGGGAGGCAAGCAGGACTTGACACGCAACCTCCTGCTTCTCTGCCCCTGCCAAGGAGAGCATGCCCGGGCAGCCAAGAGACCCGAGGACAGGCAGGGTGCCCCTGCAATGAAGAGCCAGCCCCGCTGAACCCAGACCAGACTCGCCCATCCCCGCCCAGGCTGAACACTCACAGCAGGGCTGGTGAGGCTGCAAAGGCAGACAGGACTCAATGTTGCCGTCTGCAGGCAGAATCCCTCCTCTCGGGGCAGAGGGTGGGGCTCAGTCTTTGCGCTGACAACCGTCAACTGATGGGGCAAGGCCCACCATGTTGGCGAGTGTAATCGCCTTTATTTAAAGTCAGCTGATTGTAGACGCTGGCTGTGCCTACAAAATGCCTTCACAGTAGCACCCAGATTTGTGCTTGATTGAACAGCTGGGTACCAGGGCCCAGCCAACCATTGTAAGACAAACCATCACAGTGAGTGAAATGATTGCTGCTTGAAGCCCCTGGGATTCGGGCTGGTTTGTTACTCAGCACTGTGGGACCAACAGCTGACTGACACCTGAGACGGAAACGTGTCGGAGCTGAGGGCTGGCGGCTTGTCATCACTGCCTGATGCACGACTGGGAATTCGATGCTCGGTTGGTGCATTTTGGGTCCCTGGTCTGCTATCAGCACACAGACCAGATAAAATAAGTGCCACACCACGAAGCGGAATGGATAGCAGGGATCAGTCATTCACAGAGGTGATGACAAACGGCCCTTCATAACAATTATCTAGTTAAAACACCATTAACAATTAATGACATACATCACAGACTTACTGAACCCATTAAAGACTAATTTACTGGCTATAAAAATATGGCATTAAGAATTTATGGATCATTACCTTTTATTCTGGAATGAAATATTGCTGATGGAAACTCTTAGAAACTGTTGGAAACAATTACTCATTAAAGCCACATGAAATTAAATGATACGGCTTAGCAAAAAAAGAAAGAAAAGAATCCAAGCAAAGTTTGAAAATGTTTTTTTGAGGAGAAGCACTAACTTTGCGTGACACTGAATGGGTAAAGATTATATTTTCAAACAAGATTAAGATCTACAATTAAAGAATTCAAACGAAGTAATTTTAATATGCAGTAAAATCTTCTTTTTGGAAAAATGTATTAGATCATGACTGATAAAAATTCCGATCATGATTAATCACTGCCAGGTATTTTGGAACACTATTAAGGAGAGTGTAACAATGTTAAAATTAATTAACTAATTCCGCTAAAGGATTTTAAAATATAATACGAAGTAACAGCTGTTGCAGCTTTAAAAATGATTATTTCTTCTCCGCCCTGCAACCAAAATTTGTCCGTCAGAAATCAACCTAATGTCATTGCAATTTCCAATTTATTACTCTGTAATGAGACCAGCTTAATAGGGATGAGCCCCTTGTTTTCTAAGAGACCAGATGCGCGCCTGCAAATTTCCAGCCTGGGACACACGGCACACTCCTGCTTCTGCTTAACGCGTGGCTCTCGGGTCTGGTCGGAGGGACACAGGCCACGCAGCTACTCTGCCCTGGTGTTCAGAGTCTGGTGCTGGAGAGTGGCCAGGCACAACCGGCCCAAACTGTCTGTCAGCTCAGTGTTGGGGGATGTCCCTGCTGGTCCAGTGACTAAGACTCCACCTCCCACTGCAGGGGCCAGGGTTGGATCCCTGGTCAGGGAATGAGACCCCACACACCGCAGCCAAGCCTGTGTGCCAGAACCGGAGATGCCTGCATGCCGCAGGGAAGACCCAGGGCAGCCAGCAAGTAAATGATCACAGTCAGCAAAGAAAAGTGCTGAGATGAGAGTCAATTTCTCTATCAGTGAAATCAGAATTGTAAGCTGTGAGAGACGGAAAAGATCAGGTCCAGAGCTCCTGATTTATAAAGACACTGAATCTCAGAGAAGGTAAGTGACCGGCCCGGGGCCACACAGCCTTCGCTGGCAGGAGCAGAATGAAAATCACGTCTGCGGAGTCCCTGTCTGGCGTCCCCATCAGAAGCACTGTCTCCGGGCATCCACGTGGAGGAGATGCTCCGCGGCCCCTCCGGACGAGCGCTGCCGGCTTCCAGACGTTCTCAAGGATAAAGCGCCTCTCCTGAGGGCTTTTGGCTGCTCGTGGTGCTGAGCACTTCTTGTATTGCTACTTAACAAAATTTTTTAAGCTTCTTACTGGCAAGTGACTGAAACAATTATTGGGTACAGAAGTGGCAGAAAGTTTCCCCGCCAAGCACACAGGATCCTCTGCACCCCTGCCAGATGGCGGAGGCCTCTGCAGGCCGACTGCGGTCTCTTCCAGGAGGCGGGCAACTGTAGGGTCCCAGAGAGCAGCCTTCATTGGGACATCCAGGCTAGCCGCTTCCAGACCCTCTTGCCATGGGTAAAACGGGCCATGTTCTCGGTCTCCAGACTGGTGCTGTCAGTGGGATGACCCCAAAGAGACTCACAAAATTAAGATGCATCAACTCTGTTGGAGTTCAGTCGCTTAGTCGTGTCCTACTCTCTGCAACCCCATGGACTGCAGCGCGCCAGGCTTTCCTGTCCTTCAGTGCCTCCCGGAGCTTGCTCAAACTCATGTCCATCGAGTCGGTGATGCCATCCTACCATCTCATCCTCTGTCGTCCCCTTCTCCTCCCCTCTTCAATCTTTCCCATCATCAGGGTCTTTTCCTATAAGTCGACTCTTTGCATCAGGTGGCCCAAGTATTGGAGCTTCAGCTTCAGCATCAGTCCTTCCAATGAACATTTAGGACTGATTTCCTTTAGGATTGACTAGGTTCATCTCCTTGCAGTCCAAGGGACTCTCAAGAGTCTTCTTCAACACGACAGTTCAGAAGCATGAACTTTGGCTCCTTACGAATCAGTTTTAGTATAGCATTTCTTAACATTTTCAGACATTAGGCACTAAATGAAAGCCGATGTTCATACCACCTCACAGGCTGTCCGGGCTGCTGGGGTGAGGGGGTGGCTCTTTCTTTCCCGCCTTTGTTTTCTGCATAGAGCGCAGGCTGCCCACGATCCATCCTCCTTCAAGACTCTGCACAAACTTGGCAACAAAGAAGTAAATTTTCTTCCAGAGATGGAGCCATTTGTTTTCGCTTGGCTTTAATATTTTCTAAACCCAGCTGTGATTATTAATATATATCCTTGCCTTGGAGCTTTCATTCTAGTTGCGGAAATAAATACGTGCCAAACCATAAAAACAGCCCAGTAAAAAAAAAATCTGATAAATGTATAGCTGGTCTGAGAGGAATTATTGCTATACACATATTATATATTACAACGTGCACCCAAACTAATTTATACCCAGAGGGTGATTAACTGTGTTTTCTGCGAAACAGAGACTCCAATTCTGTATCTTCCAAAACGTCGTCCAGTGACACGGGTTGCGTCGTGTCCCCAGGGCACCTTTCAGCCAATCCGTTTCTGGGGACTGGTGGTTGAGATGGCCTCGTGGATGACGCTAGGAGATGAGCTGTGAGAGCTCTTCTCCGTGTCCCGGGGGCCGCTCAGCGGACACGGTGGGTGTCGGGCCTGTGAACTCTGCGGAGGCAAGAACTCCTGCCCCAACGGGGAGGCATGCGACTCAGGCTCGCCTGACTGTGGGCCACACCAGATCCCCGGGAGAGCATGCCACAGCGCCGTGACGGGCTTCTCTGCCCTCCAGGGTGTGCCCTCCGGGAGACGGACGGCCAGCAGACCGGACTCCTGCGACGGGCGCCCCGCCTCCCGCGCCCAGCTCACCCCCAGGGCCCGCAGCGGGGCGCCACGCATCTGCGCTCTCAGGCCCTGTAACGTCTGGGATTCAAGCCAGTGCCCGAATAATGTGCGAAGCTGGACGTCCGCAGCCCGGACCATCACCCAGAACCGGCCTGCTCGCCTCCAGGAAGGCCCCTCAGAGCGCAGACTCGCCTCGCGGGGAGCTGGGCCCGGCCCTGGAGTCGCCGGGGCCCAGCCAGCCCTGAGCGGGTCTCAGCTGTGCTGGGGCGGGGCCTGCCCCTCCCTCTCTAGACGCTCTGCTCGCCTCTGATTTTATACGTTGTCCAAGACCCCAAGGTGCTCAGTGTCTCAGGAACAGAAACATCCTTCCTTCCCCAGCTCCTGGTCCTCAGTAAGCCCCAAACAACGGGCCCAGACGTTCTCACAGACGAGGAAAAGCATCCAAAGATTAAAAGGAGGCAAAACGTCCAAGGAGCAGCGCAGCAGGCCGGCTGTATTATGGGTGCGAATGTGGTGGCTTTAGGAAGAACCCATCTGTCTTAAGAACTTTCCCTTCTTTTCTTGACGCCGTCCCATTGTCCCTGATTCCAACAGAGTTTAATCACCTTTGATGCTTTGGCCCAGAAAGATATTTTCAGGCATTCATCTCTGTCGTTAGTCTTTGGATAATTAGTCTTTGTACAATTAAGGGAAATCCTATCTGGGTCTTTAAATCTCTGCTCATAAACCATAAATCACACAGTCCCCCGCCCCCTTAATCACTGCCTTCCTCTCCCCTTGGCTCCTCCCCGTCCCCTCAGCTCTCCGGCTCTGACCCCCCTCTCAGGAATTTACAGAAACCTGGAGCCAAAGCGGCCGAGGCTGGGCTTCCATGGGGGCCTCTGGAAGCCCCTGCCCCAGGCCCCAAGCCCCGTACCAGTAACATGGTGATTCCATCTGCGTTCTTCAACTTCCAAAGCCTTGACATCTATTTAGGGTTCCCAGAAATAGGAAATAGAAATACAGAATGCCTGAGCCCTGTTTGAGATGTATTTATACTAAAGAGCATTCATTGTTTATCTGAAGTTCAAATTCAGGGGAGTCCTGTAGTTTGTCTGGCAGCTCTGGGACCTTACACTTGCTGGAACTTGGGAGAGTCCCCACGAGGCGGCCAGAGGCAGCCCCATCCCCGCCCAGGTGGGTCGTCCACTGGGAGCCAGAGCTCCTGGCTTGTGCCTTGCGTGATGAGAGCTGCTGGTCACGAGGCCGCGGCATTCATAGGAAAGTGCCCACTGTGGGCACCTCTTTGGAGAGTGCTCACGCCCAGGGAGCCGGTGACCACATTCACCACCGGTGTCCCCACTTTTCCGTCCCGTGTCCTACGTCCGAGACGCATCTGTGGACGATGCTGTCATCTGCGGGGGCGCTCGGTTCAGTTGGATGAGCATTTTCAGGTGTTCAGCGCCGGGTGAGCACGTGGATAAGGTGACCGCCCCGGAAATCACGAACTCTCTTGAGTCACGCGCAGCACCATCCCCGGTTCCTGAGGCCTCGTTTGCGAGCAGCGTCTGCCGAGCCTGGGGCTCTGTCTGCATGGGTTGCCAGCTGCACGCAGGCAGGCGTCCTGTGCCCAGTGGCAGAATGCTGACCCGGTCCATCATCACTGCTCCCGAAATGCGGCGCTACCCTGCCTTGCTCAGTCCGCATTTCATAACGTCCTCACAGTGATTTTCAGCTACATGTTTCCCTTGTATAAGACTGAGCTTTGTACGGTGTGAAGCACACAGAGACGGCGTGTGGAAGTGGAGGAAGTCCAGGGCCGTGCTGGACTCCAGGGCACAGGAGGCAGCTGGGCGCTGGGACCACTGACTCAGCTTGGGCACAAAATGCCGTGGTGCGTCAACACACCCCTTCATGGAGGTAAAGAACGCTTTAGCGCAACAGTTTCATAAATGCAGCCAATGTAAAAATCCACGAGAAACCAAATGATAAAATTAAAATAAAAATGAGCTCAGTACGACTGACTTTTCTTTCTCTCTCAAGGGTACCCAGGCGCAGCATTGACTGAGGTCCTCCCTGGAGACCCCACAGAGGCTGAGGTTTCGCTGAAGTGGTGACGGGTCGGCTGTCTCGGGGATGGGATTCTGCAGGCCCTGAGCGGGATGAAGCCTCGTGGGGACAGGCCCGCCTGGTCTCCTCTCTGCAAGCCTGGCTTCACCCCTCCACCCCAGGGCAGCCCAGCCTCTCCCTGACAACATGGAGCCACTCCAGGCACGGGGGTGAGTGTGTGGTGTTCGTTTTCAGCGACTCAAATACGCCTCCCCGTTCTCCAAAGTTAAGTTACATGAAAGAGCGCACTGGGAGTCAAAATTCACTTGCAAGTTGGGTCCGCACTAGGGGAGGGGCGGCCTCTCCCCGCCTCCCAGTTGCATCTTCTCTGGCTCCAGCACCTCCAGGCCCCCTAGAGCTACCGCCCTGTGTTTGCTCGCCAGCATCTGCGTCCTCCACAGACGTCTGTCTTTCTGTGTCGGGGAGACACGCAGTCCCATAGGGCGGGCAGAGCCTCCTCTGTTGCGTTGGGTTGAGGGGTGCTGCCACTGTAAAGAGATGTTTAGGGCATTTTAGCAGCTGCTCTGAACCGGGGACTGTCTTGACTCATTTTAGCAGCTGCTCTGAACCGGGGACTGTCTTGACTCATTTTAGCAGCTGCTCTGAACCGGGGACTGTCTTGACTCTCTTGAAGCTTTGGGAAGACGTCACCTCATCACTGACATTTGAAACTGGAGAGACTGACACGACACATGGTCCAGGGCCGCACTCCGCAGCGGCCCGCCTGAAAAGCCAGCCTCCTGTGGACAGAGGCCGCCCAGGAGGCAGCCACTGCAAGTCAGGCTTGCAGGAAGCCAGCACTTGCTGGTCAGTCAGCTGAGCGGGACGTTGACCACTGTCCCAATAAGGGTCCAGGAAGCCAGAGAACAACGCAAATGGCGAGGGCTTGACTGCTAACCGACAGCCTCCCTACATTCACCCCTCCTTCCAGCTCAGGACCAACCACAGAGCCAGGTGCTCCCCTCGCCCGGGACACGGGACGCAGGCTCTGACGACCCGCCCCGGCCACCCAGGCCGACAGCCCCCCCAGGGCACCCTGCACCTCCCTTTCTAAGAGGGAGAGCAGATTTCTCCTGTTCTGCCGCATCGAGTCTCTGCCCAACACAGGTGAGGGTGGCCGACGGCCTGCTGCAGTTAGTTCAGTTGCTCAGTCATGTCCGACTCGTGACCCTATGGGCCACAGTATGCCAGGCCTCCCTGTCCATTACCAACTCCTGGAGTCCACGTAAACCCATGTCCACTGAGTCGGTAATGCCATCCAGCCGTCTCATCCTCTGTTGTCCCCTTCTCCTGCCCTCAATCTTTCCCAGCATCAAGGTCTTTTCCAATGAGTCAGCTCTTTGAATCAGGTGGCCGAAGTATTGGAGCTTCAGCCTGCTGCAGTGAGCGCCAAATAAGTGCACGTGACCTGCTTCTCCTGGGGTGGTCTCCGTTCATCTCCGGGAAGCCCCCGGTGGCCAGGCTGCCCTCAGAGTGTGGCTTGGGAGGTGGCGGGTAGGCACTGGAGGTCGCGGTCCCGGTGACTCTAGAGATGCAGCTCAGGAGGGAACTGGTTCTAAGGCTCCTCGTGCCATCCCCCCTCGATCACAGGCCTGGGCAGGAGGGGACGTATCCACCACTTAGTACAGAAAGAGCTTCCCGGGTGGGTCAGCAGCAAAGAATATGCCAACAATGCTGGGGACAGAGATGTGGGTTCGATCCCTGGGTTGGGAACATCCCCTGCAGAAGGAAACCACAACCCAATCCAGTATTCCTGCCTGGAGAACCCCAAGGACAGAGGAGCCTGGCGGGCTATTGTCCACGGGGTCGCTCAAAGTCAGACGCGACTGAGGCAACACAGCTGTGTGCACTCACAAGAGCATGCCGTCCTCCCAGTCGGACCGGACTTCAGTCATTGCACAAAACACGCAGAGCTTCCCCCACTTCTCTGCAGCTGATGCAACTTTTTAGGGCTTTGGAGGCTCAGCAGCAGCAACTCCAAGCCTGTGATTTGGGCCAACGCGAGTCCTCGCACGGCAGACGCTGAGACCGCAGGCTCACAAGCGGCGTGAAGACAATTGTGGCATTTCCGGTTTCCTGGGAAAACAGCAGTTAGCATGCGGATCCAAGGCCGCAGCCTCTGGCGTCCCTCAGGCCCAGGCCTCACGTCAACCCTAGCAGCTCCCACTCTGCACGCATGGTGATGAGCTTGGCCACGGGGGCACCTCCCGCCGCAGTCAGGAGGGTCGCAGATTCGGGCTGAATATCGCTAGAGATCATCAAATCCTACCCACTCACTCCAGACGGGGAAATGCAGCTGCTGAGTGGCAGATTGTGATCAGACCCCCACCCACACCCTACCCACGCCGCAGCAGCTCCCATGCAGTCATTCAAAGTATTGACCTGACAGTTCCCGCCGGGTCAGTTTCCTCTGCTTCTCCCTGCAGCGCTACTCGAAGCAGGCCTTTTGGAGGAACAGCGTGCCTGTGTCTCTCTTAAGCCCACACGTCACACACTGGTGCTCTCTCTGGCACCTCAGTGCTCAAAGTGAAGTCCATGGGCCAGCAGCTTCGGTGTCACCTGGACGCCTGTCAGAAAGGCAGAATCTTGCGGGATCCACTGTGATCTCAAAAGATTGTAAGGTCACCCCAGATCCGCTGGCCCAGAATCTGCATGTCAACGAGAGGCCCAGGAATGGTGTGGCTGTCCCACAGCTAGAGGCTTCTTTTCTTCATTTTCTATCAGATCTTATGAATTTTACCTCGTCTTTCCAACCTCTGAGCATCCAGAATAGTAGTCTTGGTAGCAGACGGAGACTGGGAAGTGCCCATGCAGCACTAGGGGCTTCCCAGGTGGTGACACTGATAAAGAGCCCGCCTGCCAGCTCAGCAGACGTGAGAGATGCGGGTTCGACCCCTGGGTCAGGAAGGTCCCCTGAAGGAGGGCACGGCAGCCCACTCCAGTGTTCTTGCCTGGAGAACCCCACCGACAGAGGAGCCTGGCGGGCTACAGTCCATGGGGTCGCAAAGAGTCGGAAATGACGGAAGTGACTTAGCACTCAAGCAGCATCTCCACCCAAGGACCCGATGTGGCCAAGAGTCAACAAACACTTCAGGATGAAAGACAACCGCACGTTGATACCTCCCCTCCCCTGGGCTCCGCGTTCCTCCAGCCACCCCTGTCTTGGTGACCCTGAGTCCCTCTAAACCAGTGGGACGTGCAGAAGCTCTCCCCAGATCCCCAGCCCCTTTGGCTTCTAATATCTGCCAAGATTTCCCGTTTCTTGGCCCATGGTGCTTATCAGTCCGGAAAGGCCTTGGAGAGGAGGCTGTGCAAACGGGGCTTGGCTCTGCCAGCGTCCCGTCTCTGGGGGCCTGGTTCTCATCTAGGCCGTCGGGCAGCTCTCCGTGCCCTCAGGCGGGTCTTGAAACAACCGTACCGTGTTCCCCTAGATGCTCTTGACAGGAAGCTCGGTTAGCTTCACACTGACTTGTGCTAAGAGGAAGCAGGAACCTGAGGCCAGACGTCTTACTAGGCAGAGTGGTGTTCGTACCCAATGAACACAAATGGAATTTTCTTAAAAAGGGAAAAGATGCAAGATCCCGGAACGTAATCAGGAGCAACTGGGCTAAATTACACTAAACGTCTCACAGCTTGAGGCACAGATCCTGAGCTCTCACTCGGAGCTGTGTTCTGCGAAGAATCTGGAGCACCTGAACTACTCCAGCGAGAGGGCCCTGCTGAAGAAGTGCTGGAGAGGGGCCCTTTTCCTGTTTCTGCTCTTTGCGATGCATGGACATCTTCCTGGAACACAGGGTACTCCCACTGGAAGCAGAAGACGAAAGGCAGTTTTAAGGACCCAGAACTAGAAGTGCACGCGTCCTGCGCCGCGCCATGTCTGACGCTTCGGGACCCCCTGGACTGCAGCTGCCAGGCTCCTCTGTCCATGGGACTCTCCAGGCAAGCACACTGGAGCCGGTTGCCATGCCCTCCTCCAGGGGACCTTCCCAAGCCAGGGATCGAGCCAAGGCCTCTCACATCTCCTGCACTGGCAGGCAGGTTCTCTACTACGAGCGCCAGCTGGGAAAGAACGGTGGCCCATGACACCACACCAGGGGGCCAGTGGTGAGGAGAGTGACCGAGTCCCGGGGAGTGGACGAAAGGACGGGACGCCTCTGTTCCTCGGTGTGACTGAAGGCAAGGCGACGCTACCCTTATTTGCAGGAAATATGAGTGTCTACTTAGGAACCCAGAAGACTCTGCTGAAACCTGTCAGAATGAAGGCAAACACACTGGCTGCAAAGTGGGTAGAATATGAATGTTTCATTTGTGAAAAAGAATGGAAACAGCTTTTTAAATTGTGAGAAACACATAGTTCACTGTCTTCACCACCACTGAGTGTACAGCTCAGTGTGCATTTCGCTTAATACACGAACAGAAGCTCGACCTCACTCTAGTAAGAGAAGAGCAAGGCGAAACCACGGAAACTAGGGCTCACTTCTGAGGCAGGAGAAGGTCAGAAGTGTGTAAACGGCGTTGAGGAGGGCTGCTGCGAGTGTAAGCTCACTCTGTTTCCTAGAGGGAAAGGGAAAGGGAAAGTTGCTCAGGCGTGTGAGATGTTTTGCGACCCCATGGACTATACAGTCCGTGGAATTCTCCAGGCCAGAGTACTGGAGGGGGCAGCCCTTCCATTTTCCAGGGGACCTTCCCAACCCGGGGATTGCACCCAGGTCTCCCGCACTGCAGGCGGGTTCTGCACCAGCTGGGCCACAGGGGCAGCCCCAGAGGGAGACTTGGAGGCGAACGTGGACGCACAGGCGCACCTGCCCTCCGGCCTCAAGAGCCCGCACCCACGAGCTTACTCAGGGAGCTCGGCCCCAGGGCCTCCCGCGCTCTGGCTGGGGTTCCTGTGGCTCCCAGCCTTGTGAGGCTCCCTCCTCGGGGGCAGCTGAGCGTCTCGTACTCGTAGCCTAGTCCACTCACAGCTGTGTTCACCATGGGGAGAAATCTTGGGGACATTAGAATAATGCCTCTGGCAACAGGGAATAAATACAAAGCATGAAATAAGGGGCCAAATAAGACTCATATCGATCAGAAATCACAATAAAACATTGTTACATCTAAGTGAGAGGTGAGAAAAAAGGTTTCTTCTCTTCAGCTTTTCTTTTGCCTTAAATTAAAATTATTAAATCAAACCATTAATTATTAAATTAAAATTATTAAATATGGAATATGGAATGAATAAAAAGTTTGATTTCCCCATGTCAAATAGTTGCAAGACATTTCAACAGATTTATGCACCACAATTTGTAAATCATTTTCCTATTGCTTTCTGCTGATTTTTGTCTATGATGAATGGACAGTCATGTATATTTCTTGTATGTTATTTAACTTCTCCTTAGGACAAAGTCCTGAGAGTGGAACTGCTGGGTCAAAGGTTACTTTGGTGACAGCCATTCTAGTGACTCTTAAAACACACAGCGAAATGTCCCTGCTGAAAACAGTCACGCCCCCGATGGCATGAAGAAAGCACCCGTTTTGCTGCAAGCTTGAGTGGACCAGCCACAGTCGCTTTCATCAGAAAACAATTGCTTCCCACTTTAAGAGAATGCTTTATCAACAGAACTAGGAAAACAATAAACAGTCCTCAAGACATGGAAACTTTACTCTCACCTTTTGGAGAAGTTGGTCCCGTGTGAGCTCCCAGATATGCCTCCATCCTGCATCTGTGCACTGACGTGGGGACCCCGCTGGGGGCTGTGCCAGCGCCGTGAAGCTACTCACCACCAGCCAGAGCCTGGGCACAGCCATGTGTATCTGTGTGTGCATTTGTGTGTACACACGCTCATGCATGCACACACGTGTACCTGCGTGCACGTGTATGTCTGCACCTGTGTGTACCCACGTGTGCGTGTGTCTCTCTGTGTGCATGTGTCTGTGTACACGTGTGTACCTGTGTGCGTGCGCACATGCATGTCTCTGTGTGCATGTGAGTACATGCCTTGTGCACACATGTATCCGTGTGTGCGTGTGCATGCATGTGTTCATGTGTGCAGCGCATGTCTGTGTGTGCCTGTGCACACACATGTATTCGCATGTGCATGTGTGTTTATGTGGGCACGTGCATGTGTGTGTGCATTTGTGTGGCCGCCTTCTTCACACCTTTCCAGCTGGACTGCACTGGAGGAGCCCTGAGGCACACCTGGGAACCAACCCCTCTCCGCAGCCTTCACCTTTTCCAGGTAAAAGCCACAGGTTTGGTTGGATCTGCCCCTCTGTCCCCTGTCCTAAAAGCTCTATTTTGCACGTTGCCAGAGGCAGTGCCGGCCACCCAGAGATGTCCAGCCCTGGGCACAGCTCCTCTCATCCACAACCTTGTTCCTCCCCTAATGCCCAGACCCAGAGCCACTCAAGCTTTTCACTCTGCATTGAAACGCTCTGTAAAATTAGTTGAATTGAATTTACAACTTGTCTTATGACCCAACTTCCTCTAATTCTAACAAATCTTTTCTTTATTTTTCAGCACCTCCCTCACCTTTTCTAAAATCATGACACGAAAACATGACAAGTCCGAGCTCATCTGTTCTGAATCTAGGTCTCATCTGAAAAACTATGAGGTTTCAAGACATGGAAAACGGCAAAACGGCAGTACCAATCCACGGATTCCAGAGACGAGTCCCCCTGCCCCCACGTCCACCAGGAACACACGACCGCCTTGATGGAGCAAGCGTTCCCTAGAACCTTCTCCACCTTCCTCCTGACAGAAGTACCTCGTCTCTCAGAAGCAGAAGGGCGTTCAGACTTACCTGCCTGAGGACTGAGCGCTCGGTGGGTGTGCTTGCTTCTGGGCCCATCCTTGTCTGCGGGGTATGCCTTCAGGTACAGAGTCCACCACCTCCTCTCTCAGACGAGTGCCATTTGTAATCCAACTCCAATCGACCTACGCCAATGTGTCGACCCTGGCTAGCTGCTCCAGGGCTGAGAGGCTGATAAGGAAGCCGGCAAGTCTCAGCTGCATGGAGGGCATTGTCTGCAGTTCTTCTGGATTTTAGCAGGGGAGACGGGCATCCGCCAGAGCCCAGTTGTCTAACAGCCAGGGGTAAGACCGGGCCTCCTCAGGGAGTGCAGCTCAGTGTGGCCCCAAGCCCCAGCCTGCAGGTGCTGGCCTAGATGGCAGGAGGAGGGAGCACGGCGCCGTGGCGAGCCCAGGGAGGAAGAGAAACGCGGCCGAAGGGCTGGCGAGCTGCTGGCTGTGCTGCCTGCCCCCCGAAGGTCCTCTGGGAGCACCGGCGTCCGTCTCTCCATCACCACACCCTCTCAGTCCCCACGTCCCCTCGTGCTCTCCGGCCACCTGAGGGGTCCACGATGGAGAGCGGTCCAGGTGTTTGATGACAACTGCTCTTTGAACAACTGTTTGTCCATTTTGTGCCAAGAGGCTCTCAATCCCTGTCCTGGCGAATATTCAGCTCCCTCCCGATCGCTCTCCACAGACAGTTGGACCCAGAAGTGTCAGGATGTCCCCAGCAGGGTCTCACCCTCCTTGCCGCTGGGGGGCTGGCTCCGGGATGCGGGCACACAGCACCCGCACTGCAGGTGCAGCTGGAGGACCAAGACGGGCGAGGACGAAACGCTCCTGGTTCTTGAAGACGTCGACCTTCTGGGGGCACCTGCCCCTCACAGCTCCAAGGACGGTGCAGCTTCTCAGACGGCCGGGAGGGTGGGCGGACCGGGGGCCCACCGGGCCAGGCTCCGCGATGGAATGTGTAGGCAGACAGCAGGGCCTGCGGAGGGGAGAGCGAGATGCAGTCAGGGTCAGGGAGTGTCTGGGAGGCAAGTCCAGCTCCTCCTTTGGGGTTAAGGCCCACCCCCCATGGATGGTAGCACAGATCTGGAAAGAGCGTGGCTCCCACTGGCCTTATACTCGCCATGCCAGTCTGGGTTGCTCTGCTCTGCATTCCTTTTCTTTCTTTCTTTTTCATTATTTTAATTTTGCTCTGAGGTATCTTACTTGGCACACAACCTAATCATAGTGCATAAGTACTTTTTACAATGAATGTATTATTAGTTCCCTCCCCAAAGGCTAATGGTTTACCCCAGGCTGTTTATGACATTATCACCAACTTCCTTTTCTTTCCAGCGGAATCTTACATTGATGGATTGGGCTTCTCTGGACCTCAGGTGTACCAAGCGTCTTCTGAGAGAGTCCTGATGGCAGGGTCACACTCGCTCCATGAAGGGGCTAGCTTCTACAGCTGCTTTCCTTGCTCTGGACTCACTCCCAGACACAGGGGAAAAAGTCAATAAATCACTGAACCTTCACCTGGCATCGCTAGGGCTTGAAGTGAAGACTTTCTCGGGCAGATCACACTCAACGTCAGGGCGTACATCAGGAGGGAGGTAAGGCCTGGCGCTCAGGTTGCAGCGTTGGAGAGCTACCAGGGAGACCAGGTGGAGCCCAGCGTCAGGACCACGGCCAGCGCCCGGCTGGGCCCGCCTGTCTTCACACAGGCTGAAGGCAAGTATTCAGGCTTATTAAGGGACCCATCAAGCCCTCCTGATCAGATGTGTGCATCTGATCGCCTCTGGCCCTGCTCGTTTAATTAGCCCCAAGCGCGTTGTGCTTTTGGTAACCTTTTTCTCAAATAACGCTTAATAATTTTAGTTGGGTTTCCATGCTCTGAAACAAGGAATAGTAATTCCTTTTTTTCCCTCCAAAATAGAGTTTGCTGGCTTTTGAGGTCAATTTGGCTCATATTCATTCTGTATTTTAATAAAGTCTGGGGAACGGCTTGGCTGGGGTGGGGGTCAGAGTGCCTGGGGAGGAGGTGCTCATGTGAGGGCAAGACAACTGAGAGAACCCTGTTTTCACGTGGCCTTTCCATCTTCTAAAGAAAAAAGAGGATGCCCCATGCTGAGCCCTCAGCCTGTGGTTCAAGCCTGTGGATGCATTTCAGTTTCAACCCAGGGAGGTCTCCTCACAGAGCGACGCTCTTCCTGCAGTGACTGAGAAGGAAAAGCTGTGGCACCCTGGCTACACGGGCACTCAGAGTGCACACTCAGAATCCCTGGGCAGGGTTTCCCACAGGGCTTTGTATCAGCTGTCTGTTGCCGTGTAACCAATTACCCCAAACACAGTGCATTAAACGTCCTTAATTCAGCATCACAGAAGTGGAACTCCAGACCCCAGAGTGACCCCTCCTGCCCCCAGGAAACCTGGTTTTCTGCCCATTTTCTTACGTATGTAAATAGAAACTTGCGTGTGTCTGTGTGAGAAATAAGAATCTGCCTGCAACGCGGGAGACCTGGGTTTTTCATCCCTGGGTTGGGAAGATCTCTGGAGAAGGGAAAGGCTACCCACTCCAGTATTCTGGCCTGAAGAATTCCATGGACTGTATAGTCCGTGGAGTCGCAAAGAGTCGGGCACGACTGAGCCACCTTCACCTTCCCTTTTCACGTCACAAATAAGAACAGTCAAGCGTGTAACGAAAGTCATCTCCTTTCAGGTGTGGTGGTGGGAGACGGCTGTTGCCGCATCTAGGTGCTTGGACCACTTTTCTTTTAGACCCGAACTGACGTTGCCTCTAAGTGGTCAGTGAAGTGTGTTATCCTCAGTGTTGTTTACAGCTCCTCACAGGAGCTCCAGTCTCCCTGCTCTGACTTGAACTTCTATTTTGTGGGAACCGCAAGTCTCTATCACAGGCGGGTAGTAAGGGTCGCCTCCTTGAGCTACAATGTGGGAGACAGGCCAGGGCACATGTGCCAGGGTCTGCTGTGGGCAGGGCGCCCAGAAAACGGGAGTCCCCACCCCTTCCTCAACTGAGTTCTCTCTCCTCGTCCATCTCGTCCCCCAGCTGCCCCTGGAAACAACTTGGGCATCTTCACTTTCCTCGCCAAACCTCCCTTTCTCGTCTGTAAGTACTGACCCTAGACGGCAGGCTTTGAGCTTTCTTGCTTCCAGCCTCCCCCATGCCAGGGGAAGCCCCTAGGCCACCCCAGGCCCCGGTGCCCCCTGGAGGGGCAGGGCCACCGAGGCTGGGAGCCTCCGCCTGCAGACCCCTGCTGGGTGCTTTCAGTTCACACATCTTCACCAGAATGGTGCCCCCATGCCCACCACGCCGGACGCCGGCTCCATGCAGATGTCGCTAAAGCACCCGGCAGAGGTTACAGTCACAGTGCTGGGGCCCCTCTGATGGTGTTTTCACTCCCATGTCACAGAAAAGGGGCTTCCCTGGCGGCTCGGATGGGAGAGAATCTGCCTGCAATGTGGGAGACAAGGGTTCCATCGCTGGATCAGGAAGATCCTCTGGAGAAGGGAATGGCAACCCACTCCAGTATTCTTGCCTGGAGAGTCCCACACAGGGGCCTGGCGGGCTACAATCCATTGGGTCAGAAGAGAGTCAGACACGACTGAGCAGCTAACACTTTCACTACAGATAAGAGGCTCAGATGTTGGGGTGACCCACCCTGTTGTGCAGTCTCTGCGGCTGAGGCCTGCCAGCCAACAGCACGGGAGGGTGCGTTTGCAGAAGCCGCTCTGTCACCCTCACTCATCACAGCCCCGGTTGGAGGCAGACACCCCTCCTCTAAACAGCAGCTGCCGACCCCGTGGAGACTCCTTCTTCACGGAGAGGCTGTGCTGCTCATAAGCTCACCCACCGGGAAGAGCGAGCCCACTGCAAGGACAGACCACTCTGGCGCAGCAGTTCTCAGAAGTGAATCAGGAGGGGGCCTGGGGACCCCTGGAACCCTTGAGAGGTGAGGGTCTGGGCACCGCAGGGAGCACCTCCCACGTAAACAGAGAAGCAGCACTCTGTGAATCCCCAGAGGCTCCCCATCTCACTGCCTCCAGGGCCAGGCTGGACAGGCTGCCGTGCCTGGGCCCCGTCTGCTCTCAGCTAGTGGGAACTAGAGAACGGGGTGTGGAGACACCAGGGGGTGCGGGTTGCCAGTGATGAACCTCGCTGGGGTCTCTGCCTCCCCCCACCCCTGGACTGTGATGAGCCAGTCGGACCTGTCGCTCTGGGCCTGTGGTTTGTAAAGTGCGGCTGGGGGAGGGGACCCTGGACTGGCCCCTCCGGAAGGACTTGAGGGCCACGCATAGCCGGGTGGTTTATAAAGATAATTGTTGCCTGTGAGGGTTATAGACAGCCGCTCGTGCACACCTGGGGGGAGCAGGGCCCTTCTCTCGTCTGGACTTAGTAGAGGAGAAGCAACGTGGGTTCCGGGCCCTGCACGCTGCGTCTTCCCCCCGCTAATCCTCTGTCTCCATTTTCTGCTTCGTGTTGTGGACACAGACAGCAGCCTCATGATCTAAGTCCACTCATGTCCCTTGTGAGGGCCTGGGGAGAGTCTCAAAGACACCTCCTGGCTTTAATGGGGCTTAAAATGTCTCACCGTCCTCGTGGCCTTAGGGTTCAACGCATGTTGGTGGAAAAAAAGAATGCTATTAATAGAGAAAACATGCGTCCAGTGGTTCTTCCGGGGTTTAGACGTCGACGCAGCACACGCAGCGCGGAGAAGCTTTCTCTGGGGAATCGCTCAGTTCTCAGACATGAAGCAGATGGAGAAACATTTCTGTGCAGCCCATGGCCCTGGCCACACGGTGCCTGCTCTGGGGGCAGGACCTCTCAGGCCCCTCCCCGCCCCCCGACTCTCTCCTCTCAGACGCTGGCAGAGCGGGTCCTGACCGAGCCACCACCAGTCACCCCGACTTCTCAGGAGCCTGAGGTTAGAGAGGTGATTGGACCCCGCCCCACAGGATCAGACGGCACAGAGAGCTGAGAAGCGGCAGAAGGTTTATACTTTTAAGCAGCATTTAGGCATTTTAAATTCCCCTTTACATTAAATTGTCACCAATGGCAGGAAGCTAGTCGCTCCGTCGTGTCCGACTCTTTGTGGCCCCGTGAGGGTGAACCAAGTTTCAAGTAGTTGGTCTGAGATTTCATTTTCAGCCACTTGGGCAAAACACTCAAGGGGCAGAATCAAGCAAATCATCTCGATGATCAGAAGTCAGATTTTAAAAGGTAACATATCACCTTTCATTCCCCCAAGTATTGTCTTGACCCCAAAATATTGAGAATGAACGGATGGAGTTGCTGGTCCCCCCCCCCCCTTTAAGTCGGCAGAGACATCTACACAGACATCAGAGAGGATTCGGGCTGGGCTCCGATCCTGAGTCCACCTGGGCAGATGCAGCCTGCCTCAGACCCCAGTCCGTCCAGTGAGCGAGTCCCCATCACGAAGGGCAGAGTGCATGCTCTTCAAAATGCCCAGCACAGGCGAGCCGTGTCAGAGCCGTCTCTAACGGAGTCGTGACAAGGGAGACTTTGCATGAAGGCTTGGTGTCAAGAGATCCAGGCTCTGTTATCCAGTTGCCGTCAAAGGATCAACAGGTTTGCACTGAGATCGGGCTCAGGGCGGTGCCAAGCAAGTGCGAGCTGTTGGCAGCCTGCAGAACACAGAGGGCGCACCAGGGAAAAGCAAGGACTGTGGAGGTGAGCTGGCCACCGTGACGGGATGCCGCCGCGCAGGGACGGGGCCTGGTGTGTGCCGGGGGATGCTGCTGGGCAGCCGTGTGAAGCCCAGAGCACAGAGGGCAGCGGTGAGCTTGGGCTTGGGGCCACAGGCCTTCCCAGGACGCCAGGCATGCAAAGACCCTGACTCAGGGGATCGGGCTTGTCACAGAAACAAGGGTCGCCTTCCAGGCTCCCCTGCGCTCGGGCCACGGCTCCTCCATCCTCCAGCCGCTGGGCCTGAGCCTCACGGGCAGGTGGCCGGGCCGTGGCCGAACCCCCGGCTCAGGGTAGGGTGGCGCCCAGCGCCATCTCCGGTTGCCCTCCCTGCACGTCACCCTGATGCTTTGCATTCGTTTGAGGCTCACATCTGCGTGCAGACAATGAGCAGTAACTTTAAACCTGTTTAGCCCGCATTTAACCCAGAGAGTTCTTTTGTGGCCGCTTCACTGGCATCTGGGGTTCAGTGCAAAGAGGCTGTGAGGAACAAAGGGGGCAGACGGCAGCTGCAGGGGCCCAGCCCGGCACACCCACGCACACTCGCCCCGCTTTCAAAGGGCCCGCTGCCAAGGGCGTGCGCCCGCTCGCTGGCAGGGTCGGGCTACGTCCCACGACACTTTCCATGTTGTCAGGCATAAGTCAGCCGGGAATGCCCCCTCACAGGGTCTTGCAGGAGTGAGGGAAACCCTCCACCCTCAATGGCTTCGGCCCTATGGAGATGGGGGCACTGCTCCCCTCGCTAAGGAACAACCCCACTGGCCGGGGGGTAAACACGGTCTGGGGCTGCCAGTCTATGGTTCCAAGGCCTGTGGGTTAAACCGGAGACTGGGAGGTCCCCAAGGCACTGGCCTTCTATGGCCTGGAAGGATCCCTTCCTTCTCACACCTGGTCCTTAGAGCACACACGTCTGATGAGAGACAGGTGGGCTGTTTCTGTAACCTGGCCACTGTTGTGAATAAGGCCGTAGTGAACAGGGAGTGCAGATATCGTTTCGACATCCTGCTTTCATTTCTTTCACTAAAGATCTGGAAGAGACCATCGTGCGGCCACAAAAGAAGAGCCCCTGCCCTCTGCAATACCACGGGTAGACCTGTGTGCACAGCCCTAAGTGAGGCGACTCAAAGGCCACCTCCGTGTGACCTCATGTCTGTGTGGAATTTTGAAAGGCCAAATGCATGAAAGCGGGGGACAGAGTGATGGGTACCAGGGCTGAGGGTGGGGCCCAGGGAGATGCTGGTTGAAGGGCACGGAGCCACACCCAGAAGGTGAGCGAGTCCAGGGACCCAGGGCACGGCAGGGTGAGGGCGTCATGGAGACTGTTCCCAGAACTTCAAAGTTGCCAGCGGACGGGTCGTACATGTTCTCACCACAAGGAAAGGCTGTTTACATTACAGACTAGACAGGTTAGCTAAGGCTATGGTAGTATCATATTGCAATACATAAATGTGTCAGATTTATGATACATTTATTGATGGACACGTTGCACGCCTTGGACTTACACAGTTTTCTGAATCAATCACACCTCAGTCTCTCTCACACACACACACAATTCCAGGTCCATGCTTTGAACTTGCTGTTTCCTAAAAGCAGGGTAAGATGGACAGCGGGAGGAGAAGGGGCCGACAGAGGATGAGGTGGCTGGACGGCATCACAGACTCGATGGACGTGGGTTTGGGTGAGCTCCGGGAGTTAGTGATGGACAGGGAGGCCTGGCGTGCTGCAGTCCATGGGGTCGCAAAGAGTTGGACGTGACTGAGCGGCTGAACTAACTGAAAAGCAGGGAAACATTCAACCCCTCTCTTCCTCTTCTCTGCTCCGCCCTGGGGCACGCTCCCCACAGCCGAGCGCTGCAGAGCCTCTGACTGCCACGGGGCTGGGACTCACTGCCCTAACGAGGAAGTGGGGCCGTTGTGACCGTGCTCGGGGGAGGTGGGCTGTGTGTGACTCTGTCCCGTCGAGGGCTGGGGTCCACTCTGTGTGCTGGTCGTTGTCCCACAGACACCCCTGAGGGACCCCCTCTCTTTCCAGAACACAGCTGTGGGGTCTTGGGGACCCCTGAACAGTCAGGGGTTTCAGAGTCAGAGCACTTTTTCAAGCCAAATTCAGAAGCATATTCATATAAAATTTGTTTTTTCTTTCTCACAGTATCAAAAAAAGACAACATTTTTACAGTCACAAGAAGGGTGTCACCTTGTTTGACACGGCCGTGTGCTCCTCATGCACAAGTTTGGACAGATCGGGGTGGGGGCTGCAGCTGCCCCTCCCCGTGGGGCAAGGGGGCTGTCAGAAACCCGGGGTCCTCACAGCACCATCAGCAGCCCAGGGTCACCGGAACAGGCCTCAGCCTGGCGCGAGGTGGCCACTGGCCCAGCGGAGCTGAGCATGGAAGTGTGGCCAGTCCAAAGACCCACGTTCTCATTTTCTTTGGTTTTGAATCATTTAAACCCAAATTTAAATTTTGAAGCTATATGAGACTAGTGGCTGACATACTGGACTGCACCAATTAAAGTCTTCTCTGAGTCTCCTTCGCTATGTACACAGCAACCCACCACGCACACTGGACAACTTATACAGACACAAAGAAACCACTGCAACCGCAGCACCACCGTTCAGGAGAACAATCCACTTTTGTAACTGGAAAATTTAATCCTTATCCCGGGCGTTTCTTTCTTTTTCACTGATACAGAGCAAAAACTGTCCCTAGAAAATTGAGATGAGAGAAACAAAATCCCCTTCAATCAGCTCATTACGTTTGCTGATGTCCTTGGGGGAGAGTTTCTAATTTAGCTGTTCTTTAATTTAGATGTTGTTTCTTTTAAAAGGCTCTCCTCTGGGACAATAACACAGACACATGGATTTTTTTTTTTTTTTCAGAAACCACAGACCCATATAAAGGCAATTAGCAATATTTTTATCCTTTAAAAAATGAAGTTAAAGTTTTGAAAGAAAAAATTTTTCAAGATGAACACATTTAAAAAACAAGATTTACTTGTAATTTTCTGAATATGATTAAAGCAACTAATTGTCATAATAAATTGTGTTTATTTCGTAGCCCCCAGCATGGAGAAAGCCCACGAATATTTGCTGTGACCCTATAGCCTCTGACCCTGACACCCCAGTCCTGACGTCCACAAAGTTCTCCAGATTTTGCCAGGGGTTCCCTAGAGGGGTGCTGGGTTGTTTGCACGGTGGCTCTCATCTGTGGTGATTGTTAACGTACCCGTCTCTGCATCTGTGAAGCAAACGTTATCCCGGGACCTTCTCGTGGGTGGCTGTGACTGTGTGTGTAAAGCGTGTTAGCTGCTCAGTCATGTTCAACTCTTTGTGACCCGAGGGACTGTAGCCACCAGGCTCTCCTGTCCATGGGATTCTCCAGGCAAGAGTACTGGAGTGGGTAGCCTTTCCCTTCTCCAGTGATCTTCCCGACCCAGGGATGGAACCGGGGTCTCCTACGTTGCAGGCAGATTTTTTACCGTCTGAGCCACCAGGGAATCCCTGTAAGATGAGATGAACCAACAGACAGAAAGCAAACCGGTGCTGTCCAGATGGCCGTCCTGTCTGGACTGTGGGGTCTCCAGGACCAGGGCGCATCCTGCTTGTCTCTGCGTTTTCGTGCAGATGTGTGTCTGTAAATGAATCACAGGTGGCTCAGCGGTAAACAGCCCTCCTGCCAACGCAGAAGGCATGAGTTTGATCCCCGAGTCGGGAAGATCCGCTGGAGAAGGAAATGGCAACCCACCCCAGGATTCTTGCCTGGAGAATCGCCATGGACAGAGGAGCCTGGCGGGCTACAGTCCACGGGCTGCAAAGAGTGGGACACAGCTGAGCATGCACACAATAAAACAAAAGCCGCAGGCATCGGCAGTGGGCAGGTGAGGGCGAGCGGTGAGCGGCCGTCGCAGGGAGGGAAGGCTGGGCTGGCCCTGGGGAGGGGGCGGCGGGGCGGGTCTCTGGAAGTCTGCTCTGCTGACGCCGTGGTGTCTGACGGCACCTTGTGTGGGGCCGTCCTGTGCGTGCTGTGCCGCGGGCTGCACCCCTGGCCGCCACTGCTCGCAGCCAGAGCACCCCAGTTCTGACGTCCACAAAGTTCTCCAGGTCTCACCACAGGTTCCCTGGAGGCGTGTTTGGATCCACTGCCCATTTCTGCCAGGAATCCAGTTGCAAAGTGCCAGAGGTTTCGACACTCTGCTCCATCCTGCTCTTGTTTCTAAAATTTTGCAAAACTGTCTTTTCAGGAGCTATGTGATGCTTACGGCAGAAACGCCTAATCGGACAGACGACACCCATCAACAAAGATTTCTCTCTGGGAATAAGGTTGCTGTTCTTGTTCAGTCCCTCAGTCATGTCCAACTCTTTGTGACCCCAGAAACTGCAGCTCGCCAGGCTTCCCTGTCCTTCACCATCTCCCAGAGTTTGTTCAAACTCACCTCCATTGAATCAGTGATGCCAGCCAACCATCTCCTCCTCTGCCACCCTCTTCTCCTGCCTTTTAGATTAGGAATGATTTTATTTTCTTCTTTGGGATTCCATATATATTCCAAATGTACCACAAAATTTTCTTATACTAAACTGAAATTGCATAAAACTGTGTTTATCAAATTACATTGAAAAATAATTCTCTTCTTTTTGTCTAGATCCTTTCAATATAATCCAGGTAGTCCTAACCTTGAGGTCACAAGAACGTCACTGTGAGGTGATAATAATTGTGCTATAAATATATGTGTGGAAAACAGAAGCAAACTCCAGCCGCCCACCTGAAAGCACACGGCCCCTGGACTCCGGTCTGGAGGAAGCGTCCTCCCGCTAGACCCCCTCTGGCTGGCTGCAGGCGTGGCGGTGGCGGGCGTCTAGTTCCACCATCCACAGCCGCTTTGCACCATGGCATTCCGACGTGGCTGTGGAATTTGTGCATGATTTTACCTGGGGCTAGAGTGCAGGAGGGGAGAAGGCAATGGCACCCCACTCCAGTACTCTTGCCTGGAGAATCCCAGGGATGGAGGAGCCTGGCAGGCTGCCATCTATGGGGTCGCACAGAGCCCGACACGACTGAAGCGACTTCGCGGCAGCAGCAGCAGCAGAGTACAGGAGGAGGCCCCTCTCCCATGCTGGGTTGCTCTGCACTCTCGTGGACCCCGGCAGCTGTCTGCTAGAGTGAGCCCACGGCCTGACTCGGTCCCACGTCTTCAGCAGGAAAACGAGAAAGGCCTGGCCAGCAGCATGTCTCGGTGGGGCTTGGGAGCTGGAGCAGACGCCCAGACTGACCTGCCTCCCGTGCTGTGTGCGAGGACTGTTTATAAAAAAGGCTCAGGCTGGGGCCCACCAAACATCAGGTCCAAGCACGTCACCTGACGAAGGCCGGAGCCCACGGGACAGTCACACCGGTCGGTGTTCAGATCAGCCACACGAACACCCGCGAGAGGCTGCATTTCCCTTGTGCTCTTAGACAACGATTATTCCTCAAGAATAGGTTTCTTAAGAAAGGCTAAGAGACAAAGAGGTTCTTCTTGGAAACCCTGCTCAATAATAAGGTAATGGAATGTTGGAAGGCGGGCGTCATCCAAGACTGATAATAACATATCTTCTACTTCTCTCATTCCGTTTTTTGCAGGCCAAATTAAATTAAGCATCTCTTTGCTCACCAGCCTGCGATGAGTTGTTATAACGGCTCCTGCTCCTTCCATGGAATGACCGGCTCGAGGGTGGATGGGTGTGGGGTCAGGGGCTGAGGGGAGCCCAGCGGAGATGGAGGGAGGTGGAGGGGAGCTGGGCCTGACTGCAGTGATGTCAGCAACACTGACAATGCCAAAACATGACCAGCGGGGTGAGTCTGGGGCCAGGGCCCACGTGACGGAGGACGCACGAGGCCAGCTGGGCGGGAACCGTGCAGCCAAGACCTCCAGCCCCGAGGCCGCCTCTGCCCCCAGTTCTAACACCAGCTAGACAGCGTTCATGCGCAGCCCGGCCAAGACTCGAAGTTAACAAACTGTTTAAAAACAGCCCCACTTTTCACTGGTAAACACCGTGTCTACTGATATATATTGAGAAAATTAGTGTTTTCATGCAACAGTTTCTGGTACATTACCTAAACTCAATGTGCAACTCACACACGGCGTTTCGTTGCTAGCAGCATCGGAACGCAATGTTTCACCACCAACTAGGCGCGTCGTGGCAATTATTTGACAGGCGATAAAAAGAGAATAAAGCTCTTCGGTGCAATTTTTATAGTCTGTTCTCCACAGTCTCAGCCATCGGAGTGGAAGAAATGAAGACGTGCAGTTTAACCAGTATGTTTACGTGCATCCAACAGATATTTTTCTGGGGAGATTAATTGAATTACACCTATAAAATGCTTACATTGTACACTTATCAGTCCTGAGATGGTTTGGAACAATTAGGAGAATATGTTTCCATTAGTAATAAAAGATAACTACCCCTGCCCAGCAACGCTGCCGCAGCCTGTGAAGAGAACGCACTCTGATCGGCTTTGCTAGCACGCTGTTTCAGGTCACGCCACGTAACACAGAACTTCACCGATGCACACTAACTCCAAAATCTCAGACTCCAAATGTCCAGTGACCTTGTATCAAAGCCCCGAGCCCTCCATCCTGGCAGCGTGGTGCACAAATCCAGCAGCGGAAGAAGCTGTGGGTTTGTGGGGTGGGTGAGAAAGGCCCTGGGGTTTTCCTCGGTTCTGCTGTTGTGCTTGTGTGATGGTGGGCTGGCTCAGAGCAAATGGAACCATCCACGCCAAGAAATCCCCTTCACCGCCAATGGATGGGAGTTTCATTTTCACACATATTTGAAGAAGCTTCTCCAGTTTGTCTTTGCTTTTGTAAACTTGGGTCCCCGGAAGTGTCCGTGACCGTGGAGAGCCAGGGTGTCTCCCGGGTGTTTCCCATCAGAGGCTGCACCAGGGGAACCACCCTCCTCCTTGCAGGAGAGCACGCTGCTCTGAGCGTGGCAGAGAGCTTCCGGCTCTGAGAACAAAGGCAGGACCTTGCGTGCTAAGGCGGCTGCACCTCTCAACATGCCCCTTCTCTTGGGCGCCCAGCCCTGCCCTTGAACTCTGCCCCCTCAGCTCCTGATCCGACGTGGGCTTGGGACCTTGACTCCAGGACAGAGGGAGAGCACAGGGGTGAGTCGGGGGTGCTGCAGTCAGATGACCTGGCTCCCAGGACACTGCGGGCTCAACGGCCTGAGTCCCCCAGGGGGACCCACCCTCTTGGGCCTGTCATCCACCCTCCAAGTCCAGCAGCAAGAGCGTGCCAGCCAAACCACGTGCCAGTCGAGAGGGGTGTCAGGGGGCAGCTGGGGCCCCACAGGGTCCTGGCTGCTGGCCGAGCTACTTGGGATGTTGTGGAATCAGAGTCCCCGATCAGCCTTCCGTTCCTGAGTGTGCAGGAAGAGGTGAGTGGGGGGCGGCTGGCGGGGCCGGTGCAGCTCCCGTGGACCCGGTGTGGAATGTAGGTGCCCCCAGCCCCTTCGCCCAGAGAAGGGCTTGTCACCCCACCCCACCCCAGCTTTCGCACCATCCCACTTGGGCCTGAATCTGCCTGCTGACCTTCAACCTCCGACCCCTTCTCAACTGGCAGACAGCCTTTTAAGAGCGCAAATCTGAGGGCCTTTATCCCCGTCATCGGCTCCCCTGATGGCTCAGACAGTAAAGAGTCTGACTGCAATACAGGCAGCCTGGGCTCAGTAACTGGGTTGAGAAGATCCCCTGGAGAAGGACATGGCAGCCCACTCCAGTATTTCCGTCTGGGGAGTCCATGGACGGGGAGCCTGAGGGGTAACAGCTCGTGGAGTCGCAAGAGGCAGACAGGACTGAGCAGCTTCGCACGCGTGCACACGTGCACGTATCCTCTTCAGTAACACTCCTCAGGGAATTCTCCCCGGAAACTGGGACGGCGGGTTTTGGGAGTGAGGGTGCTCAGCCGCAGGCATCTGTGGGTCGCAGTTTGTGCCGACATCTGAGACGTGTGACCCCTGGGCTGCAACCCCACGAGGACGGAGAATCGCCTTTGTGGCCGACCGCTGCCTCCCTGTGCCTATCAGCGGGTGCGGGAAGGAAGCCCAGGTGGCTTGCCAGGGAGTGGCTGGGGTGGGAAAACGGTGGATTGGCCAGAAAGCCTTGGCTTTGGTATTGACCTTGGATGTGATCTTCCAGACCGGACGCGGCCATGCCCACATGCGGGCAGCACTGGGCGTGACTGGTCACTGGCTTCACAGAGCATCTTGCTCAGGCTATGGTCAGCAAGAGGCCCAGAGCACCCTTGGTGGGGACCACACGCTCTCCTGCCCTGGTGGCCCCTCGAGATGCTCCTTCCAGGTGCACAGGGGACACAGCAGGGGCTGGGGACACGGCCGGAGACCGGGCCGGAAGGGGCAGGGGCAGCGGGCCATCGCAGCATGCCACGCCCCCCACGCGCAAGCCGGAGCAGAGCGTGCTCGTCCCACCTCCCTGGAGGGACCTGGGCACCTCCCTGACGCCGCGTCCCCGAGGCCCAGCTCCAGTCCAGCGAGCACCGTTTCATTTAAAACGTCAAGGTTTAATGACCCAAAGAATGGGAATTGATGAGGAAAGACATGCCACTGCTAATCTCGAAGCGTATTTCTCATCACAGTCATTAATCCTGCTACGACTGTCTTCCTGCTCGACACGTGTCAGCCGCTGGGGCCCGGGGCGGGCTGGGGACATGCAGGGTGCCCCCTGGGCCTGCAGGGAGGTCCCGCCACCCTCACCCGGGGGCTCGGGCTCCTGTCAGCCTCCGGGGCTCAGCGCCTCCCTGCCCTCTGCTGAGCTGGGTGATCCTGCCGTGGCCTCCCGGCCTGCCCTGTGCTCCTGGAGAGGCCAGCAGCTGAGTCGCCCCCGAAAGGAAACCTTCCTGGTGACGGATGAGGAGCAGCCCTTCCGTCCACTGTGGGGGCCCCAGAGCCCTCTGTGCAGGGTCCCCAGGATGTAGAGAAGACCCCAGGCCGCCCCCACGGTTCTGGGCCTGTGGGGACAGACCCAGCTGTGGAGGGGGAGACGCTGTGGGGTCACAGGGTCTTCGACAGCGCCAGGCCCGGGGTCAGACGCCCACGGCCACGCCCCTCCCGTCCGGGGCCATCCAACCTCCCAAGTTCTTTCCTGCAGCAAATACTGATTTCAGGCTGAAAATACCCAGCTGACCTGGAGCGGAGCATGGGCCCCGCTGAAGAAGAGCATTAATTCAGAAAATGACGGACAGTACGTTTTAAGGGGCGCTGTCACAAAGGGGGTCTGACAATGGGCTCTCAGGGCCAGCACAGACCTGCGCCTCCATCTCTGACTGGCTGGAGGCACCAGGGAGTCATCTTCCGACCAGTGTGAACGAAAGAGTGACTTCGGATGAAGGTGACCGACCCGGGCTGGAGCAGGCTGGGAGCTAACACTGGCCTTCCAGGGGGAGAGAGGTGTGCAGCGTATCAGGAGGGGAGTTTCCTGCGGAGTCAGGGAGACAGCCCACTTTGTTCCCACGAGGCCCCCGTAGAGGGCACCACGCCGGCGGGATGAGGCCCTCGGCAGGGATTGCTCATGTGCGTGGACAGCGGCTCACCAGGCGGGTCAGTCTTCACTCTTCTGCTGCTGTTTCTGGTGAGATGGGGCTGGGGCTTCCGCAGCTGACCGCAGCGAGGAGCCTGGCGGCCTGGGACCCGCCACGGGGGCGAGGGAGCTGGCCCCCTTCCTGGTCCGTGAGATGGGACAGTGGCAGGATCGGCCTCCTAAGGTGGCTAGAAGGACCGGCACGGTGAGCAGGGCCCCTGGCACGCCCGGGGACACACGTGCATGAGGGGTGCCATGAGTGGCGCGGGGGCAGGTGAGCGGTTTTGCAGGAGGCCGTTGCTGGGCAGGCGGGCTTACGTGTGTCCGTGTTTTCCCAGCTGCAGCTCAGCTTTGAGAGAAGAACAATCGGCAAGTGGGATTCCTTGTTGACTCACGCCCTCGGGTCAGGGTGGCACATATGCCTCCCGAGGCCCAGCCAACCTTCCTTCTGGATGGCCCCACGGTCCACGGGAGAAGAACAAAGGGTTACATGTCAAAGATGGGTCTTTGTAAGAGAAGTCTCAGCCTTCTGATTCACCTGCTGTTTGAACTAAGAGCAGGCAGCAACAAGCCTTGGGCAAAAAGCAGAGTAAATATTAGAACACGCCTCCTTCGTCCCTTTGTCATCCACAAAGGGCCCAGAGCGACGGCAAACAGGGGTTGTGGGGGGGGGGTGTGCCCTCCAGGCTGGAGCCTCCCCCGCCCGCTGCAGAGGGCCGGGTCATCTCCCCCGGGAGGCAGCTGATCTGGACTCTCCTGAGGGCTGGACCGTCTTCTGTCCTAGGCTGACCTGAATTTCCTGTTGGCTCTGGAGGTCTCCTGGAGAAGGGAAAGGCTACCCAGCCTGGGTCAGTCACCTGGCCTGGAGAATCCCATGGACAGTATCATCCATGGAGTCGCAAAGACTCGGACACGACTGAGCGACTTTCACTCACTCACTCACTAGACATGTCTGTGACCCTAGAAGATCAGTTGAAGATTCTGAGCTCTGGTTTTCCCCCATAAAATACAGGTACCAGGAGCCGCGTCCCTGGCTTGGGAACCAGCTGCTCTGACAGGAAGTGCCTGGTGCTGATGCCTCGACAGTGCTGAGGGTAGAGACAGCCGTGGCTGTCACGCTGGAGCCCACGGGTGGCTCCAAGCCACTGCCCGTGTGCACCTGCCCAGGTCCTGTCTGGGAGAGGGGCAGAGGGTGAGTGGACAGGCTCCGAGGGTGAGCAGGGGTCACGGGTGGGGGTTCAGGACCTTGTCACCTGCTCCCGGCCTCTGCCAGCCCCATCCTACCTGAACACCGTCCCTGCAGGGAGCCTGGGTCCAGGAGACCCCTGCCTCCCCCCGAGGGACAGAAGACCCCTGCCTCCCCCCAAGGGACAGAAGACCCCTGCCTCCCCCCGAGGGACAGAAGACCCCTGCCTCCCCCCGAGGGACAGAAGACCCCTGCCTCCCCTCTAGAGGGACAGAAGACCCCTGCCTCCCCCCGAGGGACAGAAGACCCCTGCCTCCCCTCTAGAGGGACAGAAGACCCCTGCCTCCCCCCGAGGGACAGAAGACCCCTGCCTCCCCCCGAGGGACAGAAGACCCCTGCCTCCCCTCTAGAGGGACAGAAGACCCCTGCCTCCCCCCGAGGGACAGAAGACCCCTGCCTCCCCTCTAGAGGGATGGTCCGGAGGAGCCGTGGCTGCAGCCCGCTCCCACCTGCGAGTGATGCTTCTCCCAGGGAGGGAAGGTGCTGGTCAGGAGAGCCGGGCTCCTGTGTGGAAATGGTGGAGGATGGCAGACGAGGCCCCTTCATTCCACTGAAAGCTCTTCAGTGCCATGTGGGTGTCCACGCCGATGAAAGGCTGCAGTCTGCAGGGACCCCGAGAGCTCACTCTAAAACAGCCCTGCCTGCACGCAGGGTGCCCATGAATTCACTTCTCACTTCGAGAAGAGCAGGTTTCTCGGAGGACGAGGTGCATTATTTATAAGTCTCACCGCGGTGCGCCTGGTGGGACGGCTGACCCGGCCCCGCCTTCTCTGACCTCTGCTTTCTCCTTCTTTCTACATTCATCTTCCAAACAAACCCAAGGCAAGAGCAGAAACCCTGCTCCCCAAACAAGGCAGGAAAATAAAGTCAAGAGGGAGCCCTCCCGTCCGTGGAGCCGAGGTGCTGGGCCCCCTGTGTCCACTGCTGAGCTGAGCCGCATGTAATGCAGAGGCTGCCACGCAGGCCCACTGATGGCCTGGTGGCCCTGGGCACGGGCTCTTTGCAGAAATGTTCAGGCCACCTTGGTTCCTGCGTCTCCTGAAACGCTGAGCTGCCGGGTAAATGGGTGGCATTTAGGAGGAAGCCGGCGGGGTTGACCTGAGTCCTCAGGGAGCAGAAATGCAGAGCGAGGCGCCTGCAGGGTGGTCGCGTGGACGGGGAGACACCACGGTCACCTCTCGGCCCGCTGTGTCCTTCCAGCGCGAGGCGTCTGCACTGTGGCGTGTTATGACCAATGACCATCACTTTCAGTTCCACCCACACATCCTGCCTGAAGCGCCAGGAGCGGCCGTGGTCGGCGGAGGGGGTGGGCCCCCAGCTCTGACTCTCGGGGGGACGTGACTGGGGCGATGGCTGAGGATGCCCAGCCCTGCTCAGGGGCACGCCTGGGGGAAAAGTGTCGTCACGCTCAGCCTGAGGCTGACCAAGGCCGAAGTTGGGGGGCCTCTTGTGCCTCTGCCAGGCCCGGGCCTGGCACCACTCCACCCAGGGGACCATGTGCCCAGGCGCCCTCCACTGTGGCTTCAGGCCGCTAAGCCTGTGGGACGCACCAGGGAGCAGCTGGGAGCGGGCAGGGGCTCTTCCTGGCCCAGCGGCCCTGCACGCCTTCCTGGGAGGCCGCGGGCAGTGGCTGTGCACCCTGACCAGGCGTGTCCCCGGTGATGAGCTGTGTCTCTGCACACAGGTCCTGCGGTCCTAACCCCGCCCCAAACCCTGGGATGTGACCTTATTTGGAGATACAGTAAATCCCCTACGTAAGCACCTCCAACTTGCAGACTTCAGGCATGCGACGGTGTGTTCCATTAGCATCAGGCAGGAGGCCTCTCGGCCGGCCCTCCGCCTCCCGTCGCGACGCCCCTGCCGCTCTGCCCCCTCCCTCCCGCCCCCGCACCTCCTCCCCCTGCTGCCGTCAGGCACTCTCCCTGCCCGCCCGCTTGGTGCCCGCCCGTGTGCCAGCTGTTGTCCTGGACTACTGTGCCTTTCCGGGTGCTCTCCTGGAAGACGAAAAACGGTTTCTGTCTGCGCTTGTTTCTCTGCATTGTTGGCGTGAAAAGTGTCACAGAGCCGCTACAGTGCAGTGCTCCACAGCGGACGCTTAGTCGGGTACCTGGGCTCTCTGCTGGACTTACAAGCGTGCTCTGCGAGCAGAACTCGTCCGTGCGTAGGGGACTCACTTGGGGCGGGTTGGCGGGTGTAGACAGGGGGCTCCCATGCCGAGCAGTGGCGTCCGGAGAAGACACGCTGAGGTGGACTCCCGCAGAAGGGGCTGCTATGGAGGCAGAGGCTGAGGGGCCACGTCCACAAGCCAAGGCTGCCCCCAGCAGCAGCTCTTTGGGGGGCCAGGCGTAGCCTCATGAGGAGCCAGCCCTGCGGACCCCGACCCTGGGCTCCGGCCCCAGGGCTGCACGAGCCGGTCCACTTCTGGACTGAGCCGCCTGGTTCGCGGTGCTTTGCGTGCGCGGCTGGGCAGCCCCGGGAGGTTGCAGGTGGCGGTTCCTGCCCGGGAAGCAGTTTCCGTCTCTTAGTCCCTCTGCTCACCGGCCCGTGGTCACACTGTGTGCAGCGGAGCAGACTCTCACTGGCTCTGTGCCTTTTGCACTTCCTTGGTTTTAATTCTGTTTTATTTTTTGTTAACATGAAGGGGTCACCGTGACTACCCTGAGCCCCAGGAGCATTCATTGGTGTGACATGTTGCTGGTGGCCCCACAGTGGCCAGGCATCACCGGGGAAGCCCGTGAGCGATGGGGACCCCCGAATCAGAGACTCCCGCAGCTAAGTGACCTGTGCCTTCACACAGCCGCTGGGCAAGTCTGAGGGAGCTGAGTTTGTAGGCTGGTTACGGGAAGCTCTCAGTAAGCGTCAGGACCCTCCTTGTTGTTCAGCCACCAACTCCCGTCCGACTCTTTGCGACCCCGTGGACTGTAGCACGCCAGGCCTCCCTGTCCTTCACCAACTCCCAGAGTCTGCTCAAACTCATGTCCATCTAGTCGGCGATGCCATCCAACCATCTCATCCTCGGTCTCCCTCTTCTCCTCCTGCTCTCAATCTTTCCCAGCATCAGGGTCTTTTCCAATGAGTTGGCTCTTTGCATCAGGAGTCTAGTTAGCGCTAATTGTATGCAGGGAAATATATCCAACATCCTGGGATACACCATAATGGAAAAGAATTTTTTGAAAAAGAATGCATATATGTGTATAACCGAGCCAATCTGCTGTACAGCAGAAATTCAGTTCAGTTCAGTTCAGTTCAGTCGCTCAGTCGTGTCCAACTCTTTGCAACCCCACGAATCACAGCACGCCAGGCCTCCCTGTTCATCACCATCTCCCGGAGTTCACTCAGACTCACGTCCATCAAGTCCGTGATGCCATCCAGCCATCTCATCCTGGGTCGTCCCCTTCTCCTCCTGCCCACAATCCCTCCCAGCATCAGAGTCTTTTCCAATGAGTCAACTCTTTGCATGAGGTGGGCAAAGTACTGGAGCTTCAGCTTTAGCATCATTCCTTCCAAAGAAATTCCAGGGCTGATCTCCTTCAGAATGGACTGGTTGGATCTCCTTGCAGTCCAAGGGACTCTCAAGAGTCTTCTCCAACACCACAGTTCAAAAGCATCAATTCTTCAGCGCTCAGCCTTCTTCACAGTCCAACTCTGACATCCATACATGACCACAGGAAAAACCATACCCTTGACTAGACAGACCTTAGTCAGCAAAGTTAGCAGAAATTAACACATTGTAAATCAACTATACTTCAATAAGTAAATAAATAAGACCCATAAGAAGTAGAGAAGCAATCAGAACCTTGGTTCCCTGGGCTGTCCTGGCCGCTCAGTGAGGGACCAAGGACGGGGGGCCTGGGTGCCAACACCCCTGCACACCCCCATCCCCCTTCCTCAGCAGCAGCTGTGAGGTTCCTGCACTGGAGGGTCCCTGAGACCCGTCCCCAGCCAGCAGCACAGCCTCTGAGCCTTGCTCAGGCTTCAGAATTCCAACCCGTGTTAACGTGAAAAGGACAGAGGTTAAAGGTCGCCGGGCGGGTGTCCAGCTCGTCTTTGGGTAAGCTGAGCAGAGATGATATTTACAGGAGCCTCTGTTCGTCTGGACGCCGGGACTTCAAAACACCGGCCTGAACCCTGGACGCTGCCCTCGGCCGTGTCTGGCCCACGCGGAGAGTTTGAAATGTCACCCACCCAGAATCCGACGCGCATTATCCCGATGTGTTTGTGTAGACTGTCACGCTTTAGATGAAAGCGTTTCATATACTATGCTCCCCATCATGTCATCAAAGCAGGAGGCACTCAGTCTGAATTAGCCATTTTGGTGTATTATCCTAATAGAGCATTATTTTTAAACTACCACGATATTTTAATTACATTCTCAGCATGAATCATTAGGTACCTCAGTGAAAAGGCACTTCTGACTCTAATTGCATGCTGAAGACCTGAGACACAGTCCATGAATGCGAGCCCAGACACGGCCCGACAGGCCGGCGGTCCCAGCTGCTCCTCAGGCACAACACTGACTATGTGAGGTGGAGCAGGGTGTCGGGGGGTGTTCTCCTTGGAGCTCATCCCACACTCTGGATTAAGCCCCCAGCACACACCAGCGACTCTTTGGGGCTCCAGGGGAGCCCACGAGACTCCCTGCCCCCTTGGAGCTGGCGTTTTAGCACAAGAGGTGCAAACTCGCCCACACGGAAGTGTTGCGACCAGCCACGGGTGCAGCGTGGGGGCCCGGGGCGCTGGCTGGAGGGCACCCTGGGGCGCGCATCTGCCCCTCTGGGCATCAGCGTGTCCCTCCCTGGCTCCCAGCACACAGGGTCTCCAGAACTACTCCACAAGGACGCACTCTTGGTCCTGGAACACTCGTGTGGGAGCACGATGCTCTCCGGCACAATCGCCCCCCATTGGTGGGTGAACCCCAAGCACCTAAGGCCACTGAGCCTGCCCACAAAGTGCCTGTGGGGTTCAGACAGCCAGGAGGCAACAGCCCGCATCCTGTGGTCCCTCCGGACAATCATCTGCCGCCTCCAGCAGAGGGTCCCCCTGCCAGGCAGCCCGGCTCTCACGTGCTCTCTCCCGCGGGGCCCTCAGAAGACTCAAGGGTGGGGTGCCCTCTGCGGTCGCTGCAGATGCAGCCACGGGAGCCGGCTACTGCTCTAGGAGACCCCGTGCCCGGGCCCCTCGGGCGAGGATGCCTCTGTTCTGTCCACAGCCGGTGCGTCCCTCCTCCCGGCGGCCTTCATCCCAGGCAGGCAGGGGAAGCACCTCTGCACCCACAGCTGCCCTCCTCCCCACGGGAGGGCTGGCTCGTCACTGGCCGCCACTGGCCGTCACTGGCAGGACACCGCAGCCTCCTGCACCCCTGCAGCGAGCAGGTGTCTCCCCACTGGGTGACCGCAGGTCCTTCTCTGAGCCCTGCTCTGGGAGGCCTGCGTAGACCGACCGCCCTCGGGGTCTCTCGTGCTGGACCCAGGAGGGGAAACGCAGGAAGCAGGGCCAAGCAGAGCCAGTGCTCCCGCCTGGTTCCTGGGGCGCGGATGACGAGGGTAGTCTCTGTGATTCGGGGGCCGGGGGGAGGCCCAGGGGCAGAGGGCGGAGGGCCGCTGGCGGCTGGAGCTCAGGGAGACTCCTCCACCAGGAGGCCCGAATCTGCAAAGCCCGCCGGCCCGGTGCAGGGGAACGCCCCGGGCCAGGCGGTGACGGCCGTGAGCCGCGGGGCCCAGCGCCGCCTTCACTGCAATGGAGCCCGGCGACCCCGCGGGTGGAAACCGGCGGCGGGGTCCTCTCCACTGCCTTTCCTGCTGCTTATCCATCCGGGAGGCCGCTTCCGGGAGCCTCGCCGCGGCTCTCGGGGTCCCCTGTCTGCAGTGCCCACCCATCTCGCCCACGCTGGTCCTGGGCAGAGCTGCCCCCACCCCGCGCACCCCTCTCCTCGTCTCTATCTGACCGGGGTTGGTGGGCGAGCATCTGGCTCCCTTGCCTCTGACCGCAGATTACCTTGGGGTCCGTCTCACTGGCGCCCCCTCCAGGAGCCCCAGGGAAGTGCGCCTGCCCGTGGAGGAGGGCCCGCCTGAGATGCGCCAGTGAACGAGGCCGGCCCGACCCCTGCCGCGGCTGCCCCAGGAACCACCCCCAAGGTCAGAAGCCGCGGGCCCCCTGCAGCCTCGGCCTCACGCCCCCTGCTTCAAACAGTGATGGTGGGCAGGAGTGTCAGGGTGCCAGACAAGTGCCAAGTCGGTTCAAATCCCGACTCCACCACGCCCCGTTTCCTCACCTGCACAGCAGGGAGCAGGCCTGGCTCGCAGAGGTGCTGAGATCCGCTCTGCGGTGCGGCCTGGCTGAGCCTTAGGAGCCGTGGGCAGCTGCTCCGTCATAATAAACAGGATGTCAGGGCCCAGTGGACAGGCCCTGTGGCCTGTCCGTTGGGCCTGGTGTGAGTTTAATCACCCGCCAGCCCTGCCGCACGGCTTCAAACAGACAGTGTGGACGGGACACCTGGACGGCTCGGCACAGCCTCGGGAGGGGGCGGGAGGGGGCCCTGCCCAGAGGAGGCCGCCAGCTTCCTGGCGCTCCTGTGTCCTGGTGCCCAGCAGCAAAAGAGTAGCCACCCTCGCCCAGACCCTGGTAGGTGTCTGTATGCCCCAGCAGGCTGCCCACCAGGGGGAGAGAACTGTGTGAGGTCTGCACAGCAGCTGAGACTCAGAGGTTGAGTAACGGGCTCGGTGTCCGGGTCAGTAAGCAAAGGACTGGGCCCTAAGACCAAGCCTGATGTGAGATTAAACCAACAACCCACCCCCAAAATAGGCCGAAGACCTGCACAGACATTTCTCCAAAGGAGACATGCAGATGGCCAACAGGCACATGGAAGGATGCTCAGGATCACTTCTTATTAGAGAGATGCAAATCAAAATTAAAATAAGGGATCACCTCACACCAGTCAGAATGGCCATCATCGAAAGCCCACAATAGCAAGTGCTGAGAGAGCATGGAGAAAGGGCTTCTCCACACTGTCGCTGGGAATGTGAGTGGGTGCAGTCACTATGGAGAACAGAAAAAAAAACTTTAAAAACTAAAAATAGAGTTACCATGTGACCCACCAATTCCACTACTGGTGTACCTTTGGAAAAAATGAAGACGCTCACTCACAGAGATACACGCACCCCAGCGTTTACAGCCACTCTGCTCACAATCGCCAAGGTACAAAAGCAGCCTGAGTGCCCGCCAGCAGACGAACGGGTACAGAGGACGTCGGGCACCCACGCGACGGAACACTCAGCCGTACGAAGCATGCGTGTTGCCGTCTGCAGCAACACGGACGGGCCGAGAGAATAGTACACGCTTAGCAAAACCAGAGACAAACACCGTATGAGCACTTATCTGTGGAATCCAAAACATAACACAAACAATTGTCTATGCAAAACAGAAAACACGGATACAGAAAGCAAACCAGTGGTTACTAAGCGGAAGAAGGGAGAGCGGCACAGTTGTGTCTGACTCTTTGCCACCCCATGGACTGTACCTCGCCAGGACCCTCTGTGCATGAGATTTTCCAGGCAAGAAAACTAAAGTGGGTTGCCATTGCCTCCTCTTTAGCCTAGATAAAGTCGTGTCTGACTGTGACCCCACGGTCTGTACATTCCATGAAATTCTCCAGGCCAGAACACTGGAGTGGGCAGCCTTTCCCTTCTTCAGGGGATCTTCCCCATCCAGGGATCGAACCCAGGTCTCCTGCATTGCAGGCGGATTCTGGAAGAAAGAAGTGGGGAGGGTCCAACCAGGGGTATGGGACTAAGAGATAACAATGACTATGTCCACAATAGGTAAGAAACAAGGTTATATTCTATGACACGGGGATCATAGCCATTATCTTGTAATAACTTTTACTGGAGTATGATTTGTACAAATACTGAATCACCATGCTGTACACCTGAGAATAATACAATACTGTAAATCAACTATACTGCAACAATTTTTAAAAAGGTGTGACTGTTCTGCTACTTCTCCAATGGAACCATCTTATCTTTAGATTTCTGCAAGGCGGCTTAGCTCGTAACATTTACATTTCCTTGGAGAAGAGGCCTCTCGCTGTGGTTTTGGTTTGCCTCTCGCCGTGATTAACGGTGCTTGCAGTCTTCTCGTGCACTCATTGGCTGTTCGTGTCTCTTCCTTGGTGAAATGTCTATTCATATCTTTGCCCATTTTTTAAACTGGGTTTGTGTCTTTTTGTTACTGAGTCCTAAAGGTTTCTTCTATATTCTGGATGCAAGTTCTTTATCAGATACATGATTTGCAAATGTTTCCTCCCAGTTGGTGACTTGTCTTTTCATTGTCTTAAAGTATCCTTAGAAGAGCAAGTGCTCTTAATTTTGATTATGTTCAATTTATCATTTCTTTTCCTTTATAGATCATGCTTTTGGTGTCATGCTTAAGAAATCTTTGCCTCACCTTACATAAAAAATTTTGAAAAAAGTTTTGAATCACAAAAAGGAATAGGAACAAAGAGAAAAGACAAATGACTAAGTGGATCAAAATATTTGAACTCACATCATAAGGTGCTAATTTGTCTAGTAGATAAAGAACTTCTAAAGTCAATAAGCAAAAGACCAGCCCTCTAGAAATATTAATGGCAGAAATAGAGCAGACAGAACACAGAGAATGAAATACAAATGCCTCTTGCACATCAGACTCCTAACTTTCCTCATATAAAGAAAAATGTAAATGAAAACTATAGTGAGATGCCACTGTTTCCCTCTCAGGTTGTCAAAGATCAAACGTGAAAGTAAAAGTCACTCAGTCGGGTCTGACTCTTTGTGACCCCATGGTTGCAATTCCATACAGTCCATGGAATTCTCCAGGCCAGAATACTGGAGTGGGTAGCTGTTCCCTTCTCCAGGGGATCTTCCCAAACCAGGAATCGAACTCATATCTCCCGCACTGCAGGCAGATTCTTTACCAGCTGGGCCACAAGGGAAGCCCAAGAATACTGGAGTGGGTGGCCTATCCCTTCCCTAGCAGATCTTCCCGACCCAGGGTCTCCTGAATTGCCAAAGTGGGATAAACTCTATGGAGAGAAACTTGGCAATTTCCTATCAAAAATTCATACACTTTTTTACCCACAAATTGCTCAAGAAATCTGCCTTTTATAAGTATTGACTAGTGCAAAATATGTATGTTCAAAGACAGCATTAGCGCCTTCAGTCACTTCCTGCTCCTATAAATACACCAGGAGGGGTTGTAACACAGATCCCAACATACTAATTCCAAACCATCTAACTGTAGGATTTGCCAGAATCAATCCCAAACCCGACTGTATTGAAAAAAGGGAGGCAGGGTCCCAAAGAGTGAGTGTGGGTCCACCGGTGAGGATGCCCAGAAATGCAGTCTGTCCCTGCGAGGGGCATGCAGGGTCGGTTTCCGTGTTCACTCCTCTGATGGGCTTTGTTATAGTAAAATCTTCTGAAACCCACTCTCTGTGCCCTGGTTCACACGCAGGTTGAAACAAAGCTCCACGCTGTTTATTGTTTAAATTAGCAGGTAGCAGACAGTAGACATTGCTAAAGAAAGGCAACACCAAAGACTGCTCAAACTACCACACAATGGCACTCATCTCACACGCTAGCCAAGTAATGCTCAAAATTCTCCAAGCCAGGCTTCAACAGTACGTGAACTGTGAAATTCCAGATGTTCAAGCTGGATTTAGAAAAGGCAGAGGAAGCAGAGATCAAATTGCCAACATCCGCTGGATCATCGAAAAAGCAAGAGAGTTCCAGAAAAACAGCTACTGCTTTATTGACTATGCCAAAGCCTTTGACTGTGTGGATCACAACAAACAGTGGAAAATTCTTAAAGAGATGGGAGTCCCAGACCACCTGACCTGCCTCCTGAGAAATCTGTACGCAGGTCAAAAAGCAACAGTTAGAAATGGACGTGGAAAAACAGACTGATTCCTAATTGGGAAAGGAGTATGTCAAGGCTGTATATGGTCACCCTGCTTTTTTAACTTATATGCAGAGTACATCATGAGATACGCTGGGCTGGATGAAGCACAAGCTGGAATCAAGACTGCCAGGAGAAATATCAGTAACCTCAGATATGCATGTGACACCACCCTTATGGCAGAAAGTGAAGAGGAACTAAAGAGCCTCTTGATGAAAGTGAAAGAGGAGAGTGAAAAAGTTGGCTTAAAGCTCAACATTCAGAAAACCAGGATCATGGCATCTGGTCCCATCACTTCATGGCTAATAGATGGGGAAACAATGGAAACTGAGAGACTTTATTTTCTTGGGCTCCAAAATCACTGCAGATGGTGACTGCAGCCATGAAATTAAAAGATGCTTGCTCCTTGGAAGAAAAACTATGACCAACTTAGACAGCATATTAAAAAGCAGAGACATTACTTTGCCAACAAAGGTCCATTTAGTCAAAGCTATGGTTTTTCCAGTAGTCATATATGGATCTGAGAGTTGGACTATAAAGAAAGATGAATGTGGAAGGATTAATGCTTTTGAACTGTGTTGTTGGAGAAGACTCTTGAGGGTCCCTTAGAGTGCAAGGAGATCCAACCAGTCCATCCTAAAGGAGATCAGTCCTGAATATTCATTGGAAGGACTGATGCTAAAGCTGAAGCTCCAGTACTTTGGCCACCTGTTGGGAAGAACTGACTCCTTGGAAAAGACCCTGATGCTGGGAAAGATCAAAGGCAGGAAGAGAAGGGGATGACAGAGGATGAGATGGTTGGATGGCATCACTGACTTGACGTACATGAGTTTGAGCAAGCTCCAAGAGTTGGTGATGGACAGGGAGGCCTGGTATGCAGCAGTCCACGTGGTCACAGAGTCAGACACGACTGAGCAACTGGACTGAACTGAATTGAGACAGCATTACGTGGCATCCCTGGTAGCTCAGCTGATAAAGAATCTGCTTGCAATGTAAGAGACACCGGTTTGATTCCTGGGTCAGGAAGGTCTGCTGGAGAATGGATAGACCGCCCACTCCAGTGTTCTTGGGCTTTCCTCATGACTCAGGTGGTAAAGAATCTGCCTGCAATGTGGGACAAATGGGTTTCATCCCTGGGTTGGGAAAAACCCCTGGCAAAGGGGATGGCAACCCACTCCAGTATACTGGCCTGGAGAATCCCATGGACAGAGGAGCCTGGCGGGCTACAGTCCACGGGGTCACTCCAGACCATGGTGTCACAAAGAGTCAGACACGACTGAGTGAGTTGCACTTTCAGACAGTGTTATGGGCTTCCCTGGTAGCTCAGAGGTGAAGAATCCACCTGTCAATACAGGAGATGTAGGTTCGATCCCTGGGTCGGGAAGATCCTCTGAAGGAGGGAATGGCAACCCACTCCAGTATTTTGCCTGGAGAATCCCATGGACAGAGGAGCCTGGTGGGCTACAGTCCATGGGTTTGCAGAGAGTCAGACACGACTTAGCAACTAAACAACCAGATGGTGTTACCTATAAATGAAGAAAAAAATGACTGGAAAGAAATAAATTCTTATAAATGACTAGACATCACCGTCTCTAGTTTTTCTCTTCTATTTTTCACAAAATATCTAAGATCAGTATGCACGTCTCTCAGCGTTTTATATCCGAGAAGGAAATGGCAGCCCGTGTTCTTGCCTGGGAAATCCCATGGACAGAGAAGCCTGGTGGCCTAGTCCTTGGGGTTGCAGAGTTGGACACGACTTAGGGACAGAGCATGCATGCAGATGGCGTGGAGACTGCCGGCCACAAGCAGAGGACTAGCAGAGAGGGTGTGCAGCTTGCTCCCTCGGCCCTGACTCTCCAGCCGGAAGTGGGTCTGAGATCAGAGCGGGGAGACCCCGTGGGGGGATCTGCAGGCTGTCGGGGCGGGCACCCCCTCCTGGCTGCCTCGGTTCTCCCTTCAGGCAGCGAGAGTGGGTGTCAGGAGGCTGTCTGTGCACAGGTCAGACGGCTCAGTTCTCCTTCTTAATCAGCAGCATCCATCGCCCAGGAATGTTTGTTTCACCCAAAACCTAGAGGGGTGCCTGCTGCCGCTGCTCCTGACCGTTTCAGCCACCAAGGAAGAGCAGCTGCGCTCGTCACATTGACTGGGATCCTAACCCCCGGCCCCTGGTCCCACCACCCCTCCTCTCACCTCCTACCCATGTCCCCAAACCTCATCTCCAATAATTAGGCTGCACATGAATCATTTTTTAATGTTTGGTTTAATACATACAGATTCTTTAAACAACAACAAAAAAAATCAGCAAACAGCATCACAATCTGGAAATCTCTTTCTTAACATAGAAAACGGTTTCTTAATAGCATAGGGAAAGAACTCAACAGCAAGCTTGACAACATAATTAGAAGATTGTTCCCGGGAAGGGAAGAGCATTCTTTATCCAGCTCTTACTACTCTCAATAAGATTATTCTCCCTGAATAGCTAATCAGCTTTTCCCAGCTTCCCAAATCCGTGTGCTTGAAGCAGCTCTCACAGCTCTCCTTACCCGCTAAATGGCAAACAGTGACACCTCGGAAAAGGAAATTTCAAGCGTTCACCGAATGTGAGCAAACAGCGCGATGCAGGCTGCGGATGGCGAGCTCCCGGCAGATTAGCGGCAATTTAGGAAGATGGAGCTGTCACACCCTGGTTGACAGGGGTGACAGCACCTGTGATCCCTGCTCCATCTCTGCTTTGAGTGTCACGTTTCAACAGAACGAGAGCAGCGGAGAAAAGCCCCTGGGGGGGTCGCTGGAGGTTTCCCAGCAAGCCTTCAGGGCAGCAGGAACAAAGGGGCTCCAGGCTCCTGCAGCCGCTGCCCCCGGGCTGGGCCGCGAGGTCTCCGGGCTGAGCGCGGGTGGAAGGGGGAGGACCAAGCAGGGGGGGCTGGCCCTGAGGTTTCTGGGGTGACCCTGCTCCTTCCCTGCTAGAGCCGTGGCACCCGGTCCTCTCTGGGGTCCCGTGGGGGCTGCACTTCAGGATGGATGGTGCAGGGGTCCCGGAGGCTGCTGGGCCTGCTGACATCGTCCAAACAGCCAGGGGGCAAGAAGGCCCTGAGCGGAGCACCCGGGCCTGGTGGGGGCGCTGAGTGAGGACATGCCGCCCACCCCAGGCCTGGACTCCATGGGTGGCTGCGGACGATGCGGGAGAAGGCGGCAGCCGCCTCCGCCCGGGGGAAGCCCCGGCATGCCTGCGCCGCAGCCTTCCGCGCGCCCTCGGGAGCGGCGAGCGCACCCCGCTTGGTGGCCGAGGACGCGCTCCGGAGGGCCGCCCCGAGGTGGTCGCTTTGCTAGGGGGCAGCCCCGGAGCCAGCCTGCGCGGCTGGGGATTCACTCCCCAAGTCCCACGGAGGGGCCCTCAGGGCCTGCGGCGCTCTCTCCCGTGGCGGGACAGACACACTGGCTGGCAGGCAGGGGCACAGGGCAGAAGCTTCCGGAACGCCGAGCCAGCTCGTGGGGCGCAGCCCCGTGGAGGAGCCCGGCAGAAGGGGAGTCAGGGCGCTGAGCCCCCCCTGGGCACGCCACCGCCTCGCATCAGCCTTCCGTCGATGTCTGCTCTGAGTCTCCGCGGGGGCCACCCCACCTGGTGGAGAAGCGCCGCCCTCCTGCGCGTCCAGGGGCGTTTAAGCAGGACGTTTCCGGGGAGCTCGTGGACGGGAGGCCGCGCCTGCGGTCGGACGCTAACCCGTCCAGCTGACCCGTTCACGGCGGGCGTGAGGGTCCTGAGTGTTCCTGGGGAGAGTCGGGGCTCGCGAGCCCCGAGCTGGTCTCTGCACAGGGAGGGGACCAGGGCTCTGCCCCAGGCGGCAGCTGGTGTCGGCCCGAGGACGGCCGTGATCCCACCAGGGGAGCGTGGGCCGACCCCCACCCTAATGAACCGACGTCCCGGGCTCCCGGTGCGACATCCGTGTCCCCCCATCCTGAGGGGCAGCGGCAGCGCATCAGCAGGGTCTTCCTTAGCCCTGGAGCAGACACGCGGAAGCGCCCCCTCCCGGCCCGCGGGTCTATGTGCCTGTCCTCCCCACGCGGCGCATTTAGCTGTGAATTCACGCCTCTCGGCGGCTCCACGTTTGCCCACCTCTTCCCTCTTCCGCTCTAGGCCCCCGCATAGCCTCCTCTTCATCTTGTCCCCCACGGTTTTCCACCGCATTTCTTACCGTTCCCCTGGATGCTTCTTACGTCCAGAGGCTCCTCACATACAGCTGTACAGGCCACGATGTGCCAGGGTGCGGTCCCCACAGCAGCCTGTCCTCTGGTTGCTCCTGGTGCCACGCAGCCCTCTAGCCACACACGTCATCCCGTAAGCTCGCAGGAACCGCGAACAGCGCGGCCCAGCCCCACACTCCCACCGCATGTCTGGTTCCCCTGTAGCTCGCTCTCCCTCCTCACTTGCGCATTGCAGGAGCCTCCGATGCAAAGGCCGCGATCCTTCTTTCCCTGCACGTTTCCTTCCTGCCCACAGCTCTTTGCCGCATTCCAGCATTTGCTCATGCTGCTTCCAGCGGTCTGAAAGCCTCCAGTTTCAGAGAGAATGGAATTGCCTAATTGATGCACATTAAACATCCTCCTCCATGGAACACTCATTCGGGCAGTCCAAGGAGTAGCCTTCCAATTATTTTTGCATGTCACCCTCCTCCATCCAGTAAAACCCTGGTTAGAATGAAATGATGGTGTTTATTTTCTGTCTCTAGCGAAGGAAGGCTTCTAGGTTGAAACCTCTGATGACACCCCAGCTCAGGAGAGAAAGTTAGGCAGGACCACAGCTTCAGTCTAAGAATGCATAATAGTCTATCCTAACACAGCCCCCAAATATTCCCGTTTCATTTCCTTTAATACCAACTGAAGTCAGATTTGTCATTGGAGGAAGAATTTACTGGATTATCAGATTATATTTGAAAGTATTAGGAAAAATGTGTCTTATTTTATGGGACAAGGTGTACTTCACATCATGGATTAACTAGTCTCCCATTTGGGGGTCAAATGTAAAGGAACACAAGCTTTTCAACTTAGAGAAAATGAGCTGAACCCAAGCTGCTCATTGGAAAAGTCAGCCATCACTGGTGCGATAGCTTTAACCGACATCCACAGACTAAGGGAAAAGGCAGCCGCCCACTCCGGCTGGTGGTGGTGTTGCTGTTCCGTCTGTGACTCCATGGAATGCACACCAGGCTTCCCTGTCCATCACCAATTCCCGGAGCTTGCCCAAACTCATGTCCATTGAGTCGGTGATGCCATCCAATCATCTCATCCTCTGTTGCCCCCTTCTCCTCCTGCCCTCACTCTTTCCTAGCATCAGGGTCTTTTCCAGTGAGTCGGCTATTTGTGTCAGGTGGCCAAAGTATTACAGCGTCAGCTTCAGCATCAGTCCTTCCAGTGAATATTCAGGACTGATCTCTTTTAGGATGAACTGTTTGGATCTCCCTGCAGTCCAAGGGACTCTCAAGACTCTTCTCCAACACCACAGTTCAAAAGCATCAATTCTTCAGCACTCAGCCTTCTTTATGATCCAACTCTCTCATCTGTACATGACTACTGGAAAGACTATAGCTTTGAATGTACGTGTACCTTTGTCAGCTGGTGATAACCTTGACTTTGGATTTTAACTCAGATTCCAAATGGTGACATCATCATTGTTTTTACACACAAGTTCCTGAGAAAATAAATCAGTGGGACAAGTTCTAATTCCCTGTCTATTTTGATTGTTCAGCTTCAGCACTGACCTCAGTAATAAGAGGCATTGCAAGGGCTGGGGAGGCCTCTGCCTGCTCCGTCAGACACACAGGCAGTCCATCAGCTGGTGCAAAGTCATGGCCAGGGCACAGTGCGCGTCACCTCGAAGCCAGTCTCTGGTCCCCGGCGCATCCATGGGGAAGCCATCCACGCAGATGGCCAGCAGCTTGGCTGACGCCGGCTGCTCGCCTCAGTGGCCCCCAAAGACCCAGCACAACAGTCTCCTTTTCCCACCTCCCACAAACGTTCTCCTCAACCGAGGATGAAGTCACTGTTCAGTTCAGTCGCTCAGTTGTGTCCAACTCTTTGCAACCCCATGAATCGCAGCACGCCAGGCCTCCCTGTCCATCACCAACTCCCGGAGTTCACTCAGACTCACATCTATCGAGTCAGTGATGCCATCCAGCCACCTCATCCTCTGTCGTCCCCTTCTCCTCCTGCCCTCAATCCCTCTCAGCATCAGAGTCTTTTCCAATGAGTCAACTCTTCGCATGAGGTGGGCAAAGTACTGGAGTTTCAGCTTTAGCATCATTCCCTCCAAAGAAATCCCAGGGCTGATTTCCTTCAGAATGGACTGGTTGGATCTCCTTGTAGTCCAAGGGACTCTCAAGACTCTTCTCCAACACCACAGTTCAAAAGCATCAATTCTTCAGCGCTCAGCCTTCTTCACAGTCCAACTCTCACATCCATACGTGACCACTGGAAAAACCATAGCCTTGACTAGACGGACCTTAGTCAGCAAAGTAATGTCTCTGCTTTTGAATATGCTATCTAGGTTGGTCATAACTTTTCTTCCAAGGAGTAAGCATCTTTTAATTTCATGGCTGCAGTCACCATCTGCAGTGATTTTGGAGCCCAGAAAAATAAAGTCTGACACTGTTTCCACTGTTTCCCCATCTATTTCATGAAGTGATGGGACCAGATGCCATGATTTTCATTTTCTGAATGTTGAGCTTTAAGCCAACTTTTTCACTCTCCTCTTTCACTTTCATCAAGAGGCTCTTTAGTTCCTCTTCACTTTCTGCCATAAGGGTGGGGTCATCTGCATATCTTAGGTTACTGATATTTCTCCCAGCAATCTTGATTCCAGCTTGTGTTTCTTCCAGCCCAGCGTTTCTCATGATGTACTCTGCATAGAAGTTAAATAAGCAGGGTGACAAAATACAGCCTTGACATACTCCTTTTCCTATTTGGAACCAGTCTGTTGTTCCATGTCCAGTTCTAACTGTTGCTTCCTGACCTGCATACAGATTTCTCAAGAGGCAGGTCAGGTGGTCTGGTACTCCCATCTCTTTCAGAATTTTCCACAGTTTATTGTGATCCACGCAGTCAAAGGCTTTGGCATAGTCAATAAAGCAGAAATAGATGTTTTTTCTGGAACTCTCTTGCTTTTTCCATGATCCAACAGATGTCGGCAATTTGATCTCTGGTTCCTTTGCCTTTTCTAAAACCAGCTTGAACATCAGGGAGTTCACAGTTCACGTATTGCTGAAGCCTGGCTTGGAGAATTTTGAGCATTACTTTACTAGCATGTGAGATGAGTGCAATTGTGTGGTAGTTTGAGGATTCTTTGGCATTGCCTTTCTTTGGGATTGGAATGAAAACAGACCTTTTTCAGTCCTGTGGCCACTGCTGAGTTTTCCAAATTTGCTGGCATATTGAGTGCAGCACTTTCACAGCATCATCTTTCAGGATTTGAAATAGCTCAACTGGAATGCCATCACCTCCACTAGCTTTGTTCGTAGTGATGCTTTCTAAGGCCCACTTGACTTCACATTCCAGGATGTCTGGCTCTAGATGAGTGATCACACCACCTTGATTATCTGGGTAGTGAAGATCTTTTTTGTACAGTTCTTCTTTGTATTCTTACCACCTCTTCTTAATATCTTCTGCTTCTGTTAGGTCCATACCATTTCTGTCCTTTATTGAGCCCATCTTTGCATGAAATGTTCCCTTGGTATCTCTAATTTTCTTGAAGAGATCTCTAGTCTTTCCTATTCTGTTGTTTTCCTCTATTTCTTTGCATTGATCACTGAAGCAGCTTTCTTATCTCTTCTTGCTATTCTTTGGAACTCTGCATTCAGATGCTTATATCTTTCCTTTTCTCCTTTGCTTTTCACTTCTCTTCTTTTCTCAGCTATTAGTAAGGCCTCCCCAGAAAGCCATTTTGCTTTTCTTGCATTTCTTTTCCATGGGGATGGTCTTGATCCCTGTCTCCTGTACAATGTCACGAACCTCATTCCATAGTTCATCAGGCACTCTATCTATCAGATCTAGGCCCTTAAATTTATTACTGACTTCCACCGTATAATCATAAGGGATTTGATTTAGGTCATACCTGAATGGTCTAGTGGTTTTCCCTACTTTCTTCAATTTAAGTCTGAATTTGGCAATAAGGAGTTCATGATCTGAGCCTAAATGTCACTAAATGTAGAGCCGACCCCGACTCTGTCTCCAGCACCGAAAGTGGCAGATCCTCTAAGAATTCCGACTTCATGAAGAAGCCAGCACCGCGTCCTGAGGAAAACATCGTGTCTAGACTGAGAAGACTGGGCTTCAGTCCCTGGCTTTCATCTGCAGGAAGTGCCCAAGAGAGAAAGCCCAGCGTCCCCTCCAGCACGGGGAGGCTGCGGTCGGTTCTCCGAGGACAGCCCTGTCAGAGGGTAAACTTACAGGATGTCATTCGTCGACCTCACTAACAGAACCACCCCGTGAGGAGGCCAGGGAAGGGATTTCTAGGTCTGAAGCTAGACAGTGGGTTATAGAAGCACCTTTTCAGCTCAGACATTAGAGCCTGCTGCTGGCTGAAAGCGGTAGGGTGAGGAGAAGTGAGAACCCACCGTGCCCTCTGTGTAAGGGAGACGGAGGAACCTCCCGCAAGCGCACTGAGGGGAAGGAGACACTCGGTCTGCGGCGCGAGTGGCTCACTTACCGCTAAGGACGGCCTGACTTGGTGCACTTCACACCAGTCACCAGGGAAGGGGCAGCTCACCGCTGGCTTCTCCATTGCCTCAGTCTCTTATAATCCCCGCCCCACCCCTTCAGCAGCAGCCACGATTTCTGCCGGGTAAACCGATCACGACAGCCCCCTGCAGCGGGCCTGGGCGGGGACGGCTCCCTGCTGACCCTGGACGGGGGGCGGCGCTGCCGGGCCTGGGACCCTGGAGCCCCGACCAGCACCGAGGCCCGGGTGACCTGTCCGACGTCACCCGAAAGCAGCCTCCCAACCGAGGCATGTGAAAACGGTCAGCCGGCTGGAAAGAAGCGCAGCTTCGGGGTTCCCGGTCCGTTCGCGTGTTCTGAAGCGGAAGCGGAACCTCGCGCTCCGACACGTGCCGGCCGTCGGCGCCTGCAGAGCCGGCCGCTGCTGCCCCTGTTTCTCGGCCGCACGTGAGCCCTAGACTCGGGAGGCCAGCCGGGGAGCCGCGACCCCCGCCCGGCCGGGCAGACGCACCGCTGCGGCTCTGCTCGCAGGAATAGCTTCCTAACCCTCGCGGCCGAAGACCCCGGTTCCGGGAGTTTCCTATTTTAGGCTAAAAGGTGGAGAACAAAGTTGAAAGGCAGAGTTTCCTAGGAAGTGTGCTGAAGACAGGCGGAGGCAGCGGACACCGCCCTGCGGAGAGTCGGGCTCCGTCCAGCAGTGTCCACTGCGGGGCGACTGGGACGTCAGGGCCCTTTCCACAATCAGTGACCCCTCCCGCTGCTTCGCGACGACCAGACCTGCTCCCCAGGGAGCTGCGCGTTTGGCTTCTGTTACGCAAGGTTCTTGCCCCTGTTAAAAGTCAAATTTACCTCCCCCTGAGAAAAATCATTAATGCGTTAATTTGAAAGATTTTTTTTTTTCAGAATCTTTCTGGAAGGTAGACTATCTCAGGGAAAAGGAAGAAAAAACAAAGCCTGGTTTCCTAAGCCTGGGGAGTGGAAGTTACGAGGAGAGACCACAGTCTCCCCCAAAGATGAAACAGAGCAACCGCAAGAGGGGTGCTCAGGCCTCAGCGGGAGGCCCCCTTCCCTGGGCGAGCATCGGAGAACACCCTCCGTGCTTCCGCTGGTTCCCCGGGCAGCCTTCAAACCTGCCTCCGGCCCAGCTGAAGTCTCCTCTACCCAGTTCTCTCGGAGGGGACCCCGAGTCCGCTGAGCCCCCCAGGGCACCTTGTCTGTGACTCTCCCGGGTTCACGCATCTCTGGGCGGGAACGCTACCACTCCCCTCGCACCCTGGCCGGTACCCTCTGCTGCAGAGCAGAGGCTGGGTGTCGCTTGAATCCCATCCTGAGTGTGTTGATAAAACCGATGGCTGGAAGTGCTGACAAGTTTCTGCAGTCAACACAGTAATCGTTAACTTTCCCCTTAGGTACCTGGCCGACGTAGTGAATGACCTCGTGTGTATGATCACCTCCACTAAAGGGTAAATGCTGCCTCCGCATGTGGCGTGTTCTTCCGGCGACAACAATCTGAGTGAACGCGGGAGGCGTCGCAGGAGTGGGTTTGGGGAAGAGGAACGGCCGTCATCCCTGGAGTCAGCCCGGGGAGACAGGACAGGGCTGCATCTCCTGTCCCTGCTGTGTTAGATGATGGGCGGCCACTCCTCCGTGGCTCCTGGAAGGCGGGTGCGATCACTCACGCTGGTCCAGCTCAGGGCGTGGACACGCGGTGGTGGAGTGTCCCTGGCCAGCCAGAATGCGGCGCCACACTCCTGGCAGCTTCACATGGCAGAAGCTGACGGTCTCACAGCCCCGAGGCCAGAGTCCAGGGTCAAGGGGGGATGTCCTCCTTCCTGCCCCCCTCCGGCTCCGTGGTGGCCACATGGTCATCTTCTGCTGTCCTCGACCGTCTTCCTTCTCTGAGTGTCCGTCTCCGGGCCCACACTTCCCCTTTCTGTAGCAGCACCAGTCCCGGCTAGCTCTGCAGCGGCCCCACCTCCCAACAAGGTCAAGGTCACAGGCATCTGGAGTCAGAACACAGGCGTCTCTTCTGGGGACACAGTTCAGTCCATGACAGGAGCTCTCGGCCTGCCTCGATGACACTCTCCCTCCCACCCCCTCTGTGTAGACTGCATCAGCTGTTCTCATACCCTTGACCCCACAGCCCTTTGTACTAATCGCTGGAAAACACAAAGAGCGCTTGTGTCTGCGGATTGTATCTATTGATGCTTACCGTGCTATAAATTAAAATAGGGATGTGTTCACTTTAATTAGGCTTCCCTGGTGGCTCAGGCGGCAAAGCCAGGTAACTGCCAGCAATACGGGAGGCCTGGGTTCGATCACTGGGTCGGGAAGATCCCCTGGAGAAGGACATGGCAACTCACTCCAGTACTCTTGCCTGGAAAATCCCATGGATGGAGGAGCCTCGTGGGCTACAGTCTGTGGGGTGGCAAAGAGTCAGACGTGACTGAGTGACTTCACTTTTGCATTAATTAATTACTTTAATCCATTTTAAAATAACTACAATAAATCCTTCGCTAGTGGCAACCAACACACCTGCCAGTGAAGGAGACATGAGAGACGCAAGTTCGATCCCTGGGTCGGCAAGATCCCCTGGAGAAGGAAATGACACCCACTCCAGTACTTTTGTCTGGAGAATCTCATCCACAAAGGAGCCTGGTGGGCTGTAGTCCCTGGGGTGGCTTAAAGCCGGACACAACTGAAACACACAGAGTAAACCAATGCACATTCATAGAAACAGCATTTTTATGGAAATGGGATATTTTCCCAAAAATAATCAGTGGGAAGAGTAGCGCTGGTCTCCATTTTGCAAACCTCTCCGAAGTCTCGGCTGAAGAGGACAGCTGGGTTCTCGTCTTTCTGTACTCAGGCTGCTGCTGGGTGCCGTTCGGCTGAATCATGTGGAGGAAATTCAGCCTCGTGCAGATGTGTTGCTGGAGAAGCGAGCAGCGTTTGAATAGCTTTTCAGAGAACTGCGGGTGTGCTCCACGGCTCCACCAAGACACAGCCGCGCTTAGTTATGGAATCTGAAGCCGTACCAATAAACTCTTACCCTATGACTGTAACATCCGTTGGTCTGTTTTGCCCTCTGAACCCAAGACATTGTATCTCGAGTGCCACTGTTTGGAAATTATTGATGCCCTGGAGGTATGCAGATCTTCCAAAGGCTGGCACATTTTACTAGACAATATTTTTGAAACCCAACGCAACTCTCAGCGGAAAAGTCTTCAAGTACCGGAACATCTCAGCCTCTCAGTGGCAGGGATCAGTTTTCCAGATTTTCTAATTTTCACTTGAACATTCAGTTTTTCTTATTGACAATAAATGCTGTCGGTTATTTTCTTTGAAGTGATGTTTTGAGAAAATGTCTGCCTAATGCCCACGTCTGCAGAAGTGTTGTTTCCCCATTAAACACCCCTTCATGCAAAAATGAGGCTCTACCAAGAAAAGGGGGTGGTTCGGGTTGCAAACTGAGTTTTCCCCTGAGACAAACGTGGCCCTTCAGAGGGGCTTCATGCTCACCCCAGCTTTGTCACGCGGGCACTGAGAAGGCGTGGGAGAAGGGTCAAGAGTTAGTAAAATGCACCCTCTTTACTGCTCTGTCCAGAACACTCTTGAGAGGACCTGGCTTTCTTCCCTGCATGGGCGAGGTGCCCAGGGAGGCTCACCTGCCGCCAGCGGAACCAGGTACGTGAGGAGGGCACCAGGCATCATCTGCCTTTCCTGTGGCTTGCAGCGGGCTGGGCACCTTCCTCAGCGCACACGTGCTGTTTCGTGTCCATCACATCCTGTTTGCCTTATGATGTAAGCGCATCTCATCCTGGACCTCCCCTGCTCCGTTATAAGGTGAGCCCCACAGGGAGGGCGAGGGACCCCGTCCTGAATGAAGACTCCAACCCTTGACTCAGTGCAGGCGTCAGGACCAGTTAGAGAACTGCGTGGCCCGGGGCGGGGCCGCTCGCGTAAGGGCAGGCCCCTGGGCCAGGGCGGACCACTGAGCGCCAGCCAGGAGGCGGGCCCTGACTTGTGCAAACGGGTCCGATTTTGTGGACACTCGGTCAGCTCTGGGAGACCCCAGGCCTCTGCAGACCGTGCTTGGAGCCCCGCAGGGTACAGGCATCTCGACCACTGCCAGCGGGGAAGTCTGGCCTCGTCCTGCAGGCAGTCTGAGTTTTCCAGCGGGAGTGTTTCCTTCTTAGTATTCCCTGTGGTTCAGAACAGCTTCCCCCGAGACCATACACACACACACACACACACACACATACACACACACACACACACACACACACACACACACTTCTATCAATAGAGTCCAGACACCTGTCTCCTGCCAGCATTCCCGCTTTCAGGACCACTCACCTCCCTGGGGCCATAACTGCTGTGCTGAGTGGTGGGGTGGTTTATGTGAGCCGGACCTAGGAAATCCACATGACTCCCGGGAAGTCATTCCACCTTCAGGGCTGGAAGCCAGCTCTGCCCCCAGAATCCCTGAGCCCCTCACAGCCTCGCTGCAGTGGACAGTCCCTCTGTCCCTGCCGCCGGGTCACTGTCCCGCCGCAGGCCCCTGGCGGGGCCTCTGCCGCCCTTTCTGCAGTGTTAGTGGAGAACCAGGCACTGTCCCGGCCTCTAGGGCGACGTCTGTGAAGAGTCACAGAAATGCCTGCCTCACGGAGATGAACTTCCAAGGGGCAGTCAGACTCGAAATGAAAACTGAGAAAACCAGAGGTCTGTTAGAAAAGTCCTTCGGGAACAGTGGCCCAGGCTACAGTGATCGGACCAAGCAGGGTGTCCAGGGTCCCGCCGGGAGGTGTTTGAACAGGGACGAGGCGGGGAGGGAGTGAGCCCGGGGTGTCTGCAGGGGGCAGTGCAGAGGGCAGGGGGCGCCCGCTCGGCCTGGAGGAACAGGAGCCGGCTGGGGGCGCGGCGGTGTGGGAGCTGGAGTCCGCGGGCCCGGGGAGCCCCCTGCGCCAGCTTCACACCAGCGTAGGGGGTCCCGTCACGTCCTGCTGACCCCCTCCTTCCTTCCACCGCCCTGGACGCTTCTCGACAGCCTCCATGGGTGGTTCTCCTTCCTGGAATCTTCTAGCTGTCTTGGGACTCCCGCCCGCATCACTGCTTCAGGACGAGCTTTCCTGTACTGGCTGCCCGTCCTGCGGGACCCCAGCCCACGGTCTGCTCACACTTTCTGGAGGGGTGGGTGGACTGGGGATGTGATGCATGCGAAGCTTTGGGCCATGTCCGTGTTCCTTGCTAGACTCTAAGCTCTGGAGAGGGAAGGTCACGCCCCGTCCACCCCGGGGCCTCCAGAACGTGGAGTTCTGGGGGTTCAGCCTGGAAATGAGGCAGGACTAACCTGTGCTGACCCAGCTGCCCAAGTTGGCTGACGGTGGGCTCCGCACACGAAGAGCCTCATGTTGGGCACTGGTCAGCTGGATTGGGAGATGGGGGGTGAAGTTGGGCTTTAAACGTGCTTCCCTGTTAGGGGTTGAGAGGGCCCTCAGCCAGGAAATGTCCCCCCCCGTCACAGTAGCATCAGAGTCAGCACTTCAGTCATAACACATAGGGGCGTGGGTCCCACCACAGCCCCGGCGGCCAGACGCCTGATGTTGGACTGAACCGCTTCCCAGAAGGCGCCTGAAGGGGGTCAGGGTGGCTCCCCAAGAAGCCAGCCTTTGTCCCCGTGAGTTCTGCCGTGGTGGAAGCGCAGCCCTGGAGTGCACATTCCGACTCCTCAGTGCTTAACTGCGTACGAGTTCAGAGCTTCAGACCTGCTCTTGCCGCCCCTTACCCTGAGATACCCTTCTCTGGGGTGAAGCTGACCGTGGTCCCCGGGCTCCCTGATTGCCCCTCCCGCCCTGGGCTAGGAGGAGGGGCTGTGATGCGCTGTCACAGGTGGTGAGCAGGCCTGTAAATCTCTAAGAGCTGCTAACTACATGCAACCAGGAATACCTGCAGCATCTGTGCTCTATTTCAACCTACAAATCACGTGCAAAGACACAATGGCCATCGTGAGGAAATTACATATTGATGCCTGCCACTGTGGTTCAAGAGTGAAGTGACTTTGAAGAGTACGTGGCGGCCACACATCTCAGAAAGTGCCCCGGGCCTGCGTCCGCACTGAAGTCCCACCCGCAGCACCGGCTCGTTACTGTTCTTGGGGGCAATGGCTTTTTCTCCTTCTTTACTCACGGGCGCCTGGTTTCACAGTGGGAAAGAATCCACCTCCCAGTGCAGGAAATGCAGAAGACGCAGGCTCAGCCCCTGGCTTGGGCAGATCCCCTGGGGGAGGAAACGGCCACCCACTCCAGTCCTCTTGCCTGGGAAATCCCACGGACGGAGCAGCCTGGTGGGCGACAGTCCCTAGGGAAGCACAGACTCAGGCAGGACTGAGCGACTGACACGCAGGCCTGGCTGCCGGCCCGCCTGGACCTTGGTGGGGCTCCCAGGGAGCCATCCCTGCCGGTTGGTTTCCCACCTCATTCCCAGCCCTGAAAACTCATGAAAATAGGTGGGACAAATGGATTGCCAGACACATAGAATGGTATCGTGTCCGGCAGATCTGTCTTTAATTCACACAATTAGGGAGTCCCCGTGCTCCCTAACTGTCCCTGTAAACTCCCAACATGAGTGATTGAACTGTGTGTCAGAGAGAGAGGTAAATATCAAGAAACTATCCCTAAGACTCGTTTTGTGGTGTGTGTGAATAAATTAATGAGCACCATAATGAGATTATGGGAAGGGGTATGTGGCTTTAAATGCACACATTTCTTTCTAGAAGGTACTTACGGAAATCAGTGTGTTAATATATTAAGGATCGTTCCCTAGACTCCTGCTTGTTTTTAGCCAATGAGAGATCATTTCAGAGCGAGTGGTGTGTACCTCATAAGCGTTATTCGTGAGCGGTAGTTCTTTAAAAAGGATGCGATCATAGCCGGTGATGTAAATAAATAATTGAATACATTATTAGATGAGGGTGGAGAGACACGTGTCCCATGCAAAGGAATGTGAAACAATTTGTGGAATTTATGCGACTGTTTCACCCTCTCCTCCCTGAGCCTGGGCTGTGCAGGGCGGCTTCCGTCCCAGGTGGACAGACAGCAACATAGAAAGACGAACTTGGCAGAGAGCTGGCCCGCATCCTCGGCCAACAGGCGAGGGTGACACCCACGGGGAGGTTAGGGGGACAGGCTCTACCCGACGTGAAGGAGGCGAATCGGAGGAACTTGGTGAGTGGGCTGCAGGGCCCACCCCTGAGGGTAGATGACAGGTGGGCTTGAGGAGGGCTAGGCTGGGCAGACAGACCCCGTGTGTCCCGACACACCGCCCCGCTCTGGGGCCGTGGGTGGCCTTCACAGAGTCCAGCCCACGTTCCAACCCCGACCACCCATGCTGGTCTTTCAGAAGTTTAAACCTGTTGATTTTGCAGATGGAACGATGAGACCTAATCTTTTTAAATGAGAAAAAAAAAAATCACGCTTTCTTACATCCTGGACCATTTGCCTTCAAAAAATCACACACCGAGATGATATTAAAAGCAAGAGTTGTTTCACACTCAAAGACGAACAGAATGACCCGTTATGTATAATTGGTTCCAACCATCCCTCCCGTGACAAGTTTTTACAAGCTGTCTGAAGGCACTTAGGGTAGGAAGAAAAAAGGCTAAGCAGCAATCACGCTCTGTGTGGATGCAAGTGGAGTCCCTCCCAGCGTCTTCATTGAGACGGGGCCTAGGACGAGCCCGTGAGGAGACACGGACACACACGGAGGAATCCCCAGCCTTCACCTCCCGCCTCAGCTCACCTTCTCTAAGACCTTTCCGGGACTTCAGAATCTCCTCACTGTGCACAGATCTGACAGCAAGGGGGTTTAAATACCATTATCTTTCTCCATGTACTGGACCTCACATATTAATATTCAGGCCAGGAGCAGTTTAAAATTGCACAGAACAAGCACGCTCGCCAATAGCTCAGTGGGAGGCTGAGTGTAAGTAGCTGCCAATCAACAGGCTGGGCCATTGTGAGCCCAGACAGCCCTAACAACACCCTCGCAGGGTCCCCGTCGCTGCCCTTGCTCCGCGGGGCCTGGAGGAAGCGGGTGGAGGGAGGGGGAGGCCGGGACCCAAACACGGAGCCCAAGGTGGGGCCGGAGGTCCGGGCCAGGCGGGGAGGGAGACACGGGGCTACAGCAGGAGGTCCCGGAGGCCCCGGGGCCCCTGGGCAGGTACTGCACCCTGCAGCACCTCCCAGGGGTTCGTAGGCGACGAGGGGCTTGGGGCCTGCAAGCAGGGCGGCCCAGCACAGGCCGGTGCGCCCTGAGGGGTCGGCCGGGGATGGGCCTGCTCTTCCAGGGCCGCGCGTCTCCCGCTCCGGTCTGAGCGGGCAGCGGCCCCAGCCGAGGCCGCGGGAGGCCGGCTGACCGCCTTCTGCAGTGGAGTCTGGCTGGCCTCTGGTTCCACGCAGGCGTCCTGGGGGTCGGGCTTCCCAGGCAGCTTTCCTTCCAAACGTGTGGTTGCCCGACTTTGGCTGAAAAGAACCAGCAGGACGGGGAGGCTGCACCGTGCGGCCCCGCCTGCGGGCGCAGGTCACATGGTCTCAGTGACCGCGGCACGGCGCGGTGAGGGGCACAGCGCGCCCTGCCGTCCCCAGGGAGCCGCCGCGTGTGAGTGTGTGTGTGTCCTCCCGAAACACACGCAGCTCTGATCACAAGCAGCAGCGGTCCTGCCTGGGGTCAGTTTCTACCAAAAATGACACCCATCACCTGGGCTGGCACCCGGGGGAGACGCCCCATCACCAAGAGCCCGGGGAGAGGGGAGCAGCGTGGGGAGACTGGAGGGGCGGGTGGCGGGGGGACCCCCAGCTCTGAGCAGGGCGGCGGTGGGGGGTGTTCAGGACGAGCGGAAGCTGAGTCCGGCGGGCTGGAGGGAGCCGGCCGCCAGGACGCTGAGGACGCGATGCCAACCTGTGATAAGGGAGATGATGGCACACCGAGTCCTGCCTCCCCCAGGTGAACGCGCGAGAGAGCTCGCCTCCCCAGGTGCTGGTGCGGAAGAAGTGCGCTCGGCTTTGGGAAGCCTCTGAGGGGTGGGGTTGTGAGCCGCCCCCCGGAGAGCAGCAGCAGCTGAAACGCTGCTTGCCGTGGTCGCGGCCTCTTTACTAGGTGGTCAGCGGCCAGCATGGGCGTCCAGGCGTGGACGGGGCGGGGGCAGGAAACAGCTTCCTTGGCAGTCCAGGTGGCCCAGCCGCGTCCTCTGATGCCCTCGGTCCCTCCGTGGAAAGGCACGTCTGGACGGAAGGAGGCGAGGCAAGCAAAGTCCCATGCCCACGGGGTTTCTGTCTCAGGGCCAGGCTGGCCAGCCTGGCAGCCATAAGCGAGGACCTGAAACTGGAAACGATCACACTCCAGTTACACGGAAAGTCCCGCCCCTGCCCCTATTACCAGCGCTCTTGCCGGCAGGCGGCACAACAAGCAGAGAGAGAGTGGCCCCAGTCCCGGGACGTCCTCTCAACGGGGCTAATCTCAGTGTGTGGGTGAGCATGCAGGTGTAGGTGTGACGTGTGTTGTTACTGTGCGTGTCTGTGTACGTATGGACGAGCAGAAGGGCGGTCGGCAAGCTCGTGTGCGACTTGGGCTGAGCAGAGAGAAGAAAGGACAGAACGCCGTCTTTGGAGGGGCAGAAAGTCGGAATGTAATTTAGGCACAAACGCGGGGCTCTGGACGCCCCCTCCCAGCCCAGTCACGAGAGTGCCAGGAAGCAAGGGTTCAGACGGTGCAGAGGGGCTCGCTGCACTTTCCAAACACTCATGTCAAGTCCGGGTGGGCGGCCCCCATGAGCCAGCGTCACTGTGGACGCTGAGATTCACAGGGAACAGCCACTCAGCTGGGCGCCGGGCTCGCAGGTTTGGGCTCTGATGCACCGGGGGCAGGGCCTCTGCCTCGGGGATGCCCTCTAACTTCACTTGCCATCACGACCACGAACAAACCCTGCTGGCCTCGGCCAGGGCCTCGGGAGGGCTCCCTGGTTTCCCAGCTGCTTCCTTGCCTTGCGGGGCTGCACAGCACCAAAGCTGCCCTGCGTGTTACCGCCCATTCTGGGATCTAAAGTAACAACTCCACATAATCGTGACACCTCCAGAACAAGAAACACGTTGCCTCTGCTTTTATCAGATACTTGCTAATTAATCCAGCTACAAACGCAGTGCAGTCGCTGAGCCCGGAGGCAGGGACGGAGCTGCCTGTCCCACCTGCCGGCTGGCAGTTTACCAACGCAGCTCAACTTTCCGCAGCACGGCAAACAATGGGGAAATCTCCACGCTCCGCAAACGGTTCTCACCCCCAGCCCCCAGGCGAGCCACTCGCTGTGATCACTTTAGTGTTAAGTTCCAACCAAATACACACATACAAGCACCCCCAAATTCCACACATGGGCACCCGACCCAGACACACACGTTGCCACCGGAAAAAGTACAGTTTCATTTGCAGAATGTCATCTATTCATCGCTTTTATGCCTCCGATGTGGCTCTGGGAGAACTTATCTGCACGAACAGAACAGATAATGAGTCTAAAATAATAATCCTGGGGAAAGAGGCACACACCCTCCCTAACGCTTCCTGCAGTTTCCAGCTCCCTCTCCGCCCCTGCATATGTTGCTGGCCCCTCTCGCTTTGGTGTTAAATTGCACTTGTTCTTCTGCGTTTGCCTCTAAGGCTGTGCGCGGGTCTTGCCCTCCTACGGGGGCTGCGCATGGTGCAGGCTTCAGCTCCCTGCTGGGGCCTCGAGTCTGCTCAGGAGCCAGGGGACTCGGCTCAGCTCCTGACTTTGGCACTAAGTTGTGTGTGGCCGTCAGAAAACTGCTTTGCTTCCTGGAACCTCAGCTTCCTCGTCTGTTGCTCAGGGATGCTGGCAATGCTGAATGGAGACCTAGATTTGACGAGGACTGAATGAGCCAACAGATGCAAAGAAAGAGATGGGTCCTTGGCACAGTGATTCTGCGATCAGTTCAGCTCAGTCGCTCAGTCGTGTCTGACTCTGCGACCCCATGAACTGCAGCAAGCCAGGCCTCCCTGTCCATCACCAATTCCCGGAGCTCACCCAAACTCAAATTATGCTTATTTCTATTAGTTAGGATGGAAACTTGATCTTACACTTTTTGTATCATTAACATTAGCAGTTGCACTGAATTTATATTAGATTGCTTTAAAATTGTTTTTATTTAGCTTTGAGCATGCTTCCTATTTTCAGCTGATTTGGTAATCAGCCTGAACACTAAATTACCTGCCAGCTCCTGACTCCATATACACACCGTGTTTCAAACACACCAAACCGGAGGTTCAGACATGGACACAGGCTTTTCTCTCCACCTGAAAAGACTTTCCAAGCCTTCCTTGCCTCAAAATCCAGTTTGAAGGCACCTTTGTTGGGGAAATGCTCTCTGGAGAGCTCATGCAGAAGGGAGAGTTCCTTCTGAAATGTTCTAGAATGTGTTCAGGCTGCTCTGACACCACAAACCATACACAGGTCATGTGCGTATCATCCCAGTTTACATGTGTTTCCCAGGCAGCTCAGCTGGTTAAGAATCCTCCTGCAATGCACGAGGCCCGGGTTTGATTCCTGGGTCAGGAAGTTCTCCTGGAGAAGGGATAGGCTACCCACTCAAGTATTCTTGGGTTTCCCTGGTGGCTCAGATGGTAAAGAATCTGCCTGCAAAGCAAGAACCTGGGTTCAGTCCCTGGGTCCAAAAGATCCCTGGGAGGGCATAGTAGCCCACTCCATTATTCTTGCCTGGAGAATCCCCAGGGCCAGAGGAGCCTGGCGGGCTACAGTCTACGGGGTTGCAAAGAGTTGGATCCGACTGAATGACTAAGCATAGGGGAACGAAGGACCATGGGGCGACATCTAGGAAATGTTCTGAATGACTGATGTGGAAAAGCAAAGCTCAGAGCAAGCACAGCCATCGCTGCCTGCTGAGACTGTGCGTGGTCAGTCAGCCCAGGAAAGGCCAGAAGGCTTCTAGCCGCTCCCAGCCCTGCCTCCCAGTACCCAGCCATGCCCTGGGTGGTATCCGCCAGCTATCTAAATACAACATCCCATATGACACAGGCGTTACCGAGGTGTCTCTAGCTTTCCAGGGGCATGCAGAGGGTCTGCGTCTGCAAGCCCCCTGCATGAACAGCACACGTGGCTGGGTCAGGATCTGTCAACCACTGACAATGAAGCTAAGGAGAAGCGGTTTCGAGCAGGAGGAATTAGCCACGTGCAGAGGGGCACACCTCCAGGGACAGGCTGGCACAGGGGCTGTGTGCTGGCTCACTTATCTCAACCCTTCATGAGTAGCTTGGCTTCAGACCCACTGCTTAGCACAGGGAAGAGGACGGGGCCAGGACGGGGCCAGGAGGCGGCCCAGCTCCTCCCTAGCGGAGACCAGGCTGTGGAGAAGATTGAGAAAGATCCCCAACCCCTTCTCTGCATTTCTGGGTCCAAGACATTCTGGAGACTGAGTCCTCTCCTGCTGTGGCTCACTGGTGGCAGATGAAGGCCACCAGCTCACGGGGCAGCAGGACCTCCAGCTATGCGGGGCTGTTTATGGTCCTTCCCTACGAAGGCGATATGTTTTAATGTAGAAAAGTTACTGCTTGCTTACAAAATGACATCCAGAGGCTGTGCGATGTGAAGGCGTTAGTCCCTCAGCTGTGTCCGGCTCTTTGCAACCCTATGGACCACAGCCTGCTCCGCTTCTCTGTCCATGGGCTCCTCCACGTAAGAATACTGGTATGGGTAGCCATTCCTTCCTCCAGGGCATCTTCCCCGCCCAAGGCTTGAGCCCGGGTCTCCTGCATTGCAGGCGGACTCTACCATCTGAGCTCCCCAGGGAAGCCCATGGAGCTGTATGTGGTGCATACATGCACATGTGTAGACAGTATACAGACGGATTATTTTGAAACCTAAAAATTCCAAACTCTAAAACACATCTGCCTCCATGGGTTTTGGCACAAAGGTTGGTGGGCCTGGGGTTAAGTCCTGTTTTGGGGACCCCTGTGAGGGACACCAGGGTTTGGTGGGGGGTGAGGCACCTCAGGAGAGTCAAGGTGATAGGCGTGTCTGGGTGACTTGTCGGGAGGCGGGAGTCACCGAGGGGCTGTGTCTACAAACCCTCTGGCTGGGTGGTGGGAACAAGATGGGGACAGGGGCCTGGGGGAAGCTTTGCAGAAACCACCCCGGGACAGCCCCTCCCTGAAGCCCCCCTCTTGGCTGGTGATGGGGCAGCTCTTCCCAGCAAGAGGCTGAAACCACCGCCCCCTCCTGGAGGGTGGACTGGCCTCGGCTCTGACCTGCACAGAAGTGACCCTGAGCCAGTCCCAGGACCCCAGGGCGCTGTGTGCATCTCTCCTCATCCTTGACCTTCTGCCCAAATCCTTGTGAGCTGCCGGACCACCAGGCTGGGGGCTGAGAGGCCGGGGAACTGAGTCTATGTCAGCGTGTGTCCCGGCCAAGGCTGCAGGTACGGGGGAGAGCAGGTCCGAGCACAGACGTGGGCTAGACCCCCAAAGGGCAGAATGTGGGCAAGGGGACCTTCGCCCACCGCCACGTAGACCCCCAAAGTGCAGAACACGGGCGAAGGGACCTTCGCCCACCACCACATAGACCCCTAAAATGCAGAACACAGGCAAGGGGACCTTTGCCCACCGCCACGTACACCCCCAAACTGTAAAACGTGGGCGAGGGGACCTTCCCCCACCTCCACATAAACCCCAAACTGCAGAACTGCGAGTGAACCAGACGATCGTCCTCTTAACCCATGAAACGTGGGGATGGCTGCTAAGTGTGGGGTGCTACCCGGTATATATCCAGGAAAGGAGGAGGCAAAGAGAAGAGCCCGCAGGCACCACCAGGCCCATCCCGGTCAGGACACCTGTGCCCACGAAGGATGACCCAACGCTGGCTCCCGCCCCGCCCACGTCTGAGGGCAGAGAGCCCAGAGCTTGTCACAGTCCCAGGACCTCATTGTTCCTCCGTCTGTGGCTACCACAGTAGGATTCCTTGCGATTCCTCTGAGAGACAGGAGGCTGGGGTTTTCTCTGTGTATCTGATTACCAGGTTTAACCAGGAAAGAAGAAACTGAATGGTCATAAATTGTCCCACGAGAAGACGTTCCCAGGCCATGAGGCCACCAGTCCCCAGAGAAGCAGACAGCTGTCATTGGAAAGACACACACTGCTTTGTTCCAGTTCTGACTGCAGTCTGGGACCTGAAACGGTTAGCGCCGTGGAAACCTTTGCTTCTTCTCACATTGCAGGCTGAGTGCACCTTCCCACAGCACAGTGACATAGGGAGAACAAGCTGAGAGCCTCGGTGGCTTGTCGGGACGCCTGGGCATCTAGTACCATCTAGTGCCGCTGATGAGACAAAGGGCTGCTTCCCTTATCCCTGCAACAGGACCCCAGGGTTTCCCCTGCACTTCCTGTGTCCCTGCTCTGAGGTCCCTGGGTGGTCCCTGCACTTCCTGTGTCCCTGCTCTGAGGTCCCTGGGTGGTCCCTGCACTTCCTGTGTCCCTGCTCTGAGGTCCCTGGGTGGTCCCTGCACTTCCTGTGCCCCTGCACTGAGGTCCCTGGGTGGTCCCTGCACTTCCTGTGTCCCTGCACCCAGGTCCCTGATGTCCCCCTGCACTTCCTGTGTCCCTGCTCTGAGGTCCCTGGGTGGTCCCTGCACTTCCTGTGCCCTGGGGAGCACCCAGGTCATTATGTGGAGTCAGGCAGGACTAGGCCATCCTCGGGAGCTGCCCCTACTTTGTGATCTTGGAGAAAGTGAAGCCCAGTGGTCTTTCCACCTTGCGATATAGAGGGACTCCGCCCAATGCCGCACCCTGTAGGCAGTGCTGGGTTTGACATTTGCTGGGCATGTGACTTTGAAAAGCTACCCAAGCTCTCCAGGTCTCTGAAATCGCATCTTACAGTGGGGAATAGCAGCAAGTGTTTGCTGGCTCTTGTGAGGGTTAAAGGAAGTTGAGTAAACTCTGAGAGCAGAGGCTTTGTCTAGTTATTCACTTAGGTACTTGCCTGGCACATAGTAGGTGGTCAGCAGATATTTGTTGACTGAGTGTATACATTATAGCCATTGTACCCGGCCTACATTAGTAAATGCATAGGTACGTGCGGCCTCACGCGAGCGCAGCCCCGTGCCGTCAGCGTTCGGTAAACATTAGCTGCTGTTACATCCACTATTACTATCATTAGCCACTTTGCCTCTCGGGGCTGCTGGGAGGATGTGTGAAACACACAGGCTTCCCTGCTCTGCTGAGCAATATTCCAAGGTCAAGGAGGAAAAGCGGTCCACAAATACAAATTATCACTGTCAGTCTCAGCCGCGTTTCTCAGAGTCCCACTCTGGGCACATTATTTACTCCGTCACGAGGCAGGGCTTTGCTTTTGGTCGGGATGCTGTGAATGAGCGCCTGACCCGAGGAAACGGGCAGATCTCACACTGCGGGGGAAGTCGTGGCGGCTCCTGGTTCCCCAGACGCGCTGGCTGTGTGCTCAGTGGGTGCAGACATCTCAGTGCCCAGTTGCTCTAGGCCCAACACAGGGGAAACCTGCTCAGTACGGTTCCCCAAGACCTCCTCCAGCCAGGAGGGCGTCGAGAGGCTTGTTCCACCCCGGAAGAAGGCCTTTGCTGCCTGCTGTCTACCTGCTGGCTTCTTCCAGCGGTCAAGCCCCAGGTCAAAGGTTGCCTTCCCGCTCACCCCACTGAGATCATGAGGGCCTGCTCCTGCCCGTGACTCTGGGTGGCGTCCCCAGCTGCCCACTGGATTGCCCTTCTGCAATCCTCTTGACCTCCGTCTTGGCCTCTCCTGAGGTGAGACTGCAGCATCCTGGGCAGCCCAGTGTCGCTGGGCCTAAAGCAGGATGGACGAGGTGGGCCTGGGAACGGATGTTTATGGAATGCCTGCAGACTGAATGCGAAACAGACCTAACACTGTGCAGAACTTGGGTCAGGCCTGAAGCAGTCAGGCTAGGAATCAAATGAGAAGCATCGCCCTCCGGGGGACCCTGACAGCCACCACCCCAGGGCTCTGCTGGCCTGTCCCTGGCACATAAAAAGGACAGCATTTGGATGGCAGATTTGGGTGAACAGCCGAGTTCCCGGCCACCCCCGCAGCTGCTCGAGGCCCATCTTTCTGGGCACATGCAACCATCCGTGGCCCCTGTCACCCAGGCTGGACAGCTTGGCAGTGGGCCAGTCCCTTCCACTCAGAGTTACAGAGAGGAGAGTGTACGTCCCCAGGCAGACGGTGATAAGCCTTGTACAAGTTGCTGTATATTCTGATGGGAGAAAGCCACATAGGAGAGTCAGGGGTGACAAGAAAGATTTGATGGGCTTTCTGAGGACCTCCCTGGCCCACTGTGCTGGTGGCGGGAGCTTACAGTGATCCTGACAGGTGACGGCAGGTGCACGTGTGCAGAGAGTCAGGCCTCGAAGTCTTGGCCATAGCTGGTCCAGATCAGAAACAGATTTCAGATGCCCTGGACCTGTTATCCTAAGCGGTGTAGCCAGGACCACAACAGGCTCCGTAAGGAGTACTGAAAACTTACTTTCATTGAATAAAATTTTGACAGCGCCACCTACAACCTCAGAGTCTTAGGGAGTCGCCTGTGAGCACGCTGGCTTGGTAGGAGGCATTCACTGGGTCCCATGTGAGGCTCTCTGTGGTCGTTTGAGTCTGATAAGTCAGCTGGAGCGGCAGAGCTGTGCTGAGATGCTGGCTACCTGGGGTCAGCATCTCCCGGGGGAAGGGAGAGAAGCAAGTCTACACTTTCCTTTCAAGCAAGTCAAGGACAAGAGAGCTTCTCTGTCTCCTGTTGGTCCAGAGGGTCTCGGTGATGATCACCCAGTGAAGTGCCTCCTTGGTGCATCTGGGCTCTCAGATTCTAACAGCTGAGAGCCTGAGACAGATACGCTTGTGTGTGCTCCGTCCCTCAGTCACGTCCGACTCTGTGTGACCCCAAGGACCGTAGCCTGCCAGGCCCCTCTGTCCATGGGATTCTCCAGGCAAGAATACTGGAGTGGGCTGCCGTTTCCTTCTCCAGGGCATCTTCCCAACTCAGGGATTGAACCCGCGTCTCCTGCGTCTCCAGCATTGGCAGGTGGGATCTTTACCACTGGCACAGCCTGGGAAAACCGACAGCCAGACACCGTGGGCCGAGTTGCATCCCCAGAAGACAGGTGGAGTCCAGACCCCAGAGCACGGCCTATTTGGGGGGGGTCTTTGCAGAGGGATCTGTTAGGATGAGGTCGCCCTGGAGCCGGGCGGACCCTCATCCAATAGGACTGGTGTCCTCATGGAAAGAGGGACACAGGGACACAGGGACACAGACACCAGGAGAAGACGGCCCGTGTGGACAGAGACAGTGAAGCCTGCGGAGCAGGGGCCTCGGGTCACCGCCAGGAGCCTCCAGGGAGACCCTCCTGAGCCCCCAGGGAGCAACCAGCCCCGCCCAGACCTGCGTCCAGAGCAGGGAGTAAGGGCGCTGCTGCTGTTTCTAAGCTGCTTGGTTCGGTGCTGGGCTGCAGAGGCCAGGAAACACCGACCACGTGGAGAAGGGAAGGCCACCTGGTTGACCCCCGACCTGCGCCTTCAGGATGGGGTGTCTGAGTTCGGGGCACCCCGCTGCCTTGGGCAGAGCAGCTGTGGACTGAGGGTGGCCCCTGCACAACAGCACGGTGACCCTGTGGAGGGAGGGGGCAGAAGCCCTGTCTCTCCCCAGACGGCTCCCCAGATGGTGGCTGGGTGCAGCGGGCAGGACGCGCTCCACTTTCCAAAGGTGCTGTCCACACAGTGTCCCTGGAAATGTCTCAGGACAGCAGCTCGTCACCTACAAGGCCCCCAGCGACAGCAGGGTGAGCCTGAGGCCTAGGAGGTGGCCCGCGCTCACGATGCTCCAGGGCCCCCGGAAGCCACGTGCTTTCCCTGCTTCTCTGTCCGGCCTAAAGCACAGGCAGGCCTTTCTCTGCCTTTTCCCACACAGCAGCACACCGTGAGCTAAGCACGCCTGGGACATTCCCGCCCAGTAGGCAAGCCCTGGGTCTGCGTCCGTCCCTGTGGTGACCTGCACTTGGTCCCCGGGAACGAAGAGTCGGGATGAGGCTGGAGCTGCAGGTCATTTGGGGGCAGGGCTCACGGTTCTGGAGTTAAATCCATAAGGAAAGGTAATCGCAGTCTGGTCAAGATTAGGTGGGGAGGAACAGCTCAGCATCACCCTCGGGTGTCCAACTGGGCGCGGGGTCACTCAGCACCCTGGGGTAAAGTCTGGGCACATTCCCGGGGCGGGGGGCGGTTCGTGTGCTCATTGCCTGGCTGGGAAGAATGGTTGGGTCCTGTGTGAAGTGTAACACGGTCAAGACATGATTATTTTCTGGGAAATCAATAAACTTCGCAGTGCACGTCTTATAGCCTTTGTAGGCGACTTAATTGCAGGCGGTATGCCAATGCAGGAGACTCAGGAGATGCAGGGTCGATCCCTGAGTCTGCAAGACCCCGGAGAAGGGGATGACAGCCCACTTGGGGATTCTTGCCTGGAGAATCCCATGGACGGAGGAGCCTGGAGGGCTACAGTCCACGGGGTCACAGAGTCAGGTACGGCTGAGCTCACAGGACACAGTTGCTGATTCAGCTGGTTCTTGGGTCTTATAAACTCTAACCATCCAGCATTCCACTGCAACACCCAGACATGAGCGTGTGTCTTGAGAAGGGTTCCCTCCAGAGCTCTGTGTTGCCATTTACCTCTGCCTCTCTGGAACAGCCACATGCCTTTAAAAATAGACTTTCAACCTAGAAAAGCACCACTATGCCATTTGTTCTTATCCATATAGGAACACAGGCAGTATCCCAGGCCGACAAGAAATCCAGTCCATAAACTTGTGATATGTGTGCTGTAAGAGAAATGCTATTCTCCAAGTTGTTAGAATAAAGATACAATTCACTATAAAATTACTCTAAATATGATTTAAAATTTCTTCAATGATTCAGAAGATTCTGCAGAACGTGCCACTCCTCGGAGTTATCAATATCCTCATCAATATATTATACGCTACACAAGAATAAAGAAAGAAAAGCAATGCCAAAGAAAGTTCAAACTACTGCACAACTGCACCCGTCTCACATGCTAGCAAAGTAATGCTCAAAATTCTCCAGGCCAGGCTTCAACAGCACATGAACTGTGAACTTCCAGATGTTCAAGCTGGAAGTAGAAAAGGCAGAGGAACCAGAGATCAAATTGCCAACATCCGCTGGATCATCAAACAAGCAAAAGAATTCCACAAAAACATCTACTTCTGCTTTATTGACTATGCCAAAGCCTTTGACTGTGTGGATCACAACAATCTGTGGAAAATTCTTCAAGAGGTGGGAATACCAGACCACCTGACCTGCCTCTTGAGAAATCTGTATGCAGGTCAGGAAGCAACAGTTAGAACTAGACATGGAACAACAGACTGGTTCCAAATAGGAAAAGGAGTATATTGTCACTCTGCTTATTTAACTTATATGCACAGTACATCATGAGAAATGCTGGGCTGGAAGAAGCACAAGCTGGAATCAAGATTGCTGGGAGAAATATCAATAACCTCAGATATGCAGATGACACCACCCTTATGGCAGAAAGTGAAGAAGAACTAAAGAGCCTCTTGATGAAAGTGAAAGAGGAGAGGGAAGAAGTTGGCTTAAAACTCAACATTCAGAAAACTAAGATCGTGGCATCTGATCCCATCACTTCATGGCAAATAGATGGGGGAATAGTGGAAACAGTGAGAGACTTTATTTTCTTGGGCTCTAAAATCACTGCAGATGGTAACTACAGCCAAGAAATTAACAGATGCTTGCTCCTTGGAAGAAAAGCTATGACCAACCTAGACAGATATTAAAAAGTGGAGACATTCTTTGCCAACAAAGATCCATCCAAGCCAAGCTATGGTTTATCCAGTAGTCATGTACAGATGTGAGAGTTGGACTATAAAGAAAGCTGAACACTGAAGAATTGATGCTTTTGAACTGTGGTGTTGCAAAAGACTCTTGAGAGTCCCTTGGACTGCAAGGAGATCCAACCAGTCTATCCTAAAGGAGACCAGTCCTGAGTGTTCATTGGAAGAATTGATGTTGAAGCTGAAACTCCAATACTTTGGCCACCTGATGGGAAAAGCTGATTCATTGGAAAAGACCCTGATGCTAGGAAAGGTTGAAGGTGGGAGGAGAAGGGGACAACAGAGGATGAGATGGTTGGATGGCATCACTGACTCAGTGGACATGAGTCTGAATAAGCTCTGGGAGTTGGTGATGGACAGGGAGGCCCCAGTGTGCTGCAGTCCATGGGGTCGCAGAGAGTCAGACTCGACTGAGCGACTGGACTGAACTGAAGAATAGAAGCCCCCAGTGAACTGGGGGTTTAGCTTGCGGATTACTAGATCCAGTTTGTTTTTTCTTTCTTAAATAATTAGCTCAAGAATTGTCATTAAGAGCTCCTGCTGCTGTTCAGCCGCTCAGTCGTGTCCGACTCTTTGCGACCCCGCAGACTCAGCACTACAGGCCTCCCTGTCCTTCAGCATTGCCCAGAGTTTGCTCAAACGCATGACCATTGAGTCAGTGATTATTAAGAGTAGCCACTAGAAACCGTTTACTCTGCAGATTGGTTATATGTTGACACTAATTTTCGAGGTTTAAAAATGAAAGAAATAGAAGTGAAGACAAAATCTGAAGAGAATGTGGTCTCTGGGGGCTGGGTGAGACACTCTTTGCGTGGAAAATGTCATAAGATTGTGGTATGCGATTTCTTCCAGTAAAGACTGTCTGGAGAAAGCACAGATGGAAGAAGCCCGGTAACGAGGCTCTGACTTCACGTCTGACTATGACGTCAGCTTGGTGTTTCTTGTAAGACAAGTCATTGAGTGCTCTCAGCACGTCTTTATCTGCAGTAACAACTCTAAACAACCTCAGATATTTGCTGGCTGTCAGCCCCTTCTGCAGGGCCTTGGACGCCTCGCTTTAACGGACCATTTGCCGGTCACCTCGAACACATTGCCACCCCGCGTCGTGGCCAGCCTCTCCCAGGAAGCTGGCTTCCCCGTGGGCCTGACCGCTGCAGTGACCCAGCCAGCATGGGAGTGCTGGGCCCCTTCCCTGCCCTCCTGTGTGCAATGTGACACGTTCCCCGGGGCGGCCCTGGGCTGCGGGTTTAGAAATCGATTAGAGCTGAGATGGGCTGAGCTGCGAGAGCACGCTCCACAGCCACCTCTGCAGGGCACGGCTCGCTCGTTCGGCCGGAGAAGGCTCTGCCTGCGGAATTAATGGGGAGCCCACGGCGATGCCTGCGGGGCCCACGGGCGCCCTGCCTGAGCCTCGGACGCAGCGTCCAGGCCTCCTGTAGGCGAGCCAGCAGCACCCGAGAGGGCAAGACAATTAAACCTCTGTAAGTTTGTGCAGCACTTCGAGGAGGAAAGGCACTATATAAATGCTAAGTGTTGTTATCACAGGGCAGAAGGAAGGACAGAGACGACGAATGCTAAGAGAGAAGGCCCTGCACGATAGAGCGCCCGGGCAGAGAGGAGCGAGATTATCTCACATCGAAGTTTAAAAAGTTTAAAAAAAAATAGGTGAGAAAGCCAGGCTCAGAAATGAAAGGGAGGCTCCAGGAAGTATTAAGATAAATTATGCGATTTAATGCAACTGGAGGGAGTCGGAGGTCACCGAGAGACAATGGGGACTCTGGAACATGGTTGTGATAATTAATTCCTAAAAAAAAATCAATTAATATTTTCTCTCATCGTTCACGAAGGGGGCTGGAACGGGGAGGGCACACACATGTCTCACCCGGGAGGAGCGAGGATGGTGAGGAACCCAGGATCCTGTCGACACGGGAGATCCAGGAGGGAGTGCCTGCGGAGGGGCGGGCGCACCCACGCGCGAGCCTGCAGGAAGAGGGCGGGGAGACTGCAGGCTGAGGCTGCCAGGAGTGACCCCAAGCACATTGTACATCTAGGGCTTCACGAGGACGATAAGGAACAGGGACTTGTTTATTCCCTAGTGGATACAAAGGGCTTTGAAGCTTCTGACCGAAAAGATGGCACACTCAGAGAAACACACAGACACGGAGCAACACACTGGAGCCAAGCTCTGGGACATCTGCTCGTTGGTATCCTTTTTTAAGATTTTTTTTTATGAGGATCATTTCTAAAGTCTTCATTGCATTTGTTACTATATTGATTCTGTTTATGTTTTGGTTTTTTGGCCAAGAGGCTTGTACGGTCTTAGCTCCCCGACCAGGAATTGAACCCACACGTCCCACAGTGGAAGGTGAAGTCTGAAGTACTGGACCACCAAGAAAGTCCCTCACTGGTGTTCTTGAGGCAGCTTAAGAGTCACCTTAGGGAAAGATGCTGCTGCTGCTGCTCTCCTAAGTCACTTCAGTTGTGTCCGACTCTGTGCGACCACATAGACGGCAGCCCACCAGGCTCCCCCGTCCCTGGGATTCTCCAGGCAAGAACACTGGAGTGGGTTGCCATTTCCTTCTCCAGTGCATGAAAGTGAAAAGTGAAAGTGAAGGCCCTCAGCGGTGTCCAACTCTGTGCGACCCCATGGACTACAGCCCACCAGGCTCGTCTGTCCATGGGATTTTCCAGGCAAGAGCACTGGAGTGGGCTGCCACTGCCTTCTCCAAGGGAAAGATGACCTGGTGAGAAACAACGGACAACGCGATGTTCCGAGGACGTCTAGCTCAGTGCCTTATCACACAGCACGCGGCGTCATAAACTCTTCCGTCAGTTTGTTCTGAAGACGTGAAAGAAAAGAAAGTAGCAGAGACTAGACTTGGGAGGCCAAGTCCCTGGATCATAAATCGCTCATCTGGAAACTCAGTGCCCTCGAGGTGGATGACGCGGGCAAACACAGCGTCCACCAGGAGAAAACAGACATGTGGGACGCTGACGGTCTGCAGGGACGGCAGGGCGGGCAGGGCCGGTCCAGTCCAGGGGAGGAGACACTTGCAGCGGGGAGGACACAAGCGACGAAATTCGCTGGATGGGGCGAGCCCACAAAAGTAGAGGCGAGGGGTCGGTGTCGCTCAAAGGGACGGTTGCGAGTCGGTAAGTGGGGAACACAGTTGAGGAGGGAGAAAGGAAAGAGACTGAGATGAGGGACAGAAATTGCGAAAGGGCAGGTGGCCGAAACGTGACAGGCGCACGGTGGCCGTGAATGGACACGGAGATGGAGACAGAGATCAGGCGTGTCATTAGCGGGACGAAGACGTCAGACCAGCAGCCGGGGAGCGGGCGCTAAACCGCAGGAGGACGCCGGCCGGCGCCGCCGTGCTGTGGGCAGGGCCATGCTGCGCACCGTGCGCGGCTCCACGCAGGTGCGTGGCTTGGATTCCTCTGATCTCAGCGTGTCACGCGAACAGAGGGCACGCGGGCTCAGGCCCGGGGTTGGCAGCGGAGCCCCCGTGCCGAGGAAGGAGGCGGTCGAGAGAGACTCCCGTTGGGAGAGTGACGGACCTCGATTTGTATTTGTACACAAATCGCGCCCCTTTGGGATCCTGACCCTTATCAGCTCAGGGTCTGGCCGCTCATGTCTGCGAGGGGGCCGGCACGCCTGCCCACTCGTCTCCGGCGACGCGGATTCTGGGTCCCGGTCCTCCTGTGGGAGCAGAGTGGGCAGGGGCTTGGACGCCCAGGGAGCGCGAAGCCAGCCTCCTGTGCGCGGCTCCTTCAGGAAAGAGCAGGCCGGCCGCCTGCAGTCCTTGACGCATCCCTGCAGCAGAAGTCCCAGCGCAATCTCTCTGCCAGTCTGCCAAAACCTGTATCCCTCGAAGGTCGACGCCAACCACATGGCATCCGGGAACTGGTCCCTCCTCAAAGAAGGGGCCCTCCTGTGTTCACGGGGGTCTAGAGCCCGTCCTGTCAGCCGCAGCTGCACGACCACATGTGTCTCTGACGTGCTGGCGTTCTGCTTTTGCCGGTTCATCTTGGTTTTGTCAGCTTCGTCCCTTCTCAGCTGCCAATGTCTCTGGCCTCCCAGGCGCCCCTCCCTTCCTCCCATCCTTCCCTCCTTCGCACTTACCTACCCCTATTTCCTTCTTTTAAGATCTTATGCTGGAAACCAAAGCCATATTCATACTCCCCAGTGCAATCAATCACTGTGAAGTGGATGTGGAAACCAATTCATCTGAAGGCCCAGTCCTGTGCTTCACGTGGTAGTTAGGGGTGTTTCTGGGGTTGAGGGTTGGGGTGTTTCAGGGGTTGAGGGTTGGGGTGTTTCAGGTTGAGGGTTGGGGGTGTTTCAGGAGTTGAGGGTTAGGGGTGTTTCAGGGGTTGAGGGTTGGGGGGCTTCAGGCGTTGAGGGTTGGGGGGCTTCACGGGTTGAGGGTTGGGGGTTTCAGGGGTGTTTCAGGGGTTGAGGGTTAGGGGTGTTTCAGGGGTTGAGTGTTGGGGGGTTTCAGGGGTTGAGGGTTAGGGGTGTTTCAGGGGTTGAGGGTTAGGGGTGTTTCAGGGGTTGAGTGTTGGGGGGTTTCAGGGGTTGAGGGTTAGGGGTGTTTCAGGGGTTGAGTGTTGGGGGTTTCAGGGGTTGAGGGTTGGGGGTGTTTCAGGAGTTGAGGGTTAGGGGTGTTTCAGGGGTTGAGGGTTGGGGGGTTTCAGGGGTTGAGGGTTGGGGGGCTTCAGGGGTTGAGGGTTGGGGTGTTTCAGGGGTTGGGGGTTGGGGGTGTTTCTGGGTTTGAGGGTTAGGGGTGTTTCAGGGGTTGAGGATTAGGGGTGTTTCAGGGGTTGAGTGTTGGGGGGTTTCAGGGGTTGAGGGTTAGGGGTGTTTCAGGGGTTGAGTGTTGGGGGTTTCAGGGGTTGAGTGTTGGGGGTGTTTCAGGGGTTGAGGGTTGGGGGGCTTCAGGGGTTGAGGGTTAGGGGTGTTTCAGGGGTTGAGGGTTGGGGGTTTCAGGGATTGAGGGTTGGGGGTGTTTCAGGGGTTGAGTGTTGGGGGGTTTCAGGGGTTGAGGGTTAGGGGTGTTTCAGGGGTTGAGGGTTGGGGGTTTCAGGGATTGAGGGTTGGGGGTGTTTCGGGGTTGAGTGTTGGGGGTTTCAGGGGTTGAGGGTTAGAGGTGTTTCAGGGGTTGAGGGTTAGGGGTGTTTCAGGGGTTGAGTGTTGGGGGTTTCAGGGGTTGAGGGTTGGGGGTGTTTCAGGAGTTGAGGGTTGGGGGGCTTCAGGGGTTGAGGGTTAGGGGTGTTTCAGGGGTTGAGGGTTGGGGGTTTCAGGGATTGAGGGTTGGGGGTGTTTCGGGGTTGAGGGTTGGGGGCTTCAGGGGTTGAGGGTTGGGGGTGTTTCAGGGGTTGAGGGTTGGGGATGTTTCAGGGGTTGAGGGTTGGGGGTGTTTCAGGGGTTGAGGGTTGGGGGTGTTTCAGGGATTGAGGGTTGGGGGGTTTCAGGAGTTGAAGGTTGGGGATGTTTCAGGGGTTGAGGGCTGGGGTGTTTCAGGGGTTGAGGGTTGGGGGCGTTTCAGGGGTTGAGGGTTGGGGGACTTCAGGGATTGAGGGTTGGAGGGCTTCAGGGGTTGAGGGTTGGAGGGCTTCAGGGGTTGAGTGTTGGGGGTGTTTCAGGGGTTGAGTGTTGGGGGTGTTTCAGGGGTTGAGGGTTAGGGGTGTTTCAGGGGTTGAGGGTTGGGGGGGTTTCAGGGGTTGAGGTTTGGGGGGCTTCAGGGGCCGGGGCTTCCCAGGCGGCACAGTGGTAAAGAATCCGCCTGCCATTGCAGGAACACTAGGGACCGGGTTTCGATCCCTGGGTGGGGAAGATCCCCTGGAGAAGGGAATGGCAACCCACTCCAGTGTTCTTGCCTGGAGAATCCCAAGGACAGAGGAGCCTGGCGGGCTGCAGTCCATAGGGTCACAGAGTCAGACATGATTGAGCTCACACACAAGCTCTAGGCAGGAGTGAGCCCAACGGTTCCCCCATAGCCCTCTCTGCCCTGGCCTCAGAAACACCTGAAACAGGCAAGGGGAGGGGCTGATCTGGTGCTGGGTATTTCTGGTCTGCCAGCCCAGCCCCTGGTCAGGCGGTGGCCGAGGCCCCATCACAGTGTGGTGGGGGTGGGAGGTTGTCAGGACCCCTCAGGAGGACCCGGAGCCTGTGAGGCCCCAGTGAGAACCCCCAGGACCGGGGAGGGCTCAGCACATCCACGGGACCAAGACCCAGCACGAGAGTCCTGGTTCAGGCCTCAGGTGGTGCAGGACCGGGGAGGGTCAGAGGTCAGAGCCGAGCACTGGAGGTCACGTGCTTGCAGGTTCAGGGCCTGCAGAGCTCAGGCACCAGGGCCTGGGTACCTACCTGTGTGGGAAGCTTTCTGCATAGTCGGGGGAGCACGGCTGGCAGGTGGGTGGGGCGCTGTGCGGGTCCCTTCCTCCCTGCTAGGAGGGGAACAAGGAGGCGGGGCCGGCCTCTGCAGAGTGCCGGGCTGGACCAGGCGTCCATCCACCCCCCGCCCCCACCAGCCCTGCTCAGCTGGCTTGCAGGGCCCTCCCCGCATCTCCACCCTACACGTGTAAGCCACCCAGGGTCTTCCCCAGGGCCAGAGACCAAGGACAACCCAGGCGCTCAGCAGAACAGTGAACAGGGGCTGAGAAAAGTAAAGCCAGCAATGACCTTTGTTTGCCAGGCCAGCAAGTCCCATGGCAGAAAAACCGGCTTCCAACTCACTCAGGAAACGCTGACTTGTCTGAATGTTTGCTGAACTTTGAAGGGGGAGACACTGGGCTCACTGGTGCCACGTTTCCGCCACGTGGCTGGGTTCCGTGCCGCTGCTCATGCTCCGAAGCGTGACTTGCTGAGTTTGGGTGTTGAGTGACTCACTTCTCCTGACATTGTTCTCTGGCTTCAGACAAGCTGACACACGGGGGTGGGAAATGCGCTCAGGGGTGGCTGTGCTAGTGGGACCCCCACGGGAGAAGCACTGCCCTTCCAGAGGCTGAGCTGGCCCCTGCAGGGCGGCCTCAGAGGGGATGCGGGGTGCCGCGCCGAGCCTCACGCCCGCAGGGCTGCTGGGAAGTCCCCACACATTGCAGGAACCAGGAGACGTCCAGATGAAGCAGAGCTTTGAGGCTCAAAGACGTCATCTCCAAGGAGACGTGCGGGTGCAGGGCAGCGGGACCGGCCATGCACACACGTGTCCAGTACCGCGGCCTGGAAGTGCTCCAGCGGGCACTAGGGCTCCGGGATGCATCTACCTACTAGCTGCAAACATGCGCCCTTAAGCGCATCTCTTCCTGCAGCCTGAGGCTCCGGTGACCACCATTTTACTTCCTATCATTAAGCATCGGGCATGAGAGGCACTAGCTAACGCTTCAGTGGACTGCAATATGTGAACACAGCAAGTCACCATGTAAACTTTAAACTTATACAAGTGTTTACGTCAAACATACGTCAATACAAAAATCATAAGTTTTTAAAAGCGGGGCATGTATATGCCTGCATCAAGTAACACAAACAAAAGACAAAGGAGGCATGCCAAGAGTTACGGAGAAATTCAGATGTTTCCTCAGGATGGAAGCAAGCACAGCCAGGTTTCAGAAGCCCTCCTGCGTGGGGGCGAAGGTGGAGAGATGTGACTTTGAGGTCAGGTTGCAGGCGCCGGAACTCGGACGCTCCACGCTGGACCGTGTGTGTGTGTGTGTGTGCGCGCACGCACATGCGTGCGTGTGTGCATGCGTGTCTGTGTGTGCGTGTGTGTGTGCATGTGCATGTGTCTCTGTGCATGTGTGCACACGTGTGTGCATTGTGTGTACATGTGCGTGCATGCGTGTATGTGTGTGTCTGTGTGTGCATGTGCATGTCTCTGTGCATGTGTGCACACGTGTGTGCATTGTGTGTACACGTGCGTGCTTGCGTGTGTGCGTGCATGTTGTGTGTGTGTGTGCATGCAAGCGCACGGGCTCCATCGGCAGAGCTGCTGACCATGTGTACGGTGAGTGAGGCCACCCAGCGCGACCGTCACCTTGGGTCTCGGTTGCAGGCCCCCTCATTCCCCTGCGTCACCCTCCTGTTTGGTTTCCCGAGAGCCAGAGCGAAAGTCTGCATGTTTGGTGTACCCAGCACCACTTGGCTTCTGGCTACCAAATATTTGATTGTTTCTATTCCAGCACGAGTTGGGCAACACTCATTCACAGATGCTGTTTTGCAGCAGATAATTAAATCTCAACAGAGAAACAGAACGGCCCTTCAGACAATCACAGGGATGCTCGAACATGGAAGCTTCCACTGTCCTATCGCTGGACGAAAAGTGACTTGGGGGCCTCTGAACTAAGAGGCAGAACAGGCAGGTGAGGGCTCGGGTTCTGCAGACTCTGTGGGCAACAGCTTTCAGCGCCAGGGCATGGTCATCAGCTGGTACTTTCTTTGACTCATCCCCTCCCTCGTCCAAGGGTCCGAGGAGCAGGTAGGCGATGAGGCGTGCCCTCAGGGGACTCACGTTCATCTCACGGTGACTGCACCCCTGCCGAGCGCGGTCACGGTTCGATGAGCCCATACTCACTAAAGGAACAGAGGGAAAGCCTGCTTAGAAGACGTAAGAGCACTTGCTGTTAGTTTCTGATTTAAAGCAAGAAAAACGTGACGAGGCCCCAGTGCTGGATTAGTGCAGGTGACTTCCTGAAGTCTCTCCTCATTCTGTAGGGGGCCAGCCACTCTGATCACAAGGCCGGGACCCCCGAGGGCTGGGCTTCAGGTTTGCTGCGCTGAGGCCCCATTTGCTGAAGGAAATGTGGCTGCATTAAAAGGGTTCAGCAGACAGCTGATAGTTTCAATAAGCCTACTGGGCTGCCCCACACACAGAGCCACGCAAGGAAGAAGCAGAAAATGAGGCGATCCGTCCTGGGTCCTGGGATGCGGAAACCCAGCTCGACGCGATCCGAGCCAGATCACCATGCAGTTGTCTCTGGGTGGGCCCCCTACCAAGGGCGTTGTCTGCAGCGGGACCGAAGTCTCTCTCCAGTCACTCCTTCCTTCCCTCCCTCCTCTGTCCACAGGCACACGGAGCCTACACTCTCTTCCAAGCACTTGGGTCCGTCTGGTGCAGAGCCAAGCCTTCATTCCTCGTGGATGCCACGCTCTAATCGGAAGGGCTGGAGAATGAGCCGTGGCTTTCCGTGCTGGACACAGAACCAGCATCTGCTAGAATGTATCAGAAATGGAGGAGCCCCGGGCGGGCAGGTGCGGGGATGAGGTTTTTATCGGGAGGTCGGGGCCAGGCCTCCCGCTCTGGAAGGTGCTGGAATTTCAGCTTCAGTTTCTTGACCCCCCCTTCCTTGCGCATCAGGCATTAGACCTGTTTGTACCCACAGGCCCCTCTGGGAGAGGCCGGCCCAGTCTCAGGGCTGGAGAGCTGACCACTGCCCTTCCTTCTCCCCCTGGGGAGGAGATGGCTCTAGACTCGGAGCTTCCTGGGACCCGCGTCGGCCCGTCTGCCGCTGGCCTCGCATGCCCGAGCCCTTGCCCTCCTGATGGGCCGAGTGTCCTCGTCTTCAGCCCCCCATGAGAGGCTCCCTAAAACCCCACCTTCTGACATGAGGCCCGGAACCCCCCGCCGCCCCCACGCCGAGGTCCCAGGCCTCCTGAGTCCGGAGAGAGATGCAGAGTCCCTGCCCCGCCCTGCCGTCCACCCACTCCTCCCAGAGACCCTTCCTGGGCCGCAGCCCGGGGCTCCTCCACGAGGCTGGCAGGTTTCCAGGGTCGGGCTGTGTGGGCAAACGGGCAGCCCCCAAGGCCATGCTTGTTTGGCCATCGGTTCCCTGGTGGGGCTGGCGTCCACTCTCCTAGGAGGAGACTCTGTTCTGTGGGTTCAGCATCTCCCCACACACACGCCCCTCTGCTCCGGGCGGGCAGGAGCTGCTGCAACCCAGCAGGTGGTTCTTCCGTGTCCTTTGCCCTTGTCCCCCTGAAAGTGGTCCCCTGAGGGCAGGGCCATGCTGAGACCCCAGAGCCCCGCGGCATATGACGCCTGTCCTCCAGGGAGCAGACACCCCCGGGTGCAGAAACGAGCCCCAGCATCACAAGATGGCTTGGGCACACGGCCGGACACACCCAGAGGGCCTTTGGGAGCGGAGGGTCAGCATGCGCCCACTGCAGGCACCGTGCAGCCCCCAGCTCTCCAGCCTGGAGGCTCTGGGCTCCTCTTACGTAACCTCCGAGAACAGAACAGCCACTACCCACGTGGCTGCGCGTTGCTCCTGCCGGCGAAGAACCCATTAGGTTGCCTTTGAAATCTCTATCCTGCGTCTATCTGCATTCATTAGCATATTTTATGATTTAAATCTAATTATCGGGGTTTTTCCAAGCGATGAAACTGAAAGTGATCCTAGCTGAGCACTTTAACAGAGCCAGAACAAAAGGCAGAAAAGTGGACGAATTTGATGAAAAGCTTTTTTCATGCCGGATGCGATCAAACTGACGGAAGATCAGAAATTTAGAGACGAAGTGAAGGCTACCACTCTGTCGTTATTGACGGGAAGCTTCCCCGATCTGCCCCTGGATTTCCTGAAACCATCCGAGAGACGCCGTGGGACCAGAGAGGCAGCATGTTAAACGTGGTCGTTTCTCCCAGAGACAAACCCCACCTCCTGAACGTGGTGTCTCCAGCAGAGAGTCGTTAGAAGTACATATCCCTGGGGCGTCTTGGCAAAGGGGTGTGAGATGTTCTGCGAGACCCAGGGGTCAGCTGGCTTGGTGCCAGCCTGATCTGTACCACCAGCTCTGGCAGTCAGTGGACTCATTTCCTAGGGCTGCACTGAAAACACCAGCTTTAAGTCACAGAAATGCACTTTTCCACAGCCTGGAGGCCGGGAACGCAAGGCAAGGGCGTCAGCAGGGTGGGCTCCCCGGGGGCTGTGATGGAGACTCTGCTCCTGGGCCCCTCTGGGGGGGTGGCCCCAGACACCCCTCGGCTCACAGGTGAGCACCTTCTGCCCCCGTGTTCTCGTCGCCTCTCTCTGTCTGTCTGACTCTCCCTCTTCCTACGGACACCGATCACGTGGGCTTAGGGCCGCCCCAAGGCCGCATCTGCACTCGCTGTCCTCCCAGACCTCCTCCAGGCACGCTCACACTCACAAGCCCCGGGAGACTAGAGCTTCAGCACACCAGGGGACACGGCTCAAGCCTCAGACACCAGGTAAGCGCCCCAGAGCCGGCTGGCGCGGTCAGCTCTCACCCTAAAGGTCTACTCAGGCGGCTTTCACAACCAGACTCAACGCAACCCCTTCTCAGGAAGCTTGGCCCAGAAGGTAAGGCTTCCCACAGACGCCTGACCTGACCATCCAGACGGGAAGAGCCACTGGCTGCCCTGGGAGCGTCCAGGAAAGAAAAGCAACAGCCCCAGGCCCGGAAATCTGGAGGAAACGTGACCACTCGATGTTGGGCCCTTCCAGTTAATAAATCCTCCTATCTTAAAAGTGTAATATATGAATGACCTTAGAGCCCATCACTGATGCTGGGGAAGACTGAGGGCGGGAGGAGAAGGGACGACAGAGGTTGAGCTGGTTGGATGGCATCACCGACTCGATGGACACGAGTTTGAGCAAGCTCCGGGAGATGGTGAAGGACGGGGAAGCCTGGCCTGCTGTGGTCCACGGGGTCTCAGAGAGTCGGCCGAGACGTAGCAAGCGAACAGCGACAATAAGATCATTACAACCATTCACGTGTGAGCGGCTGAACAACAGCAGGCCACCACACCGTCCGCCACAAGCTGGTAAAGACTTGGGCTAAACTCCGCGCCGGGGGCGTGGGAGCAAAAAGGGGAGGGGCAAGGACAGTCACAGAGTGCGCAGGGCTCCGGACACGCGGCCTCCAGCAGAGCCTGCCGAGCGGGGCACGGGCCCGGGGAGCCTCAGCCCTGGCCCCCTCAGCTCTACACTAACGACACGCCTCCAGCAGAGCCTGCCGAGTCGGGGACGGGCCCGGGGAGCCTCAGCCCTGGCCCCCCTCAGCTCTACACTAACGACACTGCTCTGGCAGCAGCTCCCGCCCGCCAGCGGCGCCCACGTGCTGGGTCCTGGTCTGCACCGTCAGCAGCTAAAACACCCGCTCCCCCCCCACGCCGCCCCCCCCACCCCCCGCCAGCCCTGTGCCACGGAATCAGAGACCATGGACCGGAAACACCTTGTATATGATGAAGCATCTGGAATGCAACTCTGCAGAGAGGCGGTCCTCTTCCCAGGAGAGAACTAAGCTACGAATGCCAATGAGTGCGCAGGCTGTGGAAAAGGCATACCTGTTGGGACCGAATGCTGGCCGATGGCTAAAAACCCCTCATGTCCCAGGAGAAGGCCCGCACCTAAGACACTGAGAGCCTCCGGCCAGTGATGTCTCTGGGAGAAGACTTCTGGAGCCACATTGCCCCGCTGGCCTGGTGGACGGCTCCGGAAGCTCCCTTACTTGCTGTCTGGGGACATGGCCTGAGCCCCTAAGAGTCCATGGGACAACAAGCCCTGAGTAGGGCTGGGGGGGCTGTCCACCTGCCCCAGGCCCCTCCACAAGGCCACAGGCCCCACCCGGTTCTCTGGTCACTTCATCCCCCCAGCATCCTGCCCACATCTGCTCGTCACCCTGGCTTACGCTGCTCTCTCCTTTCAGCCTCCAGGATGCCCGGGGCCCCATGGCGCTCCTGCAGGAACTCCACCTGCCCAGCCCTGGTTTCCAGTGGCGCTGCATGCAGACGGGCCTGCTCTCCCCTGGAGGACAGGGCCGTGCGTGTCCCCCGCCCCCTGCTGCCACCCCAGCCCCAGCACCGCATCTGGCTCCTGGCTGACCTCCCCGACCCCCCGCCATGCGCGTGCACCAGCGGGACCCCCGGGCACCCAGGCCCGAGCCGGGCACCAGCTGCGGCCCCCTGGACCAGCATGCCCTCCTGGAGGCTGAGACGCCACTCAGAAGCAGCCCGGCCCGCCGCCTGGAGGCCGGGCCTCCTCCGGCGCCTGGAAGGAGAGAGTCACTCTCTGCTCCTACTCTGTCCCCAGAAGAGCAGAGGTCCCGGTGATGGAGTCAGGAAGGGCACTCCCCCCGCCCCCGGCTTCTGTTTTTAGCCCGCGCCTGCCGGGATCTGAGATTCCATGGTGATGGGAGTCATAGAAATAGAGACAGGAGATCAGTTGCCTACGAGGTTCTGCATTCTGTGCTCCGTGCGTAAGCGGCTGCGAGCTGGAGGCTGCACCCGGACTACCCCCTAATTCACCCTCTGCTTTCTCAGATGCTCCTGCAAACAGACAGCACCCGGGGATCGCAGCGGTTTACCTACCTGAGCATCGTTGGAGGCAACAGCAGCTCGCAGGCCCCCGGGGCAGAGGAAGAGGCAGGGGGTGATTGCGCCCATCAGTCACCTCCTGAAAAGCCCCAAGATCCCCCCAGCCCCAACACTCAAGGCCGGTCTAAAGCAGACAGCGACGTCTACAGGCACAGGGCCACCCCAGCACCCACGAGGTCAAGGGCAGAGCACTAAGCCCAGCTCTTTACACATAACCCACTTTAATCACACTGTTCTGCTGTGTTTTGCCTTGAAAACTGGACTCCAAGATTCAAAGCCTAAGGAGGAAAAGTATGGAGTTAAGTGAAAGCCGCTCAGTCGTGTCCGACTCTTTGTGACCCAAGGGCCTACACAGTCCACGGGACTCTCCAGGCCAAAATAGAGCGGGTAGCCTTTCCCTTCTCCAGGGGATCCTCCCAACCCAGGGATTGAACCCAGGTCTCCCATGTTGCAGACAGATTCTTTACCAGCTGAGCCACACAGGAAGAAAGACGTAATAAACACCATAAATGTGAGAACCGCTCATAACATTGATGTGGCTGCTTTGAGAGGCAGTGGCTTTGTGGGACCCCTTTCAGGAGCTCACAGTAAACCCACGTGGTGGGTAATAATAGCATCCTTCCAGAGATGGAGGCCTTCTCAGGTGGCCCAGCCCTAAAGAACCCACCTGCAATGCAGGAGGCGTAGAACCGGGTTTGGTTCTATGTTGGGAAGCTCTCCTGGAGAAGGGAATGGCTACCTACTGCTTCGTTCTTGACTGGAGAGGCCCATGGACAGGGGAGCCTGGCGGGCTACAGTCCAGGGGTCGCAGAGAGTCGGACATGACTGAGCGCGCACACACCACAGATGGAGACGTCAGAGGCCGTGAGGAGGGAGGAGACTGGAGGGCTTTCTAATCTTCAGAAGCAACAGAAGCAGAGCCGCACCCATGTCTGCCCAGCACCTTCCACCCCAAGGCCAGTCTCAAGCCCCAGAGCCTCTGCTCCAGCGAGAGTCTGAGTCCCATGGAAGGAGGGCAAGGTGCCCTGAGCTGCGAAGATGTCCCAGGAGCTGGTCAGATGCAGGACAGTGGGGCTTTGCCCCGCCAGGACCCAGGCCTCCCCTGGGGGTTCTAGCGGGGTGTGTCTCCCCTGGATAGTGGGGCTCCCCCTAGAGTGGGGGGCTCCCCCTAGATGGGTCTCCCCCTGGAGGGTCTCCCCTGGAGGGTGGGTCTCACCCTGGTGTGTCTCCCCCTGGAGGGTGGGTCTCCCTCCGGAGGGTGGGTCTCCCCTGGAGGGTCTCCCTCCGGAGGGTGGGCCTCACTCTGGAGGGTCTCCCTCTGGAGGGTGGGCCTCACTCTGGAGGGTCTCCCTCTGGAGGGTGGGTCTCCCCCTGGAGGGTCTCCCTCTGGAGGGTGGGTCTCCCTCCGGAGGGTGGGCCTCACTCTGGAGGGTCTCCCTCTGGAGGGTGGGTCTCCCTCTGGAGGGTGGGTCTCCCCCTGGTGGGTCTCAGTGGCTGCCCAGCTGAGAACAGGACAAGCTTGCATGCAGACCTTAGGAGCCCAGCCTGGAAAGGACTTTCTCTGGGGTTTGGGGGGGCTCCACCTCCCACGCTCGAACTCCAGCACCGGCGCGGGAAGGGAAGGAGATGCAGGGAGCAAAAGGTTCTCCTTGTGCGACTCGTCGTGTGGAACTTTCTTTCGGAACAAACAGTTCCAGTGGGCACAGTGGACACCGTCTCACACAGCAAACACAGCAGTCTGGGGACAGAGGCCCTGGGTTTTCCGCAGTTACAGCCGCCCAGCAGGTTGGGCCGCCAGGCCACTCGTGGGAGGCACCTTGTTGTACAGCCAAACCTGATTATCGCATTTGCGACCACAATCACATGCTGTACTCGGACACAGCCCACTTTTACCTTCTTTTTAAAAACCCGTGAATAGAAATACCGACGCGGTCAATTATCACCCAGGGAGCAGCCCCGCTCTGCGGATCGGCAGTGCAGCCGCGTTCAGTCATCCAGCAATGTGACGGACGACGACAGACAAGCAGCTCGACCAGGGGCTGCGTGTTATAACAGCATTTGAGTCCGTCTTTACACCAGTACCCACTCCTCCGGGCTTCCTGCCGCCCCTCAGCACCCTCCGAATAGCCCGGGCGAGTCATGGACAAGCACCAGCGCCACACTCAGAAGCCCCCGGATGGACGGGACCCCGGTCAGTCTTCCCCTGTCCCCGTCGGCCCAGGCTTCATCTCACTGCCCCCATCCCTCAGAAACAAGCGTCGTTTTCTGGAAAGTCATTCCGTGTCCGTGAGCTATTTGACACTTGGAATTCTTGCTCACACAGGCTCTACCATGATGTCATGTATTTGGAGACCAAAGGCAAGGATCTGAGTCTGACTTGTTTAGGAAAACGACCTCCTAAGCTCCAGTTTCCTCATCTAGAGGAATCTGCCTCAAATGACACATGAGGGAGGCTTCTGAGCAAATCGACAGATGGATCAGAGGAAACAGGCATCAGCGGAGCAATGGACAGAACGAGAAACTGACCTGATGAGCCATTGTTCACTGTGAGTCAGTTCTCGTCCCAGATAAATGTGTTCTGCTCAGTGACCAGATAATAAAGTAATGTAAACAGATGTTGGGCCTCCCGGGTGGCTCAGGGGGTAAAGAGTCCACCCTCAATGCAGGAGACACAGGAGACGCGGGTTCAATCCCTGGGCCGGGAGGATCCCCTGGAGGGGGAAATGGCAACCCACTCCACGTTCTTGCCTGGAGAATTCCATGGACAGAGGAGCCTGGTCACAAACAGTCACACTTGCCTGAAGTGACTGAACATGCACACACACACACACACACACACACACACACACACACACACACACACAAACTCTGAAGATGGAAAGCCGGAATCTGCCATAAACCTGAGCTGCTAAGGTCTATGCACTAGGGGTACATTTGCGACACCTTGCATCGGAGGAGGTTTCCCAACTGGACACTGACCTCTGAGCTCTCCTGCCCATGAGGGGCCTTCGGGAACTTCGGCAAGTGTTCTGGGTTACTGGAAAGAAGCAGTGTACCTCCTTTTTAATGACTGTGCAACATAGGCCTTTATCCCACTGCTTTTAAACTCCATGGAGTCTTTCCAGAAAACCATGCTTGTTTCTAAGGTATGGGCAACAGGGGCCTGTGGAAATGCTTAGGGCTCATGGCGGAGGGTTCAAAGAGGGCTGAACGTTTGGAAAACGATGCCTGGATGGAGTGAGAGAGGAAATGGGATTCCACGCCCGGGAGGTGATTCTTGGTCTTCGCCTCTCGTCCGTGCTGTGTACTGAACGATGGCTGCCTGGAGGCCCCCTTGGCCCATGGGGTCAGAGTAGGGCCTCAGACAATGCTCGGGATGAACCAGCCCCTCCGCAGCACTGTGAGGCGTGAGGACAGTGACCTCATTCGCTGGTTACCGTCTGCTTCTGGGCCCCGCAGTGCCCAAATCAGGGCATTGTCACGTGGGCGCTCTGAATTTCTTCTGGCCAGAGTGACTGTTTGAGGTTATCTATGAAGAGTAGTCTCATGTCAGTGAAATGCTTAGAATTGAAATGGAATATGAAGAGAGCTTTTCATAAGAAGATAGATTGTCATCCACCTCGGGTAATTTAAGTGAGACAGTATCTGCAGACAGGGGCAAGATGGTGACCTCTGCAGGCGGGGACGAGGCAGTGACCTGAGTCCCTTCCAACCCAAGATTCCATCATCATTTATATACGTTCCAAACCAAAAGCAATATTCCATGTCCGAGACAACTAGAATATCTTAGGACGAAATCTGAGCAAAATACCCTCAGAATCCTCTTTATCCCATGTCCTCCTTTTTTAATTTTTAACAACTGAGGAATTACAGTCACCCCAGAGAAAGGCCTGCAAGGCACAAGATGACATCTTGGTGGACACAGTGTTCCTGACACCCAGCATCAGCTCTCCTGACATGTCGCTTTTTTATTGTAGCAAAATATATGTAACATAAAAGATACGTAATGTAAAAGATACCGTCACACCATTTCTAAGGGCACAGCTCAGAGGCAGTGAGCACACTGACTGCTGTGCAGCCGCCACCAGCATCACCTCCAGAACCTTTCCGTCTTCCCACGCTGAAGGGCTGTCCCGAAACCCTCCCTGCCCCTGGTCACCACGGGCCTGCTTTCCGTCCACGAATCTGACTGTTCAGGTGCTTCCTGGCAGTGGAGTCACGCACACTCGTCTTTCTGTGCCTGGCTTGTCTCTCCGAGCATCCCGTCTTCAAGGATCATCCATGTGGCAGCATGTGCTGGAATTTTACTCCTTTGCACAGCTGAACACTGTATGCACATACATTCCACTTCTCGTGTATCTGTTCCCCTATCCATGGACACTTGGGTTTTTTCCTATCTTTTGGCCTCTGTGAACAATGCCCCCAGGGACACTGGTGTATCAACATCCGTTTGCAACTATAATTTCTTTTCGGTACAGGCACGTGTTGGAGATAATCTGGGTTCCGTTCCAGATGGCTAAATAAACCAAGTACCACTGGAAAACAAGTCACATGAGTTTTTTTGTTTGTTTGTTTTCCCCGAATACAAAAGTGATGCTTACACTGCACCACAGTCTATTAAGTGTACAATAGCATTATGTCTAAAGAGCAGCGCCCAGACCTTAATTTAAAATACTTTATCACTAAAGAATGCTGACCATCACCCGACAATGCAGGGTCGCCACAAACCTTCAATTTGTAAAAACACAGTATGTGCAAAGTGGAACCAAAGGAAGGCCACGAAAAGCTGCGCCCTGATCACTAACCCCTTATCCGATCCCCGATTTGCAAGTCTCTCCCCCCGTCCTGTGGGCCACCTCTTCACTCCGGGAAAGTGAGTCCTTCCACGCACACAAGCTTTTCACTTTGATGAAGCCCAGTGTATCTGCTTCCCGTTTGTTGACTGCAAATAATGGTATTTTATGAGTAGGATGTGGCTGAGTTTCCTGCGGGGTTCCCTGAGTGGTTTCAAGTGATGGGCAGCTGAGAATCTCGAGAGACACAGGGTGAGCGCTCTGCCAGCCAGAGGCCCGCCCGCTTCCTTGCTGGTCCAGTAGGGCCCTACAGAGTCCACGCAGAGGGCCTTTGGGGGGGTGGGATGCTGGCGGGCACTGGAGCCATGCCCCTTTGCTGGGCCTGCTCACCTGCTGCCATCCGCAGCCCCTCCAGCAGTGGGCATCCCCGTGAGTGTGCGTTCAGAACCCTTCCCCCTCTCCTGCCCGCTCGCCGCCCTGGGCCACATCAGGGCTGCCTAAGCGCCCAGCTCACAGGGCTGCACCCCAGAGAGTCTTTCTGTGAACGCATTCGGCAAGCAAACCGCAAGGCACCGTCTTTATATCAGGGTTTCGACCAGTGGAGGAAAGAGCCCAGGAGAGCAATCCCAGAAAGGACCCCCTTCCTAAACCTTCCCCCACAGGGATCGTGTCCTCCTCGCCCCGTATCTCCAATCGGGAGGATTTCTGAGCTGATGGAGGAAAGGCGCTTGCAGTGTTGATTTCAGGATGTGCCACCCGCCCATTTGGTCATTATCAGCGTTTTCCACAGCATTCAGTGTAAAACCAGGGAAAATGCGGCGTTCTGTAAAGCAGAGCATATTCTGTGCTCGCCCCGCTAAGAACAACAGAGATAAAACAGCAGGAAAAGGGGCAGAAGAATCCCTGTCCACTGGGACCACCCAGCGCCTCCCAGGCGGCTCAGTGGTAGAGAATCTGCCTGTCAACGCAGGAGACCTGGGTTTGATGCCTGGGTCCAGAAGATCCTCTGGAGAAGGAAATGGCAACCCACTCCAGTGTTCTTACCTGGAGAATGCCATGGACAGGGGAGCCTGGCGGCTACAGTCCACGGGGTCTCATAGAGTCGGACACGACTGAGGGACTCAGTATGCACACATGGGGCCATTCTATCAAAGCAGATGAATTCACCCCACGCACGCCCGGAGGAAACAGACGCACACCCAGCAGGCGTACAAACGTCAGGAGAGGAGGACGCTGGCGCCGGCACGTGCTGGGCAGAGGGGCCAGTGTCCTCTGGGGACAAGAGAACAGGGCTCTCCTGAGCCTGCGTGTTAGACGGAACAAACTGACCGTCATTCCGCACGGAAATCTAATGAAAGCCCAATGGCAAGAGGACCCGAGGCCCGGCGCACCACAGACATAGGCCAGCCGTGAATAAGACCACCCTGGGGGCGGGGATTCTAGCCCCGCGAGGGTAAGCCACGGGGGTCGGGGGGCCAAGGGAGAGCTGTGCAGTGCACACAGCGCACGAGAATCCAGAGGAGAAGGACCACAGGCATCTCCCAGGGGCACCCGTCTCCCTTCTCCAAATGACCAGCACGCAGCACCCCTTCCCAGTGAAGACACCATCTCGCCAGAGGGCTGGGACACCTCGGCGCCCGTTGACACCTCGCCCTGCCCTGGTGCCTTCACCCACCACCTCTGCTGAGGCCGGGCCACCTCCTTCAGACCCTGGCACAGCCCCTCGGTCATACGTTCTTGGAAGGGATCACGTCGGGAGCTTCCTCGAGGGTGCTGGTCCCGGCCGCGCGCCTCACCGCTCACGGGGGCTCAGCGGGCGCTGGTGGAAGAGTAAGTGAAGATCGAGGGGGTCCGCGTGCGCGGCGTCCGTCCCACACTGTATTCTGGGTCTCGGAACCTTTGGGGGACGACTTCATGCTCACGGCCATGAAGCCAAGTAAAGGACAAGCGGCTCTGGAAAAGTTCAAGTTCAAGGACAATGACTGGTGAATGGAAGTTAGCTTTCTCTAGACCACTCTATTGCAGCGGGCAAGAGGACAGGGTGACCTATTTTCTCGTTTTAGTGAATATGCAGAAATACTGCACTTAGAGGGAGCCAGAGAGAGTCAGTGAGCCTCACACACTCACTCACACACACAGCTGTTTGGTCACAAGGACAGCTGCAGGGGACGCAGAGTGTGGGGTCTTGTAGGGCATCACTGTCAGGGTGTGGATGGTCTTTAAACTTAGCTCAAGGTGGGAAATGTCGCCTGGTCCTCCTGAAAAGATGTACCTGGAGAGTCCCTAGCCCTGGCCCGGAAGGAGAGTCAGAGGCAGGCTCCTACGGGGACGGTCGGCTCCCTTTGCCAGGGGCACCGCCCTTGGACGTGTCTCCAGGCCGTGCCTGAGCTCTGACAGAGGTCAGGCCAACTAGCAAGGTCTCAGGTAGGGGGTGCTGGATGTAGTAGGGACGGGGCAGGAGCAGAGGGAGGGGCTGCCAGCTGTCCTGCTTCCCCCACACGCGGGGGCCACTGGGAGCTGCTTGGTTGGCTGTGCAGAGGGTGTCCACCCAGAGACGGTGCTGCGCTGCAGAAGAGCTGGAAGGACTGGGAAGTTCTGCTGGGGGCTGATCCCACCTGCCTCTTCACCTCCTCTGCCCTCTTCCAACCCCAGCAGGTCACTGATTTCTCAGCTGATGAATGCTGAGTGTCCACTTGGCCTGACCTCAAAGAACTGCAGGAAAACCTCCAGGATACCATCAGGAAAACAAAATCACAAAGTTAATTTGAACCTCAGGGGCTTCCCGTTAGCTCAGTGGTAAAGAAGAGCGCAGGAGACAGGGAGCTTCGATCCTCGGGTCAGGAAGATCCCCTGAAGAAGGGAATGGAAGCCCATGCCAGTACTGTTACCTGGGAAATCTCAGGGACAGAGGAGCCTGGTGGGCTACAGTCCACGGGGTTGCGAAGAGCTGGACACAACTGAGCAAGTGACCACAAGCACAGATTTGGATCTAACAACCTGTGCTGGGAATTTTGGAAAATTGAGAGGATAAAAAGTTCTAGAAACTTTAGAATCTATCTTTGTACATATTATTTCATTCCTCTAGTGCCTGGATGCTCGGAGTATGTCCAGCCCCATCTGGGGCTGCTGAGAGAAGCAGGGTGGCCCTCTCGACCAGATCCCTCTGCTACCTGAAGACCCTCGGGGAACCGGGCGTGAGCACACGTCTGAGAAGCGCCGCTCCAGGACAGGCAGGAGGCGTGACATGTTTCGCCAGAGTCCGCGAGGCCAGGACGACAGTCTGAGGAAACACAAGATGTTCAGCTCCTCAGCTGGTGCCCACAGAGGAGAAAATAAGAGATGCCTGGAAACAACGGCCTGTTGGCCTCTGGAATGTCTGCGCGCTTAGAGAGGGCTGTAGGTTGGAACAGAGAGAGAGAGTCCTTGGAGCGGCATCGTCTGAAATGTGAAGATGTCTAATGGAGTCCATTCCTTTCAGAGATGAGAGCCAGTTCAAGCCGTTCCAACAAACGTAACTACTTCTGGGGGCAATAATGAAATTAAAGCTGTTGGCTCTTCAGGCAGGAAGGAGAGGATGAGATGCCAAAACACGATGCTTTTGTGAGGGGGCAGAGGTCAATGCCAGACAGCAGCCGTGTGAAAGGCAGGAAACGCTGTAATGGAAGGCTGGGCTGGGGATGGGAAAGGAAAGAAGAGTATGTGCCACCAAACTGGGAAGACTATGTGAGACTGATTTTATTTCTGTTTCTAGAGAACCCAATAATACCAGGTTCCAATTAGCAGTCCCTTTGGCAGGCGTAAGTAAGCACCAGCAGCCAAAGAGAGAAATCAAAACCATTTTTCTTCTCGTTGGAGTCATTTTTGAGGCACATTTTTGGGAAGAGTGACAAGGAGGCTGCTGGTGTGTCTGTTCCGTGGATGGATAAAAGCAAGTAACAGCCATTGGTTTAGAAGAGGGCTCCTTACAGAGAAAGGCATGGTGACCAGCACAGATTACAAACAACGGATTCTTGCAGGATTCGATTGCAGGTTCCCAGCTTTGGCTTCACCTTGGATCCACCTGTCGAACTTTCCAAAACCCCGAAGGCTGGGTCTCATGCCTATAAATCTGGATGAAACTGATCTGCAGCCAAGGTTGCCAGCCACTGGAATGTGGACATCCCCAGATTCAGTGCGCCTGGACCCACCTGCGGGCGCTATTCAAAGGAGGATCCTGGAGATTTGGGTTTCCAACCCCAGGATTGTGGAGTTGGAGGGAATGTCAATGAGAGTCAGCCTAACTTCAAAGTCACCTCTTTGCATGAACCTGCCAGGAAGCTGACGTCACAGAGCAAGCCACTGTCCCAAGGCTGAAGGAGACCCAGCATTCAGGGAGAGACGAGATGCCTCTGTGGGGCCGCCTTGGGGAGACAGGACAAGACTCAGTCAGGAGGATTTCAGCCAGGAGGGCCAAGGGGCTGGTGCAGGTAAGCGTGAGCTGGGGCTGCAGGCGTCAAGGAGGCCACACCACCTCACAGGTTCTTTCTCTCCTCAGTCAACCAGACACTTGTGGAAAAGGTTAGAGAGAGCCCCAGAATTAGCCCTTCCAGTGAAGACCCAGGGAGGAAAGCGGCAGGCACTAGGGAGCAAGGGCCAGAAGCCCACCTGAGTCTCCCCTCCACGTCCATCGGGGACACAGTAACACTGGTTAAGAAGTCTCAAGAGTGAATGACAGACATCAAACCACATATCCGATAAGCACAGAAAACACTAAGCAGGATGAACGTGAAGCAAAAGAAAAGCAGTCACTTAGGACATCATCCTAAACCACTGCCAACAGGAGGCAGACGCCCCGAGGGGAGTGGGAGGGAGAGGTTCTGTGCACAGAAAGCTAGGGAGCCGGGAGACGGTGGGATCACACCGCAAAACTGCGGGAGGAGGGAAAACGGCCAACCCTGAACTCCACACCCAGAGAGATCGTGTTTCAAAATGAAAGAAGACACAAGCCATTCTCAGGAAAGAACTGAAACTGATGGAACTCGGTGCCAGCAGATGTATTCCAACAGTGAAAACGATAAAGCAGGATCAGACAAGATCTGGATCTGTGCAAAGAAGTGGAAACGCTTTGGAGCAACAGGCACGAAGGGAAACTGAAATTCATCAACCCGGTGGACATGAGCTTGAGCAAACAGTGAGAGATGGTGAGGGGCAGGGAAGCCTGGCGTGCTGCGGTCCACGGGCTCTCAGAGTCAGACACGACTCGGTGGCTGGGCAACAGCAGCTAACACGTTCGCTTTTAACGTCCTCTGAAATGTGAGCTTTGGAGTCTGGAGTGGAGGCGGGAGAGGTGCCTCCGGCTGGTCAAATCTGACCCCCTTCTGTTTATGTTTTACTAGAAAGCAGCCAAACCCATTCATCTGCATGTCATCCAGGCAGGTTTTCTTGCTGTGGTTGGAGAACTGAGCAGTTTCAGTAGGAAGGATGGAGCCGGTAAAGCCTTAAATACTTAGTATCTAGGCCTTTAAAGAAAACCTTTGCTGACCCCGGGTGTAAAGGAAAACTAGTAGCCTTGTGCCTTGTGTGTATAGTGCCTGTAAAAGCGGAGCTTATGACAAAAAGCGCACAGAAGAGAGAGGAGCTGGTAATACACCGTTGTGAGGGCCTCACATGCCACAAAAATGGGTACAAAGTCATTTCAGCATAGACTCAATTCCTAAACACATATTTGATATTTACATACATATTTTAGACTGTGGGGCAACTAGTAATATTTTTCTCAAGAGATATAAACTATTGGGGGCTTCCCTGGTGGCTCAGCTGGCAAAGAATCCACCTGCAAGGAAGGAGACCCTGGTTCGATTTCTGGGTTGGGAAGATCCCCTGGAGAAGGGAACGGCTCCCCACTCCAGTATTCTTGGGCTTCCCTTGTGGCTCAGATGGTAAAGAATCCACCTGCAATGCAGGAGACCAGGGTTCCATCCCTGGGTTGGGAAGATCCCCTGGAGAAGGGAACGGCTCCCCACCCCAGTACTCTGGCCTGGAGAATGCGACGGACTGTATAGTCCACGGGGTCACAAAGAGTCGGACACAACTGAGCGACTTTCACTTTCACTTTATAAACTGTTGGTCAAGACAGGAGACTAAATGGACTCATACAAAATGCCCAAATAACCCAAGAGAATGCAGGACAGGAAGAAAAAGAAAGATATACAGATATAAAAACATAGAAAGCAGCGAACAGAACCCAGTGGCACGTAAGCATAACAATAACCACACAGCTGCTCAGGGTCCATCCCAGGAACTCAAGGACAGTGCAACACCCAAAAGTCCGCTCACAAAGGCTCCCATATTAAGGCACTAAAACAGGAATTCTGTGATCGTCTTAATAGACGCCAGAAAAGCGTCTCCACAAAAACTCCTAAAATTAGTAAGTGGATAGAGCAAGGTCCCCGGATGTGGTGCATTCCCGTGTACCAGCTGAGGAGTACAGACCCTGGCCCCAAACCTACGCGTAATCTCTGTGTAATCTCGCAGGCCCGACCACAGCAATCACAAAGATGCCACTGGGCAGACTTTGCAGGGGCCGTGCCCTCCACCCCACACCTGGGACACAGCCAGCCACCACCGTCTCTAAGGGGAGTTGCACCAAGGCCTCAGGCCCCTGCGTGTCCACGTTCCAAGGATGGACATCCCTGTTTGGGGGCCTGTCTATCTGGGGCCTTCCTCAGGTGCTGCTGTTGAGATCTCCTTGCTGGGAGGAGGGGAGACTCTCTAAGACAGCTCTGCTCTGACTCAGTACCCAGTGCTTTAAAATTCCTAGGCCTTCCCCAAGCTGCCTCCCGCAAGCCCTGGGTCCAAAAACACATGGGAGCTTTTGTTTGGGGCTGCCTCAGCAGTGAGATGACCTGACGCCCGCTCTGGCCCACCAGACCCCAGCTGCTGCCAACCTACGGGCAGGATGGAGTGCGGGCACTGGGGCCTCATCTGGCCCAGCCTCCTGCTCCCCCTTCACGGTAGGTGACGGGAGGTTGGCTGTAGCTTATTTTCTTAATCAGCTGTTCTGACATCTGGCAGCTCAGCCTTCAGCCCAGCTGAGCTCTTGAATATGAACAATTAGAATTTGAAATTGAAGAAATAATACCAAGCCATAAAGTACTTAAGTACAAAGCTAACAAAGTATGTGCAGGGTCCGCATACGATAAACAGCAAAATGCCAGCTGAAGAGATCGGGAAGGTTTAAATGAAGGGAGAGACGTCCTGTGTGCGTGACACAGAAGGTCACTGTTGCCGAGATGTCCGTCCTCTAGGATCTGATCTATAATCATCTCAATCAAAGCCTCACCAGGGCTTTTTGCAGACGTTTACAAGCCGATTCTAAATTTCTGCAGAAGGCAAAGGACCTAGAATTGTCAAGACAGTGCCGACTGGAAGCCTTCACGTTACTCCAATACACGTACCTAATCCTGATAGTGGCAAACAAGAATGGAGACGGAGATCGACAGGCCAGGATGAAGTTCAGAAATCGACCCACAAAACCAGAGTCAACTGATGTGGGGCAAAACGGCAACATCAATTCAATGGAGAAAGGATTTTTTAAAAAACTAGAAATATATGCTGCTGCTGCTGCTGCTGCTGCTGCTGCTAAGTCACTTCAGTCGTGTCCGACTCTGTGCGACCCCATAGACGGCAGCCCACCAGGCTCCCCCGTCCCTGGGATTCTCCAGGCAAGAGCACTGGAGTGGGTTGCCATTTCCTTCTCCAGTGCATGAAAGTGAAAAGTGAAAGTGAAGTCGCTCAGTCGTGTCGAACTCTTAGCAACCCCATGGACTGCAGCCTAACAGGCTCGTCTGTCCATGGGATTTTCCAGGCAAGAGCACTGGAGTGGGGTGCCATCGCCTTCTCTGAGACCTATGTAAATAAATGAATATATAAATAAGCCTTGACACATACTTCACCCTTTATCCAAAAATTCAACTCAAAGCAGCTCATATGCTTAAATATCAAATATAAAGTTATAAAACTTTTATGAAAAAAAAACCTGCTTGACGCTGGGTTTGGTGATGTGCCTGAACTTGTTCAGGAGCTCGGCCCTGTCTGACTCTCTGACTCCATGGACGGCAACGTGCCAGGCTTGCTTGCATTTCACCATCTTCTGGGGTTTGCTCAGACTCATACCCACTGAGTGTGATTCTAGATATGACACCAAAAACATGGTTCAAAAAATTTTGATAAGTTTTACTTTATCAAAGCAAAAAACTTGTCTTCTATGAAAAATACTGTTAGGGGGATGAAAGGCCACAGAGCTGGTAGAAAACATTAGTGAATCAGTGTCTGACCCCAAAAAACCTCCTGTCTAGACTATGTAAAGAGCATTTAAAACTCAACAACAGAAAGGAGCACCACAACAAAAAGCGACAAGATCCCCGATCAGACACTTCACCAAAGAAGATATACTGATGGCCCACAGGCTTCGGCTTATGAAAAGGTGCTCAACATCTCACGTCGTTACGGAAATGAAAATTCGAACCACGGCAAGATACCAGTCATCACACGCCAATTAGAAGGGTTAAAATTAAAAGCAAATGAAGAGAAATGCAAATCAGAACCACAATGAGGTACCACTTCATGCCAGTCAGAATGGCTGCGATCCAAAAATCTGCAAGCAATAAATGCTGGAGAGGGTGTGGAGAAAAGGGAACCCTCCTACACTGTTGGTGGGAATGCAAACTAGTACAGCCACTATGGAGAACAGTGTGGAGATTCCTTAAAAAATTGCAAATAGAACTACCTTATGACCCAGCAATCCCACTGCTGGGTATACACACCGAGGAAACCAGAATTGAAAGAGACACATGTACCCCAATGTTCATCGCAGCACTGTTTATAATAGCCAGGACATGGAAACAACCTAGATGTCCATCAGCAGATGAATGGATAAGAAAGCTGTGGTACATGTACACAATGGAGTATTACTCAGCCATTAAAAAGAATTCATTTGAATCAGTTCTGATGAGATGGATGAAACTGGAGCCGATTATACAGAGTGAAGTAAGCCAGAAAGAAAAACACCAATACAGTATACTAACACATATATATGGAATTTAGAAAGATGGCAATGACGACCCTGTATGCAAGACAGGAAAAAAGACACAGCGGTGTATAACGGACTTTTGGACTCAGAGAGAGAGGGAGAGGCTGGGATGATTTGGGAGAATGGCATTCTATCATGTATACTATCATGTAAGAATTGAATCGCCAGTCTATGTCTGACGCAGGATACAGCATGCTTGGGGCTGGTGCATGGGGATGACCCACAGAGATGTTATGGGGAGGGAGGTGGGAGGGGGTTTCATGTTTGGGAACACATGTAAGAATTAAAGATTTTAAAATTAAATAAAAAAAATTAATTAAAAAAAAACAATAAGGAAAGAGAAGATTCTAACAAAAGCATTAACAAATTTCATGTAATAGAAAAAAAAAAAAAAGCAAATGAAGAACATTTTTAAAAGGAGCAATACCAAATGTTGGCAAAGATGCAGAGAAACAGATCCCCTGGTTTATTCCCGGTGGGAACACGTCCAGACACTTTCTAAAAACAGTGGTAATTTCCCAAGAAGTTAAACCCCACCAACCCCAGGCGTGCACGCTGTCGCTTCAGCCATGTCTGACTCTTTGCAATCAGATGTACTATAAAGTACGTATACTAAATTTAGTACTAATAATGTACTAAATGGACTGTAGCCCACCTGGCTCCTCTGTCCATGGGATTCTCCAGGCAAGATTACTGGACTGGATCAGTGTTTGCTTCTCTGGGGGATCTTTCTGACCCAGGGATTGAACCCACGCTCTAGGCCTCCTGCATCGGCAGGCAGGTTCCTCGCCACTGGTGCAAGCTGGTAAGCCCTGTGTTCTCACTATCAGTAAGAAAATAAACAAAAAACCCCAACCCCCCACAGCTGTGCGTGAGTACAGCAGCTTTGCAGGAATGCTCAGAGCAGTAATGGTAAGGATCAAACGGCTATCGATTCATGCTGCAAACGGACAGAGCTTGAGTCAATTTTTACCAAGTTAAAGACGTTCATCTCAAAAGGCTACTGTGCTGTATAACTCTACTACCAGAGACTCCGAAAAAGGCAGAACAGAAGTGCGAACAACTGGCCAGGTTGCCGAGACCGCCCTGGCCAGGAGGGAGGCTGGGGCAGGTTCCTTTAGCGCTTTCGCTGGGCTGGTGGCGCACCTTCTAGGGGAGACCCCCGCCCCAGGCCAGCGGGGGTCTTGCCCTGGAAGCTCTGGCACCTGGGCAAGGCTGCCGTCAGTTCTTGGCAAAGCACCGATCAAAAGGCTCCTGTCTTATTTTTTATCAGAACCAATACCCACTCTGGGGTAATCTTGCCAGCAAAACTATGACCTCAGATTGTCAAAAGCTTTTATTTTACCAACGTTGTCTTAACACAGGCTGATTATTTGCCTCTGCACGCTAATCTTTAATTATTCACCAGGCTTGTTCTTCTTCAATAAAATGGCACCATTTCAAGAAGCGAAGAGATGCACCATGGTGCTCCGTCGTTAAGGGTATTGGAAGCTAAGTGAGGGAAACAGCTGTTCTTCCTAACTCTCACTTATCTTCCAAGATTCAATCAAATTGCCACTTTTTCACTCTTATGTTTGTAAATACACTCTATTTTATTGTAGAATTTTACTCATAATTACAGGGCCTGGGCATTACGATATAAACGTACCCACTGCTACAAAGGTGATTTGATTAATACATTTTTTTAAAAAATCCAGCTTTTGGAGGCTAAATTAACGAGGGAAATAACTTCTTCCTGACTAATTCTCACTTATCTTTCAGTGTTCCAATTACCGCTTCTTTCCGGCTGAGGTTTCCGACTGCCCAGGTCAACCCAGGGGTCTTAGCTCCAGGGGTCCACAGCCCCTCTCCCTGCCCCAGAAATACTGGCCATGTTTGTGTGTGACTGTTCAGTGATCACCCTTCCTCCCACGGGGTAAGCTCCACAGAGGTAGGGACCACCCCTCCCCAGGCCAGGACCACAGTGAGCCCATCAGAGTGCATTTAGGTCAAGAGAGTCCAAAGTCTGGGCCTGCCTCTCATCCACAAGGTGCCCATGCAGCCCGGCAGAGGGCCTGGCACACAGCAGGTCCTTGAGTGCCTGTTGGCTGAAAGGACCCGTGAGTGGTGAGGATGGAGAGGCGAATGGATGCATAAATAAAAGTCAGTGCACATACCGTGCTCCTCCAAGAAGACCCTAACCCTAACCCGTCTAATCGAAACTCTAATCTCTCTGATTCTGCCGCCCTCTCCCACCTGCTGCCTGTCTGACGGCCCCACCTGGAGTTACACGGGGATGTGCCCAGATAGACCAAAGCGTTCACCTTGCGACGGAGAGAAGGAAACGGCAACCCCCTCCAGAATTCTTGTCTGGAAAATCCCATGGACAGAGGAGCCTGGCGGGCTACAGTCCTTGGGGTCGCAAAGAGTCGGACACGGCTGAGCCACTGAGCATGCATGGAATTGTCCAGCAGAAAAATCTGCCCCAAGCTCCTGTCCTAAGAAGAGAAGTAATAAAACAGGCCTCATTAAACAAAGAACAACTGCGTACGGAGTCATTAAATAAACGGTTAAGAGTTCCGGACCTTTAGTTCCACAGAAATGTCGCCAACCCAAACCAGGAAGGACAGGTGGGTTTTCGCAACGTGCTTCTCAGACACTTTCCGTGGAAGGGAGGTGCGGAATTCCAGGTGCCCCTGGTCTCAGGGCCCAACCTGCTCGCCCCGAGCTCCAGGTGAGATACTGGCTTTGAAGGCTGCCCGCATGGTTACTGGGCTTTAACTGTGGGAGATATGTGATCACTCAGATTCCAATCCGATTCCAGTGCATGTGAATATTCTTACAAACTCAACCATCAAATGACATGCGAGGCCTTTCCAACGCATCAAATGACACGCGATTTTGCTGAGATGTCCCAGGACTGTGCCTGCCTGGCGCCGGGAGCCCACCCCTCCCTCCTCACTCAACTGCACCAGCGTCAGCAGGAAAGCATGGCCGCAGTTACCCAGCAGCTGGATGATGTGAATGAATAACATAGATGCGGTTATTGTCATCCTCGAGGAAATCTTGTGTTGCCCCATTCAAAAGGGAGAAAAATACGTGAAAAGTATGAAAGTGAGACGCAGCAGATGTTATCCCGGGGTTGTCAATCTCGTCTACGCAGGTGCTAATGTGTTATAATTATCCCTTCTGGCAGTTGATGTTTAGGAGCCTGGTTCCCACCTAGTCAATCACGGCTGCGATTGTTAAGCTACTCACATCGCTAATACGCTGGGTAATAACCAGATAGGGTTTAATATTTGACATTTGCCGTCAATTTCCTTTCTTCCGACGTGCGTCTCCTCTACACCCGTGTCTGTACATTGGGCTCTCTCCTGCCTTCTGCATAAAGTGCACAGAAGTGCAGGGAAGAGAAGGGAGACAAATCGAAACAAGTAGCTGTGTGCCTCTGCCTCGATTTGCCATCCTGAATCTCCTGGCAAGGAGCGGGCCCTGCTCCACTGGAGGTGACCCAGGGGCGTCAACAGCACGTGCTACGAGGATTATTTTAAAAGATTTTCTCGAGTTCCCTCACCGGGGGGGAGAGATCACCTTTATTTTTGACCCACAGACGGGGTGGCCAGGGTGCGGAAGGTTCACAACGGCCTGTCAGGCAAGAGGGCCGACCAGGCAACAGTTTGCAGGCGGCGGCCACCAGGTTTCCTCCCCAGCATCTCCCTTCTCCACACGGGCTTCACGTGTCAATCCAGAGTGTTTACACGCGGCTGAGGGCACCCCGGTAAGGGCAACATCGCCTCTCAGCTCCCTGCCAACCTTTCCCCATCGTGCTTTGTCTTGAAGCCCTGCTCTTCTCCACTGCTCTGAACACTGCTTGCGGGGAAGCCAACATCTAGTGGCACCTTTTCCTGAGGATAAGTGATGCTAATGGTAAAGAATCTGCCTGCCAGCGTAGGAGACATAGAGATGCGGGCTCCATTCCTGGGTTGGGAAGGTCCCCTGGACGAGGAGATGGCAACCCACTCCAGTATTCTTGCCTGGGAAAGCCCATGGACAGAGGACCTGATGGGCTACCGTCCATGGGGTTGCAGAGAGTCGGACATGACTGAAGTGACCTAGCCCACAGGCATCCTACCTATAGTTTGCACAGTGATTCAAGACCTGAGTCGGGAAGATCCCCTGGAGAACGGAATGGCAACTCACTCCAGAGTTCTTGCCCGGGGAATCCCATGGACAGAGGAGCCTGGTGGGCTACAGCCCACGTGGTCGCAGAGAGCTGGACACGACTGAGCGTCTGAGCACAGCCTCTTTCCTGAGGACGAATCCATTGAGTCCTCCAAGGACTGTACAGCTTTCCAGTGTGTTTACTGTTTGTATCTGTATGTCAGATGGGGGTGGGTATTGAAGATTTCATTTCAAATTAATTTAATGGAAAGTAAACATCCACAACCCTTCAGTCAGGTATGCTCCCCTAATAAGTAAAATTTACACTGTCCTCTTTTTCAGACATTTTGGCAATAAACCAGTTAGTAAGATGTACCGCATGAGTGACAACCACACACTCTCTTGAAAACTGGACTTTTATGAGCTATTAGATGCCCCTGGTTCCCTCCAGAAGAAAGAGGCTCGTTTCGAGAGGATTCGGCTCCGAGTTTAAATAGGAAAGGGCGTGGGGCTCTGACAGCTTAGGAGCATTAAGACTTCAAAGCAGACGACGCTGGGCCCGGTCATTTTGCAATGAAACGTGAAGTCATGTGATGGCGCCCTTTTAAGCCACTTGGGACTTTTTAAGACTTCAAATAAAACGCTATTAGCCCAGACAGATAAGCAATCTAAGCCGCTGTTTGCCTGGGGTGATACCCTTGTGAGTTACAATGGGCAAAGAAAATACAGCAGGCCCTGCGCTGAGAAAGACTGACACTCTGTGGAGACCCCTTCTCTAGGCGCTCCAAACGCTCATTCCCGGCCCTTCACACCTGCTCAGCCCCTCAGCCCACCCGTCGCCCTGTGCTCCCAAAGCAGCTCCTGGTTTCACGTGAGTGGCATAAACGGACCTGAGGAAACACTGAGCGTGAGCGCGAGAAAGCCGTTCGTTTATTTCCTCCGAGCACGAGAATGCGAAGCACCTCGTCTTTGGTTTTGCTTATATATAGCAAGTGAGGCCACCCATGGAGGGTCCACTTGGAGTCACAGAAGCCCGCTTTTCAGGTGCCCGTTGGACCTGGCTGAAATGAGGAAGGCCCACCGCCCCAGGGGCCGTCCTCTCATTTCGGAGGGGCCTGGCCCCAGCCGCATCTGAGCACAGCCCCGAAGACGCTCCAGGTGAGGCCGTCAGGAGGGCTGGGCCCGGCGGGACAGCGGATCCCTGGGCCCCACGGCCGTGCTGCCCTTCAGGACCTCCGCTCCACGACACCCCGGGGCGAGGGGGCGGCGGGGGCCCCTGGCTCTCGAGAAACGCCCCGAAACCGCATCTTTCCCCGCCTTTCTCGGCTCCTCCCTCCGGCTCTCACCATCCTCGCGGACTTAGCATGAGGCCCTGAGGGGAAAGCTCCCAGCCACCCGCGAATATCAGCGCCCCGCGGCCACCAGAGGCCGGGGGAGGCCGCCCCGGGACCTGCAGGCGGCTCCGGGTCAGGCAGGGCTCGGGTTCCAGCGGGCGAGGCCGGGCGCACCGCGTCCCCGCCGAGGCCGCCGGCACCCGTCTCCTCTTCCGCCCGGGCCTCCGCCGCGTGGCCGGCAGCCAGCGTAACGGCCGCCAGGCGCTCCTAGCAGGGGCTCCGACAGCGGGGAGGTTCCCTGCGCAGCCGTCACCCGAGAGGTGGAGGGACCTCGCAGGGACACGCGGGTCGCCCGCCGCGGCCAAGATGCCGCTCGATTTCTGCGTCTCCTAGTCTCGCTTCCCGAGTCGGAGAAGTCGAATCCGGGCCCACGGCGACCGCCCCAATCACCAGCCGACAAGTGGAAATAAAATAAGACACAACAGGAGCGACTATTTAGGATTAAGCCAGGAAGGCTATTGCCCCTTTAAATTGAAAAAGAAAAACAGAAAGCAAGCAAAATATTCTGTGAGTTCCACGGGAAAAAAAAGTGTCATATTTGTATAGACCCCAAATCCCCTCTGTTTAAACAGGGTGATTAATATCAGCTCCTGTAGGAAATTAAATTCGGGGAAGAACGGTAATATGCAGATATGCAGATTTCTGGGCAGGATGGCCATCTCTGGGTAGGGAGCTGGCTGATTAATCTGCGTCCTCGGAATACAAAATGAAACACGGGGCTCCCCTGGGCAAGCGCGAGAAATGACTTTGCCCCCCACGGAAGCGGGGTCGTGGGGAGGACTCGGCGCCAAAGGCAGCGGGTCTGAGCCGCGTGCGGAGGGCGCGGCCGTGCGACCGCACGCTGCGGAGCCTGACGGCTTCCCCCCAGGCCTCCCTCCGCGTGCTCTCTGGAACGTTCTTCCTCCGCGGTTTCTGAGGACCGGGCTATTGATCTTGGTCCTCATCCACGGCCCTCCTCCGCGGCTTCTGAGAAGGGTGCCCGGCCCTCCCACTTCAGCGGGACCACGCGCGCCCAGCTACACGCAACCAGGACACCCCCACCCACCGGAGTACTTTTTTCCCCCTTTCTCAAAGACTGAGTGGGGTAGACAATTTTTTTTATTTTAACGTATAACACCAGAAACCTAATTTGAAAATGTAAATGACTCTCCCTCACAGCCCAACCCTCTCATAATTTCAAAATGTCAGCGTGGTCATCGCATCAGGTCTGGCCGGAGGATGAGATTTTTGATCACTGAATAATGATGCTATTTATTTTTTTGGAAAAAAAAATATTTACAGCAAGATGCAAAATGTCATTTTCAGTGGGATTTTTTTTTGTCGTTCCTGGAAACTCAAGCCTGTTATTCTGAACCATTCAGGGTCTCTCCGATAATTGTATAGAAGTAGGCATTAGGCTATATTATTAAAGCTGTAATTTCCTGCCGAATCTGTCTGGATGTTTCTTTTTATCACTTGGCAATTTCTATCTAGTTATAGCATAATTAAGTTTCCTGACCCTTGCTCACTCTCTTAACAGGACGCTTAGAATACACTAGAATTGCAGACCTGCGGCCCGTGTCCCCGCTCCCCGCACGGTAATGGAATAAAATTATTAATCCAGTAATTGTACGGAACGCATTACTTTGCATTGAATGTCCCGGCTTCTCATTTTCCGTGGGGGACAATCAGCCCAGGGGTACGAATCATTTCAGCGGGATCGCGGCCCTGGAAGAAAGCCTCTCGTTCCCGCTCCTGGAGCTCCGGGCAGCTGTGATTATCCGAGGCCTAATGCAGGGCTCGGCTCCAGCCAGCAGAACAAAGTTAATAAAACGGACGAAAGAGCCAGGCATTTCCAGCTGCGGTTCAGGCACCAGAGCCAGAACCGACGGGCAGGTGGTAGAGACATGCGCCACCCTGGGCTCAGAGGGTCCACGCCCGCCGGCTCATCTGTGAGTCCTTCTGCCAGAAACCAGGGGCCGTTTGGGCTTTCATCCTGCAAGGAGGCCCTGTGCGGGAAGGTCCGTAAGTCATGGCCCACAGGCAGGTGGGCCCAGGGCTGCCAGGTTGGGGCAGAGGCTGAGGAGGGCTGCCTTCAGAACCGGGGGTCGAGCCCCGGCACCCCAAAACGGCCCCAGACAGGCAGAACCCACGCTCCTGGAACCCAAAGCCGCTGCTCGGCCTATGCACTGAAGGGGTCATGCAGGACCGACCCCCAGGGGAAATGGCCAGCCCGTCCCCATCCTCACGGAGACAGTGAGCTTCATCTCTGAAGCGGTAACAGCATCCCAGGCACAACCACGAAACGACCTGGGCTCGTTCGTGTACAGATTGTGTCACTGCGGTGACAGTTTAATACACACGCTCTGTGAGGCTTACACTTAACATGGGCTGCGTGTCACAACCAAGGTGCACACTGCGTGCACGTTCAGTCACTCAGCCGTGTCTGACTCTGCGACCCCACGCACTGGAGCCTGCCAGGCTCCTCTGTCTGTGGGATTCTCCAGGCAAGAGTACTGGAGTGGGCTGCCATTTGCCTCTCCAGGGGATCTTCCCACCCAGGGGTTGGACCCGCATCTCCTGCGTCTCCTGCGTTGGCAGGCGGGCTCTTTAGCACTGGCACCACTGCAAACACCCCTTGCTTCAAACCACGCCAGTGTGCTTCCTGGCATCCTGGGCACTGCCTTTTCAGGCCCCTCTGGGGTCCACACCAACACCAGAGCATGGAGCTCACCTGAGCTTTTCCGAAACAGACCAACGGGATTACAGACTAAGCCCCGTAATTCCCTTTTGCATCTCGATGGAGGACGTGTGTGATTCCACTTGGCTGAAGCTGAGTGTAGACACTGTGTGTGTGCTGAGTTGCTTCAGTCATATCCCACTATGTGTGACCCCATGGACTGTAGCCCGCCAGGCTCCTCTGTCCATGGGATTCTCCAGGCAAGAACACTGGAGTGGGTTGCCATGCCCTCCTCCAGGGAGTGTACATGCTAGAAGTCAGTTAATACGTGTGCAGTTTAAAAGTTAACTGACCAGAGGTCAGCTTGCACCCACATCCTGAAGCGGTTGTTCCAACATGTGCACTGCATGCTATAAAAAATACCTCCGCTCATCTCCTCTGAACCACCAGGCACAGGAGGAAATGCCGAAATCCTGGGGAAGGCTTCTCAGAGCTTGAGGTGCTGGTTTCAGGTCAGCTCTGTGCTAACCGTACGGGTTTTAATCAGTTATTCTCAACTGGGGGTGACTTTACTCCTGAGGGACACTTGGCAATGTCTGGGGACAAGTTGGGTTGTCACACAGGGGGTGAGGGGGTGGGGGGCTGCTGTTGGCGGGTGGCAGAAGCTGGCATCCTGCAATGCACAGGACAGCCTGCCCTCAGCTAGAGCTACTTGTTACGAATGTCCAAGGAACTGAGCCCGGCAAACCCTGGTTTAAATGGAGAAATATTCGTTGCAAGAAAAAAAAAAAATCACAGCCTGAAAGCCTTGTGCTCGGTCAACACCAGATACAGCTGAAGCGTTAAACTTCTCCTCCCTGAACTTCCCAGCTCCTGAAATGTAGACACGAGGAAAAGAGCAGAGTGGGATTTTTTTCAACCACACATTTTTTTATTTCTCAGCTGAAAGAGAAACTGTCGAAAGAGGCAAGGAGGACCCAGGGAATTCTTTTTCCCCCATCCCTGATTCTACTGGAAACAGGAAAACAAGAGCAGAACACTCCTTTTCCTTCTGTGGATGCAAAGTGCAACATGGAGTTGGCACCTCAAGCTACCTGCCAGCCTGCCCATGTGCAGAAGTGGGGAAGACTGCGGTGCTGTGTGAGTGGCGTGGAACAGAGACATGGGGTGATAGTGGCCGTTGTTCACGTGCGTGGGAAGCTCACAGGTCAGACACCATGGCGGTCATCGTGTGGCTGTGTGGGGAGACATAGCGCCTCCTTTAAGCAATTTTTCCCACGGAGAGGTCAAAATTTCTTCTAGGTTTTGAATGTTAGAGCCTCTGTCCCCAAAGAAATGCGTCAGTAAAGGCGGTTTAATAACTGGCCCTCCACATCAGATGCTCTGCTTCTTAATTTTTGAGAGCAAATTGTGCGTCACTTTTGTTTCACGGCAGCCTGTGAACGCCTCCTCTGAAAAGCCACACACGGGACCTCTTTGGCTGATCCGAGCTGCTTTATTCCAGAATTCAGCCGGGAGTGAGACGTTCCCAGACCTCCCTCGCGCCGCCTCTGAATCAGCGCCTAATAAATGTGCATTTGGGGGAGAAGGCTGACAGGAGGGCCATCGCTTAAGCTCCTATTGTTTCATTGATAAAAATGATCCGGGAAGCAGCAGAATATGTTAGCCGTTTCCTTTGGTTTTCCATCGAGAGGGCTGAAAGACATTTCTAAAATAGATCTATTTTCTTTTCATTCCGCAGAATAATGCATGAATGATTATAACATATGCTCTATCTCCCCTTCCCCCCCGCCCCCCCCAGCCAGTGGAAAAGTGCCTGACACTGTAATCACAACTTGTTGGGTTTCCAATCTGATGCTGTCCCGTTTTACCCTGGTAGTTAAACGTCCATTCTTGTTCGGTGTGATAAATGTTATGGCCGTGTAACAGTGACGAAAAAGAGAGACATGTTAAACCAAATATTGCTTCAGATTGTGTCTTTTATTCTCCTTTATCATCATATCTTAATTTATAGTATAATCATCATTATCGCAACTGTCAGCCTCATTTAACCCCGCTGATCTCCCATGATTCTCCGCTGTCAGTTCTGATTGCCTACCTTCTGCCGACGGGCTGATAATGCTTGACAGATTAACCCTCCCCAAGAGGAAGACAATGATATATAGGACCGCGCCGAGCGCGCTATATATTAATGAGGAGCTGGCAAGGCTTTGATAAGGCTGCGGAATAATCCATCAGTGGGGAAGGAGCTTGTAAAACGGGAGGGACGTTTCATGGGAGCAACACCTGGGAAGGCTGCACCGACCCAGCAGCCACGCGGCAGGCAGCTGCCTCGCCCCTCGGCCGCAATTAGCATCGGACCGCGGCGCGGCCACCCGAGGAGTTTATCAGCCCCCGGACCCAGCCTCCCTCGCTGCGCGCCGGGCCCAGCGCACTCCGGCGTTCACAGCATAGTTAGCAAGCCGGCGATTAAGAGCTCGCGTTCTTGCATTAGAAACTGTTTACCTTCTGAACGCGCTCTCGCCGGACGGAGGCTGTTACCTGGGAAAGGCGGGAGCCGCTGGCGTTTTCTGCCGCACTCGCTCCGCGGAGGCCCGCTCCGCCATTAGATACAATGCCTCAGATGGCTACTTGAGCTTGAATGCGCCGTTATTACAGGTATTATATGAAATTGCCTGTGTTATGTGAAGGGGATTATAGAGGTTCTGGATCAATAACTTCAGTGGATGTTGGGAGTGATTACAGCGCCCTCTCAATTTTCCCCATTCGGCTGTCAGTGTCCATTTACCACACACCACCTCCTGTATTCACATCAAATCACTCATTTCATTGGTAAATTCTATATCTCTCAATTTACTTTAAGTAGCTGATTTGTGTAAAATAAAATGACTTCCTCTTCTGTGTGCGCAACAGACCTAATCCTATATAGTAATAAAAAGCGTAAACACAGGGCGACCCTCTGTCCCTCGGGAAGCCTTGTGCGCAGCGCGGGGGCTGCCCGCTCCCTGAAATCGCTGTAATTGAAACATCTCCATCACCCGGGCTCTGTAGAGACCACACCTAGCCTCTTCACCTCTCCTTATTTTTCCATCCTGGGGAGGAATCTTGGAGCGGCCGGATCTCGAGCACCCGGGCTCCGGCAGCAGCTGTGTCTCCCGGCGCCCACGCGCACAGCTGCGCTCACCCTCTCCCGAGGGGGCCAGGCCCGCGCGCCCCCGTGCAGACTCGGCCCCACCGGCAACTCCAGGACCACAAACGCTGCCGCGAGAGATTTGTCTTCCACCGGCCGGCAGGCTCCTGCTGGGTGTCCACCGGCCGGCAGGCTCCTGCTGGGTGTCCACCGGCCGGCAGGCTCCTGCTGGGTGTCCACCGGCGGCGGGCTCCTGCTAGGTGTCCACCGGCGGCGGGCTCCTGCTAGGTGCAGCCTGCCTGAGCCGCCCTTTTCTGCATTTGACTCTTCCTTTTCCGTGTGTGGATGCACACGCACCCGGGCGTGTTTGATGAAGTGTAACGTCAAAACTTAGGAGAAAGACGTCCAGAGGCATTCAGTGAGGGGAAACATCAAAGAGACCCAGGAAACATTTGGGGAGGCGGTCTAGACTTCCAGTATCAACAGAAACTCGCTACAGGTGTTCAGACCACGGGAGAGATCGGGGCAATATTATTCCACACACCTCAACCTGCACGAGTGACATTTCACTCGGGAGTTGTCTTTTGGACCCTAATTCGATGTCTTATCAGTGTTTCCTACTATTTCTGACCTAGAAGAGACCCTTAAAGAACTGTGTACTGGCCACCGATAAATAAGCATAGAAATAAAGTATTTACAAAATCCTCCAAGCAACCCCCCTCCAAAGAAAGCCTCCCCACCGACTGTCTATGCTTCCAACAGACCAATGGAGCACCTACTAGATCCGCCAGCCTGGGAATGGGCATAGCTTCCGGTCCTGAAGCGATTCTAAGGACAGAGCAGAGAGAAGGAAAGGCTTGTTTATTGTCTGTCCTGGCATATAAGATCCTTGGCATAAAAATATAGACTAACCCTGCATCTGTTCATTACCTTCTGTATATTTTTGAAATATTCTGCACAAATAACAAAGCGAGGAGAAAATGCAAGACTCTATTTAAAATATGAGTGAAAAGAAAATCTCCATAAACCATGTCCATGTTTTCTGAAGAGCCTTATTGTCACAGAGAGCATAATATTATTTGAGGCAACTGAAATCAAAGATCTTCAAAATCTGCCATCTCTTGGCTCCTTCCAAGTCAGAACCTTCCCACTGGGAGCCCCACATCATGCGTGCCTCCACGGTACGGGTATAGTGATGTAGCGGGGTAGTGTGGAAGGGCAGGTCACTTGATGTAGGAAGGCAGTCCCCTCAACGCCAGTGTTAGCAAAGCAGGATGGGGATAGACAAAGGGGAGAGAGGCAGGTAAGATCCCCAAAGAGACGCCCACGCCCCGCCCCCCTCCCCCCCCCCCCGCCCACGGCATCCCCTTGGCCCACTGGCCTTCCTGCTCCCTCCATCCCAAGGTCTTGGGGCCACTGTGTTTCGCTGTCCCTTCTCACTGGCGCTAGTGAGCCTGCCCACCTACCAGGCTCTTCATTAGTCACCTCCTGTGCTCAGACCACACAGAAGAGAATCACCACCTCAGGTTCATAGGGAACAAGACCCTGGTCCAAGTGACTTGCTTTGATGCTTCCATGAAGAAAGGGTTAGGCTGGAATCCCAACCCCTTGTCCCCACAAATCAGAAATGGTTTCCATTCAGACAAGCACGCTAGCAGCTAGTGATGATTCAATTCAAGCCACAGGCAATACTTTGAGCAGAGCAGGATGTCACAAACTGGGAATGGGGAACCAGGCTAGGAGTGGAAGGATGCCACAGGCATTTAAAAATATAACCCTTGCCCTCGAGGAGTTAATGGTGTACCGGGTGAGAAGAGACATAAACCAGCAGAAAATGAAATTACAGGGAGGTTCGGAGAACACCGCAGTACTACCACAGTAAAAAACATAACAGGACTCAGTCGTCTTGACTGCCAAATTAGCTTCACAGGAAATAAGTGTTATGAGTCAAGCAGAAAAGGCTCACTTTTAGCTGAAGTGATCAAGGAAAGAGCCAGTGAGATCTGAATAGAATTTGGCTCGCAAGGAAAACCACAACAGTCTTGGTATTCCTGAGCATGTATAAACCCATGCAATCACTCTTAAACGAGCTCAGGATTTGACTGAAGATTCTAGCGTGAATCTGGCATCCAGGCTGATAAACGACAAGCTACTGTTTGGAAAACTCTAGTTTCAAAGGAGCAATAACTCAGTTTTAAATAGCAATTTATAAAAGATGGCAGCCTTTAATATATAAACCCCTAGAGTTATGTCTGACATTACACAAAGGACATACATACTGCATAACCATTTTCGAACAATAACAGAAAATTCAAATTAAGAATTTATATGCATCTCCGAAGCAGCCACCCAAATTCACTTAGGAAAACAATGCACTTTGACAAAGTTACAGAAAATACTAATTTACTAATAGTCAACCAAAATCCAATTACAATTTTAATAACAAGTGCAAAACAAAGGGGATATCCAGAAGGCTGGTGTCTGGTGAAATATCAAGGTGAAAACGTACAAATGAGCCATCAGTCCAAAGTTACCCTTCACCCACTAGTCTACACTAAATAAAGCAGAGACAGCAGGAAAAGAAACTGAGCTACACAAATATTACACCCTAACGAGTGGCTGGAAAGAGGCAGCCCTCACCATTCACGGATTTTCCTATCCTGATTGGTCAGAGAGAACTGGAAGAGAAAAGGAATATGGAACGAGCCCAGTCTTCCCCAGGCCGGAGTACTCTCTCTCCACTCCATTGTTGTGAGTGGTGTGTTAATCAGGGAGGGCACACATACCGCCCCCCCCCCACCGCCCCCAGCCGCCTCTCCCTTCAGCATGGGTGGAGGAGGCCTCTTGGTTACCAGACAGCACCTTAAAGAGGCGATCCCAAGAGAGGTGCTTGCCTTTGCTCAGGACACTCTTCCTGACAGCAGGAGAGGGTCTGAGCACACAGTAGGCGCTAAATGCAGATCCCTGGAAAACTGAATGAATGAGGGAAGAAGGGTGTCGTCTAGAGGAGAAAGGACAGTGTGGATCGATGGAGCGGAGCTCTAGAACCCCTGACACTTGCGCTTTTTTTCAAAACCAAAGCTGATTTCATGATCATTAGTGAATTACTAACCGTCTATCTCTGGGCTCTGAATTCTCTTTAAACAGAAGCGGAATCTTGACTGGGAAGCCTCTACCCATTTGCACGCAGTTTTTGTTCGGCGAGAAATCAGTGTGACTTAGGTTGAAAATATGGCAGGACTGTTAAAAGAAGAACATTGCCTTCTGTGGCGTGGTGCTGGTGCCACTTGACTCCTGAGTTTCGGAGGGCTGAAATCCTAGTCACGCCAGGGCGGAGTCGGGCAGAAGCCGTGCTGACCGTGAGACTCACTGGCCTGGGCGGGGACCCCAGGGACGCCTCTGCCGCATGCCCGTGGGTGCGAACTTTCTTTGTGTTGCTGCTGTTTGTGATTTGCCAGAACAGAGAGTGCAGAAAGGGTCCCGTGTGTGTGGGTGTGCTCACAAGGTCCTCACCCCCTGCCTGGGTCTAACAGGACAGACATCAGATACCGGGGAGGGGGGGCAGGCAAACCCAGCCTGCCAGGCATTTGGATGCAAACTACATAAAACCACTGAACAGCAGTCAGGGGGTAGATTGAAAAAGAAAGTGTTTCTTTTTTTCCTTCTTAATGCTGCTTCTTGTTAACAAATATCCCTTGTTATTACTTTGGTTGCTACTTTTAAAAGCAAGGGTTTCAGTTTTAACTCTGCTGCCAGGACCTGACCCTTAGTAAGGTGCAGACAGAGAGAAACAGCACCGGGGATTTGGGGTGGCATGCCGAGCGGTCCGAATGGTCCAAATGGAAAATAACTGAATAGTCAGCCCACTGCGTGCAGTTTCTCCCCACGGGGCCGGCAGTGATTAGTGCCACTTAGTGCGGCCACATTCGGGCTGGAATCGAGCTGCGTCCTGCCCAGCAGCCTGTTATGTGATGTCTCTTTAGGTTGTTGCTGCTTCTGGGGAGGATTCCTTTTTGGTGAGAACACTTTCACCAAAAAGTGAGGAGAACGTAAAAGCTGGCAACAATAAACTCTTATGGAAGGCGAGAAAGCATTCCTATCTGGAGGAAAAAGAAAAAGAGAGAGAGAAGAAAAAGAAAAAACGCAGGGACCCATGGCGGTGGCCAGTAATCTGACTCTGGATTCCAAATCGCCTTCTCCGTGCTCTGTGAAATATTTGCTAACACAGGGTGCTGCATCTTCTTAGGTTAGTACTTGATCTGTTAGGATGGAGAGAAATATGACTGATTGTGGGGTCCAATTTCTTAACAAAAACAAAAAATGCATACAGTCTCTAAACGTGCATTTGCATGAGAAAGAAACCCCGTTGTGCTCAGAGATTCTGAACTGCTAGGTCCTGAGTCCACTAAGCCCTGTCCACGTTAAAATGTGTGCCCCTGCCCAGAGGAGCTTGGATGCTCGAGGCGGTAAGTTCCTGTCCCTAAGGCAGGGCAGACTCCATCTTTTGGGAAGGAGCAGGGTGCGGGGTGGGGGGCTTGCTGCGGACATCTGAGGACAAACCCGGACATTCAGAGGTGGCTTCCCCAGGCGAGGGTGCATCCATCAGGCCCCCTGCTCGTAAAGACATAGAGTCGACACACACCGCCTGTCCCCGGCCTGGGCACTGCCCCTCGAGGGCCCAAGGTTTTCTTTCCGAGGAAGTGCCTGCATACCTCCCTCCTTTTGTCTCAACCAGAGGGTTTAATAGCTCAAGTAACTGAAAAGGACTATCAACAGCAAGGCTCCGGTTTCCAGAGTAACCGTAAAAACAGAGCCCAGTCTCCATGGCAAAGAGAAAAGCCATTTGCTGCAGCCTTTTCAGACCTTGAGCCGACACTGACAGTTTTCCTATAATCACCCCGATTATTTGTAGCAACTAACTATATTATAATGTTAACTATAGGAGGGCTTTGAAAATATGCGGGCTAAAAAAAAAAAGAAGGAATAAAAACATACTGGCTTTTCTTCTGCTTTCGCTACGAATAGATGAGCCATTTAAAATGATAAAATAGTTTGTTCCTGATAATTCAACCCAAAGAGGGGAGTGCCCACCTTCCCAGTTTCTGTCCTTAATTCTCTCAGGGTGTCCACACTGTTGTCAGAAGTCTACACACCATCCTGGCGTCTGGAATGTATGCATTCCTACCAGAGAGCGAAGTGAGAATAAATGGATGTGTGATCTTTATACATTTTATTTAATCTGCCCTAGATTGGGGGTTCTCTATCTTGTACTTGGTAGCTGCTGTTTCTTTCAGTCGTTTGCAGGATACGGCCAGATTATGCTGTACGTGTGTGTACGCGCGTCCCCTTCCTCCGTGAGGCTACATGACCAGCCTCTCCAGGACCTGTGTGCCCATCCGTGCGGCTGGGCTGGCTAGTGCTGACCTAGGAGAACCGACTGGTTTGACAACAGTTTGCTTCTCGAGCGCAGAGGTACAGCCTGCCTGGTTGACCTGCCTGCATTTTTTGTTTTTAACTCTTCTTCATTTGAACCTGGAATGAACTTGAATTTCAGTCTCCGTCTTTTATTTAAACACCAAAACCATTCTTTCTTTACTCTTAGTTAAAGACTAAGCTCATTATGAGTTCAACTATTAATAATACAGTTCCAATATTAAATCTATGCAAGGTAACTTTCAGATGAAACCAAAGCATAATTCACCAGTCATTCATACACACAGACACACACACACACACACACACACACACACACACGGGTCTGTTACATGGTGTATTTCAAATTTCCTATGGGCACCTAAAAAGATTACAATCAAAATGTGAAGTAACATTACATTAATAGAAAAATGACAATTGCATTTTCAATTTTCTGGGAGAATGTAACTATCTTTCCTTTAAGGGATATAGCTGAAAAAACAGTCCAAATAAAAATCACTTAATTTTTATTCCATATATAAGAGCTTTCATCAGATGTTCTCAACTTGTCTTTGTCAGTTAATGTTTGGAGAATAAAACTTGGGAAATCAATATTATGTCATGTCACTGAAAAATTGCCTCATTTTAAAATGGCACAATTTAAGGAAAAAAAAACCTCGCCCAATAATTTAGATGTTTACATAATTAGCTATTAAGTTCTGATTTTAATGTTCTCCTCTATTTATTAAAAACAAACCTACATACACTTTGTCTTAAAATTCAGGTGGCATGCATGCAAATCTCCACTTTGCTGCCGTTTCTCCTCCCTGGAAAGCATCCCAAATGACCGAGGCAGAAAGGGCTCCTGCAAACACGCCGAGTCTCGACTGGAACGCTTGTTTCGAGCGCCAGATTCCCAGAGTCCCTCGACCCAAAAAGCCAGCAGCTCGATAGGTGAGAATGCCCCTCTTTTTCTGATTTTGAGTTTCTTCTCCAAATCTGTTTGAAAAACTCCAATGTTCCTCCCAGAAGGGCCCGTTACCAGCCAGCTGGTCCCCAGAGTTCACGGGGGCACTCAGGTGTCCAGGGAAAAGACGGGCTGGGGCATCTAGGAGGGGGTGTCAGGACACAGCCATGCGGGAAGCGGGGAGAGGGCGGTGAGCTGGACCTCCCCGGGATCACGCGGGAAGGCTCCCAGACCGGCAAGCCACAGCGCTGGCGCCCGGCAAGGTTCAGCTTCCACCCTGACCCGACGCCCTGTTTGTCTATCAGCCTGATCTGTGCTGTAAGCCACAGGCCTAGTCCATGCTGCGTTTTACAAACTGCTTAAGGATAAAAGCTTACCCTGCTGTAAAAAGTAGTAAGATATAATACTGAATTTGCACTGAAATGAAAAGTTTCCTGCTGCCCCTTATATATTTAAAATTGCTGTTTTCTTGCAATGAATATAATTCACTGTCTTTTGCAAAGTATAATCCGCAAGGGTTTGACCAAACAGAGATGCTCTAATGATTGCAAATGGCTCAAATATTCTGTCCAGTGAGTTAAGTGATAAAAGTTTCTATGTTAAAAGAAATAATAAGTGGAATTTCACACATATTATAGTAATTTGAAGCATCCAATTTACATAGAAATAACGTGGAAGAATTCTGACCATGGTGTTTTAAGTGAATCATTACATGCATTGCTGATACATTTAGAAGCTGCGATGTGCCAGGTATGTTTCTTTTAGCATAATAAGTCCTGTAATGGAGCCTTTAAAAGCTTAAAATGTATAGTTAGATTAACCTTTCTGTTTTAAGGGTTCTTTTCCCCCTCAAAAAAAAAAAAAAAAAAAAAGCCAGAAGAGAGAAATACAGAATCATTAAAATGCCAATTAAAGCAACCCCCTTAGCTTTTCTCCATCCAATGGCTCCACTGAGGATTTTCCTCCACTACTCATCATTTCACTTGGTATTTTAGATTTTTGGCGAATTTTGGTTATTTTTTTTCTCCTAAACAAAGATCTGTGACTTCGCCCAACTTCTTGGACGGAGTACTGTAGTGATTCTGAAAGGAGACTGCGTCTTAGATGTTCAGGCAGATTTCTTGAACTAGAGAAGAAGGTGTCCTCAGAAAAATCCTAGACTAAAACAGATGTGGTCTCCAAAGCCAAATATCTCTGGCCTTTCTTGTCCTTAGAAGAGATTACTGGAAATGTTCCTCCTTTTTCCTTTCCCAGATTAGCTTTTTGGGACTTAATATTTTAATCTAGCAAGAAGGCATTTCTGCTTTGCCTTATGAGGTGGGTAATTTAGTAGATAAGTCAATTATTACAAAACTGAACAAAAAATTCTAGACCAGTTTTTTTTTTTTTTTTCATTGATTTGGAGGAGGGAGGGTATGCAAGTCTTCAGGTGTCTTTGAGAGAGGGGTGTTCTGTGCACAACCGTCTCATAAAATCTTCCTTCCTTTCCCAGGATTCACGAGCCTGTGAGCCGTCTGCTGTTTCCACCGCATCTAGCCCCGGGCTCCCCGCTGTTGGCATTTGGGGCCGGGTCACTCTTCGCTGTATTGGGCCATCCTGTGCCTTCAGCACGTCCCTGGTCCCTACCCACCAGATGCCCCTCCCAGTGGGGACGATCAAAAACTTCTCCAAATAGTGCCAAGTTGCCCCTGGCAAGTTGAAAACCACTGAGAATGACTGTTCCAGATCTTGAGGACAGGAAATCAAGAAAGTCCTTTCCCTTTTACCCCCTGCACGCCCCCCACCCCAGGACTAAAGACGGTAATTCAAGCCCATAGTCTAAACAGTCAAAATTGCCTAAGACTTCTCATCATTTCTTTTCTTCTTCTACTTTTTTAAAGAGGAATCTTGAAGCTAAACTACACCGAAAACATCAGACATAAAATTGATAATAGGATACAAATGGTTAATCAATAAAATTCTGACTTTCTGAAGCACTTTCTTTTTTATTAACTCCAGCACTTTAAGATACAAAGAGCATTTGTCCCTTTCCTCATTTCCTGTCCTTAGGTCCAGAAGAAAGAGAAAAGCACCAATGGCATAGAAGGGTCACTGGACCATCTGTCTACTTCAGCAACCAGATGGACACCAATCAGCAGGCATCGGTACCAAGGTCTTATGAGCACTTCATAATGTTCTTGAGAAGAGACACAGCATAAACAATGTAAGCCCAACAGTGATGCATTTATTTTATTAGTAGTAATTCATGCGTTTAATTTTGAGGCTTTCCAAGTGTTTTCTGGCACGTCATGTCACTTACTTTTTGTAAAACTATCCATACTTTGAGATCATTAGTAAAAAGTAAAGACTATCTGTCCGTTTGTAACCATTTACCCAGTCCATTCATTCACTCACATACCCGTCCATCCTCTCACCTCCCCGTCCATCCACTCACCTCCCCATCCATCCACTCACCTCCCAGTCCATCCACTCACCTACCCATCCATCTATCCGTTTATTAAATATTTATTAAGTCTTTTCCATATACTGTGCACTCTGAGCAAACTGCTTACTGGGCACTGGGGGGCAGGGCGGGGACATGAACCATACGCGACTCCTGCATGTAGCTCACAGTTTAGAAACAGAGAAAGAACCTTAAATAGGCAAACTTACCTCCGTATTGCTTCCATCTGCCAGCAAGGTATGGCCAATGAATTAATGAGCAAATGCATATGTATTTCGCATACACACACATTTCAGATTCAGAAAAAGCCCCTCACATGTAATAGGATGATATCACATTAATAAACACGACAGTGGAGCAAAGGTTGCACGTATCAGCTCTGTGTGCTTTGGGACATATTTTGAAAGAAAATATCATTTGTTATACAAATTATATTGAGTGTTATACATTTTTAATGGAGGTTTCTCAGGTGGCGCTGTTGCTAAAGAATCTGCCTGGAAATGCCGGAGACCTGGATTCAATCCCTGCGTTGGGAGGACCCCCTGGAGAAGGAAACAGCTGCCCACTCCAGTATTCTTGCCTGGGAAATCCCATGGACAGAGGAGCCTGGTGGGCTCCAGCCTGTGGGGTCACAGAGTTGGACACGACTGAGTGACTTAGCATGCACACGTGCACGCATTTTTAATATGCAGATGTGTATATAAAGCATACAGTGGGGTCACACGCTAATTCAAAGGCTATTTGAATTAGCTGTCTCACATGGTCTCCACCCACACCCTGCGAGGATGCGGTCCGCCTCCCAACGCCAGGAGCCCTGTCCTGCGTCTCTCTGCGCTCTCAGCGTTTATGAGCAGAACGCCCTTCTAACAACGTTTGATAATCAGTGCATGACTGAACGCCAGGCACCGTGGCAGGGTGGAGGTGGGTGACCCGAGACGCTGTGCTTGCCGGACCCGTTTTGTCCAGTTGAAGACGCACCCTGGATGGTGTGGTTGAGGTTGAGGAGTGACCCAAACAAAGCAGGGCGTGGCCGGCCGTGCAGGCGGTTGGACAGAGATGGGGGAGTTACTGTGCCCAGGTGGGTGAGCTTGCACTTCCCTCCCCCTGAACTGTGCTCTGAATCCCCACCAAGGAGACAGTTCAGGGTTTCTACCAAAGGTACAAACCCACAGGGGAGGGAGGAGAGGGGCGGTAAGAGCAGTGACACCATCCCGGAAGCCGGGAGGTGACGGATGCTTGGAACCGAGTGCGAGATTTGGGAAGGCTGCAGCTCCGGCTGTGGTGGGGGCGTTGAGAGTGAATGACGTTACAGGACAGAACTGCCCAGGGACCTCTGAAAGCTGTGAGTCAAGGGGAATAAGAAAGGCAGGCTGGTTAAATGCCTCCTGTAGAAGCGGGCAGTCTGGGGAAGACCAGATCCTCTGGGCAAGCAGAGCAGGAAGCCTCAGTCTAGTCACGATAGATGAGCCACGCTTAAGTCAGGGAACTAGGCAAACATTTGCACCCTCGGGGCCCTCCCATCCAGGGTCTCAGAATGCAAGCAGCCAGGCAGACAGGAGGTCCCGACAAGAGGTTGAGCCACCTGACTGGGCAATGAAAAAAGACCCAAAGATACGAGTAGTAACATTTCCCAACTTAAAGGCATAGTCCCCTCCCTTCACTGAATCCCATAGTCATCGATTCCCACCCCCCACCCCCGACCTTCAGCTTCAGATGAGCCTTTAGGGCCTTCTCCTGAGTATGAGCCGGGACCAAGGGTCATCAGACACACGTGTGAGCAGAGGCTCTAATGTGAAATAAACAGATCAGATGATTGAGCAAGCAGGAAAACATTCATCCCCATAAACCGAAGACCATACAAGAAGAAGCAAACTTTGCAGGAACTTTAATGTCTTTCAATAGAGAAGGGATGATATTCCATTAGAGAAATAAGGACAAAAGGCTATACAAAGCGGGTCGTTCAGAGCCCAAAACTGAAATTAAGTATATGACGTTGGAAATGAAAAGCTCATAAGTGACACTGGATTATAACAAGCGAAAAGCCTCCCAGAAAGTAGAGTAAAAACTTCTGGGAGATGACTGTGCAGGAGGCCACAGCACAGCCCAGTTTCCTGTTTACCGGGGTTAGCCGAGGGGTGGTCCGCTGCAGGAGGGGAGGCAGTCCACACGGGCAGGGGCAGGTCAGACGCAGGTGACCCCAAGGAAGAATATGCTGAGGCGAGCATCTGTCTTGATTGAGATTTGGGCTGGGTATAGAAATCCTAGCTGGAAACCAAGGTGAAAAGAAGTGGACTGACTTGTGGAACTTTGGCCGATTGGGTGAGTGGTGACGCGAACTCAGGAAGACCAGACTTTCCATGAGGCAAGGCTCCATGTGTCCGTCCAGCTCTGTGTCTCCTGCTGGGCCTTGCAAGTGGCAGGTACGGCAGAACATGAAGGAAGGTGACTCGCGTCTTCCCAGCTCTCTGTCTCCTTTCCAGTTTGTTGGGATGGAGACCATCCCAGGCCTCGGGGCAGCATAATGAGCCCAAGACAGAGTGGGTCTGGATCCCTGACCCCAAGCTCGAGAGCTGCCCCACCAGGAGTAAACTGTTGCTGTGTTGATCCTAACATCCAGGGGTTTCTCTGGTTGAGCAACTGAGCTGCCTTAAACTACTGTTGTTCCAAATCGGGGGCCAGCTGTGACTGTGTAGGGTGCAGACCTCTCTCCCCAGGTAGGTCCTCCCTACCCAAACGGGTTGGTTCACCTCAGCAGAAAATACTGCTTCCACTGAACATTCGAGTCGAGTGACACTATCACTCCATGGGCTGCAGCAGGAGAGCTCGCCATGAGTTAGTAGAGGGGCCGGCAGGTTCAGGACAGGAAGCAGTATGGAGGGGCGCTGGTGCCGGCCATGACTAGGGTGCCGGGAGCACCGGGAGGAAGCGGGACAGGGTGGGCGTGTGCAGCCCCTTTGTCATCTGCCTCCCCCTCCTCGCACACACTGGCCCAGCCTGAGTCCCGCGGCAGGCGCCAGGCCTGGGGAGAGCACTGGAGCAGGGCCTGGGCTTGGCAAGCCTCCCTCCCAGCGCTTGTGAGCTTGACCTTGTTTGGAAACTGAGTCACTGAAGACGTGACTAGGTTAGAGGAGGTCACCCTGGAGCAGGCTGGGCTCCTCACCCAGGGTGACTGGTGCCCTGATGCGAAGGGGGCGAGGCACAGAGACGGACCAGTGCAGACAGAGGCGGGGATCGGGCCGAAGACCCTGAAGACCGTCTGCAGCACCGGAAGCTGCAAGGAGCCTCCCTGCGGGCTCGGGGGGCGCAGGGCCCTGCTGAGCGGTGGTTCTGAGCTCCGGGCTCTAGGGTGCGGGAGAGCAGCCTCCCGCCTGGGAGCCCCTGAGTGGTTGTGGTCACTATGGCCCCAGGAGATGGAGACAGTGAGGAACGAGGAACAGGTTGGCAGGAACCAGTCAGCAGCAGAGGCCCAACCCCACTGCCCCTGAGACACAGGGAGTGGGCAGCCAGGACCACCTGCTCGTGGCCCGGGGAGAGGCCACATGCCCGCCCAGCAAGGCCACGGCCACCGCAGCCAGCACCCTCCTCAGAGGAGGGGAGAGGATGTCCAGAGTCAGCCGTCCTGCCCTGCCTGAAGGATCTCCACCCACGCCCGGCAGAACTCAGCCGTGGGTGCTGCTGCCTGGTGAGCCCGGGGCCCTCGTCCTGTTCTATAAACCGGTGTCCTGGCATCAGACATGCACACAGCAGTGCCCGTCTGATGAAACACGGCCAGGCATGCTGGCTTGTTCTAGAACTACCTCACTCCAGGACACATCAGCTCCAACCAGACCCAGCCGCACAGGACAGAGAAGACTGTTTTCAGCCCTCAGTTTCCCGGCCAGTAGCTGAGCCAACTCAGCATCTCTGGCCATAAAGATGACCCCCACACTGAGCAGCCTCAACCTGGCTTTCCCTCAGCCCTGAGTCTCAAGTTCATGTAGTTTCCCATGACCTCCAACCTTTGACCCGTCTTCTAGCTCCTCCAGGGCCACAAGCGTCCCCTGCCTCCGAGTGAGCACCGCCTCACGTGTTTCTAAGTGTCTGCTGGATGGAAGGAGCTGTCAGGCTCCTCCCAGCCGCTGCTGATCTCCTCAGCCCCTTAACTGGCTTTAAAGGCGTGGACTCCTGAGAGAGGAGAACCTGCCGTCTCTCCAGGGACCTGCCCGAACCTGTGTCGCAGGGCCAGGGACCACAGACCCTCCACGCCTCCCGTCCTCCGTCCACCCCGCCTGCAGAGCAAGTCAGCCCGCACGCCTGGCATCCGGGCCTTGAGTCTGGAGGGACCGACGCTCCGGGCTGGGGGTGCTGCCCCTCGAGCCCCCAGGCGCCGCCCAGAGCTCCCTCACCTCCTCCCGGCTGTGTCTCACCCTCAGCCCACGTCATCCACGAGACACGTGCCCGCAAACCACCTGCGCCCAGCCCAGCTGTGCTTCCAGAGGAGCAGTGAGCCCGGCTCGGGCAGAGAGGCCTCCAGAGTGTCAGTGATGCCGTCTTCCCAGCATCTTCTGGGAGCTCAGCTGGTCAAGTCCATCGGCTCATGGGGTCACCCTCCTCCTCGGGGTCAGGACGACTGTGCGTCCCTTCAGTTTCACTACATAACACCCTCCTCCGAAACTTAGTGGCTGACAAGGAGGTGCTGTCCTCCGTCGCGTGGGTGGTCTGGGTGGGCGGGGCTGGCCTTGCCTAGGCTCCCTCCGTAGCCGTGTCCAGCTGGAGGGCTGGCTGGACCAATCTCATCCGGAGGTTGGCAGGGGCTGTCGGCTGGGCCACCCAGCTCTCCTCCACATGGTGACTCACGCAGGCTAGGCCACTGCCTCACCTTGGGTCTCGGGGTATGTCAGGAGGGCGAAGGCGGACGCTGCAGTTTGTCATGTCCCCTACAGATTACTGGTCAAGGGATGTCACAAGCCAGTCAAGAATCCAAGGGTGGGGAAATAGACCCCGTCTACCAACGGGGTGATGACCCCACCCTCTGATGGGGAGATGACCCCCCCCACCTCCTGCTGGGAGATGAAGCATGAACTTGTGATTAAATTTCAAGCATAGAGAAAACAATCCTACAGTTAGGTGTTACTGGTAAAAATACGGATAAATAAGTCAAGCTGATGCTCTCCCAGCTCCATTACTGTGGCCCCAGAGGCCAGGGGTGCATGGGCCCACGTTCCGGGGTGCACAGTGCTGAGCTGAGAAGCCCCGGCCCATGCAAGTAGACTCCATGTGCAAACAGCAGCAAGACCACTTCTCAGAGATGAAGAAATCAGGAAAAAAAAAAAACAAAACACCACCTTCCCAGTCTCTCTGAATGAAGTGTGTGTGACTCAGGGAACCCAATGGGGACACGAACACAAAACTCAGTATGGGCACCTCCCAATACAACCATAGAATTACATCTATACAATTGTAAATGTGATTCTAAATTTAAAGTAAAATGCAAGATATTCTTGGAAAACAAAGTATTATAAATTATCTTCATTATTGTCTGGCTTTAAAATATCCCAGGTTACATTAAAAATGTTTAGAAACTATTTCGGGGTGAGGAGGAGAGAGAAGTTCCCAGTCTTTCAGAGCAGAGTTACTTTCTCACGTTGATAATTAGAGGACAACGGATTGAACTCAGGTCTTAGAAACACAACAGTAGCCACTAAATAAAGAAAAACACCTAAGTTTCTATTCTTCCCTGGTAGCTCAGCTGGTAAAGAATCCGCCTGCAATGCAGGAGACCTCAGTTCGATTCCTGGCTGGGAAAGATCCCCTGGAGAAGGGATAGACTACCAACTCTGGTATTCTTGGGCTTCCCTGATCGCTCAGATGGTAAAGAATCCGCCTGCAATGCGGTTCAGTCCCTGGGTTGGGAAGATCACTGGAGGAGGGCATGGCAGCCCATGCCAGTATCCTTGCCTGGAGACTCCCATGGACAGAGGAGCCTGGCGGGCTGCAGTCCATACGGTCGCAAAGAGGTGGACATGACTGAGCAACCAAGCACAGCACACATTCTTCACACCAACAGAAGTAAAGCTATAGAATCTCTTTAGATAGAAAAATGTGGAGGAGACGTTGAGAATAAGAAAAATTTGATTTAGAGATCAGCTGGTGACAACGGGAACATTTATGTATTATTTTAACAGCTCACAAGAGATGTGGATTCCAAGTGGGGGCTCTGCAGTCTGCATCATCGCAGCGATGGTGCTTTGACAGGAGAAAGATAGGGCGCCCCTGCATTCCTACGCCCACCGTCACCTGGAAACTGGGGGGACTGGGAAGAGGCGAAATCGCCACTGTTCACCTGCAGTAAGATTTCTCCTCCACTACTCTCTCAAAAAAATAGGGAATTTCAAAGCAATGTCTAAATAGAAACTTCAAGATCTGTTTAGACAACCAGTAGAAAAACAGACACACACAAAATAATATAATTCCCAAATGTTGGCAATGATGAAAAATCCATTCAGAAAAGCCATACAGCATAAAAGACGCTAAAATATGATGAAACGCATCTTTATCAACCAAATATTTCCCGAGGGAACAGATATAAGCAAAATAAGGAGTATTTAATATTCGTAGATAGGAAAGCCACAGTATGTATTCCAGAAAGGTCAATTCATCCCCAGATTATTTCAGAAACTGAAAGAAATTCCAGTAAATAGACCAACAACACAGTTTCGCAAATTTTAACCAAGTTATAACAAACTGTATAGGAAAGTGTGAATGCACAAGGAAAATAAAGATCATTAAGGAGAGAAATAATTGAGAAGGACCACAGCTCCCTATTAAAGCATAAAACCTGGGATAACACTAACTCAAGCCGCACGCAACGGCCAGAGGTGAGGTAGACAGTCCAAGAGCATAGACAAGAAAGCGGAAATAGAACAAACCATGTCTTTAATGTGATGTAAAAATGCATTTTAAATCAGTGGAGAAAAATTATTAAGTGAATTCTTCCAATATAATTGCTTTGCTATTAGTAATAAGTAAAATATGACACGTACTCACATCACGCATCTAAATAAACTACAAGATAACCGCCAACGAATAAACCAGAAAAAACCAGAGGAAGAAAATTTTGTATGCTTACTTCTAAGAGTGTGAAGACAGACTTTGTAAACATAGCATTGAAATAGAAACATTTAGAAAAATTTTGATAGATTTGACAACGTAAAATGTTTGTATCTTTTTACTGTTAAAAATGCCCATGGGGAAGTATTTAAAATATATACAATACCCAGACAGCCATTAAACACCCTAATATGTAAAAAGAGCTTGCAAATCAACAGGAGACTAATACTAGAAGAACAGACTATGGCTACAAAAAGGCAGAGCAATAAACAGCCAGTCACCAGAGGAAACCTCTTCATCCTCACTAATGACCAAAAGCAAGCAACTTAGACTCAACACCAGTGTTTGTGGTCGAAGCGGCAAACATTTAAAAAATATCAACACTCAGATTGCCAAGTACAGCTAGGAATCAGAACCTGTTCCCTACCTTGCTGATGGGTGTGTTCATTTGTGCAAAACTTCTGCTGGCGTCCGGATCTCCAGGTATCTCAAAAATGTTTCCCTCCTGTTGAACCAGTAACTGTGGTTTGTCCCCTGAGGAAATAATTGGAAAGAAACACTAAGATTATGACCAAGGACTTAAATTGTCATTTTCTATATCAAACTTGGGGAATAAAAACCTAAATATTCATCAAGAGGAAAATTCTTCAAAATAAATGGACTTAACTGTGCATTTATAAGGGACTATTGCATAACATTCAAAAATCACTTTAGAAAAGCATTTCATGGGGAAATTTTCATGATATGATGCCAAGTGTAAGCACAGGAGATAAACTTTCTCATATGTAATCATCTCTACTTTATCTTTAAAACATTCACCTTTCCTACAATAAGCATGCATTTATTTTTCAATTAGAGCAATAATACTCAATATAATTTTTTTTAAAAGCAAACAAGGAGGTGCTCAGCTGCTTCAGTCCCGCCTGACTCTTTGCAGCCCGGTGGACTGTAGCCCTCCTGGCTCCTCGGTCCATGGGATTCTCCAGGCAAGAATCCTGGGGTGGGCTGCCCTGCCCTCCTCCAGGGGATCTTCGCCACCCAGGGATGGAACAGCACCTCTTTCTCCTGTGTCTGCTGCATTGCAGGTGGGGTTACTACTGGCCCACTGGGCAGCCCCAGTGATGAGGAAGCATCGCCAAGTGAGGTCTCTGGGGCTCAGGACCCGGCCCGTCAAGTCATTCCTTAGGCTGAGAATTCAAACACAGAGAATCGGATGGAAGCCTAAGGCTAACTTCCCTGGCCGTGGGCGCGGGCCCGCCTGTCTGGTTCCCTCCGTCTGTGAAGTATCCCGCTCGCCCAGGTTCTCTCTTGCTCCAGAGGCGGTGTCAGGTCCTACCTGGCAAAGCGGCCCAGAGCTCGGGGTCGGTGGGTGTTACTCCTAGAAGTGAGAGCGCGACCACCGAGCCGCGCGCCAAGCACTGGGGCTCAGCGGGGGCAGCCGGCAGCTGAAGGCCAGGCCGCCCTGGCGCTGGAGCCGCGGCCCGAGCGGGCCTGGCCTTCCTCCCGCTCCTCTGGGCCAAGAGGCAGCGACGGCGGGGCCGCCCTGGCGCCCAGCGGCGCCCTGCAGCCCTGGCCTCCCTTCCCGGCCCCACCGCGGGACCCCCGAAGGACACGCTCAGCGCCCTCTCAGGAAAGACTCCTCTGCTCTGCCACCCCGGCGGGGGCGCCGCTGGGCTTGCCTGATCCAGCCCTTAGGCCTGTGTGCAGGTCTTTCCACGTTGGCTAGCTTAACGGTTTGAAGGGAAGCCCTCTCTCCTGGTCTCCCATCCCGTCTCTCAATGTTCTTATTTCCCGGTAAACATGTCGGGGAAACATCACTTCAACTCCTTCACCAGGTGGTTCAGTGGAAACGCGATCTCACACCCCAGGTTTGAGTTCTTCCAGTTCAGATTCTTCCACCTCGAGATATTTTTAACACGTTGAGCGTGTTGCTGAATCCTAGGTTTTATTTTAGGCTTCTATAATTTAACACGCTTACTTCGCAAAGTGGTTTTTCCTCTTGCTTTAAAACGGCTACAGACTTCAAAGCCTTGGCGCGTGGAATTTCACGTTTGGGGGTGTCAGCCGTGGTAGCTGTGGGGCTGCTCTGCCCGGGAAGGGACGACGCTGCTGTTTCGTCCGCTGCTCTCCAGCTCTTCCAGTGCGAGCTGTGTCCTCCGAGTCTCGGCCTGGGTCACCGGAGCCCGGCCCGGCGGCGGTTAACATCCGTTCAGGCCCGCCCAGGCCCAGGCCCGCCCAGGACCAGGCCCTCCCAGGCCCAGGCCCGCCCAGGACCAGGCCCTCCCAGGCCGCCGCGTCCGCTCCCGTCGCGGGAGGTGGGGGGCGGGGAGCGAAGGGGCGGGTTGGGGAGGCCACGCCCCGGGGAGGCGGTGTTTGGAAGCAAGCAGGCGGCTTCGGGACCGCGTGGTTGGCCCTTGCCAGGCGCCAGAGTCGGTTCCCTGAGACCTGCTTTCACCCCTGGAGCCCTCGGGTAACGACTTCCCCATCTCTCTCCAACCAGCGGCTTGGGACCTGTCTCCGCACTCCTTGGCAGGCCTCGTTTTCTTTCAGAGAGGAGGACTCACCTCTGTTTTATCTCCAACTCCCTCTGGCATCAGCCCTGCCCCTCGGAGTCCTGGTCGCCTTCCTGCCCTGCTCAGAGCCCTCTTCTGTGAATCCGGCACTCGGCTGGTACGGTCAGGTGTGCCACGGCGGGGGGCTGGGGGTCAGCAGTGAGCAGGCCAGCGAGACCTCTTGCCCGCCTTAGACTCCGGATTATTCTGGATGCACAGGGGCGTGAACTTGGACCCCCACTTCCTGCACTCAAACTCTGGCCTTGATCAGCGAGGCGCCCCTCTGGGCTTGGCCCCTCCATCCTCACTCCAAGGGCGCGCCCTTTATCTGGCCTTCCTAATTAGCAGCCGCGAGTGGCCCACGGCTGTGCTCAGAAAGCAGCTGGGGTCACGGGGCTGGATCTGTTTCTGGAAGGCCTCAGCCTCAAGCCCGTCAGACTTTGCCTGGAAGAGACACCCATTCCTTCCAGACTGAGCGGAGATGAAGGGGGCTGAGGGCTCAGGGCCCTGCAAACCTTCTGTGATTAACTTGGGGGCGAAGGAAGGGCAGGGCCACAGCCGACAGCCAACCCAGAAGGATGCTCCGAAAGCATGGTTTGCACGGGAGCTGAGACTGCATCCAGTCAGGGCTCTTGTCCAATGAGAAGCCACCGAAGCTGAGACTTTGGCCTCCCTCTTGCATGGCCCCTTCTAAGGACCTGGGGAGGGTCTTACGATTCTGTGTTCATTCATTTGATTTCTCAGGCTCGCCGTTCCACATTCCCATGAGCCACTTAGATTTCAGTTCTCAGCCTGGCTGGCTCCAAGCACATCAGTGCCTAGTGAGTTTCCAAAAGCTCATGTTGCGGGCACACCGGCGTGTTGGAGGCAAGACATCACATAAGCATCAAGGGCCAAGCTCCTCGTTTCCTGTCCCTTGTTCCCAAGACCACTTTAGGAAGGACGACGATCAGAGGCTCTGAAGTGGTCTGATAACAACCGCCAGAGCTCTCGGGTTCATCGAGGGTTCACTCTAAACCAAGCAGCGTGTAAAGCCTACACTTTGTGGCGTATCATTCTTGCTAGAGCACAATGGCATTGAGTATTAAGGGGCCACGATCCCTTACCTGAAACCCCCAAGGCCAGTTGCTTTTCAGAATCAATAACTTTTTGTATTTTAGAAAGGAAATGCTACAAAATACTAATCTGATTTCACAAGCCGAGGGGATCTCAGGCAGCAGACCGTAATCAAACAAATTTCTGCAGAGAAGTGTATGAATATTCAAACAAATGGTATACAGATCATAAATAGCTTCACAGCAGCCGGAGTCAGGGTTTGCCACAAAATGTTACTTTATGAGAACCCACAAGAGAACATTTATGTTACTATCCTGTCTGTCAAGGAGGTGGTACCTAGCTTGTCTAAACTAGTATTCAGTCGTTAAGTAGTCATCTAAATGAGAAAGGATCTCTAGCACAGTTTGTTTTTCCCACTGGGATTCCTCCCTATTTGGACAAACTGGCCACAGCGCAAAGGAGTATTGGTGCAAAAGTCTGGTTTAAACATCAGTAAATACAGGTTTCTCTTGAGCTGCTATAACAAACGCCCTAACCAATTTCTGGCCTCAGAGTCAAGACTTAAGGGAAGGTCAGTGACATCAGACAACCATCTCATCCTTCCTAAAGGGCTTCCCACGGGTGACAGTGATAGCAACCAGTGACGTGTGCTAGCGCAGCTGGACTCTTTCTTGACTGTGTGCAGAATGGAGGCCTGAGACTTAAAGTTTTAAAAGAGTCAAAATTTGATAATTGGAAATGGAAAGTGTAACAGAAAAGCTGCAGAGCAGTCTAGACAGAGCTAAAGGGAGAATTATATGATTGGAAGATGGACCTCACTGGCAAAAACGTCTCAGACTGGAGCAGAGAAAGAAGGCGAAGAGAGAGTGCAGGCTAGCCGCTCACTCTCAGACTGGAGCAGAGAAAGAAGGCGAAGAGAGAGTGCAGGCTAGCCGCTCACAGGGGTAGCATAATATGAGAAAACAGAGTATGTTTCTGATCAGAATTCTAGAGGGAAAATAGAATGGAAGAGACACAGTATTTCAAGAAAGAATAGTTGAAATTTCCCGAGTATTTTTTTTAAAGACATGACTGTTCATATTTAGGATGTCCATAAACCCCAAGAAGGGTAATTAAAAATAATTCACATTTAAACACATTCTAATGCCATTGATGGATACAAATGACAAAGAGGAACTTCTTAAATGGGAGGAAAGAAATAGATTTTCTAAAAGAAAACAGGATTTAGAAATATGGCTGATTTCTCAACAGTAACAGGGAAAACTAGGAGACTGTGGCATAATATCTAAACTGCTGAGAAAAAAATAGATGTTTAAATTATAGGTCAGTTCAATGTATTTTAAAAAATGATGATGAAGTATATTTCAAAAATCTCACAATTGACCCCCATTAGAGTCATTTCTGTAGGGAAAACTCTAGGAAGAGAGAAAGGACCCCAGAAAAAAGATCTGAGATACAAAGAATGTTTATCAAAGAAAATAGTAAATATGTGGATAAGTCTAAACAAACATTAGCTGTGGAAAATAATAACATATAATTTGTGTGGTTAAAAATAACAAAATGGAACTGAGGAACAGAACAACTATAACATATAATTTATAATAAAAGGACTTAAGTCTCTTGTATCATTTGTGAAGAGGGTGAACATTAGCAGTGTCCTTTGTCAAGTCACATGACTTATGGATTACTAACATTTTACGGTAATCAGCCATATCCTAGAAACAGAATCTATTCCAAATTGAGTTGGAAAATAAGATGGGAAGGAATTAAAAATCAATTAATTTAGAAAAAGAACAGGAAGAAGCCTAAGAAAGGGTGGACAAATATCCAATAGAAATAAATTTCAATTATCACGAATCACAATAAGTACTAATGAATAAAACTTTCTAATTAAAAGGTTAAGATTATCATGCTGAATTTTTTAAAGCCCAGTTATATGTTGTTTATGAGAGACAGATAAAAAAATAAGAGCTTAGACAGGCAAAACTCAAAAGCAAAAAGGAAAAATATGTTCTAAAAAAGGCAACCAAGGGAGACTGATATTAATGTATTGGTATAAGTTGAAAATAAAAAAACTAAGGGCAAAGGTGTTAATGGTTACATTTTTAAGGGTTACTACATATGGATAAAAGGCACAAACAGCTCAATTCAACAGGAATTTATAACAATTTTAAGCACTTCTGTTCCTGATAACTTGATCAAAATACATCAAACAAAAATAGGTGAAATTGTAAGGAAAATTTGAGAACTCCAGCATCAGAGAAGCAGATTTTAAAATGCATTCTGTGAATAATCAATAGACCAAATAGACAAAGTTCAGTGCGGATATAAAATAGATGAACAATACTCTGAAAGGCGATGAAATCAGAATATAACAGAGATAAGAATCAGATTTTTCAAACACTCCAGAAACATTTACAGATACTCAGTATGTACTAGGAAACAAAGTTAACTGCACCGTATTTTAATACGTTGATATAATATAGCCTCATCGTTTCTGACTTCAACACAATTCTATAGATTCTAAAACAGTCTTCTTTTCCGGTTTTTAGTATCTCTAAATTAGGATGTGTCTTACAATCAGGGGCTCTTACTGTTTCCATGTTCCCACATCCTAACCTTTCTGAAATCTTAACACACCTTATGTAGCATTTTAGGTCCAATAAATATGTTTGTTGAAAATCAATAATGAAATGATTTTAACACAAATTCCTGTGAAGCAAAACATACACTTTCAAAAACCTTGTGATCATTTCATGATGTCAAATCATTATGCTGTACACTTAGAGCTTATACAGCGCTCAACGTCAATTATAGCTCAATACAAGTGGAAGAAGATAAAGCCTCCTGGGTCAAAAGGAAGTTAGACAACACTCACTAAAAATGCCGGGTGTCAGTATCTGTGAGATGCAGCCAAGGTCATGATAAAAGGCAAATTCATAGTCTTAATTTATATTAGAAGCTTCCCAGGTGGTGCTGGTGGTGAAGAACCCGCCTGCCAGCTCAGGAGATGTAAGGGATGAGAGTTCAGTCCCTGGGTTGGGGAGATCCCCTGAAGAAGGGAATGGCAACCCACTTCAGTATTCTCACCTAGAGAATTTCATGGACAGAGGAGCCTGGTAGGTTACGCTCCATAGGGTCGCAAACAGTCAGACATACCTGAAGTGACTTAGCACGCATGCACAAATTATATCAGACAATTGTAAAAGGCTGGAAGGACGGACTAGCCTGCAAGAACAGCAGAACAGAGTCGACAGAGCAAAAGAAGGGAGACGGTGATGAACGAGAGGCTGTGCAGCTGAAATGAAGGGAGAAAGGACCAGCAAAGGCCCAGCTTGACTCCTCAGGAAGGTTAGCCAGATTAACAGACCCTAGAAGAATATGAGTAAGAAGAGCCAAGATAAAATATGCATGGTATAAACGAAAAATTAGCTAACTGTGTATGAACAGCAAAATTCAAATATCAAAGATTATTAGAATACATCTAGGACAAATAATCTGCAAAAAATGCGAAAATAACAAATTCCTACATAAAACAAGTTATCTAAACTGACCCCTGTAGGACTGAATGATCTTGAAACCGTTAAATGCCTTGAATCAATATTTTAAAATCTATCTGCACAGAAAATACAGACGGTTTTCAGACGAGTGCTACCAATCATTGCCTAGCTCCATCAGTCAACTATTCCAGAGAATGTAGAAAGAACGAACGTTCCTTCAGCTCTTCCTATTGGGCTGGTCACCAAAATCACGGATGATATAAGAGACGACAGGCCAACCTTTCGCATGAACAAAAACCTCCATGTACACAAATGCAAAAATACTGACAAAATCATTAGCAAATAAAAGCCATATGCACATAGGACTTCGAGGTTACTTTTGCATAAAAAACATTACAACCCACATTACTGTAAATACCACACAGGCAGCTCAAAGCAGGAAAACCATAAACCAGACTCAGAGGCTTGCTGTGTAGTTTCAGTAATCAGGAAGGCGTGAAGGTGGCTGATGAACAAGTGAAGTCCAGTGTAGGGGTTAGAAATGGGTCCGCGCGTGGGAAGGCTGATTTCCAACAGGCCTTGTGGATGAGCGAGGCGAGAACAGGACCCCTGGTCATCCAGAGAAACCCAGAAGCCGGCTCCCCACCTCGCTTCATGCGCAAAACCCCGGCATTAGTAGCCTGCGTGTGACAGCGTTTTCTTATCATTTAGAAGAACGTACAGGATAACATCTTTACGAATTTCACACGGAGATACTCTGTGTTTGAACTGTCTGATCCAGAGTGCTTGCGTGTGGGAACACTCCTATAAAAGGGAAGTAATATTGAAAATAAGATATGACCGGTGAGATTTAAATAAAAGCTAAATCCAAAATCCATTGAGATAAAAAGCTCAAAAGATGAGGGGGCGGGAAGCTTAAGATACAAGTGTAAAGTCCACTAGAAGTACAGTGAGAAAGCCCTAGGACAGATGAGGCGGAGATCGAGGAACACCAAGGTTAAACAGGCGAAGACGCCGAGGACACAGAGCCTTGAGGAGAGTCCTTTCACGGGAAAAGGCTGCCCGTGGTGAAGGGCAGAGGGGCGGTCAGCTGCTGGCGCTTCAGCTGCCCCCTGCGGACCACCGTCAGGGGGACACAGGAGCCCAGAGTGATGGACAGGCTTGGTCAGACTCTTCACCGAAGCCCCTCCCGACACGGGAGCCCTCTGATGGGAGAACGCACGTCCCGCCAACAAACGTTTATTAATTTATTCACCATCCCTTCCACCTTTCCTGACCAACCACTGCCCATTGCCTGGTAAGAAATGCCTCCACACGTGGTCCTCCCCAGCGTTATGCCAGGAAGCTGGGTAACCCCTGCAGTATCAGGGTTAGGGTCCCACAGTAAGGGGTGATTCCTAGACCCGGGGTGACGGGTGTGACGTGAGGTTGGAGGAGGTGGGGGCCGACGACATAGCCTCCGCAGCCTCACCGAAGACTTTAGAGCCCCTCCCGAGGACAAGGAGGAGCCGCCAGGCACCTCTGCAGGAAAGCGCAGGAAATCCAAGATTTCTGGACAGGCCCGTGGGCTGGGACCAGGCAGAGAGCAGAGTGCAGGCCAGCTGGGGGTCCACGCCCAGGGCAGGCGGCCGTGATGAAGGTTCAGAGAAGGGGCTTCCGGATACTTAGGAGACAGGATGGAGGCTGGATGGGAAAAGGCTTAGGGGAAGAAAGCGCATTTTGACATGGACGACTAGGAGGCATCTCTTCTGCGGAGACCTAAGCAGAGCAAGGGGCTCGATGTCAGCCCCTCAGTTCAGTCAGTTCAGTCGCTCAGTAGTGTCTGACGCTTTGCGACCCCATGGACTGCAGCACGCCAGGCCTCCCTGTCCAACTCCCGGAGCTTGCTCAAACTCATGTCCATTGAGTCAGTGATGCCTTTCAACCATCTCTTCCTCTGTCGTCCCCTTCTCTTCCAGCCTTCGATCTTTCCCAACATCAGGGTCTTTTCCAATGAGTCAGCTCTTCCCATCAGGTGGCCAAAGGACTGGAGCTTTAGCTCCAGCATCAGTCCTTCCAGTGAACACTCAGGACTGATCTCCTTTAGGATGGACTGGTTGGATCTCCTTGCAGTCCAAGGGACTCTCAAGAGTCTTCTCCAGCACCACAGTTCAAATATCCATTCTTCAGCACTCAACTTTCTTCCCTCCCGAATATCCAGCCTGACTTGAACTGGTGCCCCAGCGTCTCCTTCTGGGAACTTCAGGGCAGGCGAGCTGGCTCAGGCACCCCAGGTCTAGGATGGGGCAGAGCCAGGGAGAGGCCCCTTGCAGGGGGACCCCCGCTGGGCCAGGACACACATTCTGTCCTGCAGCCAGGGTCCTCCCTCCCAGGGGTTCCAACCCGGAAGGTGCAAGCCTCAGGGACCAAGGGTCCTCAGACTCCACTTAGAGGGGCCCGGGGCCTCGCTGTGCTGAGCACGGTCCCCAAAGCTCCAGCATCTCCTGGGAGCTGCTGGAAACACGGGCTCACGTCCCTCCCCTCCCGGGTCCCATAGAGTGAGAACGTGCATTTTTCAGAGTCTGCAGGAAGCTGGAGACACTGACTCCAAATCACAGCAAAATCACGGACAACTCGCTGTCAGAGGGCCTGTGTCAGATGGATGACTGCCTGTGTGCACGTGTGCGACGGGTCCCCCGGGCTGACCACCCTGACCAGGACCACTGATGCCACTCCACCTGCCCCCTCCCCGCCGGCTCTGCTCTGCTCCACTCTCCTTAGATAGATTTTCACGTCTGAACTGACGGAAAGTGGGGCTTCTGCTAATTGTACACGCCGCAAGCCTGGCACTGGGTAAGCATCGCTAATAACAAAACAGCCGGAGAAGCCGGAGATGCCGCAGAGAAACATCACCTCAAACAGAAAGCGGACTTCCCGCCAGCCCTGCTCTGTCCCCATGCGGGCGAGTCCAGCCCAGGAGAGCAGGCCGCGTGGCGAGCCCGAGACCCGGCGAGGGGCCCAGGACACTCACCCCTGCGTCCCTGCCCGCCCACCCCAGGCCCCGGTTTGCAGCGCTTTGCTGCCCCAAGCCTGTCACTCAGCCCTACTCAAAAGGCCGACCCAAGTCCTGCATCCTCTAGGAAGCTTTCCCATTTGGTTAAAAGCTATATTTTGGAACCAAAATTCTGGGCACACGCTAACAGGTTTAACTAGATCGTTGTATGTACAGCCCAGTCTTCCAAATAAAAACGTACCCAGCTTCACATTGAGATCGCCTTGCTAAGTCTAAAAGTGCACGGCGCGTCATTCCCTTGGGTAATTCCCAGCAGCTCACATGCAATTCGGCAGTGGTTCTCTCGTGGATCAGCCACTCGCGTTCCACAGAGGAGGCGGCAGTGGGAAGTTACAGGCTGGGCACAGGAACAGACAGCCGCAAAAGAAGCAGGATGCTCGACACAGCGCCGCGGGGACCGAGGGCTCAGGGGCAGGGCAGCAGGCCACGCACCCCAGCCCCGCCCAGCCCGACTTCGTAAACAGCTGGATCACAGCTGGCGTTTCTGGCAGGGTTACAAAAGCAGATTAATCCTCTCAGGGCACCTTAATGGTGGGAGAGGGTTCCTTCCCCCAAATCCACTGAAGACCAGTGACAGGTATGTATCAGAGCAAGGCCACCGCAGTCCCATCTCAGCCCCCAGACCACGGTCCCTGGGGTGCATGCCCACGCTTGGGGAAGCACCCTCTGAAAGGTGGACATCGATTTTAAACAACCAGGGCTCACGTTTTCTCAACAAAAGTTTCTGAATTTAAAAGCACTGATAATTTTAGTTTCTTACCATGCTTTTTTAAATTATGGGGGAAAAAATGTGTAGGAAATCTAAGAAGAAAATGATAACATGGAGGTTATTTTTAGACAGTTCAATATTTTAAATATTTAACATTTTTAGATATTTTAAACTGGAAAGCATTGTTCTTATTCCTGAAACATGACTGACAAAGCCCTATTAAACTCGCGAGGCTGGACCAGCTTCCTGACAGCACTGACTCTGAGCGTTGCTGCTAGACGCCGGGCCACCATCTGGGGACAAGACCCGTCTGTGCAGGGCAAGGCTGGGGAGGGCTGCTGCTGTGGGCGGAACTGTGTCCCCCTAAAGCCACATGCTGAAGCCCTAACCCCCAGGACTCAGAGTGTGACTGCCCTCGGAGCTGGGCTTTTAAAAAGGCAATTACATTACAGTGAGGCCACATGGGCGGGCAACCGGTTTCCTTAGGGAAGGCTATCAGGACGTAGACACACACGTGGGATAACCAGCTGAGGACTGCCCCTGTTTTGCTCAAGTTAGTTTTGGTGGGGTTTCTAGCATTTGGAATGAAAGTCTAAGGCGTGTACAACGCAGAGAAACGTAGACACTTTGTTCACAGTCAAGGCCGACCAGACAGGTGTGCTCAGAGCCGCCCACCCACCGTATTTATCTGGATCATGCACAGAGGACCCCGCAGCGTATTTGTTCTGACCCCATCGCATGACGGTCTAAAAGAGCCAAGCTTTCTTCCTGATGTGAATTGAAGGTTCACAGTGACCGACTCCTAATCTCCTCCTGTTGGAGGAAAACCTGTATTTGGATGGGGATGTGTAGATTTCAAAGCTGCCCCTTTTTAACAGTCGTTTTTGAGACTGAAGTACAGTGACTTACAATATTACATTAATTCAGGTGTGCGACACGCTGATTGCGTCAGTATTTCTATAGATTGTGTACTGTAGAGAGCTGTTATAATATTGACTATTTCGCCTGTGCTGGGTATTACACCCCCATGACTCACTTACTTTCTAACTGGTAATTTCCACCACTTAATGCCCCTCACCTGTCGCGCCCGCCCCTCGCTCTCTGCCCTTCTGGTAGCCACTAGATTGCTCTCTGTGAATCTATCTCCACGTTACTCTGTCTGTTCATCCATTTTTTTGTTCAGAGTCCGCATGTAAGTGGAAGCATGCCGGGTTTGTCTTTCTCCTTCTGACATTTCATTTAACATAATAACTCATATCAAGAAAACAAAAAAAGATTTAAAAATGCACAGAAGACCTGAATAGACATTTTTCCAAAGAAGGCATGAAAATGGCCAAAGGGTGCCTGGAAGCATCACTAATCACCGGGAAAAAGCAAGTCAGAACCCCAATGAGCTATCAACTCGTACCTGTCAGAGGGGCCGGTATCCAAAAAGCACAGATAACATGCGCCGGAGAGGGCGTGGAGCAAAGGGAAGGCTTGTGCACCATTGAGGGGACTAAGTGGGTGCAGCCACTTTGGAGACAGTACGGAGGGTCCTCGGGAGCCAGAAATGGAGCGACCCCCTGGCCCCGCCACTCCGCTCCTCCATCGTGTCCTTCCCCGCCCAGGGCAGCTGGTGGCTGGGGAGAGGAGACTGTGTGCCGGAAGCCAGTGTGAGGAATTCCGCCCGTGACAAGGTCATGAGGAAGGAAGCTACATACGCAAAGCGTGCTCAGACTTCAGGGGCCCCTCTGGAAATTCCTAAGCATGTACCCCAACAAAAATCTGCCGGCTTTTGTGCTCTGCTTTTCCACTCTTCTGACATTTTCTGGAAAAAGTCAATTCAGGGCTTTAGTCTTCTACATTTGAAAGAGTGTTTCAATCCAAAAAACCCCTCTGATGGCTTTCTAGCCTGCCTGCAGGACTCGTACAGCTGCACATGTGATTGTTTGAGGCCTCCTGACCGCAGGAGGCACAGGAAGCTTAAAACATCCTAGGAATGTAGGGGCTTCCGAAGAGTCAAAATCTTTAGAATAGGACTGATTAAAAGTTTCATTTGTTGAGTCAGTGCTTGCTGGTGAATTTTCATATCCTGTGTTTTTAGATATAGTTGGTATATAGAAAAACAAGTAGTAGACCTTGTATTAGCAACATTAGATCTTTGAGTTAAGTACCTTCTTTGTTATAACCCACTGTGCCTTTGTTCTATAGAGATGTAACTTTAGCGCTTTTAAGGAGATGCAGATTAAAGAAAAACACTTCAGGGGAAACAAAATTAACATTCATTAAGGAAGAGAGCCAAAAAGTGTTAACAAGCCTCTTGGCCAGAAGATAATGTAAATCACCTGAGACCTCTTGTATACAAAATGATGTATAGAAAGAGTCTGGGCTGCGAACGCTACATAATTTTGTGTTACCCATTGATCTCCATGTTTTATCAAAAGTATAAAAGGCCTTGTGAACAATAAAGGAGGGGACCAGCTTCTCGGACCAAATTCTCAGGCCAGTTTCTCGGACTAGTCTCGGCCTGGTTTCTTGGGAATCTGGCTCCCCCCGTGTCTCTCTCTCTCTTTCATTTTCTCTCCCTTTCCCTTTCTCTGCTCTTTAGTTTAATTTCAGGCTGAATTTTCATCTGGGGCGCGGAGGCTCGCCAGGTCTGCTTACTTGCCTTGGTTGTTAAGACCCGCGCGAAAGGGAGCTTAAGGCGAGGCACCCTTAGATATTCAAGCGGGTGCCGGTGGCCCAACGTAGATGGTGCAAATTCCTTGTCTGGAATTTTATTGGTCTTCCGCGTAAACCAAGCTATTCAGCCCTCTTCCTCCACTTAATCTTCCTACTACACTATAGTTTCTTAATCTAATCTTATATTAATAAATAAACGAGTTTTTCCACGCCAACGCCGTCCACCCTTCGAATTCCCTGGATCCACCGGGGCTGGACCCCGGCAACTGTGGAGCCGCCTCCTGGGAGCATCCCCACCCCACCCCGGTCGTGGGCCCCACTGACCCGTACATGCGCCGTTTAGTGTGAGCAGGGGCAGGAAGACAGCCGCCCCAGCAGGACGCTTGGGAGCTCCTAACACTCAGCTCCGCTTCCCGGGTGACTCAGGAGCCATGGGCTCAGTCCCTGGGTTGGGAAGATCCCCTGGAGGAGGGCAGGGCAGCCCACTCCAGTGTTCCTGCCTGGAGAATCCCATGGACAGAGGAGCCTGAGGGGCTACAGCCCATGGGGTCACGAAGGGTCAGTCGACTGAAGGCACTGAGCGCACACACGTGCGACACCCAGCCACACCCTCCTGACCCTCTGAGCCAGGGTAAGACAACGGAACTCCTAATTTGCCCCCGAGAAGGGGAGTTCCTGAGGAACTCTAGGCATCTGGAGGCCTCATCTGCATGGTCTCCCCAGGAATCCATCGGGGCGGCCGACCAGCCAAGCCTCACTCCATCCAGAGACCCTCTGGTCTTCCCACCCAGGACACAGGTGGCCACCCCATGAGGACCACCGAGGTTGGGAAGCAAGGGGACCTGGAGCTGCAGAGCCCTGGGGAGGGTCTGTCCCAGGCCCGGGAACGGACGACGGAGGAGGTGGAGACAAAGCAGGCCTCTGGGAACCTCTTCTCTGCAGTGAGACCCCATCTGTGTGTGGGAGCCAGGGGGGAGGCCCCCATCCATGTGCCATGAGCCAGGCAGGAGACCCCCATCTGTGTGCTGGGGCCAGGTGGGAGACCCCCATCCGTGTGCCATAAGCCAGGCGGGAGACTCCCATCCGTGTGCAGGATCCAGTGGGGAGACCCCCATCCCTGTGTGGGACCCAGGCGGGGAGACCCCCATCTGTGTGTAGGAGCCAGGCGGGGAGACCCCCATCTGTGTGCAGGACCCAGTGGGGAGACCCCCATCCGTGTTCCATAAGCCAGGCAGGAGACCCCCATCCGTGTGCAGGATCCAGTGGGGAGACCCCCATCCCTGTGTGGGACCCAGGCAGGGAGACCCCCATCTGTGTGTAGGAGCCAGGCGGGGAGACCCCCATCCATGTGCAGGACCCAGTGGGGAGACCCCCATCCGTGTTCCATAAGCCAGGCGGGAGACCCCCATCCGTGTGCCATAAGCCAGGCGGGAGACTCCCATCCGTGCGCAGGATCCAGTGGGGAGACCCCCATCCCTGTGTGGGACCCAGGCGGGGAGACCCCCATCTGTGTGTAGGAGCCAGGCGGGGAGACCCCCATCTGTGTGCAGGACCCAGTGGGGAGACCCCCATCCGTGTTCCATAAGCCAGGCAGGAGACCCCCATCCGTGTGCAGGATCCAGTGGGGAGACCCCCATCCCTGTGTGGGACCCAGGCAGGGAGACCCCCATCTGTGTGTAGGAGCCAGGTGGGGAGACCCCCATCCGTGTGCAAGACCCAGGCAGGGAGACCCCCCTCCGTGTGCAGGACCCAGGCAGGGAGACCCCCATCCGTGTGCAGGACCCAGGAGCCTGAAGCGCAGAGGGTGGGCCTGGGTCGCCTCTGAACACGTGTCTTGGCCGCCGCATGGATTCAGATTTCATATCAGACAAAACTGTTTGGTGAGGATGTCCCCGCAGTCTACTAGCCTGTCCTCCTGGGCTAGAGGGGCTGACCTGCTCTGCACAACCCAGCAGCAGCTACGAGACCCCAGAAGGGGTCGGGCCCCTTTATTAGATGTGGAAGTGTTGGAATTCCGTTTGCTCCTTGATGAAGAATTTGAAACGTTCCCCCTGTCACAGAACAAAGGCAGCCGTGACTTCTGTTTCACCATCTGCACGGCTGATTTCATGCACTTTTGACAGTTGCTATCACGCTTCTGACAGTGACGACCTCCCCCCCAAGGGAAGCTGGGTGGGGGCGGGGGGTCGTCTACGCCTAACCCATGTCAGCTCATCCCAAATGCGAGCTTCCTGTAACCCAAGGAATGAGCTTAGCAGACACTCTGCCTTCCACTTGGAAAACAGCCCCACAATCCCAATTCAGATGATTCAAGATTGAAAAAAAAAAACATCCTGGGCAGTCACCTGCTTTGACCTGCAAAGCGTTCAGGGTGGGACACTCAAAGGGCCTTCTGGCTGTGGCCTTGGTCCCTGAGCAGCATAGCTGGGGGCACCCGGGCCCAACCACACTGATCATGAGCGTCCATCCTTCCCTGAGGGGTCCTGTGTTCTCAGGGGACCCCAGCAAGGACAGCATGGTCCCCTACATGGAGATTGCTGTCCACAGAGACACTCTACCACTGACATAATCACAGACATCATGCTGAAGACAAGGAGCCGGGGAAGGCCTTCCCGGAGCAGCGACGTGTGCCTGACTCAAGACCCCCACCCGACGCCCGCAGACCCGGGAGGTCCTCGCCCTTGCTCGGCAGCCCCGGCCCTCCTCCCCCAGCTCGAGGCCCCTCCACACAGAGGACCCAGGATTCGCCAGGAAGCCACGCCCTTCTGGCTCAGCATTGCCTCCAGAGCCTTGCTGCTGCTCAGAGAGCCTCCGTACCCCATCTAGCCCCCATGAGGACCCGCTCAGGCAAGCTTGGCCAGGCTGCGTCCCCATGGGGAGAGAAACAGGAAGAGGAAGATTCTAACAGCTTTCCCCTGACCCCTCTGAGTGGCAGAAGATTCTGCTCAGTGTGTCAGAAGGCATCTGTCACCAACACGCCATCAGGGTGGGTGGTCTGGGGACAAAGAGCACGGAGCCGCGGACGCAGGCTGGGGTCACAGTGCGCCCTCCCCTAGGAAGGTCTGGCAGCAGGACAGCTGCCCCAGGGGCCAGGCTGGAGCAGGACTCACTCCCGATCCACTCAGTTTAAAAACAAGAGGGGAGACACATGTCACCGCCATAAAAGCAGCACGTCCCGCCCGGGAAATCTCCGCAGGAACACAGCCCTTCCCCGGCCTCTAGGTGCACACTGTCTGATTCCTTCCTCTAAACATCAGGAGGGTAACAAGCGTGCCTGCGTGCTAAGTCACTTCAGTCGTGTCCGACAATTTATGAGCCCATGGACTGCACCCGCCAGGCTCCTCTGTCCATGGGGTTCTCCAGACAAGAATGCTGGAGTGGGCTGCCATTTCCACCCCCCCAGGGGACTTTCCTGACGCAGGAGTTGAACCTGCATCTCCTGCATCGGCAGGCGGGCTCTTTACCACGAGCGCCACCTGGGAAGCCCCCAGGAGGGTTACCCTGGCTCATAGTGACGGTCTTGCCGTGACTTTGATGGTAAGGCAGAACCAGCAGCTGGCCGCCCTGTACTGTGTGCTGAGTGTTTGCTTAGGATTTTACAAGCAGACAGGAGCTGTGCTCAGGTGGCCATGTATGCCAGCACACACCAGGGTCTCCGATTCCCAGTGAGACGCTTCAGCCCTACACTCGAGTCTCCATCGATGATCAGTAGTCCCCTGGGAGGCCGGGGAGTGGGGAATGCCTGACTCCAGCTCATGACCTGCTGCCCAGATTCACGGATGCATAAGGCCTTCCTTCCAATAGGAGCGCAGACAGCCTTCTGGGAAATTATCAGGTCATTGAGCTTCAAGACAGGGCCCTCCGAAGCGCCTTCATGGGCATTTTATTGTCACAAGAGTGAAAAAGCAGCACTTTTTGGAGAAAAATTATAGCTGTCCCTTTCCAGATTTTCTGTGGCCGTTAACCTAGAAACGCGGTGACTCCAGGCCTCACTAATGACTCCACTGCTCGGAAAGCGAGCTCTCCCTCCGTCTCCCCAGATGTGCCATCAGGGTGTCATCAGGGTAAACAGTGCTCTCATCTGGCTTCAAGTCACCTGATTAACTGCAGAAACAGAAGACATTGTCCCACTGCCCGGGGTGCAAATGCCACTGAGAGGCCGGGGCGGGTGCTGGGGTGCAGATGCCACTGAGAGGCCAGGGGACGGACGCCCGGGGTGCAGATGCCACTGAGAGGCCAGGGGATGGATGCCAGGGTGCAGATGCCACTGAGAGGCCAGGGGACGGAGGCTGCCGCTGCAGCTCTGAGGGCACCTGGGGCCGCTTGGCACTCCTCGCCCTGCAGGTGGCTGGCTCCATCCTCTGCTGCCCTCCTGGGCCAGCAGGAAAGCCCCCGCCTCCTCCGTGAAGCCCCCGCCCATCGCTCCAGGGCCGGGTCACAGCTCCGCTCGCCAGGCCGCCTCCTCCACATCAGGGGAAGGTCCCAGACGCGACGGAGGAGCAGGTCAGGGCTCTAAGCTGGTGGTTCCCTCCTTCAGCCCAGCCTGTCTGGACTCCCAGACCTGAACAAATGCTCACAGTCCGAGAACCCGAAAGGGTTTTAATATAAAACAAAACCAGGACGTGAAAGGGAGAAACTGAGAGCTGCGCCCACAGGAAACCGAGGCCTGAGTGGGGAGAGAGGGAGTTCCCACAGACGCCTGATGTACGGAGCACGGACACCCGGCTCCTGACCAGGACCACCCGCCAAGTCTCCCCCCTCCTCACACCAATAGACGCCGCTTGGACCTGGCCCAAACCCTCGAGTCCTCGCCCAGTGGCTGTGGGGGCGGTTCTCTAGTCGCAATCCCTGCGCTGGTTTCCGGCGCACTCCCTTCCCAGCCGTTCTCTTTATTGAGATGGACCTGGGGGCGTCCTCCTGGAGGGGAAGCCTGGCCCCTACTGGGGTCGGCCGAGGTGCTTATGACGAAGGACTCGCAGTGACAACACCTCCAGCTGACGGACGGTCCTTGGGGCCAGACTGAGGCCCCATGTGCCTCACGACAACCCTCGGCTCCAGAACGGCCTCTGGGGGGGCCCTTCAGAGGATGGGAAACGCCAGGCTCCACTGAGGTCTGGAAATGTTGGTTTTCAGGGATTCCCAAGGAGGTGTTCCTTCCACTACAGTGCAGGGAAGTGATGTCTGTGTGTGCACCTAAGTGTGTGTGTGAGAGAGCATGTGTGTGCACGTGCATATGTGTGTATATGCGTAAGCATGTGTATCTGTGTGTGCACGTGTGCACGTGTGCGTGTGTTCATGTGTATGCGTGCACGTGTGTGCACGTGTTTGCACATGTGTGCACGTGTGCATGTGTTCACGTGGGGGCATGTGTGTGCACATGTGTGTGTGAGTGCAAGTATGTACATGTGTGCACGTGTGTGTGTTCACGTAGAGGGGCATGTGTGTGCACGTGTGTCCTTTCTTTGGTTCCCCGGCTGGCCACCAGCCCGGCTCTCAGGAGACAGAAGTGCCCACCTCAGGGCCCTCCTGCCCTGTGGAAACGAGCTCTGCGCACCTGCAGGGCACATGCCCCGGGTGAAAAGGTTTGGGTCTGCAGCTGGACGTCAAATCCGTTTGTCCCCCAGCCTCCCATGGGGGCACTTTCGGCCCAGATCACAGAGCAGGAGCGAGGCCCTGGCCCCTCCCGAGAGCGAGGGGGGTGCAGACTCTGAAAGGCACACGTTCTTCTGAAGCTGCAGCTCATTATTCCCTAGAACAGTGGCACTATAATGCATTTTCATTTACTTAGCCTGAAATATATGTAAATTAAAGGGTTTCTTTTATTAAAACTAACCCTGAAACTCACCACTGATGTGTTTTTGTTATTCTAAAGGGAAGCAGCCCTGGAGGACGGGGGCTCTGACGGCGTTTCACATGCAGGCGTGGGTCTTGCTGCAGAAAGAAGGGCCCTCACGCCCCAGGCCTGAGCCCCCGAATAAAGCGCTGCCCAGTGGCAAGGCTCGCCCTGCGCATGCGCCTGTGGCCTCCAGTCGGGATGGAGGGGACGGCCCACCCTGCTTGGAAGCCTAATTGCAGCTGAGAAGGAAAATAAATTGCCGTTCTGCAGCTGGAGCCCAGGGCTGGAGCCCAGGGTAGGGAGTGGGGCAGAGAAGGTGCTGGAAGGCCACTGATGTCCCTGGAGGGAAGGACTCAACCCCCTCGGTCCCATCTCCTGGGCCAGCCCGGACCCCAGACCCCAGCCAAGACCCTGGCCCACATCTCAGAGCCTGGCCCAGACCACGGACCCCAGACCATGACCTGGACCCCAAACCCCAGACCCCAGACCCCGGCCCAGACCACGGATCCCAGACCACAGACCCCAGTCCCCAGACCCTGGCCCAGACCATGATCCAGACCACAGACCCCAGACCCTGGCCCAGACCCCAGACCCTGGCCCAGACCCCGGCCCGGACTGCGACCCTGCATGATCACAAAGCCCTCAGCAGCCCCCACCTGCCTGGAATCCTCGCTGATTCCCCAAACCCCCACTCCCGACCCCGAGCGTCCCTCCAGGACCACCTACTTCTGTGCCCGTTAGAAGTGGCTGGACCCTCTGTGTCTGTGTCCCAGGCTGTCTCAGTCACAGGAATGGACTCTTGCAGTTTGTAGGCCGAGGGCCGAGATCAAGGGTCCAGCGGAGCTGCTTCCTCCCCTCCCCGGCGTGTGGCACCCGGCACCCTTGGCACTCCGTCCCTGGCTCCAGGCCTGCCCTCTTCCCACAGCACCTCTCTCCCCTCTAGAAGAACTGGGATCATATTGGATGAAGGGCCCACTTTCTCTGCTGTGACCACAGCGTACCTCACCTAGGATGTCTGTGGGGGCTCTGCTTCCTAAGAAGCCCCCATCCTGAGGTTCTGGGAAGGACATGGACTTGGAGGGGACGCTTTGCACCCCAGGGTACCTTCTCACCTTGGGAACCGCCGAGGACCACATGGGACGCCCCACTGGGACTCCCTGGTGGATGTGGCTGGGGAGCTTGGTCTCTGGTGCACCGTTCATTCCTTGATTTTAGGAGAACTTGATCCCACATCATCAGGCACACGGCCTCTTGCTTTGTTTTGTTCCAGACGGTGGTAAACATTTATGATGCTTCACATTTCAATCCCCGTATCTCAAGCGGGATAACCCGGGGATCAGGCACTCAGGGGCCTGACCTGGCAGTTCTGGTGAAGGTCTCTAGTGAGACTGTCAAGCAAGCTGTCTTACGCTGTCTGGAGGTGGATGAGCCTTCAAGGGTCACAGTGGGTCCTCGCCCTGTGGTCAGCCCCGGGTGACAGTGTGTGCGGGTGGACCCCTCGGGAGCCTGCCGTCCAGGCGGCCCCTAAACAGCCCTCTGGCTCCCGTTTCACCCTCAGAAGGGCTCACTCGCCCTGCCAGTACTGAGAGCCTGTTTCCTGCAAAGCTCCTTCCACCCTAAACCCAGAGGAGGCCTTGGCTCCGCGGGCCGTCGGCAGGAGCAGGAGCTGAGGAGAAACAGGCGTGGAGAGGAGGCAGCAGGCGGGCGCAGCATCCGGGACTCGGGCAAGTCCAGGGCGCCAAGGAAGTGGCCGGCAGAGGTGGCGGGGTCACAGGCCAGCGGACAGGCAGGGGTTCTGCGCCTCCCAGGACCAAGCGTGGTGTTGAGACTCAGCATCCTCACTTGGGTGTGTTCACCCTCGTGTCTGACCTCGCCCCCTCCCCTGAGCCCAGAAAGAGCTCCGGGTGAGGGCAGACAGGGATGGGGTGGGCGGCCTGGATGACAGACTTCCCACCCCCGGACCACAGCCCTGACCCCCAGTTCAGGGAGGGTCGACGGCTCACGGCTGAGACCTTCTGGAGAAGCGTCTCGGCCGGAGGAAGCTGACCATCTGTGTTAGCATCCCCCAGGCTTCTGACCACGGGACTCTCAGAATGCGACCTGGTTTGCAAATAGGGTCTTTGTAGATTATCAGTCCAGATGAGGTTATATAGGGGGTGGGGGTGGAGGTGGATTTAAGGTGACTGGTGTCCTCGTGAGAGGGGACACAGACACGGGCAGAAGATGCCGTGTGGCATCTTGGAGAGACGCTCCTACATGCCTCGGGGCAGCGGAGGCGGAAGACGCAGGGAAGACCCCCCACAGCTGACACCGAGCCCCGGACTTCTGCTCTCCAGAGCCATCAGACAGCACATCCCGTGGTTTGCCTGGGGTGCCGTGATTTGTGTCCCAGCTACACCCCGGGCCTTTCGAAAGCAGGCCTGAGTTTGAGGACTCTGAAGGGCCGAGCTTCCCGCGGGACTGCCGAGGTCTCTAGACCGCGCTTCAGCCCAGCCCTGCATGGGGATCTCCACCAGAGAGAGCCGTGTGGGCTGCGGGTGCAGGGGGTCACAGGGAACCTGCCACCCCTGCTCTGGTCCAAAGGTGCCGTAACGTCCCAGGAGCCTTTTCCCCGGCGACAGCAGGCATGTGCATGCAGGCACACACACGTGTGCACACACGTGCACGCACACACAATGCATGCACACACGTGAAGACACATGTGCACACACGCTCACATGCACACATGCACACACACACATACTCGCACGCGCACACACACGCGCACACTCCCACAGTCCTGAGAAGGGAGCCAGGCCCTACACCTGCTGGGATGGCAGGCTGGCCCATTAAGGGATGAAGACCAGGCAGGGGTTGGCCTCTGAAATAAAATTCACTGAGCTGCCAGCACCCCAGCACCCTCCACACCTCTGCTCCACTGACCGCCGAGGGCAGCTGAGCTGGGTCATTGGGCTCAGAACTGCATTCTCTCTGCACGCTTCCAGCCAATGGTCAGAACCCTGGAGGCTGGGAGGGGTCAGCACCCCACAGCCTGAAGAGTCAGCGGGGCCCTCCCCTCACAAGGAGATGGGCCACTAGCCGAGCCAGGAGGACCCAGGCCCACCAGCCGTCCTGACTGGCCACGACAGTCGGGTAGGTCACAGGGGTGGGGTGGAGCTGAGTGGTTTAATCGGACCCACCGGAGTCAGCACGCTCTCGCAGGCGGGCAGACAGCCAGCCTCGAGCTCAGCAGAGCTGCGACCACCCCCAGGCAGGAGGAGCCGTCTGTAATTAAGGGTGGCCTTGAGCACTGAACAAGGATTAACACCCCTCGGACCCCAACGGGGCTCCTCAGGTGAATTCTCCTTATATTCGCCTCCAAGGGGCACAAGCAGGGCCTTGCACGTTCTCTCTGAATTCACCCCATGATGGCACGGATGCATGCAGAAGCTTCCACTGGCTGAACGCAGACAGGTATCCAGCCCATGGCAAAAGCAAGGCCCCCGGTCACGGGAAGCCGAGGCCTGAAATCAGCAGACACTTCCCTCATCCACCTGCAGAGCACTCCCAGGAGGGGGCATGACCCTGGACTCGGGAGGGCTGCACACGGGGGAGGAAGTGGGTGAATGCCGGGGAGAAGACGCGGGCAAAGCCTGACGAACAGACGGATGTCAAGACACAGCTGAGAGGCTCCAGGCCGGGCAGGGGCTGAGGATTTTACAGCGAGCACAGTGGGTCCTCCTCGTCTGCACCACAGCCCAGCAGAGGCTGTCACCAAAGGCGTCTGGTCCAGAAGTCTGAGACGGGGACAGTCGTGCCGTCTGAACGATTCTCCATTCTCTGGTCCCTGAGAGGCAGGGCGTGACCGCCATGACTGAGTACATCGGGCGGCGTGTACTTTACGCACAAATAAGGTGTCGGGTTTGATGTGCAACAGATCTGAGAAACGGGCTACACTTAGCTTAGACGCTAAGAAGTGGAGCAACTGTCTTCCCGATCCTTCTCTGCAAGATCGAAAGTTGGTGAAATGAGTGAAGCAGAGTGGCACAAATGCAGCTCTCTGATTCTCACGATTCTTTACGGTGGTCTATGACGTGAGCGCTTAGCCCCTCCTTTGAATAGCGTCCATTTGCATCCTGTGGCCTCTAATCCTCCCCAGAAGTGCTCTACTGCAAGAGAAATGGCCGTTTGCTTTTAAAACATCTTATTCAGGTAGAGAGGAAACAACTGGCTTGATCTGAAAGCCAACAAGATCCATCTCCAAAGATGGCACCTGTGACGGGAAGGGAGACCGTGGGGAGAGGGTCCTGAAACCACAGACTGCTTCCACTTCAGCTGCCCTGTTAGGTGGCGGGAGCGTGGTGAGCACCCCCGGGTCTGGACCTGGGAATTAGCAAGAACGCGGGAAAAGGCAGAGCCCTCTCCAAAGCACAGAATGTTTACCGAGCTGACAACCTTGTGTTCATTAGGGCACCAACAACCCTACAGTGGATGAGCATGGTCTCGCAGGCTGGTGCTCAAGTGGCCATTAGCCCCAGTCACAAACACAGTCGATCCCTGAACACGTGGGGATTAGGGGTGCTGACCCCCCGCACAGTCAAACCTCAGGTTAAATTTTGACTGCCCCCAAAGTGAAAGTATTAGTCGCTCCAGTCACGTCTGACTCTTTGTGATCGCATGGACTGTAGCCCTGCCAGGCCCCTCCGTCCATGGGATTCCCCAGGCAATAATACTGGTTGCCATTTCCTTCTCCAGGGGATCTTCCCGACCCAGGGAGGCAACCCAGGTCTCCTGCATTGCAGGCAGGTTCTTTACCAGTGAGCCACCAGGGAAGACCCCCAAACTTAGCTACTAATTGCCTATTATTGACCAGAAATCTTACTAATAATACAATCACTCAATAAACACATAGTTTTATAAAATTTTATGCATTCAAGACACACCTAAATTTTCTTTTTTTTTTTTCAATATCTCTAGGTCACACAGTCTACCTGTGAGTTTTTCAAATTGTCACAGTTCTCAAAAAAATTTTCCGATGTCTTTATTGAAAAAAATTTTCGAGTAAGCAGACTCATACAGCTCAAACTCGTGTTGTTTAAGGGCCAACTACACTTTTTTTTAAGTGAGAGAAGCACGGTCATAAAAGGGATTCTTAGAAATAGTTCTAAGCAGTGTAGGAACCTTCACTCTGGGGCAGCTCTTCTGAGCCAACCTGCCTTCGAGGATGACTGCCTGAGTCTCCAGGTGGCTTCCATGGCGTCTGAAATTTCAGATCTAGATGCCCACGGATTATACAGGCAGCCAGGCTGCACCGTGGAGAAGCTAATTCAGGCTCTTGGGGTTCCGAGCATTCTAACATTACTCCCTGGTGGGGGCCGTTCAGGGCCTTCGAGTTTAATTAGTTGCTGTTCAGTTGCTCAGTCATGTCTGACTCTGCGACCCCTTGGACTGCAGCCCGTCAGGCCTCCCTGAGAGTTATTATCACATCGTGTTTCTCCAGAGGCTGCATGCTGGCTTTTGGACAGTTCTCCCAAATCTCAGAGGGGAACACGCATGTTCTGGCGGCAGCATCTAAGCTGGAGCAGACACTCCAGGCTCTTTTCATGATCAGCGGTTTAGACGAATCTGCGTTCATCAGCAGGGCCTCCCTCATAGCCCATGAGCACCGATCTCCCCTCACGCCTGACACAGGGCCGAGTCTTCACCAGCTAGAGGGGCCGGACGTGGCCACAGCTCCGTCTGGGGCAGAGGGCAGGGGTCGGGGGCTTGAGCCCAGCCCCACGGGGTGTCAGAAGGATGCAGCTGCCCCCCGCGCTCAGCTGCGCGGATCCTGCGAGACCTGCTGGCAGCGCCCCCTGGGTTCAGGTGAGACCAGCACTCCTTCCCCTCCTTTCATACAGTCTGACCCTCTCCAGGCCGCTCTTGCCTTCCGGATGCCCAGCAGGGCCACTTGGAAGGGACAAGCCGGCCCCGAGCGATACCGACCCGGCTGCCACCTGGGGCACCTTGCTCCCGAAGGGGCTGTTCGCAAGGACATTTGGTAAAAGTCAGGGAACCGGCATCCTGAGACACCTTTAGCGCTCTGCTCTGCAGTCCAGGACACAAACGCAGAGGGGTTCTGGAAGGGTCCCGGCAGGGCGGGGAGAGGCGGACATACAGGGGAGCAGAGGGACAGCGGTAAGACCACCTCCAGGGAGGCGGGCCTCTGTGCTGTGAGCACAGGCTGCCAGCTGCAGGCCGTGGGTCCCCCGAGAGGACACCCCAACCGGGGCAGCAGAGGCCGGCCCCGGGGGGGACACCCCAACTAGGGCAACGAGGCCGGCCCTGGCGGGGACACCCAACCAGGGCAGCAAAGTCCAGCCCTGGGCAAGACAGACCACAGGTTCCCCCGGGGGACACCCCAACTAGGGCAACGAGGCCGGCCCGGGCCGAGACCGACTGTGCCCAGCCATGTCTGCAGGCCTCACATCTGGGGAGTAACCCCAGGGGGCGGGCGAGGCCACGTCCCGCCCACCCCGGCCCGCCCCGGCTCCACGGCCAGCCTCAGGCAGGGGCCCTGCCGCAAGCTAGGCTCTGCGATGAGCTCCTGAACCTGCCACCAAACAGCCGTGGCTGCTCTGGAGCCCAGGAGCTGAGGCCGCGCTCGGGGTGACCCGCCAGCACCTCGAGTGACTAGGAGACCGTGGAGCCGGGGAAGCCCGCCTCCCCCAGCCCCGAGAAACAAGTCCACACTCTCCCCGGGGCTGGAGGGGCTGGTCAAAGCGGCCTCTGCAAACTCCACGTCCTTTTTCTCTGTGAACGTGAGCGAGACACCCTGAGGCCTCACACCTGTCTCTGTTGGTAAATTGAAAACATATTTATCCTGTTGGTGCCAGGCTTTTTTTTTTTTAAATAGATGGGAATGCTTCCACTTCACCATGAGGAATGCCTAAGAAATGCATAATTAAAAATGAAAAGAGAAAGTCTTCTAAAAAGGCTGTTTGCTTGGGTGACGCAGGTGACAGTCTCCCTCTGTCCTCCCTGGGCCTAGTGCTGGGAGGACAGAGCAGCGGTGCGGGGGCCCGCACGGACGGCCCGAGAGGTCCCATCCAGCCCCGTCCTGGCCTGGCCCGTTCAGCCCCAGCCTCCCCCCCCGCACGCGGCCGCTCGCTCGCTACACGCCAGCCTCCCCCAGCCACGGCCGCAGCCCCGGCTCTCCAGCAGCGCCCGGGTTTACAGCTTGACAACCATCTCTGAATTGTCCGAAAACATGGGAAATAAGCAATATTTAAGAAAAAAAAAAAAAGAGCAGGCTGGGTAGGGAGAAAGGATTCACCCTGCACACACACCAGTTTACAGCAAAAAGCCCCGCGTTCCGTTTTCACATGCCCTGGCCTTGGACGAACGTGAACGAACCACCCTCTGTGAACCCTCAGGGCACAACCCAAAGCCTCTTTCAACCCGCGGGTTGATGGATGTGTGTCAGCCCCGGGCGGCCCTGGTGACAGAGGGTTGAAGTTACCCGAGCACGCGGATAACAAAAGTTACATCATTTTTCATCAACATTCATCATTCTAATTGCCTGAACCTCCACCAGAACAAAGTCGCGCTATAGTTTTATGGTATTTGATTAATGAGGGCAGGGAAATTGAAGTTTTTGCAATGAAACTGGGGGAAAAACCCCCACAGACTTTTATCGTCTTCTCCCTTATGATTTTAATTTAATGGCTCGTGTTTTCATTACGGCTGGGGCTGTACACTTTAGCTTGCAATTATGTTCCATCTGTGAAGCGCTGTGTTATTACGGTTTATTCTAGTAGCTTTTCAATCACTTTTGAGTTGGGCTTTGCAAGTATTCTTGCAGCAGGTGGGCTCCCTGGCACAAGCCCAGGAGCACACAAAGCGCAAAGCTGGAGTTTAATGGCAGCATATGCAAGCGGCACGGAGCAGCCGCCTTCCCCCATATGCCGCGGCAGCCTCTTCCGCCTGCCAGTCACCCTCCTTGCCGACTGCAGTCTCCGAGTAGCTTGCTGCCAGGGAAAATGTACCGCGGCAGCAAATTTCTCCAGTGCGCCATCCTTATTACCGAGACAACCCTGTCATTAGCACGAGCACAATGAACCTGGACGGGGAGCGAATACCAATGAGGCGCAGGAGCCGCGCTTCTCATCGCCATGGAGACGGCCCCTCCCGGCGGCAGTGGACAGGCGGGAGTGCCCCCACCCGCGTGGCACCCAGTTAGCGCTGCGCACTGCGCGTGAGCCAGAGTCGGCCCCGGGCCCTCGCGGCGCCCATGGAGAGCCGCGGGGACGCCCGGAGTCTCCGCGGGCCCCGGGGGCGTCCGCCTTCAGACTCTGCATCCCGGGGCGGCTCCCAGCCACGAGCAGGAGGCGATGCTGAAGTCTATACACAATGTTCCCCCGTTAAATCTCACAGGGGGTCGAGCGATGGAGAAGAGATTGCTTTATTCCACTAAAAAAAAACATGGAAACCAAACAGTGTTTTTCTCTAATTAACACAAAGAGGGCTTCACTTCTAAGAGGCTGGGACAGCTCCCGGACCACGGGCCTCCCGGGCTCTTCTCTGCGGACTCTTCCTGCCCCGCAGGATGGAAGGAACCTAGAGAAACAAAGGCTCAAAGGCCTGTGTGCAGGGGGTCTGCCTACCTGAGAGCTGCGAACTTCGCAGAGACCCACAGATAAAGTGTGGTTTTCAGTCTGCGTGTGTGAGTGAGTGTGTCAGTGTGTGTGTGTGTGCACTTGTAAAAGGGAAAGAGCCAAAACCGAGGCACGGTGGGGGCACACTCAGATTTTAGTTCACAGCCCAATCTGTACACAACGGAGTCTGAGTTTGACGTCTCCTCCCCGTGCTTGGGGCCTTGTAACTCCCAGCGGATGACACACTTGCTTTAGTCTCCTCCCGATCCCACAGTCAGCTCTAAATTAGGGCTGACCCCAAGTGCAGGCGCCCGGGCCCTGGCCCCCATCCTGGGCGGGCTGCCCCTGCTCTCTCACCAGCAGCCCAGCCGCGTCCCCAGTCCCGCCTTTCCTCCCACTGGTCACGCTGGGTGTGCTCGTGAGCCCGGGTCTTACTCTCCTCGTGTGTGGGTGACTATTTCCATCATTTCTCAGCTGTCACCTCCCAGTGCACGTGAGACCCCGACTGCCTGCGTCCGCCCCCCTCTGCCCCGCGCCCCGGGCCCCTGACCCCAGACCTATCAAAACGAAGCCATGTTTAAGGCACCAATAAAGTGTCATTTCCGAGAACACCCATCAGGTATTAGATGCCGTGAAATGAAGCTGCACTGTGAGGGGTGGAGACTCAGGGAGATGGCAAATAAAGAGGAGACAGAGAAACTGACTTCTGAGCCCAATCAGCCAGGCGTGTCAGAACTGGCAAAATTCCCCCGGCACCATCACTTACAGAGCATTTATTTTTTATTATAAAAGCACTTCTGGATACATGTGAAATTCACCGGGTTCTAATGGGAATAATTTTCTCCTGCATAACATGTCCCGGTGGGAATCCCACAACTCTTTGATTTTTGTTTTTAAGTTAAAGACGTCAGGGGAGAAAGAAAACTTCTTCACAAGGAGACAGGTTCTCAGCTCAGGCAAACCAGAGAGAGCTGGAGCTTGTGGGATCCCGGGGGGGATGCCCAGAGGCCAGTGGGGGCGCTGGAGGCTGTCGGCCCTTCCCCAACACAAGAGTCAGCACTGAGGACCCGCCTTCCTCCATTCAAGGGGTTTCCGGTGGGAGATTTGAAGGATCACGAGGAACACAGTTTCCCTGGTGGAGATGCTACAGCTTAAGAACCCAGAGAACCTCAGAAACTTGGGTCTGCTTTTATTTTGAGTTCTTCCTCCTCAATGCCAGATCCTGAAACCCATGGTTCCAGGACACAGGGGAGCAGGATGGGGGCAGGGCTGGGCCCTCCTGCCCCTCAGGACTCTCTCCATCTCCGAGGGCAGCTGGTGTCTGCCCGGTCTTTACAGGTTCAGCTGGAGAGACAGGAGTGCCTCCAGGCCACGAGCCGGTGTCAGGAGGGCAGCTGGCCTCGTTCGCCCCGATGGTCGTGGGGCCTCCCGCCCTCGAGCAGGTGGGCCTGGCTGTCTCCATGCCAGCCTCGGATGCTCCTCCCTACGTGACAGGCAGGAGGGGCAGGTGCCTCACCCCAGCCGCTGCCCCCTTGGTCTACACGGGGTGTGTCCAGTCTCTGCTGCAGCACCGTCCGGCTCCAAGGCACCGGTAGAGCCACCCAGGCGCACCCTCAGGCCCACTCAGCCCGGCCAGGGGCCAAGGACACTGCCCGGCTGGGCTGGGAGGGGCCTGATCAGGAGCCCACGGATGGTGCCCACTCCTTCTGGCTGGTGCCCTGTCTGATCCACCCGGCACCTGCACGGCACGGCCAGAGCCTGGACCTCGTCTTGTTAGATGCTCGTCTTAGGCCGAGCTTTCCCTTCACGGGTGTGCTATGGGTTGAACAATATCCCCACAGGACAGGAGAAGGCCCTACCCCAAGGCCGCTGACTGTGACCTTATTTAGAAACAGCATTGTTGTCGCTGTAGTTAGGAAGGACGAGCTCGCCCTGGAGCAGTGTGAAAGTGTGTGTTAGTCGCTCAGTCGTGTCTGACCCTTTGCGACCCCATGGACTGTCGCCCGCCAAGCTCCTCTGCCCGTGGAATTCTCCAGGCAAGAACACTGGAGTGGGTAGCCTTTCCCTTCTCCAGGGGATCTTCTCGATCCAGAGATCAAACCCAGGTCTCCCACATTGCAGGCGGATATTTTTCCATCTGAGCCTCCCAGGAAGCCCCAGCAGTCCCAAATCCAATATGACCCAGGGTCCTTGTAGGAAGAGGTGTCAGCCGGTGTCAGCTCTCAGCAGGACCACCCCAGTGAGGCCCCCTCCTGGACGAGCAAGGAGGCGGTGTTGGTAACTACATCGGGACAAGGGCCGGAAACCAGGGTGGTAAGCTCCTGAGGAGGGAGACGTCTACACTGTATGCAGGGACCCTGGGGTCTCCCACGATGCTCTTCCCTCTGAAGCTGAATCTGAACTGAGCATCACTTAGGGGGATGGTTACGACCTCCTCAGAGCAGCCTGATGGCCTGCATCCCAGGGCCTCCGGCCGGGATGCTGGCAATAGCAGAGACCTGAGGGGAGGTAAGTTTCCAAACCCCTACAGCAAAGCGACAGAGACACCTTGGTTATTTTTAATGTGCCCGTTTATCACCGTGCCCCTCCCCAAACACAGAAAAATTAAGACCCAACACTAATTTCATAAAATCACCGTTAAACCTCTGATTTCATAAAAACTACACACCATTCATATAATTTTTGTTGCCGTTGTTCAATTGCTAAGTCACGTCCTGCTCTTTACGACCCTGTGAACTGCAGCATGCCAGGCTTCCTTGTCCTTTATTAATATTTGTGGTCAAAATAAAGTTGAGATACAATAACTAGATGCTGACCATATGTAGGAACCAGCAGGTCTAAGGACCCCATTGTGCTGGGATCTACTGATGCTTGCAGATGCTTCTGGGCAGGTGGAAGGATGCTCGTCTCAGAGTCAGCAAGCCCCAAGTTCAAGTCCCAGCTCCGGCTCCTCCCGCCAGGACCGGTGGCCTGCATGGCCATCCTCCTGGGGTGGAAACGGGGCCCCCGCTGACCTTGCTCACCAGGGCAGGGTTGGGGAGAGCCCTGGGGAGCCGTTCACACACCGTCTCAGTGCCTCACCGCCTGCTGAGTACCTACTGCGTGCCTCGTCCGAGTTGGGGATGCAGGGCAGTGGGGAGACAGAGAGGCTGACCAGGAACAGCGACGCGGTGCTGTGAGTGATGACAGAAAGACACCCGGAGCTGGCGGACCGCACAGCGTGGTCTTCGTGCAGATGGAGCCGGTCCTTCGGACGCCTTCCTGCCCTGCTGTCCTTATCGGAAACGTCCACGCACAGAACTGTTTCTTAGGTGGTGAGCCCAGATCTTTGCTCAGATGGCACAGTATTAATGGCACAAATGTACAGCAAGCTGCCAGCAAGGCCAGTTTTCACCACCGCTTGCAGGTGTTGAAATGTACATTTGTGAACGGCAGATGCTCCCTCTGTCCCACTTGCTGCACCGCCTCCCCGGTAACATCCAAGGTCTCTAGCAACAGCCGTGGTCATTTTTCATGCCTGTAACCACCCATTTATTCTCTTTCGGTTTTCAAAGTACAAATCACAGCCCGGTTACTTCCAGTCCTGGCTCCTCTGAGCCCACATCACGCACATGAAGTTTCAGCTTCTGTCCTGCGTACTTAGGCCAGCTGAGAGCATGAGAGCTGAGTCGTCAGAGCACTTCCCTGACCTGCTCTGTTTAGTCCACACAGACGGCAAGGTAAACAAATAAAGCACACGGAAGGGGTGGCTTCGCCGAACTGTCCGGGTCGAAAGCCGCAGGAAACGTCCCTTTTGTGAGAGCTGGGAGGTGTGACCTTGACCTCACAGCAGGGCTGCGGCTCCCTGGCTGCCCGTCTATAACCTCCCTCGTGACCCTCCTCCCAGGCAGGGCTTTTCTGGAACTTTCATGGCTTCCTCCTTGTCCCTTTGGGTTTGTAACCGTTCCCACATGTGGCAAAGACCAGCCGGAGCCTCACCAAGCCCTCCCCCTCCAAACCAGCAGCTGGGCTGGGACGCGGGACCCAGGGACCAGGAGGTCTCTGGGAGCCCCCCAAGATTGCCTTCTGCCCGCGTTGTGGCCAGCCCAGGTGAGACTGGAGGGGTCACCGCCCAGCACTCAGGACCCCAGGCTGCTCTTGGCTGCCAGAGTCCTGTCTCTGCACTGACAAGGCGATCGAGTCTCTGCTGTGCTCCAGTGTGCAGTAGGAGGTGGAAGCATTTCAAAGTCCGACGTGAGCACTCGCAGGGGCCGCCGCAATCACCTTCGGTACCAGGGACATTACATGGGGTGGACAGTGGCCAACACCCAGCCCAGACACATCCTGGTGAGAAATGTGTCTGGGAAGGTTTAAACCGCCTCGGCCTCGGACGCGGCCTCTCTGACGGGCCAGAGTGGGGTCAGCACTCCACAGGGAGACGAGGCGGGGAGAAGCCCCGCGGTGTCCAGGGACTTGCTGACCACGCCCTGTCCTCCCCACGCGGCTCCCTGCCTGGCCCGGTGCGTCTCCAGGGAGCTGAGGACAGGTCTCCCACCACCTCGCCCCTGGGGCCGTGACGGGTGGAAACGCAGGTTTATGGTTAGAAGCCAGTTCCCAGCGGGGCTTCCAAACCGCTAACACTTACAGACAGGTTCAACATTTAGGAGACAAGACGCTGGTCCAGCCACGGCCCGAGGAATGAGACCAGACGGTGACCGCGTCTCCTCTAGGGCTGAGGTCCCTGGGCCACCCTGTGTGACCCTGAGCCACGCCGTCCCCCGGGCAGCCCCCCCACCGTGCTCCATGCCGAGGCCCCTGGTAAAGGGCCCTCCTGGGGCCTTGGAGTCTGCCCCACGGGAAGGGTCACTGTTTGCGTCAGCCAACGCGCATGTCACCGTCACGCACTCACACGATGTTCCTCAGGCTCTGACCCCAGCTATGGCACAGCCGTGATGGCGGGGGTCCTACTTCAAGGCCTGCTCGGTTTTACGCACGTGGAGATTTTCTATATCTGCCCCAGAAAAGCCCAGGCCCTCGTTGCGAGTATTTTTCAAGGTTAAAACTGGCCCATTTTCTTAGAATTTTAAAACCATGAGAAGCAAGTGAAAAGTGTCCTCTTCCTTGGCAAGAAGCTTCAGATTCTTTAAGCTTAAACTCACGTCTGCTTAGTTGCTCAGCTGTGGCCAGCTCTCTGCGACCCCCTGGACTGTAGCCCACCAGGGTCCCCTGTCCCTGGGATTCCCCAGGCAGGAATTCTGGAGTGGGCTGCTGTGCTTCCTCCCGGGGACCTTCCCGCCCCAGGGATCGATCCTGCATCTCTTGCATCGGCAGGTGGATGCTTTACCACCAGGCCCACCTGGGAAGCCCCTGAACTAGCACAAACACCTTCAGTCCCGTCGCTCAGTCGTGTCCGACTCCTTGCAACCCCGTGGACCGAACGTGACCCAGTGGCATTTCCCTTAAGTGGGGGGCAGAGGGGGCCGCATGGAGGAGGCAGTGGGTGGTGGGGCAGGAGGGGGCAGTGAATGGAGACCTGGCCCCAGGCCAGCCGCAGGCTCGCCCCATGGGGCCACCCAGAGGCCATGCGGAGGCCAGAGCAGCTCCTGGGAAGAAAGTGGGAGGCGCCGCCCTCTCTTCCGCAGGCCCTGAGCCTCCTCTCCACGGCAGGCGTGTTTCTGGAGCCTGACTGTTCCCGAGGAGCTCACTGCCCCCCACCACTCCATCCCACACTCCCGTCCCCACTCAGTTCTATCCTGCAGAGGAGTCAAGGAAGCAAGACGCGGATTGGGCCTAAGAAAATGGAGGTAATTTTCTGTAATTTGGTTTTATGTAACCAAATGTATGCATTTTAAATAGACTCACGCTAATATCCACAGGTGGAAATAAACAAGAATTATGCTCTCTCATTCTCTCCAGGACCTCAGAACGGCCATGAGGGAAGCCAGGGCCCAACCTCAAGGCAGGGCCACCAAAGCCCTCCAGATAAAGAGGCTGCTGCTTGTTTGTGGAAGAAACCAGTCCCAAAGCCTCAGGTGTTCTGCCAAGAACTGGGCCTTCACCAGGAGGAAGCTCTGCTGCAGTGTAAAATGCTCCCTGCCTCTGTGTGTGTGTGTGTCTCTGTCTCTCTCTGTCTCTCTCTCTGCAGGTGGAGGCAGGTGGCTCTGTTGCAATCCTCACTGCCAGACGCTCCTCTGGATGAAAGAACGGACCCCCTCAGCCCTGCCCCAGCCTCTGCAAGTCCGCAGCGTGTGGTTTGCAGGGGTGTAGTCCTGAGTTGGATCCCGCAGGTGACGGGCCGTGTCGTCCAACAGCACTGTGGTGTCACACTCCGCATCCACATGGTGGGGGCTTCGGGGCTGGGCAGGGCGGCTGTGAACACGCAGTGATGTCACACACGACCTGCCACGCCCACCCAGCCCCCGGCACACAGTAGGTGCTCCATAAATGCCCCGTGCCGCCTCGGGAGAGACACCCCTGGAGATGACTCTGCTCCTCGGGGCTCCCGAGTCCCCTGGGCTTCCAAGGGGGACAAACCTTGGCAGATTTTAAGTTGTTATTATTTATACCTTTCTTTCAAAAGCAAAGTGAAATTTTATTTGAAATACATATCTTTTCAAATTTTGCTTGTAAGATGAGTTGCTGCTAAGAGATTTTCCCTTGAGGGAAAATAATAGCTTTTTCAACCACTAATAAGCTAATATCCAGAAATTCAGAGGAAACCCACCCCACATAGCAGCATATAAGGATGGTATTAATACACTGTTATAAGATGCTAAGAGGATGCTCTATTACTATAACAGGCTTTTGTGGCTTTCATAAGAAGAAACAAGATCATATATTTTATCAATAGTAAAATTCTTAATATAAATTTTCCTGCACAGCTATAGTAGTGCAAGCTTAATAGAACTCACTAAGGTTCTTGATTTAATTGTGCTACCAGGTAAAATGACAGATGTTTTCTCTTCTTTTTGATAACACAAATAAATGTCCTTCTTTGCTGCTGAGTTTTCAAAATAGCAAGCTTGATTTCACTTCAAGACTAATAAAAAACCAAGCTAATATATACATGCTAATTTTCTTTGTGGCCCTTACAATAAGATTTTGAAGTTGCCAAAGCTACCACTTTAGAATTGCTCCAAGATTCTAAAATTAGGAGACAGTGAAATGTTAGACTGCACACATGGAGAATGAGAACCGATTACACACAATTCCGTTTCTGAATGTGAAAATGCCAGAAAGTTCCATCAAACCCAGCATTGCATTTTCTATCAGTTCTTCTCTGTAACCACCAAGGGCATCTCGATGTAAAATGAGGACATTACTCATTCACACTCTTATGCTTCCTCTCTGAGTCAGGTTCATGCCCCACCTCACTGATTTACAGCGCACGCACGCACGCACGCACCGCCCGCCCGCCCCTTTCCTGTTGGCTGAGTATCTGTGTGCACCCAGGGGCCCGTTAACCAGAGCCACGCCCCTGCAGGACCGCGGGGGCTCCGTCAGGGCGTGTTGCGACGAGCCCCTCACAGCCCGAGGTCCCCTCTGCCACGCGGTAGTGTCCTCGGGTGCACACGACACAGAAGCACGGGCCTGCTCTCCCTCTTAGAACAAACGGAGCCCTCGGGATGCACGCCTCGCGCTGTTGCCCTTTGCAGACACTGCGTTTCTCATAGATGGAAGGTTCGGGGCAACTCTGCACCGACAAGCCTGGCGGCACTGGTTTTCCAGCGGCATCTGCTCACTTCCTGTCTCTGTGCCACACTTTGGTTTTTCTCGCAACATCCCAGACTTTTCATTATCATTATGCTTCTAAGGTCGTCTGAGAGCAGTGATCTCTGATGCTACTGCCGAAGGCTCAGATGATGGTTAGCACTTTTCCGCAATAAAGTGTTTTTAATTCAGGCAGGTACATGGGGGGTTTGGGACGTGACGCACTCTTATTGGAGTGCAGGGTAACAGACTTGCCGGAAACCGAAAATCCACGCGACTCTAATTGTGATGTTCGCTTTATAAGCGGTAATCTGGAACTGAATCTACGGTGTCTCCAGGGGCCTGCAGACACAGGTCTTACTTTAACTAATGTTCTTGCCATGAGAAATGGAGGTCTTGCTGGGGCCCAGGCATGGGTGGAGTGACAAGAGGGTGCGTGTTCGTCTCAACTCAGCTGCCGGCCCCCACGTCCAGGCTCTGCTGGGCTGCCCACCCCCAGCACTGGGCCCATGGGGGTGGAGCATCCACTTGGGGACTGCGGAGCCCTCTTTGCTTCTCTTTCAGTAACGACCAAGACGTGGACTCAGTTGGACTGTGTGTGCAGAGGTGCGTGCAGTCTCCCAGAGACGTACAGCTCTGCAGGTGTGGATGCTGTCGGGACCTTGGGCGTGGTCTCGGGCACAAAAGTCAGGGGTCCCTCTGCTGGGAGCGGAGAAGAGCCCTGTCCCCACTGGCGGGGGCCTCTGGGTCAGCTGCCCCCTCCCCAGCTAGGGTTTGTGACCACGCACAGTTCAACAGTGGTCGCCCAGAGCAGAGGAGCCTGCCCCGGGCACCCGGCCTTCCTGGTATGGGAAGAGGCCACAGCCTCATGCAGCCGGGCCTCTGCAGGGTGGAAGCGGTTAATCAACTTGATATCACAGGCTGATTAAACAATGAAGCGCCCCGGGGCTCTGCTGTCTGTCCCTACGAGCTGGCATCACGCTAATGTGAAAACCTCACTCTGCTCCCTCGGGAGCAAACTCCCTTTTAATTTTCCCTCTAAAGATTAATTTCATTGTTATGGAACTTGCATCAGAAGCACCGTAAACTAATCAGCAGTCATTTGCTCACAATCTGACCCTCCCTGCCCCCACCGAGTGTCTGCCAAGGTCTCCTCTGGGTTCTGGGGATTCGCATCATACAAGTGCAGAAATAAGCGTGGAGAAGAAACAATGACCCGTTTGCCTTGCAACTTCGCAGAAATGGGGAAAAAAGTGACCTGACTTATTTTTACTTGTGTGGCTTTTCCTTTTGTTAACAGCCGAGAAGGCAAAACAGAACAACGCGTTTGTCAGCCCCACCGCCCCCGACGGGGATGGGGGAGGACGGGGGACAGGCTACCGGGACCATCGCATTCCACACACACTCGTGGCCCCTCGGCCCTCATCCTCCGAGGCCAGTGTCCTCCAGGGCCCGTGACAAGGTGGCACCAGAGCTGGCAGTGCTGGGGCAGAAGCCGGGCTGGGGGGTGAGTGGGCAGAGCCGGGCCCGCTGCAGGGGGCGTGCAGGGACCATCCCGGCCTCTTCGGGGCATCTGCTGGTTCCCGGCTTGTGGAGGCACAGGTCCAGTCTGCCCACGGCGTGTCCTGGGGTCCCATCCATGTCCAAAGTTACACAGCTTCTTAATGGAATAATTCAGTCACTGAAAATGATGCTATAGAAATAAATGTGTTTACGTGGGGAGTCAGCATACTATTAGGAGAAAAAAAGACTGTAACAGGTCATGGACGTCATGATTCTATTTCTCAGGAAGTATGTGTATAGATATACATCCTGGGCAGAGAGCCTGATACGCCCTGAGGAGCTCGTGCATAGAGAGCCTGCAGGACTGAGCCAGTGCGGCCGGCTGGGAGGAGGGTTCTGGAAAGGCGCCTGCCCCCAGGACACCAGTTTTGTCTTGGTTGTTATCTTTGTTCAGCCACTAAGTCCTGTCTGACTCTCTGCGACCCCAGGGACTGCAGCACACCAGGCTTCCCTGTCCTCCACCATTTCCCAGAGTTTGCTCAGACTCATGTCCATTGAGCCAAAGATGCCGTCTCATCCGCTGCCCTTCTCCTGCCTTCAGTCTCTCCCAGGATCAGGGTCTTTTCCGGTGAGTCCGCTGTTTGCATCAGGGGGACAAGGTGTTGGAGCCTCAGCTGTGGATTTGTCCCTGCTGGACACGTCTTAGAGGCGGAACAGTGGACTCCCTGGACTCCCGTGTCTGGCTTTCTCCTGAAGCAAAGTGTCCTCAAGGTCCACCCATGCGGTGGCAGGTGTCGGTGCTCGCTCCTCTGAGTCTGAGTACCGCCCCTTCAGATGGGAGGACAGAGGGACCATGTGCTGCTTGCCTACCATCCGTCAACGGGCCAGGCCCCCGTGCAGAGTGCTCTGTGAACGTGCCTGGACGTGCGTCTGAGCACTGCCCTCTGTTCCGTGGGGTGCATGGTAGGAGCAGTGCTGCTGGATGACGGTGACTGGGAGCCTTTCACTTGTTACCTAAGTCCCTCCCTCCACAGGATGCCTTCCTGCTTGAAAGGAAGCGTCTTTACGTCTTCTCTGCTTTCTCTGAAGGTTTGGGTAAGAATGCCAAAGTCCAGTTGAAGCTTTCTCATCATCAAAGGCAGCCTCACAGTGGAAACAAGAGCCGTGGGGGGGTCGGGGGATGTGAGAAGTTTCTAGGCCGTGTCACTGTCTGGGCACAGCCTCCAGCTGCCGAGTTTCAGGAGGACCATCCTCGAGTGCCCAGACTTGGTTCAGCAGACACTCCCGTGTCTGTCAGGGGCAGGCAGGACGGCCTGGACCCTAGGAAGTCAGGGCTGGAATCAGACATCCATTCCAGCACCCAGAGCCCCTGGGGGGACTCCCGCCAGAACGGTGGCCCTTGGCCTGTGTGCCCGCCTGCGTTTGGAGCCTCAGCCAAGTGGCTCGGAGCTCTGGCTCTGGGGGCACCGCATTACAAGTCTAGGCCCACAGAGACTGAGCTTCCAACAGCAGAGAAACAAATCAGGATGGAGAGCGCTAGGAATGCTCTCTCTGAACCAACATGCTCGCAGCTTTGATGGGCTTCCAGCCGTTCATTCTACTCCCGTGCGCGGTGCAGCGAGGGCTGCGCAGCGGTGAAATGCCGTAAATGCGGGTGAGAAGCGTGAAGGAGGGCGGCCCCGGGGTGGGGTTACGGAGATTTAAGGTGGCCCGGCAGCAGCCCTGCCCGCGCACCGCCTCGCCAGGTGGCTCCCTGAGAACCCGGGGGCCGGGCAGGCCTACCTGCGCTCGTTCTGTGGCAGCTCTGTGGCCTGGACCGCCCTTGCCATCCACCTGGGGAGGCACAGGCAGGGGGCAGGCTGCAGGCGGTGCCAGGACAGACCCAGCAGGCGACACTCCTGGAGCCGCCCAGCGCCAAGGCAGCCAGGTGGGAGGGCGGGTCGCCTGGGGACCTGGGCAGGGGCTACATAAGCATTGTACCAAAGTGCTGGAAAACATTAAAAAAGGTGTGGGCAGACGGTGCAGGGGCTTCCCCCTGTGGCGCCAGGGGGAAAGAACCAGCCTGCGAAAGAGGAGACACAGGAGATGCGGGTTCGGCCCCTGGGTCGGGAAGATCCCCTGCAGGAGGGCGTGCCAGTCCACTCCAGTGTTCTTGCCTGGAGAATCCCATGGACAGAGCAGCCCGGTGGGCCACAGTCCTTAGGGTCACACAAAGTCGGACACAACTGAAGGGAATGATCACGCACACAGCACATTCAGTGCAGACCAGACTAACCTTAGCTGTGGGTAAGATAAAGCAAAGTAAGATAACCACGCACGCTGATGAGAGATTACCTCCGAGAGGTCTTAAAAGGGTGAAAAACAGTGCTTGTAAGTCACCTTTAAAATACAGACGTAGGTGTGGTCTTCTGGAGCCGAGTATAGCAGTTGCAGCCTTATGACACTGTCTGCATGTCGTATGGGCACAACTGCGATGAGTCTGCACAGGACACATGCTTACGGATGCGAAGTTCGTCCTGAGAAAGGTTTGTGAGAAGCTGGTTTCGGCAGTCGCCTTCCAAGCGCTGAACTGCTCTCCAGGGAACTGTTTCCCATCGGTCCCTTGGTTTATTTTTTTACTGCAAGGACACACTCCTTTTTTCCAACTTTTTTTTTTTTCGTTGCCCCAAATGAAATAAAATATATAGCATCTTCACCACGATGAAGATAAGACGTACCGTTTGTTTTTTCCACCAAATGCCGCAGGCTTTATTGATTGACGTGGCATTTTAGAGCATCTCTGTAGCCTTCAAAGCCCTCTAATAACGAAAGGAAACACATCCATGAGCAGTTATCTCAAGGCAGGGCGTTCACAAGACAAGACCCTTCGCTGTTTTGCAAGGAAGCTTCAAGAAACTGAAGTTCGGGGGGCTCTGGGGCAGGGAGCCCTTGGCCTCCCCTGACCATGCGGGTCAATGCCTCTGGCTGTGGCCGGACAGGCCGAAGGAGCTGGTCAATGTCATCAAACACAGAAGGCCCTGCCCAAGATGACCGCCCCTTTGAGAAAGGAAAAACGGCCACCTCATTGGTTCCCTCACTTATTTCCACCACAAATCGCTTATCACTTCATAAATTCTTGCAATTTTTTTCCCGCTAGGGAAAAGCATTGCCCTTAATTACATACATCATCTCATCAGGGCCAGCTGCTCACACAGGAAGGAAAAATCAGACTGAACCTTATTAAGAGCTCTTTGCAGTTTCTTTTAAAAACTAAATGCTGTTTTCTGCCCCATTATAAACACAGATCTTCCCCAGTGGGTCTCCTCTCCAATCTGCCACACTCCCCTGTTTTCTTACAGCTCCAGCAAGGAAGGCTTTAGACAGCTCAGCACCGAAGTCCTCACAGGAGCTAGAACACACGGAGCCGGATGCAGCTGATGGGAAGACGGCCCGCGGCGGACGGGACTCTGCTCTGCTAGCGCAGCCCTGGGACAGGCTCCTCCCTGAACTCACGAGCAGGTGGGCGCAGGGGGACGCCAGCCTCTCCTCCACCCTCAGCCCTTGTCCCCCAGTAAACAAAGCCACCTGGGGACGGCAACGTGCAGTGCGCTGAGCGTTCCTGCCCCGAGCCTCCTGAGCTGCATCGCTGCTGGAATGACTAACAGATACTCACAAAGGAGGAGAATCCCTCCATCACCGTTTAACGTCCCGGCTAAGAGCGTGGGTGGTAACAGTCAGACAGACCTGGAATCCCACCCGGGTTCCAACCGGTGTGGCTTTAGGAAGACAACAAGGCTCTCTGAGCACAGCTTCTTCACTGGTCCTGCGGATGGTTAAAGCCCTGACTTCAGAGAGGCATTAGGCGTAAAGGAGGTGGTAGATCCAGGCCTTAAGCTCGGTCTCTGCGCACTCAGTCACTTTGGTCGTGTCCGACTCTCTGGGACCCCATGGGCTGTAGCCCGCCAGGCTCCTCTGTCCAGTGGATTCTCCAGGCAGGAATACTGGAGTGGGTTGTCCCTTCCTCCTCCAGGGCATCTCTCCAGCCCAGGGATTGGCCCGGGCCTCCCGCACTGGCAGGCAGGTTCTTTAGTGCTGAGCCCTGGGGAAAGCCCCAAGCTTGGTCCCTAGGGCTCCACAAACGCTCCCAACAAGAGCCGGGGCGAATGTCGTCCCTGTTAGGGGAGGACAGTCTGTGAGTGAGTCTCTGCTGCTGCTGCTGCTAAGTCACTTCAGTCGTGTCCGACTCTGTGTGACCCCGTGGACTGCAGCCTACCAGGCTCCTCCGTCCATGGGATTTTCTAGGCAAGAGTACTGGAGTGGGGTGCCATTGCCTTCTCCGGAGCGAGTCTCTATCTCCCACTAACTGTTAGCTACGAGCGCTGCTTACCACCTGTCACCTGCTCAGTTACTCTGTTATCCGTGAACACTGCAGCATATGACTCTTGTCTAAGCTTCTTTCCACCAAATTAATTCACATTAATTAAGAACAACGGGTTTCCCCTGTGGCTCAGCTGGTAACGAATCCACCTGCAATGTAAGAGACCTGGGTTCGATCCCTGGGTTGGGAAGATCCCCTGGAGAAGGGAAGAGGCTACCCACTCCCATATTCTGGTCTGGAGAATTCCATGGACTGTATAGTCCATGGGGTCACCAAGAGTCAAACATGACTAAGCGACTTTCACTTTCAAGAACAACAGTAAGTCAGAGGGCAGGAAAGGCAACACTCCAATGGTTTCAAGCGCTCCGTGCCTAACTTCCTTCTTCCTGGAAGCGACCTGGGGAGCGGGGCAGGCGGGGTGGGGGCGTGTGGTGGGAGGAACTGCGTGCCGCTGAGTTGTCTGTTACTGTCCCTGCTGCCCTCTGACGCTGAGCGTGACAGAAGGTCACACGTCACAAGGGAAGCTTGCCATGCCAGGTTCCCCCGCCAGCCGCCAGCCGCCAGCCGCGGGAGTCCAGCGGCAGGCCCAGGCCTCACCTGGCGCGCTGACAAGGCGCCTGGCCTCCCAGTGGAGCCGTGTCGGGATCAGCCGCCTGCTCTGCGATGTTCACACCGGCACTGGAGCAGCATCGGCTGATCTCATTTCACGTCGATAACCCAGCCCCAAGGCCCCGAGGCAGCTTCCCGAGTGGCTCTAGTGGTAAAGAGCCCGCCTGCCAGGGCACAAGAGGAAGAGCCGCAGTTCGATCCCTGGGTCGGGAAGATCCCTGGAGGAGGGCAAGGCCGCCTTCTTTAGTGTTCCTGCCTGGAGAATCCCAGGGACAGGGGAGCCTGGCGGGCTACGGTCCATGGGGTCACAGAGAGCCGGGCGCGACTGCAGTGACAGCACTCACGGGTCTCTGAGGACCTGCAGAGGACCGCAGCCCCCACGGGCGGCTCTGGGGACACGGGCCCAGCCTCGGGACTCAGTCACTGCGGGACGCGGGAGACTGCCTCGCTTTCACAACTCGACACGTGCTCGTCCTCTTGAAAAATGACACTTTGTGCCTTTCAAAAGTTTGTCACCACAGAGCTGATGAAAAACCGAAATAAATAGGAGATTCCAGAAACTTTGGGCAGAATGGTAGAAAAACCAACAGGCATCTGGGTCCAGGTTAGCCCTGGCCTGACCCGCACTCACCAGCTGTCTCCACCCCAGGAGCTGGGAGCGTGCCAGACCATGGAAGGTGATCCCGGAGAGCTCAGGTGCCCCCAGCACCGAGGCCCGAGGAGGGAAGGAAGCAGAGGGCATCGTCTGTCTGGGCCCTGAACCTGGGCCCTGAGGGTCCCGAATCTTTGATGAAATGCCCTGTGTTTACAGAGAAACACCTGTGATTTGAAATCAGAACTGGTCTGGTTTGCCCCGCTGGGTCTGGGTCTTTAACATCAAGCATCTTGGAATGCAAATATAACAGCAGTGTTGTAATTACCAGAGAGACACCTGGGTGTTTATCCCAGGCTTAAGACTTTTCCCGAAAATTACTGCTACTGTGTGTTTTTATCCATCCATCGGTGTTCACGTCTCTGTTGAATTTTGAACTTCCCCACACTGTGGGTTGAGAGCCAACTGGAAATGTCTCAGAACCGCAGCCCCAGGCGCATAGTGTGAAACAGAACTTAGTAACCGTGCAGAGCGGATGATGTGAACCAGGGAAGGCGAGCGGAGCGCCAGGCGTGACCTGCGTGACCTCCACGCCGGCGTCAGAAGCTTTTCCCCTAAAGGGACCCACAGTAAGCATTTCGGGCTTTGCAGGCTGCACAGCCGCGGCTGCAGTAACCCTGCCCTGGTGCCTGCGAAGCAGCCACGTGCAAGCGACAGCGAGGGCTCTGCGCTCGTCAGACTCTGAGGCCAGAGCAATTTGCATTTCCTACACTTTTTACACGGCGTGAAATACCATCATCTTAATTGGCTTTCTATCCACTTACAAATGTAAAAGCCATTCTTAGATCACCACCAGTCCCACACAGGTGTGGGCCAGGCTGTAACCGGCCAACCCCTGCTCCCGTCCTGAGAAGGGCTGAGCACACTGTGGCTTCACTGTTACAGTGCAGGATGCTGGGCCTCAGGACCTCAAATGGGTGCCCTGTGCTGAGAAAAGCCGACAAAGGTTTTCTTCTCCCCCAAAACTCACTTAACCCAAAGGATTTTCATCAGTGGTTAAAATCGGAACTCGTGTCTTCCAGGGTGTCTGGCTTCCTGGTTGACTGTTTTAAAACAATGTTTTCTAGTTCTCAAAGAGACCACCACGATTTCAGGTAGACCCAGGCAAACCATAAAAGTAGAAACGAGAATAAACAGGTTGCTAAATTTCGGGAAAGATCTTACGCCTGGGATAAGCACCCAGGTGTCTCTCTGGTAATTACAACACTGCTCTTATATGTGCATTCGAAAAGGACCCCCAAGCCTTTGGGGTTTAAGCACACCCATGTCTGAGGGTCCCCCAGACTTCACTACAGCTCTCTCGTGGGCCTCACACGGCTTAGAAATGAGCCAGACGGCCCCAAAGCTCCCTGACGACGCTATCATCCTACAACTCAAGGGAAATACTTAAACGGGAAACAGGAACAATTTTTCCTGGTGTGTCAGCTGGGCAGAGGTGAAATAATTAGGAGGCAAGAGGCTCAAAGAGACCCTTTAATTGGGACAAGAAGACGTTTTTCTTGGCATGGCTAATGGCCAGAGGTGAGGCGAGCTGTTGATGAAGCCGACGAGGAAAGACAAAGCGAGAGGAGGTGATGCTTCTGGAGTGCCCTTTGCTGGGCGCGCAACGAGCCGAGCCTGTCTCCCTCCAGCACAGCAACAGGCGTCCTTGGATTGTTTTCTCGTTGGACGAGGGGCAGCGTTTTCTGTATTTTTCTCGGAACTGTTGAAGCAGATCAGAAAGTTCAAGTTTGCTCTGATGCACCGCCCCTGTGTTGGTGCCAAGGCATTTCACTATCAGCAAAACCGAATTATAATAAAACGGCCTACTTGTAGCAGAGCGCTTTCAACAAACAGGAAACACGTACGAATTATTAACTCAAGGTGATGTCACTAGCTGAGAAGTCTTCCACGCCTGCATTCCGAATTGTTTGTAGGAAACAGAAAAGCACATTGGGACATTCCCTTGACTCCCCTCCGAAAGCGATCGGCACTCAGCAAAGGACTGAGACGGGATGTGCGGGGCCCAGTAGACTCGGCTCCTCAGACCGCCTCTCACGTGGGGTCCAGCACCTCTCGGAGCCCACCCAAGCGCGTTCGCAAGAAGGGAGGTCACCGATAAGAACGCACAGGGCACTGGCGCTTAGGAAGGAAAAGGCTTCCCTCGAAGACGCTGCTGCAGTTCATTTATATTTTTAAAGCATAAATAGGAACATTTGTCAGAAGCAGAAACCACTGCGCGATTAAACTGCGTCCAGACCGGCAGCGGTCCCTCCCCAGCGCGCTGCGGCCTCTCCCACACGCCCCCGCCCGGCCCCCTCTCGGCACTTACCGGCCTTCCCGCCGCGGGAGCCTAAACTGGGCCTCCGCAGGCTGGGCTCCTAAGCCAAAACGGGCCACCGTCTGTAAATAAAGTTTTACTGGTGCCGTGCCGTGGCCATTCGTTGGGTCCCCTGAGCTGCAAGGGCAGTCATGACAGAGACTGTAGGGCCCACAGAGCTGAAACTGTTTACTACGGGGCTCTTCACAGGAAAGGCTTGCCCACCCTGATGTAGAGAAACCAGTGTCACGAAGTCCAGGGCTGGCCAGAAAGGCTTCTGGTTTTTTCCCAACATCTTATGGAAAAAGAAAACAAGAACTCTTGGCCTACCCAGTCGCAGACGGGCAGAGCGGCCCCACCTGCTGCGGCTCCTGCCCGCATGCCCCCTGGCGTCTGGACAGACTGCCTGTGCATCGGTTCCGGGGAGGGTCCTGAGACCCGCAGGCTGGCCGCTCGGCGTAGCATCTGATACCTAACACGCTCTCAGCAAGGGGCGCCGTGACCAACCACGCGCTTCCAGCCCCTTCCTGTGTTTCTCTGACTCTGCCTCTCCCCAGTACAGCCTCCCGAGCACACACCTCCCATTCCTCACCCCTGGTCTCCGGGAGCTTCTCCCCGCTCCTCCCGCCCCACCTTCAGCAAGTGCCCGGCTCGTCCACCGAGAGGACCTGCTCTGTGCGGGCGGGGTCTGGCTGCTGGGGCCAGAGCAGCTTCTGTTCTGAAGTCCGCTCTCCTTCCTTAGACGCCTCCATCCCTGAAAGGGGTCGACCCAGAGAGCCCCGGGCGTGAAGGAGCAGGAAGCCTGCCCTGGCCCCCAGCCGGCCCCCGTCTTCTGCAGGCGGCGAGGGAAGGGCCTGGCCTCTGGGGCCGGTCTCCTGAGGAGCCGGCGGCTGCTCCCTGCCACTGACTGGCTCCCGACCACTGCGCTCAGGAGTGCCTCACCTGGAGGGAAGGCAGCGCAAAGAAGACAAAGCGAAGGTCACAAGCAACTTGCAAAGTGAATTTTTCTAGAAACTCTGGTGACCCTAGGTCAGGACCGTGCGTGCTCCAAGTCCCGTAGATCTTCCAGAGTTCAGCGTGGGTCAGAACCTCAGGCGAACGTCCAACAGGCTAGGAGAGGAGCCGGGACTGACAGCGCCCACGCAGCTGCTCCGGCCGCTGTGCTCGGGGGAGAATTTTAACGCAATTAAGCCAAGTGCGAGGACGGAGCTGAGGAGCCGTACCCATCCTCTGATTAAGACCCAGGTTTACTGGAGAAGACGCATCGCTTATTTTGAAGACTACACAAACAGACAGAAGGCAGAGGGTTCTCGGCCTGGGCTCTCAGGGTCCACAAGGGAGAGCCGCTCCCTTCGGGGGCAAGACGGTTGTTTCTGATTTAAATCCATCACCCAACTGGAGAAAAGGGACTGAATTCATCATCGAGTCTCTGAAGTCTTATAATTGCCTAATATTCGACTCCCTGATTACAGTATTTATCTTTTGAAGACCTGGATAAACACACACAGGTGTAACGGCGCCGTCACCCACGGCTTTCTTATCTTCGTCCTTTAGGAAACGCTATCAAAGGGCCCCACTGAACCTCATCGAGGTGTTGTGTCGCTGATAAACATCTGTTGATCTTTTTACCCAGAGGGGGTCGTGCTCCAGGGGTGGATTAGTGCCTCCGTGGAGCTCGGTGGGTTATCTCCGTTTACTAGGCTTGTAACACAGAGGCGTTCTGAAGATGAAAGATGCCTCGGAGCGTGTTTGTACTGGACTGCAAAACTCAAAGTCAGAAATATGTTAATAGAAGGCTTAATAAGCGTTGGCTTCTTCCCATTATCATAGGACCGGAAGGGAGCAGCTCTTAGACTCCGACACCGTGTCGAGGCTGGAGGCACGTGATTTTTGAGTATTTACATACGTTGTTTCATTTGATTTTTGAAGCCTGAGGTGGGGGCGGCTTGAGCCCATTTTACAGATGTGGAGCCTTAAGATTTGAAAGGTTAGATCACAGGCTGTGCTGTCCTGGGTCGCACAGCCAGAAAGCAGTGGACTCGCGCTGTCGCCTCTGGAGCTGCCTTTACACTGTGTCTCGCGTTGGACTTGTGGCTTCTGAAGATATGAGCACCTCTGGGGAAAAGTGGAAGGCATTTGTGCAACAGACACTTTTCCCCTAACACACATTGAATAATGTGTCTTATTCATCAGATAAACTTGCTGAGACATGGGTATTTGAAGTGATGGCCTTCCTGAAAGACACTGATATATTTTTTTAAGGTTACCTTTAGTTTGCAAGAGGTCTTTGGTTATGCTGGGATTCACTGAATCCATGCGCTTCCCGTAGTGCTCAGCGCTATAGGAGATTGACTGCAGCAAAGCTGCAATTGATAAGGAAGGGTTTGGGTCACCGCTGACACCCAGGTCCTGATCGGATCCCACCGTATCATCAGAGATACAGTGTCCTAGACGTGGTCGCTACTGAACACTTTGGACACAAGGTCAGGGATGGGAAGTCCTGGCTTTAATGGAAATTCCAGAGGGAAAATGCTGGCTGTGTCTGGAAGGACCACAGACTCACCTAGAAGCACTAACACGTCAGGGCTGGGGAGCCCCGTGTTCCCAGGTGATCAGGGAAGGGCGCTAGCAGTAACTGTGTCTCCTAGGGGTGCTGCGAAGACAGCATCACGTAGCGAACTCCGCCACGCTTCAGGCAGGGGTTAGGCTCCTGGCTGCTGGCCTGCTTGTCACAGAAAACGGGTAGAATTCCTAAGATAACCCTCAGGGTGACACTTTTGTCCCTGCTTCACAAATAAAAACCCTGAGGTGCACGCACCAGCCCCGGATGATGGAGGGGTGAGCGCTGGATTCAGAACTCTGATCCACCCGCCTCCAGACACGTTCAGGGGCTGCCGTCTGCAGCCACTCAGTTACAGAGGCACGACATCGGTTAGGCCGTTAGCGCCGTGAATACGTCGGCAAGCTGGGAGCTACACGTATTCCCACTAGTCACGCAAAGGTGACGTTGCCGTCCACGTATTTTTCTTGGTTTCCTTTTCACATTCCTTCCCTGGTGGCTCAGACGGTAAAGAATCCACCTGCACTTCAGGAAACCTGGGTTCAATCCCCAGGTTGGGAAGATCCCCTGGAGGAGGGCATGGCGCCCCACTCCAGTATTCTTGCCTGGAGAATCCCAAGGACAGAGGAGCCTGGCGGGCTACAGTCCATGGGGTCACAAAGAGTCGGATACAGCTGAGCGATTTAGCACACACATGCACGACTGCTGTGTTGAGTGGGTTTCACTGTGGCTGTTAATCCCAAGTTGTGTTTGAAATGAGTGGAAAGGTCTGTGGTTGGCCTTCCTTCTCTTGGTGCTGATAAGCTAATTTGAACAGATAATGGCCACGTACATACCATAGCTTGAGTTGGTTTGCAATAGACGTTTAAATCGGAAACTCAAGAGTACAAAGTCATAAACCTAATTATTTTCCCCTTCAACCTTTGTGTTTTAATAAGAGATGTGCTAACATGGAAACAACAGAAATCAGCCGTGGCGACGACGTCTAATGGGGACGGAGAGTGCAGCGAGTAAAAGAATGCTGCCAAACAGGCCGATCGCACACGCTGAGCCCAAGGCCAGAAGCCTGCTCTGAAGTCTGCGTGGAGCACTGCTATCTGTCCCATCCCCTTGCTTTAAAAACTCCGCACTATTTGAACGTCTCTTGATGCTGTAATTGTTCATCCTCAAAGAAATAAAAAGATCAAGAGTGGTTCACACATTTTGAAGGTAAAATAAATAGCAGTCTGAAGGAATGTTATCGACAGCATGTGAATTTGGAATTTATACAGAGCCTGCTTTCGGGCAAATACGATCTGCTTTGGGATGCACGTGATCAATGCCGAATCCCTCCCGTTTGCCGTGAGGCCCCCGAGACAACAGCATTCACTCACTGACAACAGTGAGCATCTACACAGCAGGAGTGTCTTCCTGGGACGACTCCAGACGGGAGGCCAGCAGTTTCAGCCTTGGCTGTGCTGGGTGGGCTGCAGGCATGAAGTGGGCTGCGCTCCCACCCTATGGACAAACATCAAGCCAACACGGCCCCTCATTCTGCAGCCTTCTATGCTTGCATCGCGCGCCCCGAGCGGAAAACCACTCCCTCAATTTCGGCATCCTGGCAATCAGACAAGCGGCCTTTGGAGCATTTTTCATTAAAAAAAATACATTTGCAATATTTACAAGACATAGTTCATAAAGACAAATGCTTATTTCCGTTTTGGCATTACTGACATAGCTTACATCTCCTTTCCAGCTTAATGAAAAAGAGTCTGTATTTTTGAAGGGCTGCATGTGACAGCCCCTTGTAAATTTACGTGGTAGGAACCGTTCTTCTAGGTGCAAAGGCCACCTCTGCAGTAGCCGGCAGGTCAGGTTCAGGAAGCATCGTATATCCTTGTATTTCCCGCAGATGTGTTAAAACAGCAGCACAAGTTATGTTCCCAGAGCGTCTACTCTGTCTAACTAGTCCTGTCTCCACCGACACTGACAGAGGACCCCATGATTGGTTTACTTGCCGCGACCGTACTTCGCAAAGCAAGGGCTGTCCTAAGGAATAGATTTTCTGCTTCCATTAGGTATCTGGGCAGATGCTTGCTTCTTTTGTAACAAACTCAAGAAAATAAATTGACTTTGGAAACACATCCTAAATAGAATAGAGAAAAAAAGAGAGAGTGAAAACTAGGCTAAGACCAGAAGTATTTCTATGTTGAAAAGGCCTTAAATTTTAAAAAGAGAAAAGGAAATAGGAAATGCTAAAGTTTATCAAAGTCATGCCAGAAATATCTTGGGAATATTAGGTGTAAAAATAAAGATGAAATTTTGCACTATGTGCCATAGCCCACAAATAGACCATTTTATAAAAGTCTCGGGATCTCGATGGTACTGACCCGAATTCTCTCTGCTGCTCATTGCTCTCCCTCCTCCCAAACCCTGCATTTCCTGACCAAGAAGCTATCACAGTACCTGCGTCCTGCTTTTCGAAACTGAAAAAAGATGTAGTCTTGCAACCTATAAGAAGTCCAATTTGTCATTTAAAAGCTCCAGAAAAAGAAACCTCCATGTCCAGATGCTTTCACTGGAGAATTCACAAACTTCAGAGAATTAACATTGATTTTACAAATCTATTCAGGAAAATAGCAGACAACAGAGTACTTTCCAGCTCATTGTTTAAAGTCGGGATGATTCTGATGCCAAACCAGCCAAAGGAAAAAGAAAAGGACAGCCAGTATTCTCCATGGACTTACATGTAAAAGACTCAAAAATATTAGCACGGAGTCTAGCAACGTTCAAAAAGAACACTACACCACAACCAAGCAGGGCTTACTCCAAGTATGCAGAGATGACTCTCTACGCAGAGATAAACCAGTGTCGTCCATACATCAACGGACTAGGAGAGAAAAGCCATCTGCTTACAGTAAGTGGCATAGCAAAAGTACTTGATACCCGTTAATAATAATGACTCTTAGGAAACTAGGAGCACACACACACACACACACACACACACACAGACTCCACAGTTAAAACCACACTTAATGATGAAAGGCTGACATTTTCTCCCTAAGTTTGAGGAAAAGGCAAGTACGTGTGCTCTTACCGCTAGTTCAGCCCAGAGCTATAAATTCCAGCCAGTGCAATAAGGCAAGAAAGAGAAATAGCAAGGATATAGACTCAAAAAAGAGAGAGAGAACTTAGCCTGTATTCACAGATGATATGATTGTCCATGTAGAAACCCTAAGAAATCTACAGAAACTCCTACAATTAATAAGTATGTTCAACAAAGTCACAAGAGGTTAGATAAATTGTGTTTCTATGACTGAGCAGCATACAGGAGAAAGCAAGACATTTTATCACAATCTCTGCTTCAGCCACTTTGGGACAAAGTCAAAGTCCTAACTTCTAGTACCAAAAAGAGAGAGAAAGAGAAAGTCAAAGAGAGTCGGGTTGGCAGGGGGCCGGGGGGGATTCTCTAGGGAGGGGTCTGTCCCAGGTGTCCTTGTGGCTTTTTCCTCACATGCTCCTGATGGTCATCATCTTGTCTTCTTTAGCAACTACTTCATCTCTTGCTGCCAACACCAAAATTAACAGATGGGCCCCATGAAGTTGCTAAGGCTGGGGTCCACCCGGGGGCCAGTGCCCAAAGGAGCCACAGGGTGCTGCCACCCCAGTCTGCCTACATCCCCCACCTCCTTCATCAGGATGGGCACTGGTCAGCCCATGCTCCGCCCGGAGACCCTGCCCCATCCTAGGCTAACACCATGGGGAGAGCAGCCCTCCACCCCCGGACCAGCACCCTCTCTAGAGGGCAAACAGGGGTTCCTGTGTCCCCAGCTCGATCATATTTATTTGCTATCTCCTTTCTGAAAAGATTTGTTTCAATTGTACAGGGCTGATGTAGTCCATCTGACAGTCACCATACCTGCTTGGAAGTTCCCACCTCTGTTGGCAGCCTTCTCTTGGACCCCCTGCCACCTTCAATCATACCTCTCTTGGGGTGGGTCGGGATGGTGGTGAGTGCCCGGAGCCAGCTGTGCCCGGTCAGAATGACCACTAGTGCCACTCACGTCCAGTGGGTCTCTTCACAAGAATGAACACAGCTGGCTTGCCAAGGGGACCCCTGGACTAGAAGTCCCATCATCACCATTCACAGGACATACACTCAACAGAAGCTGCAGAAGGCAACCTCATTAAAGTCAGGTGGGAGACGCACATTGCATGGAATCTCCTACCGCTCAGAATTCAGCACCAACAGCAGCCCTCCAGCCCGCCGCGAGACCCTCCAGCCCGCCTCGAGACGCTCCAGCCCGCCTCGAGACGCTCCAGCCCGCCTCGAGACGCTCCAGCCCACCGCGAGACCCTCCAGTTCACTGAGAGACCCTCCAGCTCACTGCCTGCCATTTGGTCCAGCTCATAAACATTTCCGGAGCCCTGTCTGCACGGGGTGTGGGAGGTGTGATCAGCTCTGAGCACAAGTGAGCAGGATGACGGGCAGGAAGGAGAAAGCAACACAGAAGTGGCCGTGCAGGAAGGGGCCCAGCCGGGCACATCCAAGGAGCAGCCTCCTAAGCTTCAAAGGTGCCGTGCGCAGGGCTGGGCTCCAGGGGTCCAGCAGAGATGAGAGTCAGGCCGCGGCAGGGGGCCCAACACATCAAGGATGGGATGACCTGTGACCACCCCTCCCCGTGCACACTCAGGGGCTAAGGGGCCCCCTCCCTGCCCCCGGCAGGACAGCCCAGCATCTGCCGCTGTGATGGCCGTGCCCAGGGGGCTGCAGAGCAGAACCCAGGATGGAGATGGGGAGAAACCAGTGCCCCGGTGGGGGAGGGGCACACGGGGCCGTGCCAGGCGACCCAGCCTCCCCTGCCCCTGGGCGGGGGGTGTATTTCAGCAGGATGGAGGAGGGAGCCATGTCCAAACCAGGGCGGGGTGACAGGGGCCAGGTGGGATCAAGCAGGAGGGAGAGGATGCTCGACCTCACTGGCCTCTCCCTGGGGGGTGGTCGACGGGCAGCCCTGCAGGGGAGGCCTCTGCATCGGCGCCTCAAGTCTCGATTGGTTTACACGCCTCTTGTCCGGCGTCGTCTCCGCTTACAGCTGTATATCTTTCTTATGGTTCAATATTTACTAAAGAACTGGAAAATTAAAAGAGATCCCATAGCTGGAGAAGACAGCATAATTATAAGGGTCAACTTGATAAGACATATAATCTTCAGAAACCTGCAGGTTTGCCTAATAAAATATTTATATCAGTCACTGTTGGACACCCAGAGCGGGGAGAGAACCGATGCTTCCACCTCGGCATTTCAGGGTGTGCAAAATGTCACCGGGGCGCCAGAGGCAGGGGCGGGGGTGGGGCTTCCCACTTAACCAGTTCCTGTTCTTTCCTCATGGCGCAGCAGCAGCCAATGGCTCAGTCGTGTCCGACTCTTCTCTTATGGTTTATCGAGACTAAAATTACCAAGGGACAATGACTTTGATATCAGGTTTGAATCCCATTTCTTTTATGAATCTGAAGGAAGCCCTTTTTCCTTTAGTTGCATTTCATTTAAAAAAACATAAAAAATAAAAACGCTAACAACACCTGACCCTTGGTCCCCCACTCCATCGAGGAGAATTACACAAGGTTTATGTTACACCATAGCTTTTACTCCCATATGTTTGAATATTTTTAGAATAGCCCAAGACTTTTCTTTTGAATCGTTAAAATCAAGCCTCTTATAACGATAAAACAATATAACAACAAAAAGTCACAGTCTTTACTACTTTGCTGTGTTGACTTTACCACGTGAGTTTTCAGCAGTGATTTGATCACAGACCTCTTTTTGGCTCTGGGGACATGGTCCTGCAAATTGCCCTGCCCACACAAACCCAGCACTTAGCAAGGAAGAACGTCTGAGTGCTCTGCGGTTCCGGGGTGGGGAGCGCGGAGGTCTCGGAAGGGGAGGGGTCCCGCCCACGTCCAGGGTGTCCAGCTCCTGCGTCAGGGGCTGCGGGCCTGGGGCCAGCTCAACTTAAGCTCTCAGCACCTCGAGTCCTTCCTCTGTTGACGGGGTTCAAGGTGACCGCTTATCAAATCCCGTAAGGATCTGCAGTTCCCCGTCTGCGGTAGAGAGTCGCCGATGACCTCACCAACAGCGCTCCTGCCAGGGGCTCTCACACCAGCTACAGACAGGGAGCCGAACCTGGGCGCCCTCGTCTCTAAGACCCGAAGAGGAGCGCAGCACAGCCAGCCCGCTCCCCAGGGCACGCAGACACAGTCACCCGGGGCTGGCACGCCTTCTCGCTGGCCTTCCAGAAGTTCCCTCCAGGGGACTGTTTCCTTTCCTCTATGCTAGCTGTCGCTTTATGAAGACCACTTAGGCACTTAGGGGGGCTAGTTAAAAGGTGCCGGTAAATTTGATCTATGAAATTATGGGAAAATTTCCACATGTTGAAATCGTAAGAGGCTCACTAAAAATGCAGCCTCGAGAAATGGCAATAAAGGGAGGGGGTGGGGCGGGCCTTCGGCACCAGCAGACGCAAACCAGGGTGCACAGGACGGACCGCCAGCCGGGTCCTGCCTCGGAGCACGGGCCGCAGAGGTCGCATCCCGTGATAAACTGTCGGGGAGAAGAGCGCACGCCTCAGTCACCTTGCTGCCCAGCAGAGATGAACACACCATAACTCAGCTCCAGCAAAACTTTAAACATGGGCCGTCAGGATGTTCCTCTAAAGGGGAGGGTGGTAGGAAGCCTGTGTGGTCTTCGGTCACGGGCCCATCCAGCCTGCCTGTCCCGGGTCCCTCTGAGCCCACCGGCGCCCACCCGAGCCCCGAGGTTGCTCCTTTACTCTCCGCTAGGTAACACCCCCAGCGTCGTGCTGAATGCGCTCCTGCTCCACCGAGCTGGAAAACCAGAGGCAGAGGCGGTGAGCACAGACCCAGCCAGGAAGTGCGCCGCTGGGCTGGACCAAAATCATCACCTGGTGCGAGGGCTTTGCCTTGTTGGAGAGGAACAGTCGATTCAGACGACGGCAGGAGCTGTGTCTCTGTGCGGGCTCTGAATGGTGGCGTCCAGGCCCCGAGGCTCGGCAGAAGGACGCTCTGTCGCTCTGGATGTTCGATAAAGTTCCCCTCAAGAAATGGCCGTAGTAAAGACGGCCGCAGCCGGAGGAGGCGAGGCCGTGAGCTGTGTCCGTGTCCGCGCGCCTCTCCACCGCGGGCCGGGTCGCACGGCCTGGGTCGGGGTCCACGGCAGCCCGGGGGTCAGACGGAGGTCCCCAGCGCCGGGCTTGTCCTCTGGTTTCCGCACCCCAGGTCAGGATGGGGCTGGCCTAGGGGAGCCAGGGGCTGGCTGGGGCCTAGAGGGTCGCCCAGGAACAGAAAATTACCGAGCAGTTCCTGTTGGCTCTTCCCCTTAGGTCACCAGCCATCACCAAACGGCCACGACCGTCAGAGCAGCACCCCCGAGGCTGCTAGTCATCATAGCTCAGGCCCCCTGCTGCCTGCCAGCCTGTCTGGGACCGCCTCTGAGGGGGGAGGCGGGGACAGCTCTGTGCAGTTGACCTCAAGGAGGCCTGGAGGATGCACAGGACGTACGTGGACACCGTGGAGGGTTTTCATGACTGGCAGTATGCAGAGAAGACACAATTCTAACTTCACACAGAGCTAGAGAAGGTCGCCTGCCCAAGAGGACCCCTTGTCTGTGGGTTCCCTGGTGGGCCATGGCTGCCCCCCGGCCGGGACTCCTGGGCAGCAGAGCCCTGGGCCCAAGGAACCACAGCGTTAAAGCCAGGGACATGTCCAGCTGCCCTGGGTACCCCCACTGTTAAAGGCCTCACCCCACGCAATCTCAAAGGCACACACACCCAAACACCCCACATGTAGCTTAACGTTCTGCTGTGAAGTTTTAGAAGCATTTTGTAATTGTCCCTCAAAGAGATGGCATGGAGCGGTGGCTACGGGCTGAGCTCGCACCACAGTTCTGCGTGACCTGAAGGCAGTTGCTCGACATCTCTGTGCCTCTCTCACAAAACAGGAGTAACTTGAGTGCTTTTATCACGGGCTATCATGACAAGTAAATGAACTAACAGGCACTCGGAGGTAGAAATGTGTCCAGCAGGAAACCAGCCCGAGGCGAGCCCTCATTAGCCCGTGGTTGTGTCAGTGAGCGAAGGTAAGTCTCCTGATCAGCAGCTGGCTGTGCCGTCTCGGCAATTACTGTGCACACTCGGGGGTTCTTGTGTAAGAAAAGCCAGCTTCTAAATTGTTTCAAACGTGCCCACCAGGCTCCTCTGTCCCTGGGATTCTCCAGGCAAGAATACTGGAGTAGGTTGCCGTGCCCTTCTCCAGGGGATCTTCCCAACCCAGGGATTGAAGCTGGGCCCCCTGCACTCCAGGCAGGTTCTTTACCATCTGACCCACCAGGAATACAAAGTATAAATCCCCCTGTTTAAAAGCCCTCCTATAAAAGTCTCTCCTCCAGAGCGATGCCGCCTGTCCTCGTGGCCACGAGACCCCTTCGCGTCTCTCTCCCCAACGTCCTCCCATCAGCGCTGCTCGAGGAGGTCAAAGGAGTGTTAACATCACGGGGCACTGGACGGCCCAGCCACCCATGATCACTGCGAAGAAGTAGTGAGCTGCATTAATTGGCTGCAGACAGGCTGATGCTGCTCAGCACCTGCTGCCTTGACGTGGACAGTAGTGCCCTGCACAGCACAGCAGCTAATGGACCTCGCCCTCTGACCGATTGCAGAGCAGATTGAGCCAAGCCCGTGGGGAGACACCGATGGCCTTGATGGTGGCTCTTCAGATACACCTCCATCCCACAGGCACAGTTTCTGCTTTCCTTCCTGCCCAACTGGAACAAGGGGACATGTTTCTCACAGAAGAAAACAGTAGCCCCAGAAGGTGGACGACTACTCCGAGGACCCGAGCAGCCAGTCGGGACCAGCTGCCTCAGGCCTGCGTGACTCTGAGCAGGCGACTCCGCCACCGCCTCATGCTCTGCCCTGCAGCCCACGGCTCAGGAACCGGGGCTGTGCTCCACGGCCCCGGGACTGACATCTGCATACCTCACCTGGAGTCCTTCTGCGTGGGAGACCTGCTTCTCCTCCCCACCAGTTTATTGACGCAACTAGTCACTCATCCGTACCCACATGGACTCACGAATGTTTATTTTACACTTGCAATCCAACACTGCGTTACTTGTCTTGTTGCTCAGACTGGTCCAGCTCTCACCGCGCCAGCATCCCCGGGTCCTGTGACGTCCCCGCATTCCTGGGTGGATTTCCTCAGCAGGCCTTACTTGCTGACCTGACATGGTGCCCCAGGCTCATCTTGTATAACACGTTTCCTGCGCAAGTTCCCCGTCCTGGAATCAGCGCTCTCTCAGGGGACTGGAGTTAGAAACCACGATCCAGGCGCCAGCGTGCTTGCTGGCACTGCTTCCGGGCCTAGGCCCACAGCTCCGAGCGCTTCTGTATGCAGCCGCCTGTATCTGCGAGAGTCAGAGATGAGCCTGCACTGACGTCTCTAACGCTAACCCACTCCCATGTGGGCCATTCCAGCACCGCGCCTGCTTATCTGCAACCTCCCACCCCAACACCGAGGGAGTTGGAGGCGGGATTTTAATCCAGATCTTTCTAATTCTAGCAGCCACACCTCTAACCACTATAAAGCCCTGCCTCCCAGTTACAGTGATTTAATGGATATGATTATTGTATATAAAATGCAGCTTCTAGAGCATACTAGGCCCTTGGCACCAGCCCAGCCTCAAGCTAAGTCCACTCCTGGCACCCCAGCGCCCATGGGCCAGCCTGGCATCCAGAGTCGCAGTCATGCCCCAGGGCCATCGCGGGGGGATCTGCCCACCGTTGCCACCATCCTCGGCCGCGGTCTCCCTGGGGCTGCCCTCCTTTGGGCTCTGGGCAGCGGGCCGCAGAGCAGCCGCCGGGCTCCTCTGGGAGGCTCTCGGAAGCACCCTCGTTGTCTCAGCCTTGCAAGCACTTCTGTTCTCACCTGCAATGCAGATTCGGCGCTGACTGAGGACCTGCCCCCCAGAGACCACGAGGCAACAAGGTTATGCTAAGGACACACACAGATACAGGGATCCAGGCCCCTCAGCACCCTGGGACCAGACTCCGGCGGTGGTGAGCCTCCTGGCCTGGCCCCTCGCGGTCCTTCCCTGTGGGTCTCAGCGCAGATCGCAAGCCCTAGACTCACACACCGAACAGGGGCCGCCTCTCGCCTTGCACTCCCCAACCAGGCAGGGACCCTTCACTCAGGTTCCGTCTCTTGTCAAGTCTAAGCTGTACTCGAATGACATTTTGAGACCACATAAACGACTTCTCCTTCTTTTAGTTCTTTGAAGAGCCACTTAAGACTTTTCTTCTCAGAAACACAGAATAGTGTCGTCAGTCAGTGCTCAATAAATTGTGGTTGAGTGAATAAATAGTCGGAAGATGGTCATTTCTTCAGAGGGGCTCAGCGGTGTCTCACGATTTACAAGGCGTGCTGAGAGGCTGGTCTGTTTAGACTTGCAGGGTCCTGAGTCCTCCCGTGCCCAAGTCTGCCCTGCACCTGCCCAGGGGGCCCCAGGGCGGGGGGCAGCGCAGACCCAGGACCCGGCCCTTTCCCTCTGCTCCAGAGCATCAGGGTCTCAACAGGGCGAGGGGACCCCTGGGAGGACCCTCCAAGTGAGGAGCTGAGGAAAGGGGACGCCTCCGTGGTGGTGGGGTGGGAGCCAGACACATGGGAAGCCTGACGTCTGCCTTTCTGTGGGGGGCGTGGGTGAGGAGATGGGGAGGGGCAAAGGGGGCGCCAGGTCTGCGAGGAGGGAGGCGCAGGGAGTTAGCGGAGCCGGCGGCGCGTTGGTGCCGGGTGTGAGTCAAGTGAAGACGAGGAGCGCAGAGGAAGCGGCTTGGCTCGGGGGCGGTAAACTCGTCACTGCCGTCCGTGCACACTGCGAGCCATCCCCGCCAGGTCCCCGCTGCAGAACGGCCGAAGTGCTCAGGGCACGCGTGCGTGGCGGGCAAGTTTTATTTGATTGCAGCACAAATCCCCATCAACTCTGCGTGGTCCTTAGGCCCCTGGGGCAGCGATTTGGAAGCGCTGAGTGAGATAAGTAGGGGTCGGGGCAGGGGAGGAGCAGTCAGTGGCGCGGGCTCACCAGCAGATGAACAGCGGCCAGACGGGAGAGGTGCTCTCTGGGGGACCGTTCCTCGCTCAGAGGCTCGTGAGGGCCCTGCGTCCCTGTCCAAGGGAAGAGACGCAGAGGCGGGAAGGACATCGTCTGAGACACAGAGCCCAGAGTCAGAACTGGCCGAGCAGAGTGCGGGCCACGCTTCGCTCACAGCTTCTCATCTCCGTCAAGGGCAAACGTCTACCCTTGGTAGGCTCATTGCCTCACCTTTTAAAATATAAACAATATTTCCCTGGGAGGGTTTTTTCCTGAGGATTATTTAAGACACTGACAAAGAATCTCGCAGCTTCTGGAACCTGCCAGGTAGTTTTAACAGATTAGATATCTAATACGTCACCCATCGAAGTGCAGCGCGCGTTATGTGTCCTCACGTCACACGTACCGTGTTCAAATTGCTACTGATTCAACATTAGAAGGGCTTCCCTGGTGGTCAGACAGTAAAGAAACTGCCTGCAACGCAACAGCCCTGGGTTCAGTCCCTGGGTCAGGAAGATCCCCTGGAGGAGGGCACGGCTACCCACTCCAGTACTCTTGCCTGCAGAATCCCATGGACAGAGGAGCCTGGCGGGCTACAAACAGTCGGACACGCCTGAGTGACTAACAACAACCATTAGAAGGAAGAGACGCTCTTGTGGGAAATGTTCACAAAAGCAGGGCTGCTAATCCGGACAGGACTGGTTTAGTGACTGGAGTGGCTTCTAGGAGCTCTGCCCACGTAGAGGCTAGATTTGAGGGTCCCCCGTCCTGCCGGGCCCTCTCAGGGAATCCCGTTTTCTGGAACTCCGGTTACTTAGGACATGGAGGGATGCTCCCGGTAGTTTCCAGAGTTTCGGCCAGCCCTACAGTTCCAAGACGGCTTACCTGGATTGAGGTTGGACTGGGGGTGGGCACCGACCACCAGGATGGTGCGACCCGGGAATGAGCCCTTACAGCTGCTGCGGGGTCTCTGCTCTGACAGGTGCGCCGAGAACGCAGAGGCCGTCCTGCCTGCACTCAGCGGCGATGCCTGCATGAGGGACACGAGGCGGTTCTCACCACATGGTCAATGGTGCCAGCTGTTCCTGGATTCTTTCTGCTTGCTAAGGAACGGGAGGAGAGGAGGGCCAGCACCTTCTCTGGGTGACCAGGGCAGCAGCTGAATGCCACATCGGGCATCTCAGCGCGGGGCACCCTGCACTAAGTTCCCGACACTCACAGAACCTTCAGGGTGGGCTTGAAGGCTGAGCCCGCCCAGCACCTCTCCAGGGTAGACGGGAAACGTGCTGGATGAGACCAGGGCCAGCAGCCCGAGTGAGGGCCCCACAGCACGGGTCCCAGGACCTTGTTCTGACGGGACCTGCATGCCTGAAGCCGCCTGTCACGCCTCGAGTCACCGAGACGGGACGAAAGCCTGCCCTGTGGATGCTCCTCCTTGGCCAAGCTTTGCGTTCCTCCAGCTGCTTCCCTTTCTCAGCCCCCACCTTTGGCTCAGGAAGGAACGACGTGGGTGCCTAGGCATGCTTGACAGTTAACCAGTGACCCCGGCTCCTGGATCCTGTCTGCAGCCTTGATTCCTGAGGCCTCAAGGTTCACGAGGCGTTTTGATTCAAGTACTTTATATGGTGCCCACCAGGAACCATAGGAGCTCAGACTCTGCACAGTGAAGGGATCATCTTCAGGGTGGACACGGCCCTGCCTGCCCCTCCCCCACCCACGCGGTAAATCCATTCAAGGGAACCCCTCACCCCCAGCGTGGCCCAAAGTCGTCTCTCTTTGTCATGCTTATTGTGGGTCCTCTAAGTTATACACAGGGTTTAAATATTAATTTGCCTTTCTGTGGATTCTGATTCCAGAACACCAAGGAAAAACTTGGTGATTGTTATCGTATTATTTAAATATAGCATGTATTTACCTAATAATACACCGTTATTTTTCTCAGCTGTATATGTAATAAATATACCCCCATCCATAATTCCCTATGATATTTATCTGAGGGATATAAACATTCCTTTGAATAATAATGCTTGTGTAACCTCCCCTGACAGTTTGTCTATTAAAGAGGAAATTAAATATACAAAGGTATGGGGGAAATCTCTGTGAGGCAATAATGAACTTAGCAAATTCGAGAAAGGAAATGAAAGGTGGCTGTCTGAAGCCTACACTTCCCCTTCGGCTTCTCACGAGTCATCACTTATCACAGAAGCACGGCTGGAGGGCCTCTGTGCGTCCACACACGTCCTCGTGCAGACCCTGGCTGGTCACGTGCTGGACACGGAAGGAGCTGCAGAAACCTGGGCGGACTTGCAGGTCAGGGAAGAGAGGAGCTCCTGGAGGAGGGACTCTGCTTCTGCGGGACGCAGCTTTTCTGCTTATTCCCGCTCTCCGATGATTTACCCTAAATTGCTCCCCAAATGCGTTTTCAGCTCACCATCCAGTTTCCAATTTGGAATCAGCCATCCAGCCTAGAGTCCGACGATTATATTTCCTCAAACCTCCCCTGGACTTTCTCTTGTTGAAAACACACAAACCAGTGTGATACAGAATTGTCAGGTGTGGGTGCCATCAGAGGTATACTTAGTAACACATTCTTGTGTTAAAACCAGCTACATGTTGACATTCAAACTTTAAAAAAAAATTGGAGGAGAATTGGGGAGTGCAATAAAGATGTAATGAGCGTCAGTGATTTCCTCATAGATATTATCCAGAATATAAGCTTTTTCTCCTTTTATTATTGAATTATTTCTGGCAGCAAGTCTGCCTAAAATTGCCATTTCATTGAGGTCTATTAAATTAATAATCAGCCAATTAACTACTTATGGCCACAGTGATTTATTAATTCTTTTAAAAGGAAGGAGAAAAGTTTTAAGTTGGGGGGAAAAACCCAAAGTAACTTTTACCATTATTTTCTGAACGATAAAGAAAAGCTATACCCCAGTAGTGAAAATATCCCTAGTCAAGGAAAACGTCCCCCCTCAACTGAAAAGCAGCGTTCGTGACTCTTCGCCGGTGAGTCTGCCTGCACCGTGCTTAGGCCAGCTTCCTGTCTGGTCCAGAGCATGAGGAGACAGTGCACATGGCAGCTATGAAGTAAAAGTCATCGTTTTAAAGGCCCTCCTGGTAATGCCTCTAAAATCAGCAGTCAGACGACCATTAGAGTAATTGCCCCCGGACCCCTGGAGCCTAATCACGTGGGAGGGAGCCCCCTGTGGCAGCCCATCTCCGGTCACGAGCGGCCGGAGGCTCCGGGACCATGCTGCTGCGCGCGGATGGGGGTGCCCGGCAGACAGGGCATGGGGGTGGTCTAGCTTTGCCCGTGGGGTCTCACAGGGAGCCCACCCGCAGGCTGGCCTAGCGTGGGAGCTGAGCTCGGGGGTGTGGGCGGGTGGGGGGCCTGGAGGCTGCTGACCGTGAAGCCCCCGGCTCCATCCCCGCATCCGTCCCCCTCCCCCGCTGGCTCTCAGCACCACAGCCGACAACAACCACTGAGACCCTCTCCCCAGACATATTCCTCATTCTGGAACAGCGTGCGGAATACAGCCCGGAACGTCAGAGTTTCACTGCAGCGGACAGTTCTGTTCACTTGCTCGGTCTCCACGGGCTGCGGACAGTCCTGCTCGCTTGCTCGCCCTCCGCGGGCTGCGGACAGTTCTGCTCACTTGCTCGCTCTCCACAGGCTGCATTGCCCCTTGGTTCTGTTTTGTTCTGTAGGCTTGTTGCTGTTGTTCAGCCTCTCAGTCAGGTCAGACCCTCTGTGACCCAAAAGACTGCAGCGCGCCAGGCCTCCCTGTCCATCGCCATCTACCAGGGTTTGCTCAGACTCATGTCCATGGAGTCGGTGATGCCATCCAACCATCTCATCCTCTGTCGTCCCCTTCTCTTCCTGCCTTCAGTCTTTCCCAGCATCAGGGTCTTATCCAATGAGTCAGTTCTTAGAATCAGGTGGCCAAAGTATTAGCTTCAGCATCAGTCCTTTCAGTGAATATTCAGGACTGATTTTCTTTAGGATGGACTGGTTGGATCTCCTTGCAGTCCAAGGGACTCTCAAGAGTCTTCTCCAACACCACAGTTCAAAAGCATCCATTCTTCAGCGCTCAGCTTTCTTTATGGTCCAACTCTCACATCCATACATGATTACTTGAAAAAACCATAGCTTTGACTAGTCAGAGAATCCCATGGAGGGAGGAGCCTGGTAGGCTACAGTCCGTGGGGTCGCAAAGAGTTGGACACGACTGAGCGATTTCACTTCACTTCACTTGACTAGACAGACCTTTGTCTATGTAGGTATAAATGTTGATAACTGGACTAAATTCCCAATTCCTGATCATGCTATATGCAAAGGGGGTAAAGAAAGGGCGATATGGAAATTGCTCAAGTGTGGGTGAACTGGTCTTACACAGAGAGAGGAAGTGAAAGCATTTTCAAGCTCGCCTCTTGCTGACTTCTGGTCTGCCTTCCTCTTCCACGCAAAGCCTGAGGCTTCCCAGCCCTGCAGACGCCCCAGGCACCCCCCTGGCCACCTACTGACCCTCTGTCTGCTGGGCACGCACCTGCCTTGGACATCCCACCACAGAGCCTGGACTGGCTCCTGGCCCTCTTGGCCCGGCGATCACAATCTTGAAAGCCACTTCCAGGCAGCGATGTCGAACATAGTCAAGAGAATTACATAAAAAGGGAATTCATGGAAGGTGGCAGGGTTCTTGCTAGTGACGCTGCGTCAGCGACTCTTCAGCTGACACCTGCCCGTGAACCCTGTCTCTGCAGCTGGCAGTGATTCTGAAGCGTGGAGCCTGCGAATGTACGCTCCTACACCTCCCTCGAGACTCCTGTACTCACATGCTTAGCTTCTGAATCTGATCTGTAGCTGCGAGTGGAATGTTCTTCAGAGGCAAAGTGTGTCAAGCAGGCCTGGCCTCGGCTTGCTCACGGACATGGATGAGAAAAACCCCCATTCTCACGCGCGCTCACCGAGCCCCAGGCCTTTCATTTTGGAGGGAAACCCATCAGGATCCCAGAGTGGTGATTTGCTAAAGTGGAAGAGTCCTGAGAAGAAGGTGAGCTGGCAAAGCAGGGCTGGCCCTGGGCCACCTAGATCATCACGACCCGGACGGACACTGATTCCCGCTTCCGGGAGAGGCGGGCCGTGTGGGCACGTCCACGCCACCGCCTGCCTAGACACACGGGTGAGACAGCGCACGCAGAGGTGAGGCTCCTTCGCCTGGCGCCCAGATCGGACAGCTTGCGGAGATCCTCAGATCCAGAGCCGGCCAAGAAGAGGGCAGAAACAGATGAAGTTTAAAAATAAAAATGTTATTGCCAGTGTTTCAGGCTGACCCAAGCAGAGCCGCTCCCCGCCCCTGCAAGTCAGTACGCCCCAGCGCACCGCGAGTGTTTCCATTCCGCTCTTTCACGCTAGGTTTACCTGAGACGTGAGTGTGCTTAAGCAAATAGCACAGAGAACCTCAATAGGACAGGTGCTTTGAACGGACAGGGAAGGTCATTCCTATTATTTCAATTAACAACGCAAGCTCCAGAAACACACTCGAGGGAATTAATTTCAAGCTCCCATTTGATGCTCCCGGCGAGGACATCTTTGGGCCCCCCGGTTGTCTTGGCAACTCCAGGATCCTAGCCTGCAGAAGCAGCCTCCGCCAGCCCCCTTCCCAGCGCACGCACAGTTCAGATAGTACATTAGCCGAAGAATATGATGTCCATGTAAATGCTGAGATATTTTCGTTGCCATAGAGATAAGAAGAATGGCAAAAATACAGGAGTACTTGACATACTCTGAGGCAGACTTTTAATTAAAAACACAATCTCAGATGACAGCGCCAACATGGCCGGCCACACGTGGGGCTTTCAAGCTCCCTCACTTAGCAAAGAGTGTCTGTCCAGGTACCGCGGGCGGAGTCGGAGCAGCCTGGCCGCTCAGCCACCAAGGAAGCAGAGCGCGAGATGCTGTGTCCAGGCCCGTCTCCGTGCACCTCGTCCGGGCAGGATGGGGACTGAGAGACAGCAGGGACAGTTCACCACGCTGGTCCTGTGTTTCTGCAGAGACGGGAAGCCACATCGGGGACCGTTTCCTTGTACGTCCACGACTGTGGAACCCGGGGCTCCGGCAGGAATAACCTTGCCTGTGCCGTGATCGCCTCCTTGTCAGCCCTCCCACTCTGAGGGACAGACTCACAGTTTCTCCAGAGAGGCAGCTTCTTAGACCCTGGGGGCACAGCAAAGCTGGCCAGGAACCGTTCTCCTAAAACCATGTTCTGAAGAGCTGGGGGAGGGGGGATGTTCTGCAAAGTTAATATTTAATTTTTACAAAAACTGTAGACATTTCCACAAGCTTCCATCAAAGATATCTGCTGCTAAATTACTCCTCAGTTGGTTATAACCTGAGAGATACCAGTGCATGCATGCATGCTAAGTCACATCAGTCGTATCCGGCTCTTTGCGACCCCACGGATCGTAGCCCACCAGGCTCCTCTGTCCCTGGGATTCTCCAGGCGGGAATCCTGGAGTGGGTTGCCATGCCCTCCTCCAGGGGATCTTCCCAACCCAGAATCTGTAACTGCGTCTCTTACGTCTCCTGCATTGGCAGGAAGGTTCTTTACCCCTGGCACCACCGGGGAAGCCTGAGCGATGCTGTAAACAGTCTCAATACAGCACCCCTGGGGGGAGAAGGTGCTGGGGATGAAGGGCCCACGGAGGGCGGAAGCGTGACTTCCTGCCTCGCTAGGTCAGCGGCCCCTACGCCTCCCGCCCCCCGGGAACTGGCCCCACTCCGCCGGCTCGAAGCCTTTCTCCTCTGTCCAGCGCCGGGTCAGAGCTCTCCTGGGGTCCTGCCCACCCTGCCTCCTTTCTCATCCAGTCCTGCCCATTTTCCCAAGGCCAACCACCCTCTAACGTGCTGCCCGCCTGCCCAGAACTGCTCCCCGTCTCCAGGCAACCGCTGCCTGGCCTTCAGCACCTGGCTGTCCGGCCCCAGCTCCACCCCTGCTGGCATCCCCCACCCGCCTCCGCCGACCACCGGACTGGCTCTTCTCTCTGCATCCTCCATCCGCGCACGCGCAGTGACCTAGGGCTGAGACCTGAGGCTTTTCCGCATGCTCCGCCGGCCCCAAGCTCAGAAAGTCTGCGAGGCACTGAGTGTCAAGGTGAAGCCGCTCCCCGGCCAGGAGTGGACCCCTACCGAGGGCAGGTCACCCCGACCCTCTCCCCAGGACGCTGGGCGGGGCGGGCCTGCTGCGGTCATTCTGCACTCAGGGCCTCCCAGGCTGGTTTGCCTCAAGAAGCCTGCTGTGTGTACCTCCCTGGGGTCTCTGCCATTCAGTGGAAGGGGATTCTCACCACCCACAGCCCCTCCACGCCACCCCTGAACCCCTTCTCTCTGCTTCAAATGCCGTCCGAGGAGCAAACTGCATCCTACATCGCAGCTGCGAGGGATCGCGTCTGGTCAGCAGCTCGGTTCATGTGTTTTTCGTGAGATAGACGTCCCCCGTGTGAGCTGTCAGCCACGTGATGGGAGCCACACGTGAAGTGTGACGGGGGACCCCGGGGGGGACGGCCCGGGGTCCGAGGTCCTCAAGCCACTGTGGGGCCTGGCCCTGCCCTCTGGCCCCAGAGTTTGTGGGGTGGACCACCCCTGCTCTGACCTGCTCTTGCGGCCAGCCCTCAGCCGAGTCAGGCCCTGCAGAGGAGCATGCGCCCGGGTCCCCGAGCACGTGCAGGTGGGGCAGGGGCCAGGTGGGGACCAGCAGCCCTGTGGGGCGTGGGCACCGCGGCGTCAGGATCCCCGAGGAGGGCCTGGGGGAGACTGGCTGTCTACTGTGGTCAGAGGACTGGGCACTGAAGATGGGACCAGGTCCAGGGGTGCAGAATGGAGCAGACCGAGGGCTGGTGTCCAGGAGGGGCTAGCCGGGAGCCCCAGACCTGGAGGGGAGCAGCCCCTCGTGCATGGCACGGGCTCCTCGGGGAAGGCAGGGACACAGTGGGTATGCGAGGCAGATGCGGGCGGTGGGTGCGAGCTCTCCTCTGGGGCCAAATAGGTGTGCCAGGACCGGAGTCTGCCAACAGGGAGCAAGGCAGCACGTGGGATGGGGACCCCTGCCACGGGACGCGCTCTCCCCCTCCCAGGCCCCTTCCGCTCTCCCAGCACCGGAGTCTGTTAACGGGGAGCAAGGCAGCACGTGGGATGGGGACCCCCGCCACGGGACGCGCTCTCCCCCTCCCGGGCCCGTCGAGTGCACCCCCACTGACCCCGCCCTCCCGTCCACTCCAGGCCTTGCCCCGGGGCCCAAGCAGCCCCCTCCATGGGGTGGGCCGTGAGTGACAGCTTCTTGCGAGCTGCTCGCTCTTGAAGGCTCCTGCCTGGAGGTGGTGTGGCTGGCCTGTCCTTCCTCTGACTGCATGGGACCCAGCCCTGCCGGAAACGCCAGGGTTTAGGACAAGCCTGGAGTGAGAGTGGCTGCCCAGGCCCACCCACAGGCCGAGGGTCCTGAAAGGGGACCACCCAGGTGCAGACAGAGAGGGCAGCTTGGCGGGGCTCGGGGGCTGGCAGCTGGCCAGGAAGCTGACCCACTGCAGGAGGGGCTGGGGTGTGGTCCCCCCACCTCTGTGCGGCTGCCCTCTTCATTCCTGGAGGGGGTGGCTGGACCGCACAGAGTGCGGTCACGCGCTGAGTGGCTCTGGAGATGCCTGCTCCACAGGAGAGGCCCCAAGGACCCTCATCTCCCCACGGGGTCCGGGCCCTGCCAAGTCCCTCGGCCAGAAAAGAGAACTCGCGTCCCAGCGGGCACGCCCGCCAAGTCCGTCTGCCCCTCTCCTGGGGCTCCCCCGGGAAGCGTGGCCTCCTGCCAGGACCGACACGGGAGGGAGAGAGGGTCGTGGAGACAGCAGCCAAGCAGCAGACAGCCTGGCCCGGGGGCCCCCAGGCCCAGACCCAGGCTTCCCCACGTCTGAGGGGGAAGCACGGGCATGCAGCCTCGAGACGGAGCTGAGGAGCGCCCAAGGAGGGGCCTGGTGCAGAGGGCACCTGCCGGCCCAGAGCTGCAGACAGTGCCTGCTGTGCCCGAAGGAAGGCATCAGCCCTGCACGGGCCCGAGGCCCACCCCGCCCCACCAGGGGCTTCAGGGGAGGAGTGGGGGCACCCTGACCCCAACTCTCTACCTGGCCCCAGATTTGGGCCACGACCGCCTCACAGAGTCATTTTGAGAATTAAATAGTGTATGGAAATCCTTAGCACTAACTGCTAATGCATGCTCACTGGAAACATGGGACTACTAATTACGGCTCTTCAGAGAGGCCGCACCAGTCACGGGGTGTGTGTCCCCGCGTGCATGTCTGCACATATGAAGGAGGAGCATGGATTCAGTTTAGGGGCACAGCCGTGTGATCACCAAGACCAGCACTTCCGAAGCTGCAGGGTAGGCTGGAGGCCTTGGGGAGAGCTGGAGACAGAATCCCCTCTTTCAAGGGGAACCTCGCTTTCTTTCTCTTAAAACTTTCTGCTGATTAGGTACAAGAGGGCAACCTGCTTTACTCAAAGTCTACAGATTTAATCGTCTAAAAAATTCCTTCCACAGCAACCTCCGTACAGGCGTCTAACTGAATTTCTGGGGACCGTGGCCTGGCCAAGTCAGCACAGGAGATTAATCGTCGCAGACCACACCCAGCATTTCCTTCCTGCCGGCCGTCCTTCCCCAGATGCAAAGAACTTTGACCCCAAACCTCAGGGTCAGGATTTGGAGCCACCCAGATTCACAGAACTCCTCTCGTGTGGGTGAGCTGAGCAGTCCTTCCAGAGAAAGCCTGCACCATGAAGACACATTCTGCGCATTTCAGAGAATCTGATGACAGTTTGGGATTTTTTCCCCAGAAAAGACACATCATATCAAAATGGTGCATCGTCCCAGGAGTTCTCTGGCCTTCCCTAGAGCAACATTTCCCAAGGGCGGCTGGACTTGAACTTGACACCTTACATCTGAAAATATCGGGGCTCCTTCCTGCGGGAAAGGGCTTGGGGGGTCTGGAGGCCCCTCCACCACCAGGAGCGCCTGGGCAGGAGTCGTGGGCGCCATGCGGGGCTTGGGAGGGAGAGGGGCTCTTGCTGGGGCCTTGCTGTCTCCTGGCCTCACCAGGACCTGCGGGTTGGTGTGCAAACAAGGCAACTGGTAGGCAGGCTGCCGGCGCGGGTCCCTGCAACTAAACGGTGGAGCAGATGGCCCATCCCGTCTGCTTCTTGCTCCAGGCAGAGGGTTGACAAGACGGCCCTTGTCCCGGGGCAAGCTTGGTCCTACACTGGAAGGTACCAGATAGCACGTGTGCACAGCGGGCTCCCTGGTGGCGCTGCTGCTGCTGCTGCTGAGTCGCTTCAGTTGTGTCCGACTCTGTGCCACCCCAGAGACAGCAGCCCACCAGGCTCCCCCGTCCCTGGGATTCTCCAGGCAAGAACACTGGAGTGGGGTGCCACTGCCTTCTCGAATGCATGAAAGTAAAAAGTGAGAGTGAAGTCGCTCAGTCGTGTCTGACGCTTCACGACCCCAGGGACTGCAGCCCAGCAGGCTCCTCTGCCCACGGGATTTCCCAGGCAAGAGCACTGGAGTGGGGTGCCGTTGCCTTCTCCACCTTGGTAAGTCAGGGGTAAAGAATCCACCTGCCAAAGCAGGAGACACTGGTTCCATCCCTGGGTCAGGAAAATCCTCTGGCGAAGGGAAGGGAACCCCCTCCAGTATTCTTGCCTGGAGAACTCCGTGGACAGAAGAGCCTGGCGGGCTACAGTCCATCAGGTTGTGAAGAGGCGGACACGACTGAGTGACTAAACGAGGGACAACTGCTCACCGTGCGTCCGCGCAGGCAGCAAACTGCTCTGAAGATGGCAGCGTTTACGCAGAAGCTGTTCTACTCATTCATTAAAATGCAGGCATCCGGAGCTCCCTCCAGAAGGGAGTCTGCGTTGCCCTCCGTGGCCCCCTTCACCCCGCGTTGCTCCCTCTTTGCACGGCAGACGCTTGTTGCGATCGGTTTTGCAGGAAGTCTGAAAGCAGACTTCCTCACGGCTTCTCTTGGCTCTCTGGAGTCAGTTTCACGGCTTCCGGAGTGAACCTCAGGGTCAGTGGCATTTCTTTCATGGACCCGTGTGAGCGGTGAGCTCACGGGCTGAGGGCCCCAGTGCAGAGAGGAGGATCGGGATCGAGGCCAGCCTGGAGACTTCAGAGCGGCGGGGGGGCACGGGGCGTGGACGGTGGGCGGTGGGGGGCGCTGCCTGGAGGGGCCCGCGGGAAGACAGTTCGAGCAGGGAACACGCGGGGGGTCCACACCGACTGAGCTAGCATGTCTCTGAAACAGCACGCAGACAGAGCGCTTGACTCCCCCTACCCCCAGAAGAGGGGTTTCGGGTTGCAAACAACGGCACTCGTGGGTCTGGACAGAAGAGAGCGGTGGCCCTAGGGAGTGTTTACAGGAATCCCACTGCCGTGGAGAACCCAAGTGACCCGCTGCCCGGGGACCCGCAGAGACACAGTCACATGGGGAGGTGGGCCTGGGGGGTTCGGACGGCTCAACGCACGGGTGAACACACGCTGTAGGCCACGGGCGGGCCCCCCAAACCCTCCCGACAGCTCCACACACAGCCTACCTCCTGCTCATCCCACCGTGGACCCGGACAATCTGGTGAAGGAGCGGGCACGTTTGTGTCGCTGTTCACTCGCCAAGTCATGTCCGATTCTTTGACCCCACAGACAGCAACACGCCAGGCTCCTCTGTCCTTCACTATCTCCCGGAGTTTACCAAACTCATATCCATCGAGTCAGCAGTGCCATCCAACCACCTCACCCTCTGCCACCCTCCTTCTGCCCTCAGTCTTTCCCACCATCAGGGTCTTCTCCGGTGAGTGCACCCGCGAGTTCAAAGTCAGGAATCTGGAGTGAAAACTTCCCGGAGCCCGTGGCTACACGAGTCGGCACCGGACAGACGCCAGCTCTGGCTCGAGATGCACTTTTCGGTGATTCAGAGGCAAGCATCCTGGCCATCCTGATGCGGGGCCTCTCCCTGCGACCTTCAGAGCCGGCCCTGGGCCAGCAGGGTGAGTGTCATAGCCTCCAGGGCCTGGTGACTCATTTCTCCAACACCCGTGACACGAAGAGCCAGTTCAGACTCTGGGACAAGCACGGTCTGATGCCCATCCTCCCGGAATCTCAACCGTCAGAGCCGCGCTCCCTGGTGAGGCGGGACAGGTTCCTATGGGTGGTGCCCCGGGGGTCGGTCCCTCGAGCGCCCAGGGAGGTGGGGGAGCATCGTGGGGGCAGGCCCACTGCGCCTCAGGGGTCCAGTCGTTTTCGGACCTGCTTGCTAAGTGTTGTTTTAAATCACGGGTTTAACGAGCCCCAAGCGACATCACCACCCACCTGACGTACGACGGCCTTGAGGCTGAGGCCCGTCAAGATGATGTCTTGGTTATGCCCAAAGCCAGAGCAGCACCAAATGTTTCCCAGCAAAACAAGAAAGAAAGAAACCTGCATCACTCCCACGGCCCCCTTAGCTGCCCTGCAGCCGAGGTGTGTGTCTACAGGTATGCCAAGCGTCACACGCAGGCTTGAAACGCATGTAGCACGTGCGGGTAGAAGGCCAGGGCACTGGGTGGGGGTGGTGAGGGTTTTCAGTTCCACAGTCAGGTGGGCAGACGGGCAGCACGTGTGGGGAACTCAGCAGCTGGACCCTGAACCGAGCCCTGGCGCTGGGCGGGCCCGCGGAGAGTCTGTGAGCCCACGCGGGGACTGGGCCTGGGTGGTGGGGGGCAGAGCCCCTCCTCACGGGCAGCCTCTTCAAGGACTCCCGGCAGCTCTGGCCTCACTCTCCCTTACTCCAAACTCCCGCATACATTTCCTCTTTAACCCTCCTATAAATCCTAGTAACATTTTAATTCACCACTCCAGCCCCCCTCGACAAAGAGTTTCCCATAGTAGCTGCAGAAGGTGGAGCAGCCCTGAGTCACTTTAATAACCCTCCGAACGCGCCCGCTCCCAAATGTTGCCCAGCGCAGCCAGGCCGACCCAGAGGGGAAGGCATCACAGCGGCAGACGGCTCCTGGGCGCGGCGGGCCTCAGGGTTCCGCCTTCCAAGTGACCGCCAAGTCGCTCAGTTGGGTCCAACTCTCTTCGACCCCAGGGACCATAGCCCGCCAGGCTGCTCTGTCCCTGGGACGCTTCAGGCAAGGGCACTGGAGTGGATTGCCACGCCCTCCTTCAGGGAATCTTCTAGACCCAGGGATCAAACCTGCGTCTCCTGCAACTCCTGCCTTGCAGGCGAATTCTTTCCCACTGTGACTCCAGGGAAGCCCCACTGTCTACCATATTAGGCAGCGAAGCAAAGCCCGGACCCCCTCGCCTCTCTCACAGGGGCCGCGGGAGAGAAACGAGCACAGACAGGCCTGCTCTGCAGCCCCACCCTCCCGCCGCCCCGCCGCCCCGGCGCCCCGCCGCCCCGCCTTCCCGCAGCCCCGCCGCCCCGCCGCCCCGCCGCCCCGCCTTCCCGCGGCCTCAGCAGCCTCACCTTCCCGCGGCCTCACCTTCCCGCCGCCCCTGGGCTGATGCAGAGACACAGTCGTCCCTGAACAGGAGCTGGAAAGCGCCCGACATGGTGATCAAAAGCTAAGCAAAGCGTCATTGAGGACAAGAATGAAACCAGCCTTACAACTGCAAATTCATAAACTGCCCAGGCCCACGGTGACACGAGAAACTGCCTAAGACTTCAGAATCCACGTCCCAGAGCCAGTCACCTCAGGAGCCAGGGGCGGTTCCTTCTCCTGGGGGCAGGGTACAAAGACTCAATGAAGCTCACTTCTCAAAAGGCTTTAACCAGGTTTCTTAGAGAAAGCAAAGGTGGAAAAGCTGAGACACACTGGTGAGCATCGTAAGCACTTTCTGTTTTATGCCAATAAGCATGTTCTGTTAAGAAAAGTGTGTGAAGGAAGTGAAAATGCACACAGGCAAAGCAAAGCCATTGGGGGCTGTCGAGCAGCGCGCATCCCAGGGGCTTCCCTGCGGCTCAGACGGTAAAGAAACCGCCTGCAGTGCAGGAGACCTGGGTTCCATCCCTGGGTCAGGAAGATCCCCTGGAGGAGGGTATGGCCATCCACTCCAGTATCCTTGCCTGGAGAATCCCACGGACAGAGGAGCCTGGCGGGCTACAGTCCATGCGGTTGCAAAGAGTCGGACACAACTGAATGACTGACGCTGCTCCACACATACCCCATATGACTAAGTACGTTCTGTGCAGTCTTGTCCTGGGACTTCGCAGCAAAGACCCACAGACCCGACCTCACGCACCAGAACTGCACTCTCACGCCCTGGGGACGGTGCGGTGGGCAGGGCCGCGCCCTCTGCAGGGTTGGGGCTCTGCACCCCCTCGAGGTCTCTGCTGGTTCCTGGCTGTGTCAGCACAGGTCCAGTCTGCCCGCGGCGTCCCCTGGGGTCCCCTCTGTCCAGACGCCCGTTTCATAAGGACGCCGGTCAGTGGATGAGGGCCTCCCTCCCACGGGAGGACCTCAGCTGATTCCACCCACACCAGTTGTTTCCAAATCAGGTCCCTTCTGAGGTTCTGGGGTGAGGCCCCAACATATGAGTTTGGGTGGGACGTGGTCGAGCCACATGGTACTAAGGGGGACGTGACAGGTGAGGTGATGAGAGGCAGGGAGCAGCAAGGCGGAGAGGAAGCTGGTGTCCCTCGGGAAGGTCCTGAGAGGCAGTGAAGACCGGGGCTCCGGAGGAAGCCCAGGGCTGCCCGCTGCACCCAGCGTGCAGAGCGTCTGGGGAAGAGCCGGCATTGCCAGCTGGCCACTGGCCACTCTTTCCTGGGGAGAACCACTCACAGACCAATGGTGGCCCCTCAGGCTTGGTTACTCAGCAGATGTTGTCTGGAAAATGCACAAAGAAGTAGAGACCCTGTGGCTTTCACTCACATCCACTCGTCTCCAGGGCACACTGGCAGTTTATGAATTTGCAGTTGTAAGGCTGGTTTCGTCCTTGTCCTCAATGACGCTTTGCTTAGCTTTTGATCAAAACAAAATAAATGGCAGGGCTTTCGGGAGCTTTCTCTAGGTGATGCCCCAACATTTTCAAGAACTTTCATTCTTTCTGCATCCCAGCCAAACATATCCAGGAGATCTGAAGCTTCAGGAGGGTCTTTCCAAGGAGCTAATGGTGTCCTACAGTTACCACCCAAATGTCCAGAAGAAAGCAGTCTCGTCTCTCCTCAAACCTGTCACTCTTGGTTCGACATAAACCTGTGGTTGTTGTTTTCAGTTGCTAAGTCGTGTCTGACTCTTTGCGACCCATGGACTGCAGTGCACCAGGCTCCTCTGTCCCCCACTCGCTTCTGGAATTTGCTCCGATTCATACCCATTGAGTCAGTGATGCTCTCTAACCATCAACAGAAGCTGTATTTACATTAATACAGGGACAATGGCTGGAGCAGGAAAGCGAGAGAATAGGAACCATTTGCACAATGCTTTGACTTCCCTGGTGGCTCAGAGGTAAAGCGTCTGCCTGCAGTGCAGGAGGCCCGCTTTCGATCCCTGGGTCGGGAAGATCTCCTGGAGGAGGAAATGGTACCCCACTCCAGTACTCTTGCCTAGAGACCCCACGGACGGAGGAGCCTGCTGCAGGCTCTTGGAGTCTGAAAGAGTCAGACCCGACCGAGCGACTTCACTTTCACCTTGAATTTGATGTCTACAGCTTTTGCTTTAACCAGAGGTGTTCCTGCAGAAAGACATGGACAAGTTGCAAGACACGTAAGGAAAAAGACCTAAGCCAAGGTGTAGCCAGTGTGCCTACAGAACACCTGGGACAAGATCATCTCTCATGAAACCAAACACTTAAAAAACCACGAAACTGGGGACATGCTCGGGAACTTAATCATAGCACCACCTCTCACTTTTGGTGAAAAGGCATATAAATAGAAACATAATTCTTGAACTAATTTTTTTTCCCCTGGGGAAGAAATTATCTGGTTTCAGGTTTTCTCTTCCCAGTGATTCACCCGAGGACATGTAATAGGGCTATCTAATTTGACAGCCTTTCTACATATCAAAACATGCAGCATTTTAAAGTTAACTATCTTTTTGTCCGTGATTAAGCTAAGAAACAGTGATTGCAAATTCAGTATCGGAATTGGGAAGAGATCAGCTCAGGAGCGATTCACTGGTGTCGGCCTCACGTACGTTAGCTGCATACGCTGAGGTGGTGAATGGTGCTGCCTCTGGTTGTTTTAATGCTTTCCTTTGAAAAGTCTGGTTTGATTGGCATGAACGTTATTAGGTAAAACAGATTGAAGCTGCAATGCCAATATTTTTGTGACTATTTTGCAATCGGCATTAATCAATGAGATGGGACTGTAATTGCTGCAATTTCCCATATCTCTCTTCCTGGCTCCAGAATCACGGATATAATAGCACTCCTAAGGGTTCCTGACAATTTGCTATTCATGGTATGTTTAAAATGATGTATTAAACATACTAAATAAAATTGTATCCCAGTGCTTTTCTCCCCCCAAACTCTTTCTGGGAGTCCATGACGTCCTAGGGCGACAGTGTGCGAAGTGTCAGTCACTCCAGACCCTTCCACCGAGGCCCCTGGCTGGATCTCTCCTTGGAGGCCATGCTGGAACTTTGGTCTCACAGCTTCATAACGTTTCATGAACTCAACTTCGTGTTGGAAATTTTTCAGTCACTTTGGTGACATTGACAGGTTCCCATTTCATTCGAATGGCATCAAATTCAAGCACCTGCTCGGCTTTTCAAAATGTAAGTCTGACAAATCAGAGAGAACGCAGGTGTTCCACCTTAATTGGCAGAATTGAAACTCCCACCTGAAAACACACATCCGATTCAAAACAGAGGCTCCCCCACAGCCCCGGCCCATGGGGCCGGAAGCAGGGTCCTTGCCCCGGTGCTGCAGCTCACGGGGTTGGGGCGGTGGGGGGGGTGGGGTGGTGGCCGGACAGATGCCCCTGAGACTTTTTAAACCTGAGTCACAACCGGATGTCGGATAGGTCAGAAACAAAACTCAAATAACCGTTCTATACCTAAAAAAAAAGAATTCAGTTTTTTTAAAAAAAAAGTCCCTAATGAGAACAGACTTATAGACAAGGGCGGGGGGCACGGGTAGAAAGGAGAGGGGAACCGCACGTAGCAGAGATAACCAACGGGAATCTGGTGTATGGCTCGGGGAGCTCAAACCAGGGCTCTGTGACAACCTAGAGGGGTGGGGTGGGGTGGGAGGCGGGAGGGCGGCTCACAAGGGAGGGGACTTATGTACACCGACGGCTGATTCATGTTGATCCAGGGCAGAAATCAAGCCAATATTGTAAAGCAATCATCCTTCAATTAACAGTAAATAAATAATTTTTTAAATGTCTAGTGAAAGACTTCCAAACGGCTCCCTCTCTTCACGCCCGTCTGAGACGCTCAGGGAGCTATGGTATTGCAATATACTAATTTGGGGATCAGAGGCAGAAATTCTAGTCCATGGAGAAAAATACTCCCAGGAAAAGTTAATTGTGCATTTAAGTTTTTTCTCCCTTTGAATTCACAGTAGAGTCTGTTCAGCGTGAAGAGCGTCATCCCTATCCTAATTCACCACAATCTCTTCTTCAAATGTCACAGCCATTCAGCCTGATTAACTCCAGCAATTCCATCTTTCTGCAATGCTCTCCTCTCAGCTGCCAAACAAAGATCCTTCTATTTCATTATTCAAAATGTTAAGTGAAGCTCAAAAGGCACAATGATAGACTTTGGGGTAAAGAAATATTGCTCTATCAGAAAAGCTGCAAGTTATTTTATTACATAAAGTAGTGCTTAGGGCATCTAAACCATCAGTTCTGTAAGAACAGGAAAGGCGTGGCTGAACAAAATCCCAATCACCCATTTTTATCAGATGCATGCTTTATCACCCATCAACCATTTTTCCAGGACTTTTAAAAAATAATGGCATTAACTACATTTCTCCAACTTGCTGTTCCTATTTGGGTAAAGTTGCTAATGAATAAACTTGGGAAAACGCTGGTAAGTCAGGAAGGACTGGAAATCTATGTCTGATCCACAAACTGTATAATTTATACCTGAACAGTTTGAAATTAAGTGAAACTTTTTCTGACATAAAAGCATCAGTACTTCTTAGCTCTGTCAGAGCAGAATGTGTCTCTCCTTGTTAAGCACAAAAAAACAGGAGTCAGAAAACTCTGCAACGCGTGGAAATGGCACGGCAGCCGGACACAGGCATCGTCTCAGATACTTAGAAATGGTCAGCCTTGAACTGGTAAATATTTAACTCCGTGTCTCAGTTTCAACTGGAAGAAGGAGACGCTAGTCACGGTCCAGCCTGTTGTGACGATCAGAAAACCCAGAGATGGGCCGTGTGTCCCACTGGGGGACTCAGGTGCTGTGGACAGGCTGACTCCTCTGTTCAGTGTGGCCACTCCCCAGCCTCCTACCCAGCCCACAACTGGAGGAAAATGGGAAAAAATCTAGACTCTGCTCTCCAAACCGGACATTCCAAGAAACCATTGAAAGCTCAGGCAGTCACCTGATGCTACACTTGCCCAGGTCCCACGAGGGCACGTTGGGAGCCCCGTCCTGGGGGCAGAGAGAGGTGCGCCCCTCTTGTGGGCCCGGCCCTCCCCGGCCTGACCCTATTGACCAGGCAGGAACACAAACATGAACACAGGCCCATTTCCTGGGGTAGTGTCTAGGCTGCACCGCAGACATGCAGGAAGCGCCGCGGGCAGCTCGGCACCAGTCTTGTGCCCAGTCAGCATCCGACCCATGAGCTGGGCCTCCCCGGACACTGCATACCCAGGGCCTGAGAGGGCCTCGCCCGGGGCTGGACAGGCAGCCGTGACCCGGAGTGAGGGAGCAAGGCTGCAGATTCCCAGCACACGGCCCCATGGGGGCCCAGCAGGAACCCCAAAGTCGGGTCACGGTCACGGTCATCAGCCCTGGCCAGGGGCGGGGGTGCAGAGCCTCCCGGGACCGACCTGAGCCCGCAGGGGACAGACGGGCATCCTGAGCTCCAGCCGGTCCCACACATCTCCGTGTTGAAGGACACCTGCTGTGAAACTGAGTGCATCCTCCGTCCAGTGTCATGACGGGTTTGGAAAACCAACAACACTATAAACGTTTGTTTTTATGCAAAAAAAAAAAAAAAAGTCAGCTTTGGAAAGGCCAAGTAGCAGAGCTGAGCGTGATCTGGTTTGATCACATGAAGTCCTCCGCGTTGAGGACGTCGGCTTGATTTCCTTGTGATGATTCTGCCGTGTGTTTGGAAGCCAGTGTGTAGAGAGAGCTCTGCTACGCGGTGATCACATGAACCTCCCTTTACCACCACTCACCCTCAACCCCACCTAGACACACCCGGCCCGAGATGGACAGGTGCCTCTCTACAGCGAGGCAGAAGGACCGTGCCTGCTTTCCACCAGCCCCCGAAAGAGGACGGGCAACGTGCAGAAATGCCCTGAGAATTCCACCCAGATATGCTTCATTATATCAAGTGATATGACAATTCAATCCGCGGATTAAAGTGTGCCGGCTGCTGGCGAGGATCATTTTTAGCTCATTCTGTATATCATTGTATTTCCCAGTCTGGCACCGTGAACCATAAATAATCCTATCATTTATTAATTACGTTTCCTAACCCAGTCAAGAAGAGCCCTGCGGTGTGGAGCAGCAGATCACGAGTGAATGGTTCATTGAGAAGCGACCCTTATTGCCAAGTAGCCGTAAATTAGGGTGTGATAATTACCCACTTTAACCTTTTTAAGCAGGTTCCTCTAAAAAGCTCCAAGATGGATGTTTCATTACAACAACTTTGACCCCCAACACACAGCAACACGATTAGTCTTGCACCCTGACAAAGGGAGGCTCTGATTAAAAATCTGGTACAGCGCATCATTAGTAGAGTATTGTCTGCGTAGGTATTGAATCCGGGTGGGTACACACATAATGCGTGATACAAACACAACATCCCCATATCACGTCCCACGTGGACTTGGAGTATAGGTCTAGCGAAGTAGAAAACAATCGACCAGCGTGGACTGTTGGAGAAGGCAATGGCAGCCCACTCCAGTGCTCTTGCCTGGAGAATCCCAGGGACGGCGGACCCTGGTGGGCTGCCATCTATGGGGTCGCACAGAGTCGGACACGACTGAAGTGACTTAGCAGCAGCATGGACTGTAGTGACATAAAAAGTGCCAGCCCTGTCGTCATCAACTCTGAGCGACGCGCCCGTGGAGTACTCCATCCCCAGCATCCTAACCCTGCTCAACATGCTATAGATGCCATAGAAACCAAGGGAAGGCACGGGGCAGGGCAGCCCACCCAGTCCCCACGCCCAGCCAGGGTCCAGCAGTCCTCCCTTCCATCCTTCGGCAGGCTGGGGCCACTGTCCGCCAGCCCTGTGGTGCTGAAGAGGGGTCGGGAAGGTGCCAGGAACCCCGGCTAAAATGCAGATTGCAGGGCCTGCCCCTGGGGCCTGAGATAGCGCATTTCTCACGTTCCCTGTGAGAACCCCGTTTTAACCCACAGCCGGCAGCAGTGGAGGCGGCCCCCAGGACACCCCGCCTCATCTCCGCACCGGTGGGCTCCTCACCGCTCTGTGTTATCCCCAACGTTTTGCAGCTTCCCTCGATACCCTTGATCATCAGGTGTGACCCTCACTGCAGACCAAGGTCCAGGAGAGCTTCCTCTGTCCCCACCCCATGTGCAGAACTTTTATTTATACTTTCTGCTTATTTATGCAGCAGGCACTTGCCTGAGAGATTTAAGTTCTACACAGATCAGGATGGAAGGAGAAATAGACGTTCAGTGACCAGTGCCCAGCACCACCCTCCATCTGTAACCATCTGAAAGTCACTTCCTTCAGGTTAGAAGGGGCACGACCCCGTTCATCTTGAGTTATAGTCACCAGGGGGACATGCTGCAGCTGCGACCCCCTTCTGAAGAAGGTGCCGCCTGTGCAGGAAAAGGGCCTTCATCTGGGACAGCTCCTAGACTGTGAGGAGAAAGGCCTGACCTCGACTCCACCTGGGGAGGGTGAGAGCAGGAGGTGAGTGAGAGGGAGGGGAGCGGCAGGAGGGGAGAGGCAGGGCGGCGGGCCTGACCGACGCCAGGCTGTGTCCACACCCAAGGGCACACCTTCCAGCTGCTTCCTCTTCCCAAGAAGGGGCTCAGGATGGGTTTTCTGTGCTTGCTTTTAGAAGGCCAGCAGAGGGCTGGGGTGTCACATTGGGGTCCACATGGGACAGAACAGGGGCGGAATGATGAAAAGTCCCCAAACTGAACAAGTTCAGCAGAAGCGTGCGTGAGCCGTGGGCGCCTGCATCAACCTGGGGCGTGCAGATTCAGACCTTTAGGGAGAAGCATGTTGGTGCCGTAGCAGGATCCAGGGATATCTCGAATCTCTTGTCAGAGTAACCTCACTTCTGGAGAAGTGAAGAGAAAACCGTCCGTAATTCAGAGAGGCTCACCATGCGATAATCCCCACACCTCAAAGCAGGGAACACAAAAAAATGCCAGATAGAAGAACCAGGGGAAACTGAGTCAGCCGGCCACCAAGCCTAGAAAGTTTCACAGTTGCTGGAAACTTCGGCAAAGGGTTTTAATGACACAGGAAAATGCTTACACCTCAGCACGGCTAGGAGAAAGCTAACATACAAGACCGTATCCCGTGAGGACCTCAGCACTGCAAGACAGCGTTTGTGGGAAGAGACGCTCACCGTTATTCTGGACGAACTGCAGTGACGTTTTATAGCTAAATACCTCCTGCTCATCCATCCTCTGCCATATCGCCCACATTTTCATAATAAATATGAAAAATGAAAGTGAGAACGTGGAAGTGTTAGTCACTCACTCGTGTCCGACTCTGTATGGACTGTAGCCCACCAGGTTCCTGTCCTTGGGATTCTCCAGGCAAGGATACTAGGGTGGGTAGCCCTTTTCTTCCCCAGGAGATCTTCCAACCTGGGTCTCCTGAACTGCAGGCAGATTCTTTACCGTCTGAGCAACCAGGGAAAAATACAAGAATATAAGCTGCATTTTAAAAATGATGATGTAATTTTATAAGTGAAAGCTCCAGAATGAGCCATCGGGCACATTTTTTACCCTTAATCTTCTGAAGTCAACAAAGAGCAGAGCACAGACATAGAGAAATTTACCAACAGGCCCACTGACGAATCAACGTGGGTACAGGTGCCAGGCTGTATCCGCAAGTCGTGGCTATAGTCTAACCCTTCCTTTAAAGCAAAGCAAACACAAATCTGCAAAGCTGCTTCAGGGGCATCTGATTTCTTCAAACATGTTATAACTTGAAGCCTATGGCACACGTCATAAAACACACCAACTCATGCGTCCAACCATCATATATGTACATAGGTATGTCCATGAACGTGCGTGTGCTTATGAATAAATACGCGCTGATGGACAGGTCTGCTTGGATGTGCCTGTGTTTATCAGTTCAGGTCAGTTCACTTCAGTCACTCAGTCATGTCCGACACTTTGCGACCCCATGAACCGCAGCACGCCAGGCCTCCCTGTCCATCACCAACTCCCAGAGTTTACCAAACTCATGTCCATTGAGATGGTGATGCCATCTAACCATCTCATCCTCTGTTGTCCCCTTCTCCTCCTGCCCTCAATCTTTCCTAGCATTAGGGTCCTTTTCAAATGAGTAAGTTCTTCGCATCACGTGGTCAAAGTATTGGAGCTTCACCTTCAGCATCAGTCCTTCCAATGAATATTCAGGACTGATTTCCATTTGGATGGACTGGTTGGATCTCCTTGCAGTCCAAGGGACTCTCAAGAGTCTTCTCCAACACCACAGTTGAAAAACATCAATTCTTTGGTGCTGAGCTTTCTTTATAGTCCGACTCTCACATCCATACATGACTACTGGAAAAACCATAGCCTTGACTAGATGGACCTTTGTTGGCAAAGTAATGTCTCTGCTTTTTAACATGCTGTCTAGGTTGGTCATAACTTTCCTTCCAAGGAGTAAGCACCTTTTAATTTCATGGCTGCAATCACAATCTGCAGTGATTTTGGAGCCCCCAAAATAAAAGTCTCTCACTGTTTCCACTGTTTCCCCATCTATTTGCCGTGAAGTGATGGGACCAGATGCCACGATCTTCGTTTTCTGAATGTTGAGTTTTAAGCCAACTTTTTCACTCTCCTCTTTCACTTTCACCAAGAGGCTCTGTAGTTCTTCACTTTCTGCCATAAGGGTTGTGTCATCTACATATCTGAGGTTATTGATATTTCTCCCAGCAATCTTGATTCCAGCTTGTGCTTCATCCAGCCCAGCGTTTCTCATGATGTACTCTGCATAGAAGTTAAATAAGCAGGGTGACAATATACAGCCTTGACGTATTCCTTTTCCTATTTGGAATCAGTCTGTTCCATGTCCAGTTCTAACTATTGCTTCCTGACCTGCATACAGATTTCTCAAGAGGCAGGTCAGGTGGTCTGGTATGCCCATCTCTTTCAGAATTTTCTAGAGTTTATTGTGATCCACACAGTCAAAGGCTTTGATATAGTCTATAAAGCAGAAGGAGATGTTTTTCTGGAACTCTCTTGCTTTTTCCATGATCCAGGGGATGTTGGCAGTTTGATCTCTGGTTCCTCTGCCTTTTCTAAAACGAGCTTGAACATCTGGAAGTTCACGGCTCACGTATTGCTGAAGCCTGGCTTGGAGGATTTTGAGCATTACTTTACTAGCGTGTGAGATGAGTACAATTGTGTGGTAGTTTGAGCATTCTTTGGCATTGCCTTTCTTTGGGATTGGAGTGAAAACTGACCTTTTCCAGTCCCGTGGCCACTGCTGAGTTTTCCAAATGTGCTGGCATATTGAGTGCAGCACTTGCACAGCATCATCTTTCAGGATTTGAAACAGCTCCACTGGAATCCCATCACCCCCACTAGCTTTGTTCGTCGTGATGCTTCCTGAGGCCCGCGTGGCTCCTGTGTTTACATGGATCTTTAAAGATGCATTGGCATGTGTGGTGCATGCGTGTGTGTGCGAATGGTCATGTTTGTACACGTGTGCGCGTGCACATGAATACATGGGCTTTTGCTTTTGACTATGTGTCTGTGTGGACGCTTCCTGAGTAGCTGTGCAGCTCTGCGTGTGTGGGTGGACCGTATAGTCTGTATTTGTGAGCTCATGTGCGTGAATGCGGACGTGTGTTTGAATATGTTCGCCTTCTGTGTACACATAACAAGCTCGCTCCTCCGCTTCCAGCCTCGTAACTCCAGAAATCAAGCCTTCCTTTTCAAGTGGTGACTTGGATCGGATTCTGATGAGCATCTGAATGAAATGTATGTATTGAATTTAAGTAAGACAAAAAAGAACTTTAAACCCTATGACCAGGATAATTATATTTGTCCTGTACAAACTGATACAATGTATTTAAACTGTTTTCAACTTTTAAATAAATTTTATGCCGAAGAGCTTAGAAAATGAGTTCCTGGCATCCTTGAAGTTGACACTGTTGATATTTTGAAACAGCGGCCAAAGTAATTACTAGGGGGACTGCGTGCTGCGTGTTTCCATTTCTGCCCGGCGGGCAGTTAAGGAAACAGCATTCTGACGCAGAAATCCACTGGGACTCGGATTAAACTTTGTCAATATTATTATTTTTGACTCGATTGAGGCACATAAATCCCCCGTCTAAAGGAACATTTGAGAAAGTTTAAGGCAACAAAACGGAAGAATCCGCAATGAAATAAACATCTTTTTAGACTAGACAGCAGTAGACATTACAGAAAGCACTATTATATCATCAGCCACTTTCTTCTTCACCCATCGGGGGGTCTGTAATTATGTCAGAATTCATATTTAATTGTTTCATCTGACAACTATTATCTCATTTCTTCATGATTGTCTTATTCTGGCTGTTTATATATTTTCCTATTCACAGTATCATGATTTTCAGACTAAAATATTGAGCTTAGAGAATATTAGTTTTGTTATAAATGATATATGTATATGATTTAATTTTTATTTTAACTTTTTAAGAAAATCAAACTGCAATCCCAGGATGTGTCGTGTTAACTACAGGACGCTCCTCTCCGCATGTTCTAAAGCGTCACAGCGCCGTGGGTCTCCGCAGCTATAGCTCCCTTTACAGAAAACATGAAACTCTTTTTTTGAAGGATACAGTGTTAATTACTATTATAAATATTTTCAAATAAAATAATAAAATGTGCATACCCCACAAATATGACAGTTTCTTAAACACACAAAAGAACTGAAACCCACAGTCCTACCGAGAAGTCAAAGCTACACTGGGACAGCCTTGTTCTCTGGAACACAGTCACTTCAAAACTGCAGTGTGAACGTTTTTACAAAACGGTTTTGTGACATTCCAAAAGACTACGGCCAAAATGTCCGTCACTGTTTAGACCTAACACTGGAGGAAACTGAGCTTTGACCGAGGAGAAAGAGAGCCTCTGCCTGCCGAGGAGGGAAGCCTGTGAGTCCTGGGGCCCCAAGGCAGCTCACGCCGTCCCTCAGTGTGGACCCCCGTGCACCCCGGGAAGCTGAGTCTTCTGGGTGGGTGAGCACTGGCTCTGCCCTCGGACCCGTGGCATCCGCCAGCCTCCACGGGTGGGCACTGCCAGGGCGGCTGGTTCAAGCTGCCACTGAGGGGTCGCCGAACGTAGAGGGGGCCGAGTAGCGCCCTGCACGCCACCGGGTGCTGTGTCCACAGGCGTAAGTGGCCTCGAGGGCACGGACCCGGGGAAACTCACTGAATGGAGCTGGAGCCCTGCTTGGGGCAGTTACTACTCCTGGTTTGCATAATTTATAAGTGTGAGTTTATATAATTTTTAACTGTGGCTGTGTGTACCGATAGGCTCACAAAATTCTAGAGAGCTAACTGCTAGGTCTCCTGAGCCATTCATTTCTTTTAAATTAATTTTCACTGGAGTATGCATGCATGTGGGCTAAGTTACTGTGAAAGTGAAGTCGCTCGGTCGTGTCCGACTCTTTGCGACTCCATGGACTGTAGCCCACCAGGCTCCTCAGTCCATGGAATTCTCCAGGCAAGAGTACTGGAGTGGGTTGCCATTTCCTTCTCCAGGGGATCTTCCTGACCCAGGGATCGAACCTGGGTCTCCCGCATTGCAGGCAGACGCTTTACCGTCTGAGCCACAGGACTTCTCTAAGTGGCCTTAGTCGCGCGCAACTCTTTGTGACCCCATGGACTGTACCCCGCCAGGCTCCTCTGACCCTGGGATTCTCCAGGCAAGAGTACTGGAGTGAGTCGCCATGCCCTCCTCCAGGGGATCTGCCTGACTCAGGGACTGAACCCACATCTCCTGCTTTGGCAGGCAGGTTCTTTCCGCTAGTGCCACCTGGGAAGCCCCTTATAGGCGTATAGTTGCTTTACAATGTTGCGTCAGCGTCTGCTGTGCGGCAAAGTGAATCAGCTGCATACGTACGTCGGGTGTAAGACAGGCTTCCCCGATGGCTCAATGGTAAAGAGTCCACCTGCCAAGCAGGAGACTCGGGTTCGATCCCGGGGTCGGGAAGATCCTGTGGAAGAGGAAATTGCAACCCACTCCAGTCTTTTTGCCTGGAGAGTCCCATGGACAGAGGAGCCTAGCGGGCTAGTCTATGGGGCTGCAAGAGTCAGACATCGCTCAGTGACCAAACAACAGCAACAGAATGCACGCTGAGCTCAGAACTACACAGCCAACACCAGGGGGCCAGCTGGAGGTGGGGAGCTGCGGCCTCGAGGTCAAGGGAGACGCGACCTTCGTGGAGGGGGGGTAGGAGATGCAGGGGCTTTGCAGCAGAGGGCAGGCAGTCTGAGCATCAGAAGATTACTGTTAATTAAGGGAAACCAGACATCCCAAGTTAGGGACTTTGTGTGGGAAGAGGGCAGGGTCTGGGCTCGCTGAAATCACCCCTTTGATATGCACCTCACTTAACTGGGTCTCATGTCCTGTGTTCTCACATCCTGAGTCTCCTCAGGGCTCGCTCTGGGGCATGAAATCTGATGGCTGCCAAGCGGCAGGTAGGTGTCCTTTCCTTCCCGAGTTCCCCAGGGCTCGCCAGCTCTCCATCCACGGCGGCTGGGGTCCCTGATGACGGTGGCATCCTTGTCCACTGACATGGCCGGACCTACTCCATTTCTTAATTATGAGACCAACATCATCCCCTTGGGCCTGATCCAAAGATCCTGGGTTCTCCCTCCAACAGGACAGAAGCCTCCCCAACACCCAGCTGCTGAGCACTCTGCCGTCCGGCTCCCCGGCCTGCTCAGTGGCTCAGCAGGTCAGGCGCCAGGCACCAGCCGGCTGGTATTCTCCCCTTTCCCACCACCAGACATTGGATGCAGGACCCTGCGCAGGAAGGTCCCTGTCGATTTCACGACAGCTGCTAACTGTGATAAAAAAACTCACCACAAAACACTGTTAGCAGTTGGGTCTCTTGTGCCGAGTTTAAAAGTGGTGGGTTTACAGTCTCACTTGTCCTGAGACGGTCGGAGCAAGCATGGTGGCAGGGGTGACCCTGGGCGGGTCACTGAGGTGAAATCGCTAATGAACTCTCGAGCAGTGCTGCCCCTGCACGCGTCTCCGCCGACCCGAGCTTCCGGCCCCAGACTCGAGGAGAACCGGCAGAGAGCAGGGTGTCAGGAAGAGGCCGGCCCATGCGGCCCCGAGGACTGAGGCTGGAGAGCGGCCAGGCTGGGGGCACGCCGCCTCTGAGCCCTGCGTCATCACAGGGCAAAGCATCTGCGATGCTGCCCCCAAGGGAGTGAGACGGCAGCTCCGACTAAATTACAGCTGGAAAGACAAGGCGGTCCCCAGAGGTGGCCACAGACGAGACTGGCCAACTAGGCCCAGGTGAAACGGAATTGGAAAGCGGCCCTGCCTGATTAGCATAACAAAAGTTTCAGTGTTTAAAGAAAAAAGTCATTCTGTGTAAATGAAGGGGATGGGCGAGGGGGAGAGGCCCAGCTTCTGTCCAGCCTGGACTGATCTGGACGGAGGGGTGAACCCCTCCTGTAGACACAGGCTCCCCGCAGCCCCTCACACCCCTCCACTCCTCTTCTATTAGGATGGGGACTGACCAGCTATTTAAAACCGCATAATGGGCACACAGAGACACAGACACACACACACACGTATTTTCCCTACTTTATAGCAAACAAAAGGCAAGCTTCCAGTAGTCATGTACAGATATGAGAGTTGGACTAGAAAGAAAGCTTGAGTGCTGAAGAACTGATGCTTTTGAACTATGGTGTTGGAGAAGATTCTTGGGAGTCCCTTGGACTACAAGATCCAACCAGTCCATCCTAAAGGAAATCAGTCCTGAATATTCGTTGGAAGGACTGATGTTGAAGCTGAAACTCCAATACTTCGGCCACCTGATGCAAAGAGCTGACTCATTGGAAAAGACCGTGATGCTGGGCAAGATTGAGGGCAGGAAGAGAAGGGGGCAACAGAGGATGAGATGGTTGGATGGCATCACCGACTCAAAGGACATGAGTTTGAGCAAGCTCCAGGAGTTGGTGATGGACAGGGAGGCCTGGCGTGCTGCAGTCCATGGGGTTGCAAAGAGTCAGACACGACTGAGCGACTGAACTGAACTGAAAGGCAAGCTTAGTATGGTTTACTAACGAAAATTTAAAAGTCCAGTAATTCAAATAAAGACAATACTGAACACATTTGGGAATTTACTTTATACCAGGGATTTAGAGATTAGTCCCATTTATCAAAAAACATTGATTGATTATTTTTGCTATTATTTAAATCTATTAAAAGCTACTAGAATGAGCAGCCATTAAAAAAAAAAAAACCAAAGGAAAATAGGAGTTAGATCTTTGTCAGGAAACCCAAATATCCTGTTCCTCATCCCATTTTAATTCTAACATATGCTTGAAGGTGGGTTTCCCTGGTGGCTCAGCAGTAAAGAACCCACTTGCAGAGCAGGAGACCAGGTCCGATCGCTGGGCTGGGAAGATCCCCTGGAGAAGGACATGGCAGCCCACTCCAGCATTCCTGCCTGGAGAATCCCATGGACAGAGGAGCCTGGCGGGCTGCAGTCCGTGGGGTCATGAAGAGTCGGACACGACTGAGCAGCTGAGCAGGCAAGTGCTTGAAGCTTGGTCGTGACGCTGCTATTGCACAAGCGCCGCACGAGTCCAGCCCGTGGGCCAGGCGCTCTTGCCAGGCTGGTCTCATGACCAGCTATCAAAGCAGTGTTATTATTTCCATCCACAGACCGGGAAACTGATGTTCACGGAAACTAAGTAACGTGTTTAATGGATAATCTGGACCAAACGCTTGTCCAAAAGCCCTCGCCATTGACCAGCGGGAACATCCGTGAGCTGAGCTGCCGCCGCCTCACTCACACCGTCCTTGAAAACTCTGCCTCCAAAGTCCTGGAGGAACCGGGTCATCCGAGAATCCGCTGGCCGCGGTCCTGCTCGGCCCTGTAAGAAGCGCCTTACTTTCCTCCACCCCACGCTGGTGTCGGCAGCAATGGCTTTAATGCACCCGGGGCCGCCGACCCAAGTTCGGTCTGCACATGACACGCACGCGTGTGGGATATTGTTAGCGAGAACTTAGAGATGTAACTGGAGAAGGCAGTGGCACCCCACTCCAGTACTCTTGCCTGGAAAACCCCATGGATGGAGGAGCCTGGTGGGCTGCAGTCCATGGGGTCGCTAAGAGTCTGACACGACTGAGCAACTTCACTTTCACTTTTCCCTTTCATGCATTGGAGAAGGAAATGGCAACCCACTCCAGTGTTCTTGCCTGGAGAATCCCAGGGATGCGGGAGCCTGGTGGGCTGCCGTCTATTGGGTCGCACAGAGTCGGACACGACTGAAGCGACTCAGCAGCAGCAGCGGCAGCAGCAGAGATGTAACACGGGCTGCAGGCAGGGCGATGTCACCTCCGTCTGCACTGGTTCCTTCAGGATTCATGATTCTAAGGACATAGCTAAGGATGAAGAAGAGGCTGCCAGCGGTCTGGCCAGCGAGCCCTCCCGCGGCGTGAGAGCCACGGAGTGGCGTCACATTCCCTGGATGAGCTTGAAGGCCACTCAGCTCCGCCCTGGCCTCTTCCCGCATAGAAGGCGGGAGCCGCCTACGCCGCTGCATTTACACACGTTTGTCTGTGGCCACTTTAGTCCTGTTGGAACCACCAAGTGTCCCGCCCCACCAGCACCAAATTCCCCTTTGGCCTTATTCTAACCAAAGAGCTGCAATTGACTCTTTTAAAACCTGAATTGAGATTAAAATGACCTTCCCTAACTGAGTAGTAAAGATAGAGAGGCATGAAGCAAAAAGAAAGATCCGTGTAGAGAGGTTGATTTTATTTCACGACACAACCAGCTAATCATAATACTCTGGGTCCTTGGCAGATAAACGTGGTTCCCCAGAGCCATGCCTACCACCGCTCCTGTGATGGGTTTCATGCCTGCTCTATCTGTAACAGTGGCCAGGGGCCACCTGTAGCTTGTTGGACACTTGGAAGACAGGGAGTGTGACTAAGGAACTGAAGTTTAATTAATTCACTTTGAATGGATTTGAATTGAACAGCCACAAATAGCCAGGTACTAACGCACGGACGGTGCGGCTCTGCAAGACACAAAGTCAGCTCATTCAGGGCTGATCTGCCCAACCACACAGCTGCTTCGTCTGCATCCTAAAAACACCGTCTTAAATAATAAATCTGATGATCGATGCCTGTGAACACCCTCTGTCCTTCTCCTTAAACGCGGACCCTTGTTCATGTCCAAGGAGATCCCAGTCCACTGAAAGGGCCTGGGATGGAGGCCATGGGAGGCTGAGAAGGGAGGGAAAATCGAGACTTGAGAAAAGAAATCAAAAAAAGGAGACACAGGAAAACAAGTGAGAAATGAAAGAACAGAGGAAAAGAGAGAGCGGGGGAGCAGGGCCACAAAGACCCCCAGGTGGTCAGGCGGCACCCCCGGATCTGTGCCATTGTGGGGCTCCCGCCTGGGGACAGCAGGCTGCTCAGCGTGGGGAGTAAGGTGGCGGGTAAAGCAGGTGCCCAGGAACGGAGCAGGCAGCGGCGGCGGGGCAGGACGTGGGGCAAGGGACGCACACGCCACCCTCTGGATGGACGCTCCCAAGCCGCACAGACGCCACCTTCCAGGGCCTGAGGGCGTGTCGCACTGGCAATCTCCACCGTCCCTTCAAAGGCCACCCGGCCTCCAAAAGCTGCCCCCTCCACTGCCTGCCTGCCTCCCTTCAAGCAGACGTACCGTGGAGAAGAGCCGCTGGGCCGCCTGGGCTGTTCAGATAGCCTGACTGCACACTGTTTAGTGTTTTCTGCAAAGTATCCATTTCAGGTGCATTTGAAGGGGACTTTAAAATAAACACTGTGCAACTGCGCATGTGATAGGTTCTCACCTCCGAGCAGTGTGGGCAGATCCTGTGCCCTGTTACATGCTCAGACCTACGGATGGGGAGCTGCTCTGAGCCTCATCCACGCTCGGACACAGCCTCCGTGGCCCCTTGGGACAGGTCCCCGCCTCACGGCCGCATTCTCATCAACACGCGGAGCGGCCCACCTGCATGTCCACAAGCGCACACGCAGTAGGTTCTTTGCAGGAAATGTTACATGATGAGAAAAGACGAGAGCTGTGGATAATCAGGGTGTACAGTTGCTTGCTCTTCACAGAACATCTGTCCCTAATTCACTGTCTTCTGTTGAAAGTGTTTCTTCCCCTGCGTTTATCCTTCAGAGCTCATGGCTCTGCCCTGAACCTCCAAAGGGGCCTTATGTGGAAACAGCAAGTGCCGGTAGAATCAGTGGAGGTCCTGTGGTGGCGGGAGGCCTGCATCCTCTGACTGGCGTCCTTATAAAAGGGGAGTCTGGACTCAGAGGACACCCCAGGAGAGGCTGTGGGCAGACTGGACCTGTGCTGCCACAGGCCAGGAATCAGCAGAGACCTCGGGGAGGCGGGGACAGACCCCCCCAACCCCTGAGGGATCGGGCCTGCCCACACCGCCGCCCTGATTTCTGCCCAGAGAGTGTGAAAGAATGAAGGCACGCAGTCTGTGGCGCTTGTTACAGTGGCCCTGGGAAGCTGATTCAGCAAGAGCCTTAAACAGATCAGGATTCCCAGGTGGCAAAGAACCCGCCTGCCAACGCAGGAGACGCAGGAGACACGGGTTCAATCCCTGGGTCCGGAAGGTCCCCTGGAGCCACAAATGGCAACCCACTCCAGCATTGTTGCCTGGAGAAGTCCATGGACAGAGGAGACTGTTGCTGCTGCTAAGGTGTTTCAGTCGTGTCCAACTCTGTGCGACCCCATAGGCGGCAGCCCACCAGACTCTGCCGTCCCTGGGATTCTCCAGGCAAGAACACTGGAGTGGGTTGCCATTGCCTTTTCCAATGCATGAAAGTGAAAAGTGAAAGTGAGGTCGCTCAGTCATGTCCAACTCCCAGCGACCCCATGGACTGCAGCCCACCAGGCTCCTCCATCCATGGGATTTTCCAGGCAAGAGTACTGGAGTGGGGTGCCATCTGGCCAGCTACAATCCATGGGGTCACAAAAAGTCAGACACAGTTGAACGACTATCACTTTCCCGGGGGGGCGCTAGTGGTAAAGAATCCACCTGCCAGTGCAGGAGACGAGGGAGACACGGGTTCAATCCCTGGGTCCAGAAGGTCCCCTGGAGCCACAAATGGCAACCCACTCCAGTATTCTTGCCTGGGAAATCCCATGGACAGAGGAGCCTAGTGGGCTGCGTCCATGAGGTCGAAAAAGAGTTGGATAAGAATGAGCACACATATGGCAGAGCCCCTGCATAGCATATTTCCCGAGAAATAAAGCCTGTAAGTTAGCACCTCTGGTTATTTATTCCTGTTTGTTTTTCCTGAAGCCAGATGAAGGCACAGCCTGATCGTATCTTTGCATCTCCCAGGTAATTATCCCAGGGATGATCAAGTCAGAGCTGCTCGTAAACACTCGTTAATTTTCCATCAGGACACGTCATCCGAAGGATTCATCATAAACCTCTTTCAAAGGGCAAACTCCCCCAGAACATTTAAAAATAGGATCTGATTTGCCGGCATCTGTGGCGGCCACTTCCACGGAGCCAGGTGCGCCCGCTTCCCTCCGCGGATGAAGAGCCCTGCGGCTGCGCCGCCGGCCCGAAGCCCGGGTGTGCAGACGCTGCGCGCGGCCGTGCGTGCAGTCTGTTCTCGCGGCGCGCAGACCGTGCGTATCGCGCCGGCAATTAATCCCGTATATTTGTAGCTGAAGTCACAATGCTCATTTCAGGATGGAGCTGGAGTGAGGAGACCCTATCTATATCTGTAAATGGATGATATCATTATTTTGGGAAATGGAAGTTTAAGCTCTGCAAAACGTACAATCCCACGGAGATCTCCGTGGAGGAACTTGTGTGCGCAGGTGTTCAACGTGATAAGGTGCGTTGCCATTTATCTGTGTACTTGCAGGCAAATATTAGCATAGTCATGAATTAAGCTTTTAATCCCCTTTATTATAAATTGAATATCTTTATTTTAACAAACATCAACAATGCACATTATTGTGGTCCCAACTATTCATTACTATTCCCCACAGTGAGGTGTTACATGATACGCGGTGATACACGTGTTTCTGGAGCGGCAGGCGTCTGTGAGCCCCTGCAGTCTATCTCATTCTTCCTCCCAGCCTAAACAAAGACGTGCGCTCACAAACACGCTTCTCATGTCGGGGAGGAGAACCGCGGCTCCGTCCTGTGCCCGGGAAGTCTGGGAATGTGATTCATGCTGGAAGCGTTTGTGAGAAACCCATATTTTATTTCTCAGAAAACTCGAATGGAGCTGGATTGAGGTCCCAAGCTCAGAACAGCAAGCCTCGGGGCCTGGCGGAGCCCAGGTGCTGACCCAGGTGTGGGTCAGATCACTGCTCATTCCAGCCTCTGGTGACTCGCGGTGTCAGTCCAGGCTCGAAGCGAGGAGAGAGGGCGCACGCTCCCCGGCTGACTGGAGGCGGGCGATTTTACCGACCGAGTCAATGTCACATGTGTCTGGAGAGCCTCTGCGTGCAGACTGACCTCAAGAGCTCCTGACTGCAAGGTGTTGACAGCAGGGTGAGGGCGGCTCAGAAACTCATGGACGCACTGCAGCCCGAGGGTGACGGGCGCGCACGCTCAGCCGCCCAGTTGACACACTGCAGCCCAAGTGTAACGGGCGCGCACGCTCAGCCGCCCAGTTGACGCACTGCAGCCCAAGTGTAACGGGCGCGCACGCTCAGCCGCCCAGTTGACGCACTGCAGCGCGAGGGTAACGGGCGCGCACGCTCAGCCGCCCAGTTGACACACTGCAGCCCAAGTGTAACGGGCGCGCACGCTCAGCCGCCCAGTTGACACACTGCAGCCCAACTGTAACGGGCGCGCACGCTCAGCCGCCCAGTTGACGCACTGCAGCGCGAGGGTAACGGGCGTGCACGCTCAGCCGCCCAGTTGCGTCCAGCTCTTTGCGACCCCATAGACTGTAGCCCACCAGGCTCCTCTGTCCATGGGATTCTCCAAACCCTTCCCTTCTCCAGGGGATATTCCCGACCCAGGGGTTGAACCTGCATCTCCTGCACTGGCAGGCGGATTCTTTACCGCTGAGCCCCAGGGCAAGCCCAGACAGGACAGAGGCAGACCAGGTGTTCACTGGGGGGGATGAGAAATGGGGAAAGAAGAAGGCACTCAGCCCGGGGATGGAGGCGTGGGAAGAGGTGTCAGGGGTTCCGCAGACCCGCAGACAGTCATGGACCGTGAAGGGACTCTGTGGTCAGGATTCTAGACTGGGCCGCCTTTGACGAGCACGGAAAGCAAGCTGCCCTGAGGAGCCCTGCAGAGGTGCCGGGGGCACACCGCCGTCCTCCCGGGAACTGGTCTCTGCATCAGTCCGCTGTTTCTAACCTTGAGTCCACTCTCATCCTACACCCAAACCGTGTACGTACGAGTCTGTCTCAGGTCACGTGACCACTGCCCGGGCACCCTGACGGCAAAGGCGACCCGGGCAGGGAGGGAGCCCGAACCGACACCCTGAAGAGGCAGCGCAGCATCCAGGGGCCAAGCAGGGCAGTAAAGCCTCGCCTGCCCCAGCGCCCACGGGGACCCCGGAGCCTGCGGCTTCTGAAGGGGGCCCAACATGCAGGATGGCAGCCGCGCTGCTGTGCCGCTCCTCGAGGCCAGGCGTGGGTGGATCACCCGCCACCCGCCGCTTTACCACGTTCAAGGGCCTTACAAACAAAAGTGCAAGACGACTGCACAGCCCGCACAACAGAGGGCGGAGGTGATGCCGGCTGTGTCCCCCCCTTCTTCCAGCCGTGGGCCCCACACACGAAGAGCCAGAACTTGGAAGAAACCAGAAAGTAAAAACTGCAGCTAGACCTCAGCCCCGGAAGAGCGCCAGCCCTGCAGTCCCTCCTGACGGGCTCCTCATCCCTGCCCTAGGCTCCATTAGGGTTATTTTTCTCTCCCTGCTTTTAAAGGAGTATTATTTCTCAAGTTAATACTGTTAATCAGGAGGCTTATGGTTTCCAGATAAAATTGGGAGGATGTTTTTCCAACAGTGTTACCTAGAGACCTTGTTTAATCCGTAAAATACGAATGCTGGAAATCCATCCTGGTGACATAAATAAACCAGCTGAATGGCGAAGCCAGCAGATGCCTGAGGCACGTGGTTTGTTGGCAAAGCTGCTTGTCCAGTTTAAACAATTAGTCATCCTCATCCCCTCCCCAAAGATGTCCTGATTATTCTTTTCCTTCAAACACTACATATTTAGATAACTTTCCTAGTTTTGCACGAGGAACTACACCATTAGTTCCCGAAGTCTCGTAGGCACGCAGGCCTCCAGGCCCTGCAATTGGCTCAGAGTCCAACAATGTCGTAATGATGTCTTCCTATGACAGCATGTCACACTCCAGGCACCAAGCTCACTCGGGAAAGCAAACCCCACATAGTCAAACACAATTCCAGGTGCTCAGGAGGAAAGAGAGCCTGGCCTGCCGCACTGTTCAGTCCAGGAGGAGACGGGGAGTGTGGGGTCAGAGGCTATGGCCCCATAACTGCCTCCCCGCATCAGCCACAGACAAGGACGCCGCACCCTTGGGTGAGGAGGCGTCCGGAGGAAGCCTGCAGTGTGGTCCATCAGTTTGTGACTTGGCGGGACATGCCCAGGGGCTCTAAATGGGATTGCTGCTGCTGCTGCTGCTGCTAAGTCGCTTCAGTTGTGTCTGACTCTGTGCGACCCCATAGACAACAGCCCACCAGGCTCCCCCATCTCTGGGATTCTCCAGGCAAGAACACTGGAGTGGGTTGCCATTTCCTTCTCCAATGCATGAAAGCGAAAAGTGAAAATGAAGTCGCTCAGTCGTGTCCGACTCCTCGAGACCCCATGGACTGAAGCCTGCCAGGCTCCTCCATCCATGGGATTTCCCAGGCAAGAGCACTGGAGTGGGGTGCCATCGCCTTCTCCGCTAAACGGGATTACAGACACGCAAACATCCATCCTGTTCACGGTGTGATTTTACCGTCACTTCAGAAGCTTAGGATTGCAGAGCTCAGCCTTCGAGAGGTCTCCGAGACCTTCCCCTGAGCCGGGGACGCAGAGCAGGGTCTTGAAAATGACCCTTCAGCTGAGCCACCTGGCTGAAGGCCAGGCAGGCCTCTCTGTGCCTCTGTCCTTAACCTGGTACTGTGGGGGGTTGTTGTTTATTCTAATAAAAGCGGAATTCCGCTTTAGATGTATGCCTTACACTTTACTAATAGGCCTACCTTCAAATGGGGCTTCCGCAATAGCTCCGCGGGTCACAAATCCACCTGCAATGCAGGAGACACAGCAGGTTCAATCCCGGGGTCGGGAAGGTGCCCTGGAGGAGGAAACGGCAGCCCCTCCAGCATTCCTGCCTGGAGAATCCCATGGATAGGGAGCCTGGCGGGCTGCAGTTCCCGGGGTCACAGAGAGACACCGCTGAGGAGACCGACACGCACACACACTATCTTAAACTTAACACACACGCAGAGGAAGAATTTTAAATGGCCTATCTTAGGTACGACATGGAGATTAATCGACTTTCATTAATTAATTATATTATTTAGACACAAACTTTGCTCTTGCCCCCATTTTGTCCCGAGTTCATGACGATGGAATCACTGCGGGCTCTTCTCTCAGATGAGATCGGCATGCACCCCCAAATCTGGGCATCAAGCCGCCTCCTTGCATTTCTAACCCAACTCTAACTTCATGAAGGACAAATGCTACCTTATCCATCTATGTTGGCTAAGGCACTTTGTATCAATTTTTTTTTCTTTTTCTGCTTTCTTTCCTGTTCTGCTACTACAGTAATTTCTCCAAAATGTTAGATGCTTTTCCTGGTAAAATTCCTGTTTTTCCCACCTCTGTGGGGCAGAAGTTGAAAGGACAGTTGAAGAGTTCTGGATCACTTTTGATGCCACTGGTCAAATACTCAGTATTTCCATGAGTCCCAGTTCCCCCTCTCCCAGCGATCAAAACACTCCATCTGTACAGGATATTACTGAAAAGTCATCGTAATTATTCTGTTGCTGATTAATAATTTGCCTCCATACTTGTGTGAAAGCCACAAAAATCTCAGCTTTCACAAAACTATATTGAGACCTGGGTCTCCTTCACATGAACTGTCTCCAGGAGGGGTGATGGTGCCTGCAAACGGTGAGGACTTCCCACCCTCAAAAGTGATCAGAATTGGAAACGAAGCGAAAGTAGTAAGGGCCTGATCTGCAGCTGCTGGCTCCAGTGACTGCCGCAAATTTCGAGGAATGTGGTCTGAACAACACAGCTGGTCACACTGAACAGGATTCAGAACTGGGTCTCCAGTTTCCCTCCAGAGGAGAGCAGTGTGCCGCAGCTGGGGGTGGGGACCCTTGGGCCACGGCCACAGGCCCGTCTGCAGGAGCCACAGTGCAGGTGTGTGTGTGGGGGTGGGGGGGGCGGGTTGAGCAGAGGAAGGATGGGCAGGACCACCCACGCCCCCGTCCTCCCCCAGGGGGACGCACTCTGAGCCCTGGCAGCAGGCTGGGGACCAGGAGGCAAGATCTGAGAGAGGTGGTTATTCCCACAGGGAAGCAGGACAAACAGTAGCAAACTGGGCAACCCTGAAATCTGGGGGCATCTCGCTAGAGGACTGGATAGACCCCGAACCTGGAGGACTCAGCCCAGTACAGATGGTCGGCAACTTTGGGGGGGCAGCCTGGACACCGAGCACTCCTCCTCCGCACGGTGGACCTGGCATGGGGGTCCCGCAGACGCAGGAATGAGAGGATGGGATGGGAGCCCCAGAGAATCACCTGCTCTGGGCAGCAAACTGCAGTCTCAGGGAGAACGGTCTCCCCTCAGTGTCAAAAGTAAGAAACAGGAAAAAAAAAAAAACTGCTGTGAAATTTCTGCAAACATTTTACTACAACAAAAAAGTGGAGATCATACACGTAAAAGAGAAATGAGAGAAAACCTCAGAGTATGATGCACCCCAGGAAACAAAGCCAATTCGCTAAAACCGCTCACATTCATAACTAAGAAAACAGTGAATTGGATGGCATCACCGATGCAAAGGACATGAGTTTGTGTAGACTCCGGGCGTGGGTGATGGACAGGGAGGCCTGGCATGCTGCAGTCCATGGGGTCACAAAGAGTCGGACATGACTGAGCAACTGAACCGAACTTAACCGGAGACAGAAGGTGGGATGATGAACAGAAGGTGAGAAGGAAAGGGAGCCAGTGTCTAAAGGAAAAACAGAGTATACACCTACTTGTTTTTCAATAACCTTTCATTTTGATTTAAAGTATTGTGAGTTAAGCATACGCCTTCCCAAAGAAATTAACTCAAACCGAAACTATGAACCCACAACCCACACGTGAAAATGCAACAAACCGGCCTTACTTGGTGAATTAAGTATTATGCCTAAGTACTGCTTTTCCACAGCTAAATTATCAATAGAATCATTATCTCAAATGAAATAAAAAACAAACGAAAAAAGCCGAGCCCTAGTGAACTGCCTAATCCTGATGAACCTGAAATGAAACTGTGGAGCTTTATTCTTTGGCTTCGGCGTCCACCATGGTGGAGGGAGCAGGGTCAGATGCTGAGAGCAGGGTTAGGACAGAACCGTCTCTAGAAAGCGCTTCCTGCTCAAGCATCCGCGTGTTGACGCTCACGTGGACTCCCGCGAGGCAGCCACGTGCGGCGGAGCCGGGACCGGGCCCTTGACGCTACACGTGCGCCTGGCCGAGGCGGCCTAAAATGAGACAGCCCCGAGATTACCGGGCCAGGCTGCTGTCGGCAGCATTCCCTCGTGGAGCAGAATTAATTAAGAATCACAAGCTAAATAAACCACCCCAGGAAGATTATCTTCCCCCATAATTGAATTGTGAACTCCGATGCTTGTGAGTTCAACTGTCTTAAATTAATGAGCCCTGTCTGGTGGGATCCGGGTCTTTCTTAAAATGGAAATCAGGCCATCCACCTTGAACTGCGGCCCTTTCCCGACGCGAGTCCTGCTAGCTCTGTAGTCGCCCATTTGCTCTTCTAGGAAAGCCCTGCTTCTCAGGACGGAAACGGCCATGAGGAGCCTGCCAGATCCTGTCTGGGGATGACTGTTTTCCTCCTCTTTCCATAGGACTCGGACTGGAATAAAGCAAACATATTTGCGGCTTTTATGGCTTTATCCTCAACCTTTGCATACGTGAGAGTAACCCAATCCAGGCTAAATTATATGTGCTCCATTTAGAAATGCTACCGATGAACACTTATTCAAAATCTGTCCCTTAATGCTACCTCAGTGTCAACACGGGTAGCCAAATTCTTCTGATGCCTCACCTGATAATTCCTAGTATGGCAAACAAGAATATTTTTAACCTCAAGTGTTTGGGGATGAGCTGCTCATGTGCTTGCTCCCAGTCCATCCCCTAGAAAATTGAAACACAAGGATTTCCCACTACAGACGGCACAGCTTTAAAGTTACCAAGAGGATTTGATAGATTCCATAGCTCAGTTTCACATGTTTGATGCCAATCGCCATTATTCAGCTGGGCTATAATTAATGATCTCCTGCGGCAAGTTAACTCCTTCCGTTACCCCTGAGAGCATTTGGCCACCTGGTTATCTTGGAAGTTTCACAATATGGCATTTTTTAATGTGTACAGATATTTTACTGTATTTTTTCCAAATGGCTGAGATGAGCACTGTTATAACAGCGGTTTGGGGCTTTTTCCAGGCTAAAATACTGCAGCCGTGCTGACTGCATTTGAATTTCAGAGCCTTCATCTTTGGCGAGTCTGCCACGGAACCCGTGCACACAGGGACATGCCTCATAGGGTCTGCGGGCAGCTCCGCCTGCTCTGCTTCCAACAGGCGGGCGGGGAGGTGGGGAAGGAGGGGAGGAGGCGCCTCGGAGGCCGCGCCTCTGTCACCAGGTGGGCTGTGCGCTTCCTCTCTGTGAGCTGGTGGTCGCCTGTACCACATGCAGCCTTCTCAGGGGGATGTTCAAAGCGCCCCTTCACCGTCTCCAGGGAGGAGTCTGTGCCGGGAATGTGGCAGCCACAGTCCTGGGCTCCAGGTGCCGGGCGTTCGCTGCTGGACCCCCGCCTTCTCATCCTCGCGGGCGACCCGCCCACACGCTGTACACTTGGGCGCCCTCCTTTATGGATGGTTCTTAGCTCACAGTAGGGAGTGATTTTTCTCTTTTTCTCTCATCCACCAACCAAGGCACATTTTCAAGCAACACCACCTCCAATAGCATCCAGCCTCGCATATAAGGGGAAGTCAGATATATTCACAGATACATCTGCATACCTAGGCCCATACCATGTGATGTGCACATGTATATGTCCAATTGCACCCATGTATGTGCACAGTACATACATGTGCATGGACAGATATGCAGACATGGAACTTAACTGGGAGTCAAGTTATCCCACCAGGCTTCACTTTTTGGCTTGTCCACTCCCCAAGGTGTGGGGCCTTGCACTAAGCTCTGCCGTTTCTGGACAAAAGTTTCGTCAGATACTAAACGAGAGTAATAAAAATGCCGTATCTATGCTGAAGCGTCTAGAGGGCTTGTGGCATGGTGTGAGCGGTGAGGAAGCATCAGCCCTCAGACCCGCCTGTCTCCCATCCGTGCGGCAGGTGTCAAGGTGCCCACCTGCAGACACAGGGGGTTCCACAGGCAGACAGCCTGCAGCTTGCAGCCTGGCTCGGGAACTGCCAAGCTGGCGTGAGCCGCCCTGCCGAAGGGCGCCCCTCCCCGTGCAGCCTGCATCCCAGGCAGCTAAGGGGCCGTCCAAGCTCAGGGCTCCCAGTGGGGCCGGCTGGAGCTTCATTGCCTCTGTGTCCAGCCCATTGTCTGCAGGCCCAAGCCCACCTTCTTCCCGCCCTCAGCTGTAGGTCCCCAGAGTTCCCCCAGAACAAATGTCCTGCAAGCGGTCCCCCCTCAGAGTTGGCTCCCCAGGGAGCCCAGGCCCCTCGTTTTCTCTGAAGGACTCCGATGACTCTTCTGCTCTGGGATTCTACCATCTTCAGGACACACGGGGTGATTTTAGTGATCTGTGGATGACCACGTAACGAGGCGAAAGTGAACAAGGGTCAAACCCATGACTCCAGGCAGGGTGCTGCTTACTTAAAAGCTAGAGCAGCAATTAAAAATTTTTAACAGAAATTAGTAAGTGCTAATTATATGGCAATGGCACTTGGATAGTGAGCACTCCAGGAAGGCAGTACGGAAATGGAGATGTCTGGGGAAGCAGCTGGTTCTGGCTCTCCATTTCAAGCCTCATGAGGTGTCTGCACAGCAGGCTCTGTTCAGGCAGCAAAGCCCACCTGGCCCGCTGCTGCAGGCGTTTGTCAGCAGCTCATCCAGAGACATCACCACGAGGGCGGCTGGTGAAGGACGTGGTCATCCGCTGCTGTGCCCAGCACCAGACCCAGAGCACGGCTAGGACTGTCTCAGGACCCTGTCGTCGGGCTGTCACTGCCCTGGATTTGGGGTTACCAGCAGCCAGTCTGAAAGGGCATCATGAGAAACACCTCTTGAAAGCTGTTCTTGTGGCCACTACCAGGGTGGCATTCAGCTCTCCAGGAAGCCACACAAGGGAATTTTCTCTTAAGTCTTAACACCAGGTGAAGTCCCACTGAGCACACGGGTTGACGTTTATTTGTTATGTGAAGCTAGGTCCCCGCATCTGGTTTGAATCCCTCAAGAGTGTAGCACAGCATTTTGTACAAGTAGATAGGCAAAAAGATGTCTTGAATAAATGACAAAAATACATTAAAAATAAGCTTAAATATTTTAAAAATAAGCAGAGAACTTTTCATTAAGGGTTGGATGATGCTGATAGAGACTGAGACAACTAGGACCGTCCTGTGATACACTGAAGACCTAGCGTAGGGGAGGCCAGAGGACCCGAACTCCTGTCTCCACGAGGGACCAGGCCCGGGGAGAAGGCAGTGCAAGTGGGGTGCACAGGGTGTGATCATCCCAGGAAGAGAAGCTCTGCCTGCCACCTGAGGGTAATGCCAGCCAGGGACCTGCTCTCCGCCCAGATTGGCTGTGCAGCGCTGAGCAAGACCTAATCTGTCAGGTTCTTAGTCCGAGAGAGCTGCCCCAGCAAAGCACCCCAAACAGGTAGGCTTGTAAACCACAGACACTCACTTCTCCCTGTTCCAGAGGCTGGAAGTCGGGGATCTGGGTGCTGGCATGGTCGGGTTCTGGTGAGGGCCCTCTTGCTGGTTTGCAGATGGCTGCCTTCTCCTTTGTGTCTTCGTGTGGGAGCAGACGGGGGCAGCTGGACAGGAGAGAGAGGAAGCTTTCGCCCGTATTTCTTGGAAGGACACCAACCCCAACATGAGGCTGCACCCTGTGCTCTGATCACCTCCCAAAGCCTCACCTCCGAACCCTGGGAGCTGGGGCTTCCCCATAGGAAGTGGGGGTCGGGGGGATAGACTCACACCAGCTTTCCGAGAAAGGTGGTTCTCACTCAGGATGTGTTTACACCGATTATCAGCATAACATACGGCCCGCGCTAGAAGTTCTGATCCAGACTCTGATGTGTATGCGAAAACCACATTTCTGTGACGAGAACTTCTTTGCAGCAGAGGAGACCACCCAGATTGGGTGTGGGGGGCAGCCTGCTCCTGGACAACTCAGTGACCCCCACCTGGGGTGGCCGGGGTCAGGCGGTAAAATCCAGGACCCCTGGCTTCCCTGGTGACTCAGACGGTAAAGAATCTACCTGAAATGCAGGAGACCTGGGTTCAATCCCTGGAGAAGGAAATGGCAACCCGTTCCTGTATTCTTTTTTGGGAAATCCCATGGACAGAGGACCCTGGGGGGCTACAATCCATGGGGTCTCAAAGAGTTGGACACGACTGAGTGACTAATGCTTTCAGATAAACCAATAACTATGTCTCCTAGACACACATGCACTAAAAACCTACTCATGGTTTATCAGAAACCCAAACCTGACGTTAACTGGTGACTCGACCCTAACGTCTGATTAGGCTCAGTGAATATCACTTTCAAGAGTGCCAGCATGTGTCTGCCATGCAAACCTCCTTCACAGGCCACTTCCCTGCCGGGACAGGGCCAAGGAATAAGCCAGCCACAGGCTGACTCCAGAAAGGGGAAAAAAAGGGGCGGGGGGGGGGGGGCGCTCCAGGCTATGTTCACGTTAAACCTACAACTGTGCCATCAGCAAATTAAAATCAATTGAAATCAATTTAGCTGGATAAAGTCTCTCCCTCTGGGCTGAGGCTCATCTGCTGTGCTAACAGCTCCCAGCAATGAAACAGGTGCTTGTAAATTAATTAGCCTCCTGAAACACACCTTAAAATGAATTTCCCAGAACTCCCTGGCAGGGAGCCATCCTGGCCCCAAGAGCTGATCAGCGTCTGTAAATATTGAGATTTGATAAAGTGAGCTCGGCTCTGGCAGCAGATGGCTGGCGCGATCCGTTCACCCCGCCTGGATGACGTGTTCAAGGCCCCCTCCCAGCGGGGCCCCTCTGGGAGCCAGGGAGGACCCCGGCCCCTCGCAGCTCCGTGCTTCCTAATTGAAAATCCTTATTCCCAGATGGAGGCCCGTGCACCGCTCCAGGCCCCGCTCGGCGCTGCCTGACTGTTGATACACGGGTAATTGCTTCCAGTAATGCAGGTTAAATGTGACATTTAGTGCTTAATAAAAATTATCAAGGCCAGAGCCGTTTATCATTCCCACGCTTTGGGCTGTCACTTGTAAGGGGATTCTCAAAATTCATTTGAATTCTTGAGCAGGAGACGGGCAGCTCCTCCGCTGCAAAGACATTGCAGAGACAACTCAGATTGTCGGGGCCTTCCTTCTTTTCTCCTTTGGCTTTATTTGGTACTTTTCAGAGATTTGTTTGTTAACAAATAAACATTCCAAATTAACCTATCGCGCGCTGAGCCGCTCCTCCTCTGTGTTTGGCAGTTGTGAATAGCGTATAATCAGCGCTGTGGAGCACAGAGCATTTAAGGCAGAGGCACCGCTCGGCACCTCCCGCCTGGGGCCACAGCTCTGAGATCTGCACCCCCCAGGCCCCCCGCTCCCCAGGCAGCACGAAGAAGGGAACCTGGAGGGAAAAAGACCACGTTGGCCTCCCTCGATATCACCACCAGCGGCTCTAAATAGAGAAGCAGAAATTGTTATTTAGATCGAGGGGTTATTTAGATCGGGGTTCCTCCCCGGGGTGGTTTTGCACCAACAATGGAAAGGATTTCAGAGCTGCCCTTCCGGAGAAGCCCTCCGCTCAGGTGGGCTTTCCAGCAGAGCTGCTTGGAACAAGCTGCAGGTGCTGACAGGCAGCCAAAAGTACAGCAGTCAGGCTGCTCGCGGTAGGAACTCTGGGAGAAACAGCTGTGCTGATCCGCCCAGCCATCGCGTCATCATGAGTTTGAGCCTTCCTCAAGCCTTCCCCGAAACGCCCCACAGCGTTATCGTCAAGGGCTGGAGTTCATTTGCATCCCCCACAAATCCACGTTGTTTCCAGTGGTCATGTACGGAGGTCAGAGCTGAGCGCCAAAGAGTTGATGCTTTTGAACTATGGTGTTGGAGAAGACTCTTGAGAGTCTCTTGGACTGCAAGGAGATCCAACCAGTCCACCCTAAAGGAGATCAGTCCTGAGTGTTCATTGAAGGACTGATGTTGAAGCTGAAGCTCCAATACTTTGGCCACCTGATGCGAAGAACTGACTCACTGAAAGAGACCCTGATGCTGGGAAAGATTGAGGGCAGCAGAAGGGGGCAACAGAGGATGAGACAGTTGGATGGCATCACTGACTCGGCAGACATGAGTCTGAGCAAACTCTGAGAGATAGTGAAGGACAGGGAAGCCTGGCGTGCTGCAGCCCATTGGGTCAAAGAGTCAGACACGACTGGGCAACTGAACAACACATAGGGCTTCATAGATTTGTCGTGTATCTTTATTTATCTTTTAAGTAAACATCAGGCTGTCTAATTTTTAGTGATTATAAATAGCACTATGAATACATTATCGTATAAATTTTGTGCATATTCTTGATTCTCTTGCTACAATAATTTCCAGGACAAGAAATTGCTAGGTTGAAAGGTAACACATATTTATGTGTTGTAAAACTCCTAACCTGAAATTACACTCCAAAATATTCACTCGGAGAAATGCTTTAAAAAAAGAGAGAGTCCGTTTTACAACTATCAAGTTAAAACCAGGATCACCATCGGCATGAATCTTCAGGCTTATCAAAGACTCATTCGGCCACCGGTAACGGCTGCTTCCACTGGACTCTGAAACTTAATCCTACAGTCTGCTTAGATCACAAAGTTTATCCAATACAAAAACCCCATTAAAACCTGGCTCACAGGTAGCAAAAATCAAGCGAACCCGGCACACAAAATGTCAGTCACTCCTTTATCACCTGCAAACGGCAAGAACTCCCGTCAGCTTGTCCTTCCCCTGGTTCCCCGCCATGCAAAACACCTGCCTTCCCAGAGGTGCTCAAGAAGTGCTGAGATCCCCGCAAGCATCTTAGACTCAGAGCATCACTGCGCTTCAGGGCCGGAAGGTTCGGGGGAGGAACCAGAGTCAGGTGGGAAGTGGCAAGAGGGGCTGAGAGAGAGATCAAAGGGGGGGAGGGCGGGAGAGGGGGGCGTCTCCCCCGAGCCTTTACCAGTGCGTGGTCAGCAGACACCCGAAGGCAGGCGGAGGGCCGTCCGCACAGGGGAACGGCCAAGCGGAGGCCCAGAGCGACACGCGAGCTGGGACAGATCGCCGCCCCTGCTGGGCAGCACCAGCCTTGGGGGCCACGCCCTCCTGCTCACCGCCTTTGGGGCCCCGCCTCTGGGGAACGCCCACTCCCACGCTGGGACAAGTCCACTTCACCCTCCAGACTCCCAGCCTGGTGGCCACCCAAGGGCTCGACAGCTGCCATCTCTGAGTCCATAAGAAAAAGTGAACAGGAGAGTGTTAGTCACTCAGTCCCCACCGAATCTGTGACCCCATGGACTGTAGCTTACCAGGCTTCTCCATCCATGGGATTCTCCGGGGAAGAATACTGGAGTGGGTTACCATTTCCTTCTCCAGGGGATCGATTAGGACCATTAAACCAGACCAAAGCATTAAACCAGATGGACAGGCTGACGCTCTGGCCGTCAGGCCCACTGGGTGGGAAGGGGGACCCAGTGCCCCAATTCACGTGGGTCCTGATTGACCTTGAGGACTGACCTTGGTGTTTGATCCCTGACTAAAGGAACACAAAGGACTCCAGCTCCTCTAAAGCTCTTCCCGACTCACACACAACCCCCAGTGGTCCACACCCCAGAAGAGAGGGTCCTGAGCCAGGTCGACAGGCAGAAGGAGGCTTCCCATAGCCCCAGGCAAGCCTGAATGTCTGTGACCCCGGGGCAGCCGGGTGAGCACACGGGCCCCCCGGGCCCCCCAGGACACGCCATCCACAGACGCTCCACAGTCTGAGACACGCACACGTTTCCAACTGCTGAGGCTCGGCCTCAGAGGCCAAGCTGGGAGGGAGTTGGCTGGAGGGAGCCACCCCCACCCGGAGCTGCGGTGAGCCCAGCTCCGCTCATCCAGGCCTGCACATGACCACCCCATCATGGGCTGCACGTTGACCAGGGGTCGCTGGGATGACCTACAGCTTTGCACTTGGAGTGCGTTTATCCTCTTACAAGACTGTGACACTCTGGTGCTGTATTCTTCTCATTTCTGGTGCAAAGAACTAGCCTTTTTGAGAATCTAATAAATACTGGATTCTTGCCTCAAGACATAGAAAGCCTATGAAAATATATACTGAATCGTTCATGCACATTTAGGGTATTTGAAGACCCCTGGAAAGCTGACCCCTGCCTTTTCGGCCTTTTAAAATTATAAACAAGGCCTCCAAGTCCAAGGGCCTCCAGCAAGCTCTTTGGAGGGTCTGTGAGTTACGATAAGTAAGCGGTGGCAGACACAGTCTCCCCAGACAGACAGGGCTCTGGCCGGCCTGGGGATCACAGCTTCTCTCTCACCTGCATCAGGGTCCCACTCACAGTGGGGACAGGGTAATGGATTTATGACGGCAGGTGCCACAGGTAGAAACGACGAGGGCAGCAGAGCAGAAAACTCACTGAACTGCACCCATCACAGCCTTACAGTGGCATCTAAGGGTTTTCCTTTTGACTTCTTGTCTCAGACTTGATATCTGCATTTTCCCTAAATTCAAAAGCAAATGCAACAAGAGATTGCTCACTATTCTTTCAGCAACTTCTCCCCTCTCCTCCCACCACCCTTCTTGCAAGAATACTGTGTATCACCAGCCCCTCTGGGGAAAATAACTTGGAAAAATTGGATAGCGGATGCTAAATGACTTAATGGATAATAAAATGGCTTGTGCTTCTGAGACTGCTATTTAAAGACCAACTCGATATTTTATGTAAAACGAACCCTAGTTTTTTATGCAGTCATGGGACCTTGCCCAGCTTTTCTGCCAAATTTGCTATTTACGGAGGATGTACTTCTTTAAGGCAAGTTAGAAGCCACTTCTTAGACTCACTAAGACTCTGGAGGATGGTGACATCTTTAAGTACGTCCACACCATGGGTGAAAAAAAGGACAAAGGGTGCCTTCAAATTCCAAAAGGTAACCAGACATTTGAGATGAAGTTATAAAGGATAATTCCTGCCTGTCAGGATGGCAAACTGAGGACAAGACTTGAACTTGAACTTGGGAACTCATCTGACCCCCTGGCAAAATCCTGGGTGCCAACCTAACCTGCCCCCTACACGTTCCCTCCACAGACACACCAGCATGGACGGCCACATCCGGCTCCCAGGCGTCTCACGCATCCGTCCTCTGCTCTTGGCTCCCTGCTGCAAGTCCCCAAGCCGCCCAAACTGTCCTCCTGACACAAAGACTGCCTTCACCTCGACCCTGCCGGCCCAGGTGCGTGCCCAGGCTCACCGCCCTGCTCTCACCGGGCACCCGCCGCATTCAGGACCCCCGGCCTTTGCACACACTGCCCCCACCGCCCGCCTAGCGCATCTCCCGTCTCCTGCTTCTCTCCCTGAAAAGTCTTGCTTGTTTTAAAAATCAGCTCAGGGACTCAGGAGCCACCCGGGGCGCGCGTGGTGCCTCTCCTGACCGCCCGGCTCTGGTCCTCCCGCCTGGGACCTGAGCCCGAGGCTGCCGCAGGCCCGCACCGCATGGTCTGGGCGGGAGACGCGGGGTCTGGTCCCGCCCGCCCTGCACAGATGGGGAGGTGACTACGGGCTAACGGGGCCCCAGCGGCAGACCCCCGGGGCCTCCACACTGCAGAAGGCCGCCCCAGCCAGCCGCCTGCCCTCATCTGAGACGACTCTGCCCAGGACGGCGGAGCAGGGAGTGGGGTCCTCCTTCCCGTGGAGGACGAGCCGGAAACTGAGGTTTCAGACCAGCAGGCAGAGGTACACCGAGTCTCTTCCGGAAAATGCCTCCTGTGGGCCTCCTCCGCCCCGGCTTCCGTTTATTTACGGCGGCGCCGCGTTCTCCCGTCACCAAACACATGGAAACGCGGGCTGGAGGTTGAAGAGGGTACTGTTTACTGACAAGGGGAATTCACGAACCAAAACAGCCTGCTGCCTCTATCGTTATAGGAGATCTGTGATAAAGGCCTTACACGCTTTGAAAGAAAAAGTGAATCAAAGGAAGCTTTTTAAGTTAAAAATATCCAACGCTACATATAAGAGTGAAATCAGAGGCAATTTTATAATGAATCAGCCAGCTTACATTTTTGCCACTTTATTGTGAAGTACGATTTAAATTCTGATGTAGGTCATCAGCTAAATGCTTACTTATGTGTCTCTTAGAATGGATATAATTTGAATGATAAGATCAATGAGAATAGATAATAAGTGTCTGAAACTATAAATAACAGAAGAACCCAGCATGCACATTCTATAATAACCACGTGACCACATGCACCGAAAAGGAAGGCAATAGTCCTGTCCCATGATGTCGTGATAGCTGACATGTATGACATAATAAATACCAGTCCTAAAGGAATGATGCTAAAGTTGAAACTCCAGTACATTGGCCACCTCATGCGAAGAGTTGACTCGTTGGAAGACTCTGATGCTGTGAGGGATTGGGGGCAGGAGGAGAAGGGGACGACAGAGGATGAGATGGCTGGATGGCATCACGGACTCGATGAACGTGAGTCTGAGTGAACTCCAGGAGTTGGTGATGGACAGGGAGGCCTGATGTGCTGCAGTTCATGGGATTGCAAAGAGTCGGACACGACTGAGCGACTGAGCTGAGCTGAACTGAAAGGAAATCAATCCTGAATATTCACTGGAAGGACTGATGCTGAAGCTCCAATACTTGGGTCACCTGATGCAAAGAACTGATTCATTTGAAAAGACCCTGATGCTGGGAAAGATTGAAGGCAGGAGAAGGGGATGACAGAGGATGAGAGGGTTGGATGGCATCACGGACTCGATGGACACGAGTTTGAGCAAGCTCCAGGAGACAGAGAAGGGCAGGGAAGCCTGGTGTGCTGCAGTCCATGAGTCTCAAAGAGTCACACACGACTGAGCAACTGAACAACGACATGCGATGTAATATGAAAAACCTGTTTCACCAGGGACTTGAATGAGAATGACGGTGGGAATGTGAGAGGGAGGGAAGAGGCTCAGGAGGAGCAGAGCACAGTGAGAAGGACCAAAAATGAACCTATTCCCAGAGGGAGGGAGCGTCCCGCCCCATCGCACTCCCTGGACACGTTCTGAGCTCCAGAAGCCGGTGGGCCAGGGCGACAGGACGCAGACAAGAACCACCCGCCTGCTCCAGAGGGCGCCCGAGACAGAGGCGCTCGGCCCGCTCAGACCCCAGGCCTCACTTTATGAAAACGTTTCACGCCCTCCTGTGCTACCTCGAGAAGAAATAACACACGGTAGAATCTACCCCACTTAGCTTCAAAAGTCAACGCAATGCCCTGACAGTGTGAAAGGAAGATACTGGTAAAGTAAATACCATGCACTTTGACATGCCAGCTCCCGGATGCGACCTCCCCAAAGGCACAGTGAGGTCACCCCATGTCCGCGTGACACGCCCCCTGCTGAGAATGGGGCAGCTGGAGGCGGGGACACAGAATGCTCAGGTGAACCTCCCGCACGGTGACCCCACTCTCGGTGGAGCTCCACACAGCGCCAAGAGTGGCCTTCCCTCACTTGCGGCACGTGTGCGTTCCTGGGAGTGTTGGCAGGAACTGGAGCTATGTGACAGGCCCCCCGGTGGCTCAGTGGTGAAGAATCTGCCCGCCAGAGCAGGAGCCCCAGAAGACACAGGTCCGATCCCTGGGTCAGGAAGCTCCCCTGGAGGAGGGCACTGCAGCCCCCTGCAGTATTCTTGCCCAGGAAACCCATGGACAGAGGAGCCTGGAGGGCTGCAGTCCATGAGGCCACAGAGTCGGACCGAACTGAGCAGTCAGACAACAGCCCTGTGCCTGCTTTAGGAAAGAAGCCAGTCCGAGGCCAGACACGCAGAAGCAGGTTTCCACCCTTAGGAAAGCCACATGGGGGGCCCCGCTGAGCGGGTGGGACTGGCCGGGCCCTGCGGGATCTCTGTGGCCGCCCACGGCCACCCCGCGTCCACACACCACCAAGCGGCTCCTCGAGGCGACACCCCGCTGCAGGCAGCGTGTCTGCTGACCCGGGTCGGCCTCTTCGGGAAGCTGGGGTCGGCAGAGGCAGAGCCGGGGGTGGACTCAGGACGGGAAGGTGAGTGGAGGCGCTGAGGCCCCTCCCCCGGCCCCGGCCCCCGGGTTCCTGGGCCCCCTTGAGACACAGAGGTCACCTGTCCCCACACCTCACAGCCGACACAGAGCTTCAGCTCGTTACGTTGGCACAGGCCGCCCCCTCCTGTGAAAACTCTCAACTATTTCTCAAGGATTGCTAATAAATACCTCCAAAATGCACGAAAGAATACATTTCTGCAAGCCATCCATGCGTGTTGACCTTCAAGGTGAAACATTGACCATAGCCTTTCACTGGTCAACATTTGGTTTTCAGATCGATGCATCTGACGCGTGTTCTCAGAAGTCAACAATGTCTTATTCCTTGAGGCCTTGTTCAGTTCTCTCCATCTGGGCAGGTTTCTCCGAATGCGCCCGACACAACCCGCAGGTGAGGCCACGCTGAGAAGACCCCCCAGGCACGTGGGTGCCCATCCCCTCCCTTGGGGAGAGCCCTGCTCAGATGAAGGAAATAGAGGCCGTTTCGTTTGTGTATTATTCACACCGCTTTTCATGAAAAGCAAGCCCTTGTTCTGCTCATGGTGTGCCTTTTAATGAGCCTGCAGGACACACAGGAAGCACCCAGCCGCCCTTGGGCCTGTGATGCTTTAGGCAGGAGGCCAGACTAGCAGGGAGGCTGTGCGTGCGCCCCAGTAACCAGGGAGGACGCAGGAGCTTGTGTCAGAAGCCCGCCAAGCCCTCGCATTCACCAGGTGCCTCCGGGAGCGACAGGGAGCACGGCGCCCAGTGTGGAGCAGACACACTTGAACTTGAGTGTGCACATGAACCTCCCCGGCGTCTTGTGAAAATGCAGATCCTGATGCAGGCGGCCTGGGATGGAGCCTGAGACACCGCATTTCTAACAGCCTCCCAGGGATGCTGCTGCTGCCGGAAAAATCACACTCTCCTAGACCAAGGCACAGCGCCCCCCCAACATCAGGTGATACCGCTGCCAGACAAACGCACACACTCTCCTGGACCGAGCTAGCACCAGCCCCCATCATCTGAGATCCAGAAGTCCTTTCCTGACCCTCTTCCTCCCCACCCAGGCTGGGAAGCGGGCCCCTCTCTCCTCGGAACCCGGCTTGTGCCCGTGTCAGTGTAGTTCCCACACGGCGGGACAGTTAGCCATCTGTCAGCTCCCTCCCATGAAGCCAAGACAGGCTCCAACCTGGGAACCACGAGCTTCGTCTAGGAGTCACCACTGACAACACTTGACACCCAGATGTTTAATAAACTGTTGAGTGGAGGGATGGCGGGGTGGGTGGGTAGATGGAGGGATGGCGGGGTGCGTGGGTAGATGGAGGGATGGCGGGGTGGGTGGGTAGATGGAGGGATGGCGGGGTGCGTGGGTAGATGGAGGGATGGCGGGGTGGGTGGGTAGATGGAGGGATGGCGGGGTGGGTGGGTAGATGGAGGGATGGCGGGGTGCGTGGGTAGATGGAGGGATGGCGGGGTGGGTGGGTAGATGGAGGGATGGCGGGTGTCGATGGAGGGATGGTGGGTGTCGATGGAGGGATGGAGTTAAGGCCTGGGTGAGGCTCCGCCATTAAATCTGCAATTGTTGGCGGGTCTCCTTACCTTCTCATTCCCCTCCTCCTCTATAAACTGGAGGGATGGGCTGGCTTCTGCGTCTCCTCCAATTTGATATGATCACAGGAACAGGTGAACTGTACTGACAGCATCCTTGGTGGCACTGCGCTAAGGGCCTCGGCGGATGATCTCAACTCCTCTTTACAAAAATGTCTGAGAAAGATGCGTTACTGGCCCCATTCCACAGATGAGGATATGCCAAGAAAGAGTGAGCGACTCGCTTGTGTTCACAGAGTGAGTGACCAAGCCAGTTCTCTGCCCAGACTCAAGGCCGCCCAGGGCTGGCCCACCCCCAGAACAGTGCCCAGCCGTCAGGGCAGACAGACAGGAGCAGCAAGAAGAAGGCCCTGCTCCAGGGCCGCCCAGGCGCCCCTGCCCTGGAGCACGGGTGTGGGGTTCGGCTCCTCTGGCAGCTGCTCCCCTCTGCAGAGGGCCAAGCCCCAGGAGATGGGCAGGGCCAGGCTGGCAGAACGTCAGCACCGGCCCTGGAAAAGGAGGGCCCTGTTGCAGAGTCACTCAGCCGGGGGTGGGACCCAGGGTCTCAGGGAGCAGCTGAGCCACTGGAGGTCATGCTCTGAATCAGACAGGTGGGGGACCCCGGCTCTGCAAGCATCAGCCCGTGACACACTGCATCTTCGCCCGGCTCGTCGTTTACGAAGTGTCAGGGATGAAGTTGCTCCCTTCCTGAGGCTGCTCTGAAGTGTGTCTGTTCATTGGCACAGGCCCTTGACTCCGGCACTGCGGCTCTCCCAGGGATTTAGAAAATAAAGGCGGTACTTAGAAAAGGTGAACAGCTATGTCCCCGAGACCCAGCAACTAGTGTAGCTTTAGACCCAGAGAAACTTGCTTGTATGTACAGAGCCGCTCACTGCCATACTGCAGACGCTGGGAAAAGTTGGCACTCCCTCTGCATCCAGCAATTAGCCAGTCGAGAGACAAGCTGCGGCCCATTTGTTTGAAGTAAAACAAGACCAGTGAGACAAATGAGCTAAAGCTACCTGCTGCCGCCGCACGGAGTCTCTGAGACAGGATGCTGGGTGGCACCAAGAAGCACAAACGTATCTGTTTGCACAATCTGCCCACATGCCCGCCAGCGCTGCCTCTGGTCCTAAAACACCCGATTCAGGATAGCAGTTACCTCTAGGGAAGGGGAGCAGAGAGGCCGAGGGACCACTCACCACAGTTGACTTTTTACGGTTGCTAACGTCCTTTTTGTAATCTGCCCCAGATACTTCACCATAAAATGCTAAGAGTCACTTGCAAGAGAGGACCTAATTCTAATTCACATTCCAGACATTAAGGATCAATTATTTTCCATGAATCTGCCACTATTTGCTTCACACGCTTACCTTCCCGACAACATCATCTGGGGCAGCCCTCCCGCAGGCCCAGAAGTTACCCACCACCATGGGTCTGCCACCACCGCCTGCTCTGAGCACATCTGTCCCCCTAAGGGGGCACGTGGGCCCTGCAGGAGCCAGGTCGCTTGTGCTCCGGAGAGCCATGAGGCTCACTGACGCATCAGAGGCAGTCATCCCCAGGCGTTCTGGCGAGTGAGTATGCACGCTGCCCTTCAGGCGGCAAGGTCTCGAAGCAGCGGCCACGAGCTGGCAGCACAGGCTCTGGAGAGACGGGCAGGGCAGGAGGGCACCACCCTGCTGACCAGCCTCAGGCCTTGCCCGAGGAGACCACCTAACCTGCCGGCCCCTGGGGCCCCCACCTGCCAGAACGATACAAGGACTCTCGACAGCAAACCATCCCTCAGCAGCTGTGCTCGGGTCCAAAACGACATCACCAAAGCACCGGGCCCCTCGCAAGGCAGACGCTGAGTGACTGCCACGCTCGCCCCCAGGGCTCCAGCCGGGTGCATCCTCCGTTTCTTCATCTATAATCCTGTGTGTACACATGTGCTGCACACAGCACACGTACACCTAAGCGTGTACACACGCCCTTGCTAACAGGTGTGTTTGCTCGTGTGCGTGTGTGTACATGCGTGCTGGGCACAGCACACATACACCCAAGCATGTGCTATGCCCATGTTAACATGTGTGAATACTCATGTGCATGTGTGTGTACACATACCCCTAAGCGTGTGCACATTTCTGTGCTAACGTGTGTATACTCGTGTGCATGTGTACACACGTGCTGTGCAGGGCACATATTCACACAGATACATGAACACACATGTGCAGACACATACATTCCCCTCTCGAACTGTTCTCTCAAGAGGTTACAAGGTCTCATGGATGTGATTAACCTGTTTTGAACACTGAGCACTTGCTCTCGAGATCACGTCAGACCTTTCACTGAACCCTGACTGTGGTTCACAGCCAACGGTTCCAGTTGCTCTAAGGACACTTGGCCCGCAGAGGGCCTGGCCTCCGAGGGTCTCGCCGAAGCACTGCGCCGGCCGACCTGGCTCTTCCTAAGGCCAGGGGGCCGTGGGGACCACGGTCTCCTGTGTCCACCCAGACGGGGAGGTGGTTCCGAGGCTGCGGCCCCAGGCACAGGCGGGCTTATTTCCGTTGGCCATCTTCCCAAGCTCCCTGTCCAGTCTGCAGTGAGGGTCCAGACACCACGTGGAGAGCAGGCCTCCACGCGAGGACCACTGACAACAGACCCGGGGCTGGTCCTGGGGCCCCCGCTCCCCAGGGCCCCGACACGCCGTGAATCTGCCCTGCAGACGTGGCGCTAGGGGCTCCCTGGCTCCTTTGGGGGTTTTGAGCTTTCTTTGAGTTGTAAGTCTAAGATCGTGGCCAGATCATGGTGGAGTCCTCAGCCCATCCGCAGGGCACTGGGCTGAAGAGTCCAGGAAGGAGCCAGAAACGAGCATCCCCTTCTGGGATCCTCCGATGAATGTCCGCAAACTGGCCAAAGCCAACTCTCAAAAAAAAAAAGAAAAGGAACGCATACCTCACCACTGCTCTCCCAGCCCCAGGATGTAGAGCAGCTGCTGTTGTTTTGGGAAAAAATTAAAATTCCTGCCACAGCCCAGGGCCTGTCTGACCCACTCCCACCCCACGCCAACACCTCCTGTCCTGCTGGACGGCCCGGCACCCGATTCCCCAAGAGCAGACACGTCAGCTTCCATGAGGAGGGGCCCGTGCCTGCTCACCGCATGGACACACGGCATCCACCCGCGGTGACCCACTGCCCGAGCCCGGGGACCCCGGGGGGACCGGTGTGGCCGGTGGAGGTGGAGGCCCGGCGCCCAGCACGGACCAGGGCCCGCACGGCCAGCCGGAAGCTGCGGGCTCCCCGGGCAGCCGAGAGGATCAACCGTCAATCAGGCAGCGCTTGATAAAGTGCATTTAATTACAAGGGCACTCAGGCATTTGGATCACTTGATATAGTCTTCTACATTGGATGTTGTTTCAGTTATTGGAAATTAGAATCAAATGAATAAATATGCTGTTATTTAAAAGTTACATTTTTCAGGGAGAAAAAAAAAAGTAAGGATTGGATTCAGTACCTTAAGCCTCAGGCACCAACGGTGACGTGTGCTTTCTCAGGGACCCACATGTGACGACCCAAGGCCTCCGGCCCTGTGGGTGGGCTGGCTGTTTCAGCAACTGGCCAACCAGTGCGGCTGGACATTGGTGTGGATCTGTTTCAGCCGCACCGAGGGGATTTGAGGGGGCTTCTGACCTGTGTGTATCTCCCCCAAGTATTTTTCTCCTCACTCTGATTTGGCCAGCCCTCACCTGCGTGTTCATTAAATGCCCGTCATTTCTGTGCCTGAGTCTCCTCCAGCAATCCTTAAGTGAACTCAGGCTCCGAGAGAAATAGACTTGCTTTGCTTCCCACCATCCAGTTCACAGACTAGAAACTCAGGGAATCAGTTCCATTTGGGGGAAGAATACTGAGATATCCCATCTAATTTTTTTTTTTTTTTTGGCTACTTTTGTTCATTTTTGGCTACGTTTTACACAACAATTTAGAAGCCACTGGGCCACTTCCCACATCCACTGAATCCCTGGCTTGGGAGTGAGGAGGGTCTGAGGGCCCAGAATAGTCCGTATTTTAACACAAAAGCTCACAGCACCGCCCATTCTGGGCCTCTACAAGGCCTGATCAGCCAAAGTTTACTGCATGTCCTCAAATTGTTTATCTTGCAGTATTTTATTTAAAAATGAGAATTAATTTTTTTAAGTTAAGCCTGTAGGCTCCTCCCAGCCCTGTTCTGTCTACGTTAGGACCTATGGGATTCCCCAGGCAAGAATTCTGGAGAGGGTTGCCATTTTCTTCTCTAGGGGATCGTCCCAACCCAGGGATCGAAGCCATGCCTCCCACATTGGCAGGCAGACTCTTTACCACTGAGCCACCTGGGAAGCCCAACAAACTCAAGCACTGTTTAAATAGTTGGAAATACAGTGTAAATCCTATATAAATAGTTGCCCAGTGTCACCAGCAAAGCCCATTAACAATTCCCGGGAAGTAAAAACAGAGGGTTCGGTGGGTAAAGAATCCGCCTACAACGCAGGAGACACAGGAGATGCGGGTTTGTCTCGTGCGTGGCAGGGTGTTCAGCGAGGCTGCGGGGGCACTGTCCCAGTTGGCTGTGTCCCGGGGCAGTGGCCTGGAGCTGAGTGCCCCCGAAGGAGGGCCCCGCGAGGCCCCTTGAGCTTAAAGCACAGGCTCAGAGCCTCCGGAAGCCCCTGCAGGGCTGGTGGGAACGAGGGCGGCCGTGGGGCCTCTCCCGGGAATTCTGGCCCATCCCAGGAAGGTGAGAGCACTTCCCGTGTGACTCCCAAGAACAAACGCCCACGACCACCTGCACGCATGAAACTCAAACACTGGAAACGATCCAGGTGCCCTTCAGCAGGGGTGTGGACAAGCAGACCTCAGTGCGTCCACGTCGGGGAATAACACTGTCCGTGGCCAGAGAGCCCCCCCGTCAAGGGACAGGGCAACCTGGACGAAGCTCAGAGGCGACCCCCTGAGAGACACAGCCCCAGAGGTTACTGGGCAAGCCAACTTATTTCAGATTCTTCAAAACCACCAATGATGGAAAAAAGCCCGGAGGGTCCCAGGGTCAGGGGCGATGTGGGAGGGTGACCACAGGTCTCGGTTTCCCTGGCACCTTTCCAGTTTAGCGCCGAACGTTCCACATGCCGGAAACGCCGGGGCAGTTGGTTGCCGTGGGTGTGAATGCCGAGTCCAGCCTGGAGGACCCTGGGGGAGGTGAAGCAGTCCTCCACCCTGGCTTTGCTGGCAGTAGTCACCTGAATCCACACCTGTGTTAGGACTCATGATGATTTTTAAAACAAAAGGACACAAAAAGACTCAGAGAGCACCTCCTCCAGGGTGGGTGGGGTCTCCGGATCTTCGTGGTTCCCGGCAGGGTGGGCAGGAGAAGAGAAGGGATGACAGGCTCACTGTGTGACCCCAGCCTGCCCCTGAACCCCCGTGCTCCTCAGGTGACCCCCAGACCAGCAGACCTTACATCCATCATTCACACCTCAGATCCCCAAAGCTTCCAGCAGTCGGAGGCTGGAACCCCTCCACAGGCAGCAGCCCTGTGTGTGGGTGCTCACAGAGGCCCCTGAGCTCAGCCTCCTCGTGTTCTCTTCCACGGGGGCCCAGCGCAGGGAGAGGTGGCCTGCTCACTCAGGGTCACGCAGGGAGGCTCGGCCTTCCGTAACTCGCCTGAGAGGCGCGCACTTTGTAACACATTTCTCGGCAGCTGCAGAGGTAGCAGAGGTCATGCGGGCTGAGAGATGAGCGAGGAGGTGTCCTTTCGTTCCGTGTTCAGAAACCCAGGCTGGTCCCTCAGAGGCTGGTTTGGGAGAGGGTGAGGGCTTTCTGACCCCTGACCCCGTCCTCTCCTGCCCAGAAGTGAGCCTCTGCCGGCGTAGAACTGCAGCTGAGATGCTGTATGTGGCGCCCACAGACAGCAAAGGAAAGTCTGCTTGTGGAATCTGGTGCTGTGAAGAGGCTGAGTGAGCCTGCAGCAGGCAGCCCCAGGCCCCTCGGACCTGAGCACAAACCAGGACGTGGTGTGGAGGGTGTGGTGATCACCATCATCACGACCATCACCATCATCGTCATCACCACCATCATCACCACCATCATCACCATTACCACCATCATCACCACCACCACCATCATCACCATCACCATCACCACCACCATCACCACCATCACCACCACCATCATCACCACCATCATCACCACCATCACCACCACCATCATCACCACCATCATCACCATCACCACCATCATCACCACCACCATCACCACCATCACCATAATCATCACCATCATCACCATCACCATAATCATCACCATCATCACCATCACCATTACCACCATCACCACCATCACCATAATCATCACCATCATCACCATCACCATCACCACCACCATAATCATCACCTCCATCATCACCACCATCACCATCACCATAATCATCACCACCATCACCATCACCACCATCACCACCATCACGATCACCATCACGATCACCATCACCACCACCATCATCACCACCATCATCATCATTACCACCATCATCACCACCACCACCACCATCATCACCACCACCATCACCACCATCATCACCATCACCACCATCACCACCATCACCACCATCACCACCATCACCACCATCATCACCATCATCACCATCACCGTCACCACCACCATCACCACCACCATCACCACCACCATCACCACCACCATCACCATCACCATCACCACCATCACCACCATTACCACCATCATCACCACCACCATCACCACCATCATCACCATCACCATCACCATCACCACCATCACCACCATCACCATAACCACCACCATAATCATCACCTCCATCATCACCACCATCACCATCACCACCACCACCATCACCACCATCACCATAACCACCACCATAATCATCACCTCCATCATCACCACCATCACCATCACCACCACCACCATCACCACCATCACCATCACCACCACCACCATCACCACCATCACCATAACCACCACCATAATCATCACCTCCATCATCACCACCATCATCACCACCATCATCACCACCACCACCACCATCACCACCACCATAATCATCACCTCCATCATCACCACCATCACCATCACCATCATGATCACCATCACCACCACCATCACCACCATCACCATAACCACCACCATAATCATCACCTCCATCACCACCACCATCATCACCATCACCATCACCACCATCACCACCATCACCATAACCACCACCATAATCATCACCTCCATCACCACCACCATCATCACCATCACCATCACCACCATCACCACCATCACCATAACCACCACCATAATCATCACCTCCATCATCACCACCATCATCACCACCATCACCACCATCACCACCACCATCATCACCACCACTACCATCACCACCATCATCACCACCATCACCACCACCATAATCATCACCACCATCACCACCACCACCATCAGTCACCATTACCGTCATCCTCATCCATGCACAAGGTGCTTTCTGAAAGAGTCACAAAAGGCTTTCTCTCCATAGATCTCCACTCAAATGCTTGGGAACTAGAAGGTGTTGCTGCTTTCATTTTTGGCTTTTTCAGGGTGAGGGCTGAACCAGCCTTGACTCCCTGAGTTCTGACTCTAAACTCCTCTTGCTCTCAGCCTCCTGCTTGCAGGTGATGGTAACACGTGGCACCTTTGTCTTGCAGAGGCAGAATCTGGAAAGCTCACAGAGGATTTGGGTGGAAACAGGAGTAAGGGAGCTGCAAGGTTCCAGCACCTGCCACAGTTGGACTTGAGCCCAGTTGCTCAGAAGCAACCACATAACCATCTTCTTATACAGCTTCTCTGAGGGGAGGGGAAGGAGAGTCTCCAAGGCCTACACCCCACATCAGGGAGAAGCCAGGGGGCCCCAGGAGCTTGTTGGGGATTGGAATACCTCCAGAGAGCCCTGCATCCTCAGGACTGGGTGCTCACCACTGGGTGCTGGTGATGGTGGTGGTGGTGGTGGTTATGATGGTGGTGGTGATGATGGTGATGGTGGTGGTGGTGATGGTGGTGGTGATGATGGTGATGGTGGTGATGATGGTGGTGATGGTGGTGGTGATGATGGTGATGGTGGTGATGATGGTGGTGATGGTGGTGGTGAAGGTGGTGATGATGGTGATGGTGGTGGTGGTGATGGTGGTGGTGATGATGGTGATGGTGGTGATGATGGTGGTGATGGTGGTGATGATGGTGGTGATGGTGGTGGTGATGATGATGGTGATGGTGGTGATGATGGTGGTGATGGTGGTGATGATGGTGGTGATGATGGTGATGGTGGTGGTGGTGATGGTGGTGGTGATGATGGTGATGGTGGTGATGATGGTGATGGTGGTGATGGTGGTGATGGTGGTGGTGATGATGATGGTGATGATGGTGGTGATGGTGGTGGTGAAGGTGGTGATGATGGTGATGGTGGTGGTGGTGATGGTGGTGGTGATGATGGTGATGGTGGTGATGATGGTGGTGATGATGGTGGTGATGGTGGTGATGATGGTGATGGTGATGGTGGTGATGATGGTGGTGATGGTGGTGATGATGGTGATGGTGGTGGTGGTGATGGTGGTGATGGTGGTGATGGTGATGGTGGTGATGGTGGTGATGGTGGTGGTGGTGAAGGTGGTGGTGATGATGGTGATGGTGGTGATGATGGTGGTGATGGTGGTGGTGATGGTGGTGATGATGGTGATGGTGATGGTGGTGATGGTGGTGATGGTGGTGGTGGTGAAGGTGGTGGTGATGATAGTGATGGTGGTGATGATGGTGGTGATGATGATGGTGATGGTGGTGATGATGGTGGTGATGGTGGTGGTGAAGGTGGTGATGATGGTGATGGTGGTGGTGGTGATGGTGGTGGTGATGATGGTGATGGTGGTGATGATGGTGGTGATGATGGTGGTGATGGTGGTGATGATGGTGATGGTGATGGTGGTGATGGTGGTGATGGTGGTGATGGTGGTGATGATGGTGATGTGGTGGTGGTGATGGTGGTGATGATGGTGGTGATGGTGGTGATGATGGTGATGGTGGTGGTGGTGATGGTGGTGGTGATGATGGTGATGGGGGTGGTGATAATGGTTATGATGGTGATGTTGGTAATCATGATGGTGGTGCTGATGATGGTGATTCTGGTGGTGATGGTGATTCTGGTGTTAATGGTGATGATGATGGTGGTGGTTATGATAGTGGTGGTGATGATGGTGATGGTGGTGATGATGGTGATAATGGTTATGATGGTGATGTTGGTAATCATGATGGTGGTGCTGATGATGGTGATGGTGGTGCTGATGATGGTGATGGTGGTGGTAATGGTGCTGATGAGGGTGGCGGTGATGTTCGTGCTGGTAATATGAGAGGAAGAAGAGAGGGGAGGAGAGGGAAGAGACGGGGAGGAAGAGGCGGAAAGAGAAGAGGGACCCTGCAGCCCAGAGGAGACGTGATCACTCTGAGTTCAGAGGCTGGCCCACTGGATAACGTCTCTGAAACGTTTCACAGCCCCCAAGTCCCAGTTTCCCAGGTTTGAGATGGAAACGTGCCCGAAGGCTGACGGTCGCATAAGACAGGTCCACCGCTCACTCCCCCTGAGCGTGCAACAGATTTCAGTTCAGGGCAGGGCCAGCACCTGGGTGGGCCGTGCTGTGGGCAACCTCACTGGGCCCAGGGAATCTGTTTCCAAACTATCTGTTTACACACAGTAGCCTTCCCCAAGGGCCCTACAGGAGAATCACAACATCCACTCGGTTTGGTTTGGACGGAGAACCAAGCCTGTGGTCGTCACACCCCAACCAGAGCCCAAGTTTCCTCTTGGGCAGAGAGAGACTTGTCCGTTTCACCCTGTGACTTATATTCTCCCCAGGGTCATAACTGGCATCTCTTCTAATAAGAAAAGATCCATCTACCAGCAGTTTCAGGTTAGACAAGGAAGCTGCAGTTCAGCTGAGAAAACCATCCTTCACCGTTGATTTGCGGCCCCCAGGCCTTCCTGCCGGGATCACTGGGGTGAGCAGACCCGAAGCTCCCCTCTCAAGGTGGGACCATCGCAGCCCGCACAAGGCCAGCTGTGCAAAGCCACCAGCTGTAATTGCTGAGAGCCGGAAGGCTGGCTTTTATCGCTTAGGGCATTTGAATTTCTGACAGTGAAGCTGCATTAACGAAGGGCGTCTTTTTTTGCATTGAATTTACACCTAATGTGATTCCATTTTGCATTCTTTACATATGCAGATGAGGTTGCTAGAACGCTCCTGATGCAAAAACTGTTTTTGCTAAATCATATCAAAATGTTTCATGGGTCTCACCAAAAAGTGTTGATATATGGAAATTGCTCTTTTTCAAAAACTGTCTTTAAAACCCAAATGGTATATTTTGAATTTCTTTTCTCTACACCACACCCTCCCCGGTATTTGTGGAGAATTAGAGGAAATAAATAATATATTAATGCCACACTGCCAGGGCATGGGAGCAGGGGCAACCAGAATAATGCTCATTTTAGCCATTGCTGAGACAGAGGGAGGTAGTTCAGGGCTCAGGTGTTTTCCGAGGCAGGTGGAAGAGTGAGAGTTAATGTTAGAAGGTCAGAAAGTGTCCTGTGTCCCTTCTGAGTAAGGGAACAACAGAGTCACACACTGAACGGTTACTTATACGAGGGGTGTGTTTCCTACATACTAAAGCTGGTTGGTCTCATCTGGGCTTAGGTCATGCACCGTTTTAAAAGGGATGAAGGCAGCGCCCTGTCCCTCTAGGAACTGCAGCCCGTAGCTGCTCTGGGCTGAACAGTGACTGCGGCAGGGACAGGAGCCTGGGGCACTGTCCATTTTCACATGCCAGCTTTCCAAACTCCTTAGGCAAGCTGAAAACCACAGCACACGCCACTGCGCCTTGAGAATGGACTGTTGCAGGCCTCACGCGAGGAACAATTAACATGAGCGTGAGCACACTCGCACAGGTTAAAGTATCGAGAAGGAGAGGACGCGCAGTAGCCAGGTATCAGAGACGTGCTCGGAGCGTCCCCCCAGAGCAAGGCGCGGGGCCGACAACGCGCTCGGAGAGCCGGCGGCCTCGGGCGGTTAACCGAGTCAGAGGGGCCCAGAGAGCCGAAGGAGGGCGAATAACGAACGGCGGAGGAGGTTTATAAACAAAAAGACTCACAGAAGCAAGGGCTCGCTCCAGCTGACAAGACTCTTTCAAGTCAGGGCATACATCTATCTGCCTGAAATGGAGGGAAAGTGTAAACACGCCACGCAAAGGCGCCAGCTGCAGCTGACCGGTCACTCGGCACACTCAGCCAGCGCCGTGTAAATCCGTCACAGGCCGTGGGCAAATGCACACGGTCCTTCCTTCCAGAGCGAATCTGCACGCTTCCTGCCCTGGGATATTCCTGAGGTTTAAGGCTGGACGCTTTGAGAAAAGCATACACGGGAGGTGAACAGAGAAACACCCAAAGTCCCAACAGCCTTTCTCCAGGTGACTTGTAACTTTTTTTAAGTAGATAATACTAACTAGCCTGGCTTCCACAAAATGCCAGCATTCTAACACAGCCTCAGCGAATCAGCCAGCCTTCCTGACGCCGAGGACTCACCTCACTCCGATGACCCCTGAAAATAGGTTTTTCTTGGGTTTTTTGGGGGGGACCTCCTTGTGGGGTAGGTAAAGGGCCTGCTGAGGAGCTCAGGCTTGGAAACTATTTAGTGATGCTGCCTGAAGGGTCCATTTCCCTGTTCAATCATCTTCCCCTAATAGAATAACATACCTTGATTTTTCATCAACGTTAAGTGTGTTTTTTAATATATGTAATGGTGTTTGGATGACATTTATTTAATAGATTCGAATTGTCCTGGCATGTCTCTGCTATTGATTTGGCGCTCCTCAACGGGACTGAACATACTGTGGGCCTGCCCCGGGTTACCCTGAGTTGGAAAGTTTACACCAAATCTTGCTCCCTGAATCTATACGTATCTCCCAGGGCAGGAGGGGAAAAAAAAACACCTAAAGAACACTGAAAATGTTCTTCTGCTTCCATGTGTATCTGGCAGCCACAATTCTAACGTGTATTATTGTCTGCGATTTATTGCTTTCGCTCTTTCATTAATAATTTAATGTTTGCGAAAAAACAAGCTCTTCAAAGCACACAAAAAAATCCATTCAAAGCTATATAAACTTTTTCTTTTTTTTGGGTCCGAGTTAAACGTCTTTGTATGTTGAAATGCCAGTTCTGCTGCACAGACTTAATTAAAGCTACTGGATTTGGAGAAAAGGAAGTTTAGTTGGCGCGCTAACCTCTGCCTGTTCTGTCAGTTTGAACAGAGCTGAAAATTACCTCCTAATGGCTGAGAATATGTGTGCGCAGTGTCATATTTTGAACCTAATCTCGCTATGCTCCCCACAGACACAGACGTGTTTATTTATACAGATTTAATCAGCGACAAGGGTCCCTCTCCGTGGAGCTTGGTTAGATGGCTTGAAAGCAAAGTGTTATTGCAGCATTTCTAAACTCACAACTTAGAGCCCAAACTGTCCCAGAACCCCAGGCATTCGGAAATTGCCATTTTGACTTAATTATCAGGCATTTGCTTTTTGAAACAAATTATTCAGGATATTGTGATAAACAGATACAAAGCAATTTTCCCTCTGCCAAAGGAACCTACAGTGACGAAGTCAGAAATTGCATTCATTACGGTGGGGCCCCAAAGAGGGTGAGTGCTGAGACCCAAGGTCAGCTCGCAGGGACTCACACACCCGCTCCCGCAGCTCCTAGACCCGTGTTGTGGGAGGAATTCACACTTAAAAGGACAGGGCCCCGAGAGAAGCAAGAGGCTCCGAAGCTGCACATGAGCTGGCCGGCCAGGGCACCTGAGCCTTCCCGGCTCCCAGCGCCCTGGCCCTACACGGGAAGGGGCGTCCCCGTCCCGTCTGATCCCACCATCTGGCCTTGGATGTGGAAGGCTCGCTCAAAATTCTGCTCCCAATGACTGTTCTCTTGGGCAGAATCTACATAACCTGCTGTCAGGGACTGTCAGACGAATGTTTGACTTTGTACACCCCATGACCGAACCCCAGAAGGGAAGGAAGGAAAAGAAACTGTACTGGGATGAGAAAGTGCTGAGGAAGGCAAAAATCAGATATTCGTGTGAGCTCGTAGACGCAAAATGCTGAATGTGACCTCCAAGGAATGTCTGGGGTGACTTACCTTTGCATTCACCCGCCCCCGCCCCAGCCTGGGCTTACAGACACAGGCTCTAACTGCTGACTCAGAGAGTGGTGGAGAAAGGGAAGAAGTCTGCCTGGCATTCTGAAAGCGTGTGCGTTGTTTTAGTTGCAGGATTGAGGGTGGGTGTGGAGGCAAGTGAGGAGGAAGGCAGCGAGCATGTGGCAACAGCAAATTCCTGTAAAATTATACACTTTGGTACTAAACTCTTTTACACGATTTTTAAAACCAATTTCAACTGTCATTCTTAGCAGGGGCATTTATATGAATAAACGAATTTACTATTTCTCCTTAAGCAATACCCAACTGTAAACCACCCCCATCTTTGCACATTTGACTGATGACAAAGCACGCCCAGCATCTGCAGTCTGCTCGTGTTCCACAGAATTCCCTCTCTTATCCTAATAAAACCACTTTAAACAGGAAACAGCAAATGTGCTTTCTTTGAACTCAAATTATTTAAAACAAGTTCTTATATTGCTTTTTGGAAACTTACACAGGACAAGTTTTTAAATCCCTTTTTTTTCTTACTTCCCATGACTCAGTGTTTAAAATTTTAGTTCTGCCATTAGATTTAAAGATCACTTCATTCTCTTAAAGGTAGCGTGCTATTTTGCCTCGTTATAATAAACACCAATGTTTTTACAACCGCAACAGTTCCGCGCACATTAGCATATTTTGGCTGAGGTATTGTTTTACTGTGACCTGTATAATAAGTGTCACATTAGCAAGACAACAAATCAAACGTTTGTTAATTTCCCTCGCTTTCCCACACAGCTGGTGGTGTTATCGTGTCACCAGATTTTAATTAATATGATAAGTAACACTTGCAAGACAACAGCCGGATTTTTTCCCCTCTGTGTGCGTGAGGGGCTGTAAACCTCGTGTGTGTGTGTGTGTGTGTGTGTGTGTACGTGTGCGCCTGCACACACGTGTGTGCAGATGGTAGAAAGCAGGAGGAAGCTAAGATATTCACAAGGGCCTTTTGCAACAAATTAATCACCAAAAACATTCACAGCCACACACAAAGCCATTTCCAATCTAACTTTCATAACACTATCTTCTTTTGCTCTTCCGGATCAAAGATCGCCATGCACCAATGCAGAATAAAAATCAGAGAAACAGATAAGAAAATGTGCTAATTTTCATACCTGGGGTAGTTGTGTGTTTAAGGTTTTAGCAGTTAAGAGAGATGCAATACTGCTGTCTTCGGAGAGGTTTAATTTTAATCTCTCCAGCTTCCACGTGAATAGTAACAAATACACGTCTGACTTATACAGGGACTATTGTGTGCTCCGTGTGCGAAGCGCTGCTCGGGCTGTTCTTGGGTAAGGGGAGAGTGCCATCTGTTTGCAAAAGCTAGAAACGCAGCTGAGCTCGGAAGGGAGAGATCCTTCCACCGCCAGTCCCAGCCCTGGAGCCTCCGGCATGGCTCACAACAGACCCGAAAGTGGGTCGGTCCAACAGGGGAGGAACAACCTCGGCACGAAAATACATAAAAGAAAATGCATTCCCAGCACGTGCACTCGGTAAAATATTTTACCAAACTAGTGCCGAGGCATTTAAAACTGTTGCTATACATTTTTTAGTAAAAAGAGGAGCAGTATCCAGTCCCCAAAAAAATGTGTAATATAAAACACCACCTAAGGATGAATGCATTTTACCCTTAGATATTTTAAAAATTATTTAATACTTTTTAAGTAACACAGTAGAAATTAATTCTATAACAAAACACTAACAGTGGAAATCCTTAAATGGTTGCTGGAGGAAAATGCCAATAAGAAAAGTGGTGTTCAAAATTAGAACTGTCTCTAATGCTTTCTGATTTTGAATTTTCCGAAGAGAAAGGAAACCTCTTCCTCCCGGGAATGGAAGGCAGAAAGCCCGTTTATGGAGCTGAAATTCTTCCAAATCTCCTTATTGTTTATTTAACTTAACATTTTTTCCCTTCTGTCACAAAATACAGGTTTCCCCTGATGAATCCCATACTCTAATAGGCCACCTACACAAGATAAAGCCCCAGAAGCAGGATGGCACCGACATCCCTGAAAAGGCGGTTTCTCTGTAAGTAGGATTAAGCCCAGAGCAATTTCCACACGCGGCGGCCGTGTGCTGAGAGGGAAGACCGGCAGACCCGATCGCCGGTCCTGCCAGTATCATGCCCCCGCCCGAAGGTGCCCGACAGGACGGGGGTGCCAGGAAGCCAGCTCGGTTGCTTTCAACCAGGCGTGTAAACACAAGCTCGACTTGAGGTCAACTCGTAATCTCCAGTAACGGTTCTGAAAGGGACGTGAAAGCATGTTTCCAGCCTCCTCTGCTGGTCTGCTCAGCAGCCCTGTGGGCCAGTGTGCAGAGAGGGTCGGAGGAAAACGCCCACCGGCTCATCAGAAGCCCACCCTGGGAAAATTCACCTGGGCATTCAGTCAGCGAGAAGAAGGCCCCGAGGGGCTCCCGCTTGGTGGGCACAGAGCTGCCCGTGCTGGGGGGCAGAGAGCCAGCCCACCTGTCCCCGCTCCATCCACACCGCAAGCCTGGAGCCCTCCTCCCGGCCTCTGCCCCAGGGCGGGGGGGCTGCCTTCCTGAGAGACGCTGTCGGGAGGGCCTCTTTTCTAGGGAGAAGAGCTGGGGAGCTGAAGACAGATGGACCCTGACCGGGCCAGTCCCCGGGCCAGTGTGTGCTGTACCACCCAGACGCCCACAGGGCCCACAGCCCTCAGGAGGGCTTGGTCCACCCCCAGCTCAGCAAGGGCGAGACCCCCGGACTCCCCGGGACGCATCTCCCGCCCTGGCTTCCTCTCCACTGCGTCAGCAGAACGAGGACCTGGCTCTTTCCTGCCTTCACCTTGCATCTCAGCCAAGGAAGGGAGTTTAGGCGCAGACGGAGCAGGGAGGGCTTCCAGGGGTCAGGTCATGCTCGCCCCCCCCAAGGGAAATACTAGCCCAGCGAGCCCCTAAAACAACTGGGGCATGCCCACAGAGCAAGGACCCTGCGTGGCCAGCGCCCTGACCCGAAGGAGACAGGGAGCTGAAGCTGGGGTGCCTGGAAGTCGTTCCGCTGCGACAGCCCAGCAGCTCAGGCTTCAAGGGGAAGCAGCTGAGAGCCTGAGTCAGGTTTCCAAATTTAACACCCGGAAGACACACGTTTTATTCTGACCGAGCAGGGGCAGACAAGAGCTGTTATGGGCAGTGCGCTTAGCTAGGAGCATCAGAGCAGGTGATGCAGGAAAAGGGCAGGGACCAGGGGGGAGCGGGGAGGGAGGGGCGGGGAAAGGGGGTAGAGGGAGGGGCAGAAAGGAGAAGAGGGAGGGAGGGGGTCTTCCGGAAAAGGATTTGGTGATCAAAGCACGATCCACCCAAACATCACACACACACTGCAGAACACCACTAGCTCCTACAAGCTCAGGATCTTGACGTGAGCCTCGGAGATTACAGGTCAGGCTGTCCCGCCCCTGTCCCAGGAGCTCAGGGCAAGGCTGGAGCGACAGGGATCAACGTTGTCTCCAGGGACAGGAGACGGCACACCCTAATTTCAGATTAAATGCAGAACCCCGGCAGTCACGAGACACACCTTGAGCACCACCAGGAAGAATGCAGGCAGGCGTCACGACGACGTGAACCGTCGGATGCGGGGAATGTCTGGGATAAAGGAAGTGTGAGGGACATGGCCTTGCCCTGCTTCTGACATGTTATGGAGACTGGAGAGAGTCCAGAGAAAAATGCAAAGATCTGTGAGAGCCTATCAGTTCAGTTTCTGTAGGCTTGGCAGGTAATGGTGTGTGTGTTCAGTCGCTAAGCCATGTCTGAATCTTTGTGACCCTATGGACGGCAGCAGGCCAGGCTTCCTGTCCTCCACCATCTCCCAGAGCTTGCTCACACTCATGTCCATTGAGTGGGTGATGCCCTCCAACCATCTCATCCTCTGTCGTCCCCTTCTCCTCCCACCTTCAATCTTTCCCAGCATCAGGTCTTTTCCAATGAGTCGGTTTTTCGCATCAGGTGGACAGAGTATTGGAGCTTCAGCTTCAGCATCAGTGCTTCCGAAGAACATTCAGGACTGATTTCCTTTAGAATGGACTGCTTGGGTCTCCTTGCTGCCCAAGGGTCTTTCAAGAGCCTTCTCCAGCACCACAATTAGAAAGCAATTACATAAAATAAAGCTTAATTTGGAAAATCCTCCCATTCCATAGAGCAAATTTCAAAGTTCGTTCTAAGATTGCCCTTTGGGTCACGCAGGCTCTACTGAAGCAGGACCTGGGCGCCGTGGCTGTGGCGGGCCGGGAGGACCGCAGCCCTAACAGGTCAAGGGCAGCCTCTGCTGGGCCCCTACCTCTCCCGCCCACCCATGTCCTGTCCCTTGTGGAGCGGCATCAGGGAAGATGGGGAGGCTAACAAGGCCCCTCCCTGACGCCAAAGGAGAGGGGAGACTGGAAGCTGGGGGCTTTCCACGATCACCCGGAAGGGCTCGTCCCCTGCCCAGCGGGGCACGGACACTGCTTGGGGAAGACAGTGGTCTCCTCTGCAGACAGACGTGGGGCCGTGTTCATCAAGAGGACAGTGAGTCAGGAGACTCATTGGCAAATGATGCGGGAAAATCGTGTTCTTGGCTAGGAGTTGGTTTGCTATTTTTGTTGTTAAATTCCTGCAAATTTGCATTTGTAACGCAACAACATAATGTAAGGGGGCACTCTGTCCTTCTCTGGCTGACCCATTTGGCTGCTGCCAACATCAACAAAGAGGGCTTCCCAGGTAGCTCAGCTGGGAAAAAAACCCACCTGCAACGCAGGAGACCCTGGTTCAATTCCTGGGTCAGGAAGTTCCCCTGGAGAGGGGATATGCTACCCACTCCAGTATTCTTGGGTTCACTACCTGGGTTGGTAAGACCCCCTGGAGGAGGACTTGGCAACCCACTCCAGGATTCTTGCCTGGAGAATCCCATGGACTGAGGAGCCTGGCAGGCCCCAGTCCATGGGGTCACAAAGAGTCGGACACGACTGAGCGACTTAGCACAGCACAAGTGATTTTGATCATCTGAAGGCAACTGACAGGGACACGGAGCGCAGATGGAGGAGACGCCGGGCCGGCGCGGGCGGGCGGGCCGCCCCTGTCCCTGCGCCAGGTATCTGCGACACCAGGAGAGGAGAGGAAGGAGGCCACCTCCCCTTCCGTGTGCTCTTATTTTCAGGTGAGGGCTGTGTTAAGTCTTCCGATGCTGCTCGCTGTCCCTGGAACACCTGTGAAGCAGCAGAGGAAGCGGGCGGAAGACGAGAAAGGTGGGGCAGGGGCTTACAATCACCCCCAGGCATCGTCTGTAGGTGTTGGACAGCGATCTGCGGAGACTCCGGCGCCCCCTTGAACCGTTGGTCTCGTGAGCAGCCCTGGCGTTACTCAGCCCCCAAACCATTCTGTTCAGCTCCAGGGTGGCCAAAGCACTTCCCCACTCACTTTCATTAGGCAACTTGCTTCGGCCAATGTCGGCGGTTACACCAGGACACACGTCTCATCCACCTCACTCCTTGCGCCTAGTGTATTCAAATGAGCAGGAGGCGTGTTGTTGTCCCGGGGGCCGGGAAGCAGGCCTTCCCCTGGGCCGCGCTGCCAGGCCAGGCTGGCCGGTGGACAGCCGCCCTGCCTGTGAGCCCGCAGCTACACCGGCTCCAGTCGCTTCCTGACTCTGCCCTCCACCAAGGCGGCGTGTGGACGCTGGCAGCCTTCTCTGGCTCACACTGTCTGGAAGTTCCATTTTAGACAGACACGCTCATAAATTTCTGTGCTCTTCTGGAAAAATGCCACCGAAAGATACGGAAACCTATCTCGGGGTCTGGCTACAGACTGGTTCTCAGAGCGTTTTGAAGACATTAAGTGGGTAGATCCCACATGCCGCAACTAAGACCTGGCACAGCCAAACAAATACAAATCAATAAATTTTAAAGTCATCTGTAAAGGGAACTGCGTTTGCCTGTTCACATGTGCATGAAAAATCAAAATTTTCTGTTGATCGGGGGAAGCTAAGGCAGAGACTGGGAAAATGCCCTCCTCTTAGTAACAAATGTCAGAAAACAGCCATTAGCTGCCTTTGTGACTCAAGTTGGACCATTAACACCAGAGAATGAGCTGTCATCCCTGAGACCATTAGACCAGCCCACAGAGCACACCAACCAGCCTGGACAGGTGCCCGGCACCCCCAAAACAGTACCCGTCATGAAGTGCCCCTCACCCTCGTACACCTCACTGAAAGTCAAAGTGTGAGGCGCTCAGTCGTGTCCGACTCTTTGTGACCCCATGGACTGTAGCCCACCAGGCTCCTCTGTCCATGGGATTTCCCAGGCGAGAATCCTGGACTGAGTGGCCATTTCCGTCTCCAGGGGATCTTCCTGACCCAGGGATTGACCCCGCGTCTCCTGCACTGGCAGGCAGGTTCTCTACCGCTGAGCCCCAGAGAAGCCCCTCACACGAATAACCGAAATATGCAGCTCCATCTCCAGAGGGGAAGCCTTATTAGAACTTCAGCAACTCGCTCCTCCGGAAGGGCTCTAGGCAGCCCTCCTTCGGGTAAAGTTCTCGGCAAACGCCGCCACGACAGATTTGATCTGGGAAGCAGACTGGCCCATCCAACACAAAGGTCAGGGTCTGTCCTTAGAGGCAGCTCCTGGGCGTCCAGTGAAGCCTCCTGAGGAATCACCAGAAATGAGGGCAAACTGACGGGTACTCAGTCACGAGGCTATTTGGTGATGCGAACACTCCCACTCCAGGAAAGAGCGACTCTGGAGAGCAGGCCTGTCACTGGAGGTCACTGCGTCCCCAGGCGCCCCGCACCTGCAGGGCTAGGCAGCCCGGGCGCAGCAGGCAGGCTGCAGTCAGGCTCCTCCACCAGCTCACAGTCCAGCGGCGGGTGGTGTGCATGCGACTGCAGATCCGGCCCTCCAACCCCGGGGGGACACTGGGCGTTTGGCCCCGAGAAGGCGGGACTCGGAAATACCGAGACCTCACAGTCTCGGCAAAACAGAGCTGGCCTGGATCTGGCACGGCCGGCTGGAGTGAGCGGAGGCAACCAGACAGGGTCCATCCACTAGGGCTGACCTGCCCCTGGAGCCCCACGGGCCCCCAGGTCACGAGAGCCCAGACACGCTTCTGCCCGCAGGCCTGGAGAGCAAGGATCCCTTGACTCGGTGAAGGATGAACCAAGAGAAGAGCTCAGAAGGTTTGAGAGTCTTCACCACAGGCAAGGCGGGGGCATGGGCTCTGATGCCTCCTGGAGCTCCCCAGGTGGCTCAGGGGTCAAAAACCAGCCTGCCCATGCAGGAGACAAAGTTCCATCCCTGGGTCGGGAAGATCCCTGGAGGAGGAAATGGCCACCCACTCCAGGCTTCCCGCCTGGAGAATCCCACGGACAGAGGAGCCTGGTGGGCTACGGTCCATGAGCTCACTGAGTCGGTCACGGCTGAGCAGCTGAGCACAAGGGCAACAGCCTCCTGACTGTGTCTGAACTCTTCTCTTCGAAGGCCTTCCCAGCCCCAGGCAGCAGGCTCGTGGAAGCTCTGTGACGTGATCTTAAAGCTGGAGTGACCACTGCCGGGGCTCTGACCACAGCTCCTCTCGAGCCGTGACCCCCGCCCCGATCGGGGGTGGGGAGGAGGGCTGGGGGAAGCCGGAGAGCAGCGGCCGCTCCAGGCTCCGACACCGCGCCTCTCAGGTGGCCCCAGCACCACGCCCTCTGCCTCTCTGACTTCCGTCTGTCCAGCAGAGAGCTGCCCACCTCCTGGATTTTCCTCCCTGCTGAGTTCAACAATGAGGGGTTTTTTTCCCCATCATATTTCGAATGTTCTTCACAAGCTTGATTTTAAGAAAGGAAAATTCCCCATCATATTTTTGGTCTGATTATCGGAGGATGGTGGACAACAGATTAACAAGAGTCACTCAAGGAGACACCAGCTCTTGTGGGTAACAGCTCCTCCAATTCCCAGGCGCTGCTGAACCACTATTGATCCCACTCACACTGGGTGATAAGTGAGCATTTTCCACTTCTTTAGAGGCTGTTAGCTAGAGCCTCCCATCAATGGGAAAGCAGTAGATTTCCTTTAAATACAGCTCAACACAATGAATAGCACATGCTGAAAGTTCAGAGTTCTTTAATCTCAGTGAAACAAATAACCACCCAGCAGAAACACACAGACTTGCGAGGCGCTAAATGGTTTATTACAAAACTGGCTCCCGGGGAGGTCATTTAATATGTCACCTTAGCGACCACCCACAGATGTGCTGAAGAAAAGGCACAGCTCTCTCCATTTGCTTTCAAGGGTTTAAAATTAAGGATCGAGAGACGGGGCGGGAGGTGGGAACCGGAGTGACAGTTGTTAACCATCGGGGTGGGCTTCTCATAACCGTTGGCAGCATCCCTCTGGCTTCGGGGCTGCACGTCTTGCTTTTTGTGGGACGGCAGGATTTGCAGATGAATGTGGGCGGATGGGTAGAATGGGGATCAAATGAGCATCTCTGTCAGGCTGGGTTGATTGGTGTGGTCCCCAGAGAAGCTCATCGGTGACTGCTCCTCTCCTGGGTATGTGGTTTGGCGAGTGACCACTGGGTGCCTTTGTCCTGATGGACCAAGCCTTTGTTGTGGGTCCCGGGCCAACCCGAGAACATAAAACCGAGAAATTGACGAATAAGGAAATCAGCACGAAACTGCGAAAATAATCTCTCTGTGCCATCAGTAGTTAGCCAAAGGGCTGACCACTGAGGCGCGGGGTCAGGTCAAACGACCTGAGACGTCAAGGAAAAGTGGTTTTCGTTATTTATTTCGCCAGAGTTTCTCCCTTTGTGGATGGGTTCACATTCTATTGTAAGAAAATAAAAGCCTGGAATTTCTCCAAACAAAGGCATCGCCGTCATTCCAGGGCCAGCTCCTCGGCCCCTGGAGCCACACCCCCTTGGCTCGCCCGACCACTGGATGTCAGGTGATGTTTTCAGCATCGACAGAGAGATGCTGTGGTCAGGAGACGGCGCACCCCAACAACTCCTCGTAAATAAGGGTGTTGTGGTTGTCGGGGCTCTGAAGAGAAAAGAGGGACAGACATCGAGGAAGGACAGGGTGAGAGCAGAGGTTAAAATGAATTTAAAGACAAGTCATCACTAAGTGGTCCTAGCATCTCGGTCTCTCTTTATTAATCTGATGGATACATATCTATCTGTTGGGTCACACCTAATCCTGTCTTTCAGAGACCTGAGGTTGAGCTGTGGGGCTGAATAAGAAGGGTACAGCAGCGGGCTAGGGCCTGATGGCAGGCACCTGTCATCAGGTGGCCCAGGAGGATGGAGACACCTGTGTTGAGCCTGGAAAGGGAGGTGGCAGAGTTGGCCCCATGAGAGGACGGCCTCTGAGAAAGCCTAGAAGGATGGGTGTGGCCTCTGAGGACCCACGGTGGGGACTCAAACAGGTCCTCGTGGCAGCAGCATCCACACCAGCCAAAACTGGAGACAACCCAGCATCTTCCAGCAGGTGATGGATAACCAGTGAGGTCCACCCGTACCGTGAGCACTGCTCAGCCTTGAGACGGGAGGGAGGGGATTCCCTGGTGGCCCCGTGGTTAGGACTCGGCACCCTCACTGCTGAGGGTCTGTGCTCACTCCCTGGTCAGCCTTCCCAGGTGGCACTAGCGGGCAAGAGCCAGCCTGCCGGCGCAGGAGACGTAAGAGGTGCAGGTCCCATCCTGGGTCGGGAAGATCCCCTGGAGGAGGAAATGCCAACCGGCTCTAGTATGCTGGCCTAGAGAATCCCCATGGACAGAGGAGCCTGGCGGGCTGCAGTCCACGGACTCTCAAAGAATCAGACGTGACTGAAGTGACTTAGCAAGCAGGGAACTAAGATCCTGAAAGCTGTCTGGCGCGACCACAAAAAAGAGAAGGAAGGGAACTGTGCCTCCACCCCACAACGACACGGACGAACCGTGAGGGCAGTGTGGAGTGAGGTGACCCAGTTGCAACAGGAGGGATGCACCCAATCCCACTCCTGTGAGGGACCCAGAGTAGTCCCGCCACGAGACGGAGGGGGACAGTGGGCAGAGGGCCTGGGTGGGCACCTGATCCCACTCCCGTGAGGGGACCGGAGTCGCCCGGTCCAGAGATACAGAGGGGACGGTGGGCAGAGGGCCTGGGTGGGCACCTGATCCCAATCCTGTGAGGGACCCAGAGTCGTCCGCCCACAAGAGAGAGGGGGACGGTGGGCAGAGGGCCTGGGTGGGCACCTGATGCCACTCCTGTGAGGGACCCGGAGTCGCCCAGTCCAGAGATACAGAGGGGACGGTGGGCAGAGGGCCTGGGTGGGCAGAGGGCCTGGGTGGGCACCTGATCCCAATCCTGTGAGGGACACGGAGTCGTCCCGCCACGAGACGGAGGGGGATGGTGGGCAGAGGGCCTGGGTGGGCACCCAATTCTACTCCTGAGAGGGACCCGGAGTCGCCCGGCCCAGAGATACAGAGGGGATGGTGGGCACAGGGCCTGGGTGGGGCACCTGATCCCACTCCTGTGAGGGACCCAGAGTCGTCCGCCCACAAGAGAGAGGGGGACGGTGGGCAGAGGGCCTGGGTGGGCACCCAATTCTACTCCTGAGAGGGACCCGGAGTCGCCCGGCCCAGAGATACAGAGGGGATGGTGGGCACAGGGCCTGGGTGGGGCACCTGATCCCACTCCTGTGAGGGACCCAGAGTCGTCCGCCCACAAGACAGAGGGGGACGGTGGGCAGAGGGCCTGGGTGGGGATGGGCAGTCGGTGTTTCACGTGACCAAGTTTCCATTTGGGGGGATGGAGACATTCTGGCGATGATGGCACCGCTCTGAGAATGCACTAAATGCAACTGAAATGTACACTGAGAAACGGTTAAGAAACTTTTCCTTAAACTTTTATGTTCTGTGTATTTAGTCAAAGCTACGGTTTTTCTAGTAGTCATGTATGGATGTGAGAGTTGGACCAAAAAGAAGGCTGAGCACCAAAGGATTATGCTGTCTTGAGAGGCCTTTGGACATCAAGGAGATGAAAGCAGTTGATCCTTTAGGAAATCAACCCTGAATATTCATTGGAAGGACTGATGCTGAAGCTGAAGCTCCAAAACTTTGACCACCTGATATGAAGAGCCAACTCATCGGAAAAGACCCTGATGCTGGGAAAGATAGAAGGCAGGAGGAGAAGGGGATGACAGAGGACGAGATGGTTGGATGGCATCGTCAATTCAATAGATACGAACTTCAGCAAACTCTGGGAGATGGTGAAGGACAGGGAGGCCTGGCATGCTGCAGTCAATGGGGTTGCAAAGAGTCAAACACGACTTAGCAACGAAAGAACAACCAACCATAAGGAAATTAAGTTCTTGGTGCCGGTAAGCCCACACTGAAGACAATTCCAGAACATAAAGCCCAGAAATGCAGCAGGACCGCGGCGCAGGCCCCAGGCTCAGAGTCTCACGGAGGGAGACACAGCCGCACGAGTTCCCCCACGGGTCTCAGGGTGCATCTGAGGCTCCCTGGGCAAACCCAGTCTTCAGCCAGCTTGCAGTTCAGGAGAGGATGGGGGCGCAACTCCAGGCCACACATCGCCAGGGACCAGGCTCCCTCAGAAATACACGTTTGCGATTGGCCCTCCACGCGTTACCTGCAGCCTTGAGCAGTTTGGTGCAAATACAGATACTATTAAACAGCAAATTAGTGAATGGTGAACACTTTAAAATTTCAGCGTTTTCTGGAAAACACTATCCACCTCCTGCACTTCCAGAAATCTTCAACTCCTGGGGACCGATTGAAGTGCAAACAAAAAAGAACCTCTCACCCTAAGTGAGTCTGGGCAAGCGGGATCGTGGCGCGGAGCAGGCGAGTACAGGCGCCGCTGCCGCTGCCGGAGGGAAGACGCGGAGGCCGGGGAGCGGCGTCTGCCTCTGCGCCCACTGGGCCGAAACAGGCGGCGCGTTGCCAAGCGCCTCACCCGGTACCGAGGGGAGGAGGCAGGCAGAAAGGCCCACGTGTGCAAAAGCGAGGGGCCTCCCGAAGCGGAGGGGCGCACAGGTACTTCGTGGGCGGCGGGGCGGCTGGCGGAGACGCGAGCCGGGAAAGTCGGGATCTCTGGGCGGGCGCTGACGTCGCCGTCTCAGGCTCGGAAGAGGAGGCGGAGGCTCGGATGGCAGCTTCTCAGCAGAGGCTGAGGAGGCCCAGGCCCGTTTCTTCCTCAGTGGAGCGAGGTTGGCTCTCGCCTGTGGGAGGTCAGGAAGGCGTCGCCCGGGTCCGCTCTGCAACTGCACGGGACCTCAGTGCCCGCCGGCCCCGGATGCCGCGCCCGCCTGGGGGAAGGCGCGCCCGCCCGCTGCTGCTTCGCGGGCAGGGCTGGCTCCTGCCCGCCCCCGAGGGCCTCGGGAGAGGCGGTCAGCCTGACCGTTCCCTCCATCATCGAGGTGGTCAGAGGTCACCGCCCGAGCTTTCCTCCCAGGCTGGAAGGAGAGACCCAGGCAGGCCTGAAGATGCAGATGGCTCCCGAGCGCCCGAGCGGAGCACCCGGGCCCGGGCCTCTGCCTGAGCCACTGCCGGGAGCCGCCGGGCAGGTCTCCGAGGCGCTCCTCCCCTGCGGCCCGGGGGCCCTCCCATGCAAGGACCACCATGGCGGGGGACACCCCCAGACACGGGGGCCCTCCTCACACGGCAGAAGCCCCGGCCCCCGCCCTGGAGGAGTCCCCTCCCTCCAGCTGTCTCTGGGCACCATCTTGGAATCCAGTCTAGCCCAGCTCTCATCTGTGGTCTGGATCTCAGAATTCTAGAATGAGAAGGCAAAGGAGAAGGCCCGCCACTCACCTCTCACTTCACAGACAGCACACCGTGCCCATGCTTACGACGGCAGGTACCTCCTGGAGCCGTCAGAACCCCGGGGGCTCAGTTCCCCGGGGTCAGTAGGAAACCGAGGACCAGAGAGGCTAACCAAGGCGACTCAGCTGAGCTCCCATATCCAGGACATTAAAGAGACACGATTTCAATCCACGGAAGGCTTCTGACTTCAAAAAGAGACCCAGCGTGGCTGTCCAAGCCAAAGTTTAAAATACCGAACTACGCGGCACTTCCCTGGTTAAGAATCCACCTTAGTAAAATAAAAAACCAAACTATGACCATTGTTAACTTCTTCAGAAGCGTCACACCATGCCCAGATAATTTTATTTCATGTATGTGTTGCTATCTTTCATACTTAGGAGTTTATTAGTACCACATACAGCACAATTAATGCCTATTTCAACTGAAAATATCTTAGAATGAAATATCCCTTAATGGAGGTGCTTTCTCCCTCACTGCCTGTGGAGATGAGCCCGGCCACTTGCCCCAGGTCCGAGCACTGCTGTTCACGGGTGGCCTCACGGGCATGGTGCAGGGAGGAGCCGGCCATCTGGGCAAACCCAGCCCTTGAACAAGGCCTGTAGGCACTCAACTTGCTGCCTTTAGCATCTTCAGATGACCGGCGACGGGAAGGGACGGGCTGAAAACGTGTAGACCTGATGCCATTCTAGTGGACCCACCAGCCACGTGCTGACATCATGGTTTTCTGGGCAAGACAGCCATTCCAGCCCCTCCCAACTTTTAAAATGCCGTAACTTCAAGTTGGCTTCACCCACGGCATTTGCAGGTTGGGAATTTGGTCCTGATCATAATGACCAGCGGCTTCCCAGGCGGCGCTGGCGGTAAAGAATCTGCCTGCCAAGACAGGAGACACAGGACGCAGGGGTTTGATCTCTGGGTTGGGAAGGTCCCCTAGAAAAGGAAATGGCAACCCACTCCAGTATTCTTGTCTGGAAAATCCCAGCGAGAGAGGAGCCTGGCAAGTTATAGTCCCTCTGGTGGCAAAGAGTCGGACATGACTGGGCACACACACACGTAATAAATGGGCTCAACATCACCCCACACTATGAGGACGTGGGCTCCTGTGTCTTTTAGGGGAGATGCCATTGTTCGAGACTGCCTTCTATGAGCAACCTTAGGGAGCCCACTTTCTATAGGGTCTGGAGACCCAAGTTGCTGGGTGCTAAGAAGGACTATGTGGGGCTCAGCCGCTCAGACTGTCATCGCCGGGGCAGGAGGCCTGAGTCTGAGTGCGCTTGGCCACGGTATAACCCCACTAGTCTGCCCAGAGGAGACAGCAGATAGAGCAGGATGAGCAGAGGCAAAAAACTAAGACCATGGCCTCCGGCCCCAACACTTCATGGCCCGTAGATGGGCAAACAATGCAAGCAATGACAGACTTCATTTTCTTGGCTCCAGAATCACTATGGACGGTGACTGCAGCCATGACGTTAAAAGACACGAGCTCCTTGGAAGAAGAGCTGTGGCCAACAGAGACAGCATATGAAAAAGCAGGGACATTACTTTGCCAACAAAGATTTGTATCACCAAAGCTATGGTTTTTCCAGTAATCATGTATGGATGTGAGAGTTGGACCATAACGATGGCTGAGCACCAAAGAAACGACGTCTTTGAACTCTTATCCACATGGACGCATGGTCCAATTCTTTCAAGGGCCACACTCTGTCACTGTATAGTCTCTATAGTCAGAGCTATGCTTTTTCCAGGAGACATGTATGGATGTGAAAGCTGAACCATAAAGAAGGCTGAGTGCCAAAGGACTGATGCTTTTGAACTGTGGTGTTGGAGAAGACTCTTGAGAGTCCCTTGGACTGCAAGGAAATCAAAATAGTCAATCCTGAAGGATATCAACCCGGAATATTCATTGAAAAGACTGATGCTGAAGCTGAAACTTCAATACTTTGGCCACCTGATGCGAAGAACTGACTCATTGGAACAGACCCTGATGCTGGGAAAGATTGAGGGCAGGAGGGGAAGGGGAGGACAGAGGATGAGATGGTTGGATGGCATCACCGACTCGATGGATGAGTTTGAGCGGGCTCCGGGAGTCGGTGGTGGACAGGGAGGCCTGGCGTGCTGCCGTCCACGGGGCCGCAGAGTCGGGCGCGCCTGAGCGGCTGAGCACAGCAGTGGCGGGGCGAGGATGAGCAAATGAGAGCACAGCGGCCTCGTCTTCGCCGGGGTCAGCGGGTGTGGCTGCCCCGGCGCAGCCTTGCGCAGGGCAGTGAGTTGGGATTGACGCTTCTCAACAAGCTTCTCCTAGTAGCCCAGCCCCGCATGGCCACACCGCACTCCTAGAAATGACAAATGAGCGATCTCACAGCACCAGCGTAATGCTATCGTTTGTATCACAGAGTCAGCAAAATCCAGCCCCCAATAACTCAGCAGACTATTCTCCACCAAGACCGGCCATCAATACGGGTTTATGTGCCCGGTACTAATCACCAAAGTCAGATAATATGCAAGGTTAATGGCTGCAGACAGTCTGGGGAAATATCCAAGATCTGATAAGGACGGACCTGCATTATTGCACTTCTGCGCGTCTATACCCCACCAAGAACAAACCCAGGAAGGAAATCGATGTTTAAGGCAGTCGCCATACATCTCCTGTGGTTACATATAAATTGGCCCTTCATTGGCCCATTCACATCTCGGTTAATAAATAGTTCAGACAAGGGCCACCCTGATAGCGAAGGAGGGTGCCCATTGTCAGCCCGTCACCCCCCGGAGATTTATGCTGCTTCAGCACAAGGACCGCCGCGGCTTTCCAATTACCCTGCCCAGCTCTCAAAGGAGACCGAAGCGGTGGGCACTCAGTTCTGATGACGAGTTTAATATCCATATATATCAAGCCCTCAAAACCGAGGGCTGCACTGTCTTCTCCCAGCAAAGCACTTTTATTGAACAGTAAGCAGACAAAGCCCCGCTTGGGGCTCCTTTGTCCCGGTATCGACCGCCAGCCTGACCGCGGGGCCCTCGTGAAGACTGCGCTTCCTCTGGCCAAGCCTTGGCGACCCTCGATAGCATCCCCAGCAAGACCTGGAGGACCTTCTGTGGTCTTCGACGTTTAGAGATGGTGTTGCACGTCCCCCCATCCGTGAGATGCTCCTACCAACCGTAGCTCCCTACCAACAGCAAGCTGGTTAAATCCAGCACCATCATCTGGAGGAAGACGCACCCGTTTGCAAATACGCCGCGCTCGGTCACCCCTGGAGGGCTGACCCCAGTCTTGGCAGCGTGTTGCTCCTCAGATTTAATATGCCTTTCTGTGCCCCAGTATAATGACTACAATTTACCTTCCCAAACCGAACCAGAGCGTTCTGGCAACATCTTTGATTTGTAACTACGAAATGCAGATGTGGCGTTGGCAGCTTGGCCGCCCGCAGCTTTGGGGGGAGTTTATCTCACCCGTGACAGGGAGAGAGACTCTCTCCCAGGACCGTGATTGCTGACAGTCCCTCCGATGGAAGAAAAATCACCTGGGCCAGCTGCCGGGCTGAGCTCCCGCCTCTTCCTGGGGAGCAGAGCCGCACTCCTGTGAGCCAGGCACGGGATGGCGGCCTGCTGTCCTGGGTCCCAGCCCTCCCGGCGGCAGCGGGACCACAGGGCAGGGAGCTGTGGCCGCTGCGCTCCGTGCTCCACAGCACAGAGACCCCCCAGGGTGCCTCTCCCGTGGAACGAGGAAGAGGAGGAGAGGAAGCAGCGACTCCACCGTCCGGGCCTGGCTGTCCTGCCAGGGACGCGACCCACGGGGGCACTCGTTCTCACCCTCGCGCGGCGGGCAGCCTGGTGTGGCGCCACGCCCGGCTCTTTGGCCTCTCTCCTTGTGCTTGACGGTGTCTGGGGAGACGGAGCAGGTCACAGAGCCTCCTGTGAACCACATTCTAGCAAATCCCCAAGGGACGGGGAAGAAGGCAGAGACTAACGCTGCCCCGTGGTGAGGGAAGGGTGAGGAAGGTGGGGGGACTCCCCGAGGAGCCAGGGACCCTCTTGAGAAGCGGCGCTAGGATGAAGGATCAAACCTCATCCGAGCACTGCCAAGACCTGCAGTCAAGGTCTGTGAAGGGTTTTATTTTACACTGGAGTGCAGTTTCAGGGGCACAGCAAAGTGATTCAGATATATATAATACGTGCATCTCTTCTTTTTCAAATTCTTTTCCCATTTGGGTTGTTGCAAAGGTTTGACCAACCCTATGCTGTTGGTCATGTTTTAAATAGAGCTGTGTGTACATGTCCATCCAAGGTTAGGAGATTGGGATCCACGTACTTGTATGGATTGGAACACAATGAACACCTTTAAGACGACTTTCTGGCAGAGTGCTCCCAAGTCCCTGTTATCCAGACCAGCCTCCATCATCAGGAAGCTCGGTGGCTACAGTTTTGCTTTCTCACTGTGCTTGTGGGGAAGATGATCCAGCAGACGGCAGGGCGTGGGGAGGGGTTGGTGCGTGCCAAGGAGGCAGGTAAGAGAGGAACCCGTCTGCCCACTGAAATGCCCTCGATTCACAGAGACCACTCTTTGTGACCCCATGGAATTCTCCAGGCCAGAACACTGGAGCGGGCAGCCTCTCCCTTCTCCAGGGGATCCTCCCCACCCAGGGACGGAACCCGGGTCTCCCGCGTTGCGGGCGGATTCTTGTTTGTTTGCTTGCTTGTTTTCTTGCCACTTCCTTCAGGACTCTGGGATGAACCCCGTCTTGCCCTGCAATTGTTCCCACACTGGCAGTGGGTCTGCCGAGCACATGCAGGCAGATTCCTCACCAGCTGAGTCACCAGGGAAGCCCAAGAATTTTGGAGTGGGTAGCCTATCCCTTCTCCAGCGGATCTTCCCGACACAGGAATCGAACCGAGGTCTCCTGCATTGCAGGCAGATTCTTTACCAACTGGGCTATGAGGGAAGCCCCACACAGAGACCACTTATCCAACGAGCCGCCTAGAGAACCAGAGGAGAGCAGACGGAGACTTCCCCTTTGTTAGGGACCTGGATTCCCTCACTTGTGTGTCACTGCACAGGAATCACTGGTCAAACTTCCACTCGGGGATTTGGAGACACCCCCATCACACCTGCGAGGAGAGGGCACAGCTGTGATCCGCTCAGGGACCACTTACAACCTGCATGGAGTATTTATCCCACTTTTCTCGGGATGAAACCTCCCGCCTGTCCCCCTAACTCACAAGTGCAGAGGTCTGGTGCACGCTTCACAGTCACTGACTCCACTCAACCTCGCCACCTCCAGAAAAATGGAAAGTGCAATTTTCCAAAGAGGACGAAGGGTAATTCCAGCCTCGTGAAAGAAGGCCCCATGGCTGCCCACCAGAGGTCCTTGGTAGCGGGAAGCAGGTCTCCCAGAGCATGTTTTCTGAGATTGATACTAAACATGCTCCCTGCACAGAGGGTGTGCAGGCTCCCATGGGGGGTGGTCCTACGCGGGCTCCCATGGGTGAGGGCTGGTCCTACAGTGAGCATGCATAGGTGCCGCCCGGCGCCCTCTTGAGCCCCACCCTGCATCCTGAGACGGTGGCATTTCTGGTCCCTCCTGACCCACGTGCATTGGACCAGTGGTTCCAGAGCTTCCAGCACCACCTGGAGAGCCTGAGCTCCGCCCGCACCCTCCTCAGGTTCAGCGAGTCTAAGTGGAGTCAACCTGCATTTCTAAGGTCCCCGGTGCCGCTACCCCTGCTGGCCTGCAGACCTCACTTGAGGACCAGCGCCTTGAAGAAGCCACCCGTGTCTCATAGCGGGATGAAGGGATGGGCGTGAAGGAGCAGAAACACAGAAGAAAGATGGGGAGGCAGCCAAAGAGACGGAGGATGCCCTGCCCTCGAACACTTGGAGACCCGCAAGTGTAGGCACAGAAGGAAGCTTTCTCGGGTGCAGCCCAGACCAGCAGGTGCGGCCTGGGGACACGGGTCCTGCTTCTCTGAGGGAATCGTTTACTTAGTGGCTCAGCTGCTGACTGGCACCTGGGCTCTCAGCACCAGACACAACCTTGGAGATAGGCAAGCGTCATCTGCAAACAAGACTAAGAACTGAAGCAAGGGGCTGGGAGGGGCAGGGGAGGTGTGTCCCCCAGCCCTGAGAGCCCCTGAGAGCCCTGCGCCTCCTCTGGCAGGCAGATGCATCAGGCTCTTGGTCACCCTCTAGGATTGGTCAGCTCCCCGCTCACCAGACTCCCTCTGCCCCTCCAGCTCCAGGTGCCTCCCTGAAACCAGTCCTGCTTTTAAATACTTGGCTTCTGAGTTCTGAAATAATAGGATCAGAAGCCATCATGATCACCCCCGCTTTGGAAAGACGCTGCCGGTATTAACTCTAATATGTCTTTAATTGGTGTCTTTAAGGAAGAGGAATTTTTTTTCTGAGCGCTTCAGGCAATAAGAAAGCTTTCAAGAAACATCCCAGATGTTCATTCCTCAATTCCTTTCAGGTCTAATTTGTGTTAATTCAATTAAGGGCATGCAATTTGTCTGTCACAGAAATTAAATATAAAGAAAAATGTATATTAATGCAAAGTTTGAGGAGTTAGGTGCATAGAATCCAAGAAGTTCCTCATAGCTGTCTTTTTTCCTACAGCAGGAAGCAAGAAAGAAGGGAGGAGGGGGATATTACATGTAGATGACCTTTCTTTTAAATTCATTGTTCTGCAAAAACTTCCACACAGGCTACACTGCAGGACTTGACTAGGCAATCCTGCGGTGAGAGTTTCCTGTTTAACTGTTGTGGTGGCAACTAGTGGTAAAGGAGACAGAAGGATGCGGGGTCAATCCCGGGGTCAGGAAGATCCCTGGAGGAGAGCATGGCAACCCACTCCAGGATTCTGGCCTGGAGAATCCCAGGGACAGAGGAGCCTGGCAGGCCACAGTCCATGGGGTCGCAAAGAGTCAGGCACAACTGAACCACTTAGCACATTCAATCACTCAGTCGTGCCCGACCCTCTGTGACCCCGTGGACCGTAGCCCGCCAGGCTCCTCTGTCCCTGGGATTCTCCAGGCCAGAATCCTGGAGTGGGTTGCCACGCCCTTCCCCAGGGGACCTACCCCACCGAGGGATCAAGCCCGAGCCTCCCACCTTGGCAGGTGGATTGCTTACCGCGGAGCCGCCCGGGAAGCCCTCCCTGTTTAAAGCACTTGCTTCCCTGTGCACAGAGACCTCCGTGCCCACCCACATCCTGGGCTCCAGCCGGTATGATGACACCAAGGACAGCCTTTCCGTGAGGGCCCACGTGAAGTCCAAAGGCCTAGGCGGTGGAGGGCTGGGCTGTGGTCACTAAACAAAGTCCCCTGTGGGACCCAAATGAGGACCTGCCCCCAAGATGCGCTCATATCCTTCTGCTCTGCTCAGAAAGCCTTCAGAGCAAGGCCAGCCGTGGGGCAGTTCCCTGTGATGCTGCCTTTGCTGGTCAAGCTGCCTCCGTAAATGCCAGGCACGCCTGTGCCCCTGGCTGAGCCAGACACGCCTCCAGCCAGGGTGCCCAGCCCTGAGAATGCGGCCGGCCTGCGGAGGGGTCCCACGGGCTAGAACTGCTGCGTGTGCCGTTTCACTGAATCCTTGCGGGAGTCCCGGATGGCCATCACTGCTGGGGGCAGACGGGCACCTTCCGGACATGACCCGCCCCGCGAAAGCCACCAGAGCCACTCCCCTGAAGGCACTGAAGGTGAGCACAGGCTGAGTCAGACCCCGGACAATTGTTTTGGGTTTTGTTGTGGTTTTTTTTAGGCAGCGCTGCTTGCGGGATCTCAGTTCCCCCACCAGGGACTGAACCCGGGCCCTGAACCCGGCCAATCCAATCAAATCAGTGGGCACGTTAGTGGCTCTGCACTCTGCTGCTGCTGAACCCCGCTCTCCTTGAAACCCGAGTCACCCTGACGCAGACTCCACGTGCCCGGGAGGGCCTGGCCGATGGAGAGGCAGCCTCGGGGAGGGTCTGGAGGCGGGCGCCCCTTTCCCTGCCGTTCTGCTCACCGCCCGCCTGCCTGTAACTCTCCCGAGTCTCCTGCCCCCGGGGCTCCACCTCGTGGTGGACTCAGCGCCTACTCCATGCCCTCAGCCTCCAGCCGAGCGCCGACCGCCCTGGGCCTTCACCCTCCAACCTGAGCCGGACCTCGTGTCCATCTGTCTTCAGACCCCATCCCTCCCCAGAGCAGCGGGGCCCCGAGAGCTGCCCAGGCAGCTTTAGAACAAAGCTCTTAAGAAGGCACCTCTTCTCCGTTTATCTCTCGGGCAGAGGGCGTAGAAGGAGTGAAAATTAAATTCAGAAAACCATTTTGCCATGATCATGCATTTACTAATTTCAACACAAAGAAGCCAGGAAATGCAGAAGCGCAGCCTTTCATCCTCATTATCTCACCCACATCCCAGGTAGTGCCTATTAAGCCATCATTTTCAACAGTTTAACTTGTAATGAGAAACACCCCGAGCTGAGAGCCAGCGCCTGCCTCACTTCCTAACTCCATTGTTCGCCTGGCTCCAGTCCCCGCGCGCTGTGTGTTTACACGTTGAGAGACAGAAGATACTGCGCTTCGTGAGGATGTCTGCACGGCGTGGGGAGACTGTGATATCAGAGTGAACATCCAGGCGCCAGAAATGTAAACTCAGAAGCAGGACTATCAGGAGATGAGCGTTCTTTACACGAAAAGAATCATTAATATTGTGCTTCCTTCTGCAAATGACACAGTCTCAGAGTTCATCTAAATCACAATGTGGTTTACAGAGGGAAGGAAAGGGTAACACAACCCGCTCTCAGGTAAGTCTCCCCAAGTACAGAGCGGGTCCTCAAAAACTCGGCATGAGATTTGGAAAAACGACGACAGGAAGGCAGTCCCACCGGGGCCCCCTCAGCCCATGCACCCCTCGTCCGACACTCACCCCTCCAACCTGGAGCTCCTGCCCTCGCCCTGATGGTGGCCTTTGTGTCCTGGGGCTGGGGCGCTGCAGACACTCACAAATCCCTCTCTGCACCGGATCCAAAACACAGGGAAGAAATGCTGAGTGATGATATGCAGTGCATTCCTCCCAAATTGGGATCCTTGAAAAGTCTGGGGGTTTCCGGAGAGCTCAGCTAGGAAGGCTTCTCAGGGGGCACAGTGGTAAAGAACCCGCCTGCCAGCGCAGGAGGCGCAAGAGATGCAGGCTCCACCCGGGGTCAGGAAGACCCCCTCGAGGAGGAAAGGCACCCCACTCCAGTACTCTGGCCTGCAGAATCCCATGGACAGGGGAGCCTGGCAGGTACAGTCCACGGGGTCACACACAGCTGGACACGACTGAGTGACTGGACAAGCTTCCCTGTTGCATGTCAGCTGACCTTGCGGAGAGCCTCCAGCGCCATGAGAAGGCAGGTGGTATCTGATGCGTTGTGACTCAGGAAAAAATACCGCATGACCCCCGCTGGGCCCCACCCTACGGGCTGTGCTTGGGCCCTTCGCTCAGCCAGGATGCCAACCACCAGCCGTAGGACCCAGGCAGGGGGCCGTGTTCCCTAAGACACAGGCCACCCTCAGGCCAGCGGGCTGCACTGGCAGCGGGGGGTGGGGGCCACAGTAGGAGGTCTGCCTGGGCCTTGGGCAGGGGCCGGGGCCTCGGAGCCAGCACTGGGCTGGCACCTGGGGAGGGACAGCCTGGCCCCTGGCAGCCATCAGGAGCAGACCTCAGCCCCGGGCACAGCGAGCTGTCCCGCAGCCACTGCCGGAGGGAAAGCCGAGACCGTGGGGAGGGCCCACCATTGCTTCCCCACAGTGGGCGCTGGGCGCTGCAGGCAGCAGCTCTGGGCATTAGGGTGGGCAGCTCCACGCCCCCCTCCCATCTCCTGTCTGGACAGAACGGGGCATCTCCCCAAGTTTGCTCTCCTGGACCTGGGCAGCAATGAGCAAGGCCCTGGCCTCAGGAGCTGCCTGACCTGGATGCTAAATGGGCAGCTGGGGATGCCAGGGGCTAGTGGGTCCTCAGACCCCACTCAGCCTTCTGCACCCCTGGAGCCTCCCCGCCTCCAGCAGGGGACAGAAGCCATCCCCGCCTCCTCTAAACCCTCCCACATCACCACCTCTTCAGCCAAATCCTACTCTTGGTGATCCCATGGATTGTAACCACCCTCCTCCCCCAGGCTCCCCTGTCCATGGAATTCTCCAGGCAAGAATACTGGAGAGAACTCTAGAGTCAGAATCAGATTTTTAAAAATATATAAATGGGGAAATATATAAATAGATGGGGAGACAATGGAAACAGTGAGACTTTATTTTCTTGGGCTCCAAAATCACTGCAGATGGTGACATGAAATTAAAAGACGCTTACTCCTTGGAAGAAAAGTTATGACCAACCTAGACAGCATATTAAAAAGCAGAGACATCACTTTCCCAACAAAGGTCCATCTAGTCAAGGCTATGGTTTTTTCCAGTCGTAGTCATGTTATGGACGTGAGTGAAAGTTTGACCATAAAGAAGGCTGAGCGCCAGAAAACTGATGCTTTTGAACTGTGGCATTGGAGAAGACTCTTGAGAGTCCCTTGGACTGCAAAAAGATCCAACCAGTCCATTCTGAAGGAGAACAACCCTGAACACTCACTGGAAGGACTGAAGCTGAAGCTCCAGTACTTTGGCCACCTGATACGAAGAGCTGACTCATTGGAAAAGACCCTGATGCTGGGAAAGACTGAAGGCGAGAGGAGAAGGGGACGATGGAGGATGAGATGGTTGGATGGCATCACTGACTGGATGGACATGGGTTTGAGCAAACTCCAGGAGTTGGTGATGAACAGGGAAGCCTGGCGTGTGGCAGTCCATGGGGTCGCAAAGAGTTGGACACAACTGAGCAACTGAACTGAAGAAAACCTATCTGGCCGCACCAGGCCTCAGTTACAGCACACGAGTCCTTAGCTGTGGCGTGTGTGATCTCGCTCTCTGACCAGGGATGGAACACACCCCCTGATTTGGGAGCTCAGAGTCCTAGCCACCGGACAGCCAGGGACATCCCTGAGTCAGGTCTTAGGCCCTGCGTTTTCCTAAAGCTGAGCCATCGCTAGTTAGTTGCTAGTATTTATTGCTCCATCTAGGTGGCCCCCTGGGCACTTTTCTTACAGAATCGCATTTAAATCTCCTACCACACTGTCAGATGGGTAATGCCATCCCCTTGTAGCAGCGGCTGTGACGCGTTGTGACGCTTGTCCAGTGTTCCTCAAGTGACGGCGGTGGCTCCCCATGGATAATCCCTCCCCGCCCCCAGCAACGCATCGCCGCACTGCTGAGGGGCCATCCAAGCTGAATTAGGGTTCACATGGTAACCTCACAGCAAGCCAAGGTGCTCCAAGACAAGTATTACAAGAAACACGCAAGACATTCAAGACCTCTGAGAATCTAAGTATCTTAAACGTTCTACAGTAACATTCAACTGACTCCAACAAGCCATAAAGTGCCAGTGTGAGAGTTTAGAAAGTTGCTTCAAGTTTTCAGAAGAGAGCCTGGATCTGTAATAAGCATTTTGTAGCACTTAAATCTCCGTGCTGCTGTTGCGCAGCCACTAAGTGGTGAATGACTCTCTGCGACCCCATGGAGTGCCGCACGCCAGGCCTCCCCATCCCTCACTATCTCCCGGAGCTTACTCAAGCTGAAGTCCATTGAGTCGGTGATGCCATCCACCCATCTCATCCTCCGTCGTCCCCTTCTCCTCCTGCCCTCAGTCTTTCCCAGCAGCAGGGTCTTTTCCAGTGAGTCGGCTGTCCGCATCAGGTGCATCTCCATCCACCGAAAAAGCGGCAAAGACATGAGACAGTCGTGTGTGTGAGCTTTCAAGTCACGCAGATGTGGGCACGGGAAGCCAAGGTCTGGAGCAGGCAGAGGAAGCGGCCCTCTGGACTGAGGACCCGAGATGCTCCTTCGTCCGCACCAGCTCAGGCTGAGGTGAATCAGCCCCAGGATGTCAGTGCGGGTCACATGGAGTCGTTGCCTCCCACCCGCCACTCCCCACCTCCGTCAGCTTCCAACTCGGTGCCTGAAACGCGACCCAGCAAGGTCTGAGGGCAACCCGAGAGCATGCCAGCCACAGTCACCTCCACTGTTCCCAGGTGCGAAGGGCACGCAGAAGAGCCGGCCTGGCGCAGTGGGTGACCTGCGCTTCTGGGGCTTTTGCTGCCGGCGACGTCCCCAGGGTGTTTGCTCAGCAGTGAAGGGCGCCCAGAGCTGTTACACTGGCCCCGGCCAGCCCTGTCCTTGGCGCCCGCACCCAGGCCCACCGGCTGCTCCTGGGTGGAACACACGGAGGCCCCAGCCTGGGGCCACACGTCCCCCCAGGAGTGGCCTCAGGAGCCCTCGCCACAGTCACTGTCCTGCTGGCTGGTCTCTGGGTCAGCCCTATTCCGACCCCTCACAGTTGACTCCCCAGAATAGCGCTGCGAAAGGTCAGGGCAGGGAGTGGGGAGCAGGGAAAAACACAAACTGCACCCCCAGGACGGGAGGAGCCGTGGCGGGGAGACGATAGAGCGAAGCGTGTCACCAGCTAGCGCGTCCCCGCGGCTTCTCAGCAAACTGGCCGCCGCACATTTATTTTAGGAGGGATTTTACTGACATCTGGTGGCAACTGGAGAGATCTCACTTTTAGAGAAACTGAGTGCCGAGATTTAACCAGCCTGGCTGTGAGTCCAGAATGAAGGGGCCGTGTGCCGAGCCTGCAGTTCCCGCCCAGACGCTGGACCCCAGCGGCAGCCAGACTCGCACTCCCAGAGCAAGCTGAGGACGCGGGGTGTGGGGAAGGCAAACTCCATCCTTCCTCCCCAGGCGCTGGGCCCCAGGGTCCAGACGATAAATAAATCAGGGGCCAGGAGCACAGGTTTGAACACTTGTGACAAGTAAACAGTCCAATCGTGGGATCATCTCCAGCTTAACAGCAAAACCCTCTGCAAGCCCACGGCCCGGGTCGGACCTCGAGAGCCGTCTTCTGACCCACTGGGCTTTCTCACTCCTCCAGCCCTCCCGCCGACTCTGGAGTGGCCGGAGTCAACTCGGATATGTCCACCACCAACCCCACCAAGTCACAGGGACAGACAGTGCAAGTGTGAGCAACGGAGCCAGATGGCCAGGGCCCCAGGCCACCGCAGGGCAGGTGCCAAGCCCCGTTCTCCTCCTGTTCCTGCAGAGAGATGTGATGATGTCAGCATCTGTGTCCTTACAAGTCGCTTATCAACGATCGGCCTGAAGAGGACGATCCTGCCTCAGCAGCTCTACAGGCATCAGCTAGAATGTCCCCTAAAAGTAAGAATTGGACAAAAGGATAAAAGGCAGCATTTTCAGTGCAAAGTGAGAGATTTCCTTTTTAACTGACAAACAAGTGAAGTGAACGTCGCTCAGTCCTGTCCAATTCTTGGCTACCCTACAGTCCATGGGATCCTCCAGGCCAGAATACTGGAGTGGGTAGCCTTTCCCTTCTCCAGGAGATCTTCCCAACCCGGGAATCGAACCCAGGTCTCCCACACTGCAGGCAGATTCTTTACCAGCTAAGCCACCAGGGAAGCCCAGGGACACTGGAGTGGGTAGGCTCTCCTCCTCCAGGGGCTCTTCCCCACCCAGGGATGGAGCCCGGGCCTCCCGCAGGGCAGGCGGACCCTTTGCCATCTGAGCCACCAGGGAAGGCCTAACTGACAAACAAATGGTAGACAAAGCTTTTCACACTCATTCACACGTCTTAGGACCAGATCCTGAGGAAGACACACTGACGTTTCCAGTCGAATTTGGCAGGTGTCCCTGTGGGTGATGGCCCTCCTCTTTTTACATTCGTATTTTTTCCAAATTGTCTGCAGTGATGATACGTAACTTTTATCGGAACAAAAGCAGAAAACAAAGCCTGTGTGGATAGCAGGTTTTAACATGCTCCTGTATTGCAGCTCCCCCTCCAAACCTGGGCCCCTGGCCAGGCCGTGGCTCTGGGAGAGGAGCCTCTGGCCAATAGGTGGCGCCAACGCTCAACCGCAGACCGGCCAGAAGCCCAGCGGCCCAGCCAGGGACCGGACATTCAGCCACGGACCCGCCACCGGCACAAGAGTCGGAGCCCAGACCAGAGCCCCGTCTCACTCTCCCCACCACGCTCCCCGCTCCTCTCAGGGACGCGCCCCCTGAGCCTCCGCGGAGCCTCCGCCCACGTCCACCACCCCAGCCGTGCTCTGGAGGTGCGCCGGAATCACTCTTCACTTCTGTATACAAGTGTGTATGCACACCACACACACACGTGCATGCCACATGCCTACACGCTCATGTGTGCACACAGCACACATACATGTGCACGCACACACGCGCCTACACACTCGTGTGTACACACCACACACAGCACACACACCCCACACCTTCATGTATGTACACACCTACGCTCGGCAGTACAACTCTGCAAAAAGAAAGCCTTGCACGTGTGTGTGTGTGTGTGTGTGTGTGTGTTTGTGTGTGTGTGTGATTACCTGCATCCTCGTCTGTATCTGGGTCTCTGCTCACACCTCCACTGGGAAGTTGGAAGGATGTGAAAGGCGTCATTAGCTCCAGGGAGACGAGTGCAAGTGAGAGGCTGAATTGGGCATGCGGTGCAGCTTACTTCTCCTGTGTCACATGCAGCTCTTCTGAGTTTTTAAAACTTGATTTTAAAAGACCAAAGAAAGCTAAATGAAAGTTATCCCGTTTAAAACTACATATTCATAACAAAGCCTATGTATTCATAAAATGCACACACACGCACATATATCATTATTGGGCCTTAAATAATAGGAAAAACCCAGAGGTGGCAGAGATGAGATAACGAGTAAACCCCCAGGTTTCCCAAGCCCACTGAACAGGTTCCCATCCTGCCCACGTGAGAGCATCTGGACTCTCCTCCCGGACCATTCACACAGCGCAAGACAGAAATGTCCTGGACAGTCAACTCCACCGAGAATTATTTTCAAGTCCCCTCCATCCTGGAAGATTTTTATTTAAAATATAATCTTTAATAATGCTTTTACTGGTAAAGCCTCTACAAAATTTCAAGTTTTAATAAGCTGAAATCTGTGAGAATAAAAAATAGGGATTATAACTTCTGAAATGCCAGTGACTGTGCTCTCAAACACAATACAAGCAAGACCACTGTATTAAACGCTTGTCTGAACGTGGACCATTCTCAGGCCCATCTCCAGCTTCCCCCCTAAGGAGCCCAGTGTGGCCTGGGGCCAGAGGGAAGCTTGGGTGATCCTCACAGGGACAACACTTCCCCAGGGTCCACCGGCCCCTCAACACCGGGCAACTGTGACGCGGGGCAAGTACCCTGGTGAGCCTGTTCCCTCTCTGGACACTCTTACGGGGTACTTTAAAACTGTAAACAAGTATATTCATAAGCACACAAATAAATGAATGTATATTATAAACAGTTTAAGGCGTAACACTTTAACACAGCAAATGAATAAAGCAACGATTCAGGCACACGGAGATGTAGGTGAGAAAGATACAGAGAAATCAAAGACAGGCAGACAGAAGCGAAACTCCTGGAGGGAATATTCCAGAAATCTTGAGTGGGAGGAAAATAATTCTCTCCAGTATGACACCCAGAAAGGATGGTGACCTGCAGGAGAAAATTAATGAGAGCAGGCTACGGAAAAATCCTACTTGCAAAAATGCCCATGAAGTTTTTATACTTGGAGGATATGTACAAAATGCAGCCAGTGTGGAAGTGGGGAAAATACACACATATGTCTATAGATACAGGTATATAAGTGTACACATATGGGGAGAGATGGAGGTTAGACCTATGTGTACCTACTCACCTGCATCTCTCTCCATCCATACGCTTCCCTAGCGCTTCCCTCATAGCTCAGTCAGTAAAGAGTCTGCCTGCAATAAGGGAGACTCAGGTTCGATCCCTGGGTCGGGAAGACCCCCTGGAGAAGGAAATGGCACCCACTCCAGTGTTCTTACCTGGAGAATCCCGTGGACAGAGGAGCCTGGGAGGCTACAGTCCATGGGGTGGCAAAAGTCAGACATGACTTCGCGACTAAAGAGAGAGAGATCTTCAAACAGAAACTTGTGTGCACCAGGACCCAGGAGAAAGGAGCAGTGACCCCACAAGACTGACCCAGACTTGCCCGTGAGTGTGCAGGAGTCTCCGGCAGAGGCCGTGGTTGGCACTGGCCTGCTGCAGGGTCGGGGGCACTGAGTGCCGCAGTGCGTGCATGGGGCCTTTTGAGGGAGGTTGCCATCATCTTCATCACCTCCACCATAGTTTGGCCCCAGGTAAATAGCAGAGCGGGAACAAAGCCCTGCCCATCAACAGAAAATTGGATTCAAGATTTACTGAGCATGGCCCTGCCCATCAGAACAAGACCCAGTTTCCCCCCAGTCAGTCTCTCCCATCAGGAAGCTTCCATAAGCCTCTTATCCTTCTCCATCAGAGGGCAGACAGAATGAAAAGCACAATCACAGAAAACTAATCAAACTGATCGCATGGACCACAGCCTTGTCTAATCCAGTGAAACTATGAGCCATGCCACGTAGGGCCACCCAAGACGGCGGGTCATGGGGAGAGTTCTGACAAAACGTGATCCCCTGGAGAAGGGAATGGCAAACCACTTCAGTAATCTTGCCCTGAGAACCCCATGAACCCCATGAAAAGGCAAAAACGTATGACACTGAAAGAGGAACTCCCCAGGTCAGTAGATGCCCAGTATGCTACTGGAGATCAGTGGAGAAATAACTCCAGAAAGAAGGACGAGACGCGGCCGAAGCGAAAACACCACCCAGTTGTGGATGTGACTGGTGATGGAGGTGAAGTCTGATGCTATAAAGAGCAATATTGCACAGGAACCTGGAATGTTAGGTCCATGCTGCTGCTGCTGCTGCTGAGTCACTTCAGTCGTGTCCAACTCTGTGCAACCCCATAGACAGCAGCCCACCAGGCTCCCCCGTCGCTGAGATTCTCCAGGCAAGAACACTGGAGTGGGTTTTCATTTCCTTCTCCAATGCATGATAGTGAAAAGTGACAGTTAAGTCCATAAATCAAGGCAGATTGGAAGTGGTCCAACAGGAGCTGGCAAGAATGAACGTCGACATTTTAGGAATCAGAGAACTAAAATGGACTGGAATGGGTGAATTTAACTCAGATGACCATTATATCTACTACTGTGGGCAGGAATCCCTTAGAAGAAATGGAGTAGCCATCATGGTCAACAACAGAGTCTGAAATGCAGTACTTGGATGCAACCTCAAAAATGACAAAATGATCTCTGTTCGTTTCCAAGGCAAACCATTCAATATCACAGTTATCCAAGTCTATGCCCTAACCAGTAATGCTAAAGAAGCTAAAGTTGAATGGTTCTATGAAGACCTACACGAACTTCTAAAACTAACACCCAAAAAAGATGTCCTTTCCATTATAGGGAACTGGAATGCTAAAGTAGGAAGTCAAGAAACACCTGGAGTAACAGGCAAATTTGGCCTTGGAGTACAGAATGAAGCAGGGCAAAGGCTGATAGAGTTTTGCCAAGAGAACGCACTGGTCATAGCAAACACCCTCTTCCAACAACACAAGAGAAGACTCCACTCATGGACATCACCAGATGATCAACACCGAAATCAGATTGATTATAAAGATGGAGAAGCTCTATACAGTCAGCAAAAACAAGACTGGGAGCTGACTGTGGCTCAGACCATGAACTCCTTATTGCCAAATTCAGACTTCAATTGAAGAAAGTAGGGAAAACCACTAGTCCATTCAAGTATGACCTAGATCGAATCCCTTATGATTATACAGTGGAAGTGAGAAATAGATTCAAGGAATTAGATCTGATAGAGTGCCTGAAGAACTACGGACGGAGGTTCGGGACATTGTACAGGAAACAGGGATCAAGACCATCCCCATGGAAAAGAAAGGCAAAAAAGCAAAATGGCTGTCTGAGGAGGCCTTACAAAGAGCTGTGAAGAGAAGAGAGGTGAAAAGCAAAGGAGAAAAGGAAAGATCAGTTCAGTTCAGTTCAGTCACTCAGTCGTGTCCAACTCTTTGCGACCCCATGAATCGCAGCACGCCAGGCCTCCCTGTTCATCACCAACTCCCAGAGTTCACTCAGACTCACATCCATCGAGTCCATGATGCCATCCAGCCATCTCATCCTCTGTCGTCCCCTTCTCCTCCTGCCCCCAATCCCTCCCAGCATCAGAGTCTTTTCCAATGAGTCAACTCTTCGCATGAGGTGGCCAAAGCACTGGAGCTTCAGCTTTAGCATCGTTCCTTCCAAAGAAATCCCAGGGCTGATCTCCTTCAGAATGGACTGGTTGGATCTCCAGCAGCAGCTGTGCTTTGCTGAAGCAGCCGTGAAGAGGTACCCCACGCCCAAGGTCAGAGAAACCCAAGTAAGATGGTAGGTGCTGCAAGAGGGCATCAGAGAGCAGACACACTGAAACCATACTCACAGAAAACTAGTCAATCTAATCACACTAGGACCACAGCCTTGTCTAACTCAATGAAACCAAGCCATGCCTGCAGGGCAACCCAAGACGGGCGGGTCATGGTGGAGAGGTCTGACAGAATGTGGTCCACTGGAGAAGGGAATGGCAAGCCACTTCAGTATTCTTGCCTTGAGAACCCCATGAACAGTATAAAAAGGAAAGATACGCCCATGTAAATCCAGAGTTCCAAAGAATAGCAAGGAGAGATAAGAAAGCCTTCCTCAGCGATCAATGCAAAGAAACAGAGGAAAACAATAGAATGGGAAAGACTAGAGATCTCTTCAAGATAATTAGAGATACCAAGGGAACATTTCATGCAAAGATGGGCTCAATAAAGGACAGAAATCGTATGGACCTAACAGAATCAGAAGATATTAAGAAGAGGTGGCAAGAATACACAGAAGAACTGTACAGAAAAGATCTTCACAACCCAGATAATCACAATGGCTATCAGCAACCATTATCAGTTAGTGCAGATAATCAGCAACCTAGAACCAGACATCCTGGAATGCAAAGTCAAGTGGGCCTTAGGAAGCATCACTACGAACAAAGCTAGCGGAGGTGATGGAATTCCAGTGGAGCTATTTCAAATCCTGAAAGATGATGCTGTAAAAGTGCTGCACTCAATATGCCAGCAAATTTGGAAAACTCAGCAGTGGCCACAGGACTGGAAAATGTCAGTTTTCATTCCAATCCCAAAGAAAGGCAATGCCAAAGAATGCTCAAACTACCGCACAATTGTACTCATCTCACACACTAGCAAAGTAATGCTCAAAAGTCTCCAAGCCAGGCTTTGACAGTACTTGAACCGTGAATTTCCAGATGTTCAAGCTGGATTTAGAAAAGGCAGAGGAACCAGAGATCAAATTGCCAACATCCATTGGATCATCAAAAAAGCAAGAGAGTTCCAGAAAAACATCTGCTTTATTCACTATGCCAAAGCCTTTAACTGTGTGGATCATGACAAACTGTGGAAAATTCTTAAAGAAATGGGAATACCAGACCACCTGACCTGCCTCTTGAGAAATCCATATGCAGGTCAGGAAGCAATAGTTAGAACTGGACATGGAACAACAGACTGGTTCCAAATCATGAAAGGAGTACCTCAAGGCTGTATATTGTCACCCTGCTTATTTAACTTATGTGCAGAGTACACCATGAGAAATGCTGGGCTGGATGAATCACCTGCTGGAATCAAGACTGCCAGGAGAAATATCAATAACCTCAGATATGCAGATGATATCACCCTTATGGCAGAAAGCGAAGAAGAGCTAAAGAGCCTCTTGATGAAAGTGAAAGAGGAGAGTGAAAAAGTTGGCTTAAAATTCAACATTCAGAAAACTAAGATCATGGCATCTGGTCCCATCACTTCACGGCAAATAGAAGGGGGAACAGTGGCAGCCTTTATTTTTGGGATCTCCAAAATCACTGTAGACGGTGACTGCAGCCATGAAATTAAAAGACACTTGCTCCTTGGAAGAAAACTTATGATCAACCTAGACAGCATATTAAAAAGCAGAGATGTTACTTTGCCAAGAACGCTCCATCTAGTCAAAGCTATGGTTTTCCCAGTAGTCATGTATGGATGTGAGAGTTGGACCATAAAGAAAGCTGAGCGCCGAAGAATGGATGCTTTTGAACTGTGGTGTTGGAGAAGATTCTTGAGAGTCCCTTGGACTGCAAGGAGATCTAACCAGTCAATCCAAAAAGAAATCAGTCCTGAATACTCATTGGAAGGACTGATGCTGAAGCTGAAACTCCAATACTTTGGCCACCTGATGCAAAGAACTGACTCATCTGAAAAGACCCTGATGCTGGGAAAGATTAAAGAGAGGAGGAGAAGGGGACGACAGAGGATGAGATGGTTGGATGGCATCACTGACTCAATGGACATGAATGTGGGTAAACTCTGGTAGCTGGTGATGGACAAGGAGGCCTGGTGTGCTGCACTCCCTGGGTCTCAAAGAGTTGGACATGACTGAGCAATTGAATTGAACTGATATTTCTTCATATTTCATACACATATAGGTATATAGGTGTATATGTCAATATATAGGGAGGGGCAGGCATATAGACAAGTTCATAGGGATATGTATGTGTAGAGAGAGAGAGAGAAAGCTGTCTATGTATATATCTATGTCTATGAGAAGGAAATGGCAACCCACAGCAGTATTCTTACCTGAAAAATCCCATGGACGGAGGAGCCTGGTGGGCTACAGTCCATGGGGTCACAAAGAGCTGGACACGACTGAGCAACTTCACTTTCTTTCTATATACCTATATGGGCTTCCCAGGTGGCGCTAGTGCTAAAGAACCCACCTGCCAACGCAGGAGACATAACAGACACAGGTTTGATCCCTGGGTTGGGAAGATCCCCTGGAGGAGGGAATGGCAACCCACCCCAGTATTCTTGCCTGGAGAATCCCATGGACAGAGGAGACTGGCAGGCTACAGTCCATGGGGTCGCAAAGAGTCAGACAGAGCTGAAGCAACTTGGCATGTATGCATGCATATGTCCACCCACATCTAACTAAAAATAGCCACCTCTGCTGACTCTAAATCCGTATATACTTCATCTTGGTTTTTTGATCAACAGAAGATGGGAAGCAGCGCTTATCAGGCGTCCAGTGACCCACCCAGGAGCAATGCAAAAGGAGACAGAGTCAGCAGTCCACAACGGTGACCTTAGTTTGCGCCTTCTAGAAACAAAGACGAGAGCTGGCTTGTCATGATTCTCTTCCACATCCTCCACAGTGAATAAACAGATTGCAGCCTGGAGTCAGGACCGCGTGTTCTGGTAGCCTGACCGCTCAGAGCCCTGAGGCTGTAGCAGACTCGGGGGGATGCTCACCCCCTTTCAGCATCCTGAAGGACTGGTCTGAAGCAGCCCTGGGGGCCCCAAGAAGCACCCAGCCCTGGTGAGTGATGCAGCAGGGGGGTCCAGGTGAAGCCATTTATTCAGACAAGTGCTTCGTTTTCCCAGAATGCTGGGGCTGCTCTTGATTTGAAGCTACGCTGACATCCCCTCCACCTGGGGTCTGAGTTGACTGGAAGATGCTCACAGCAGCTCTACTGAAAATTTTAAGATCAGGATTTTCTAGACTCCGAGGTCTGAAAAAATGCCATGTGGTGCTTAATGGCCCTCTCATCTAAATTAGATCACCCCAGAACACCTGTGCCCCTGATGGAGGAGTTAGGAGGAGCACGTGGTCACCGGGTACCAGCCTGTGATGTACACACTTCCCCAGAGCGCGTGTGCTCTGAGATCTCTCAACACACCAGCTTCGTGAGCTTGGGGCAGAGATTTCTGTACCTACTTTACGGAAGAGGACACCGAGACCAGGAGTGTGAACCGTGACAGGTGTCAGAGGCAGTGTTACGGTCCAAAGCTGGGGGCCTCTGGATGCCAATGTGGGCTTTTCAAAAAAAGGTAGTTAAAAAGCACATAAAATCTGCCATCTTCACCATTTCTAAGTGTACAGTGCAGAAGTGTTAACTATGTTTACATTGGTGTGCAGAAGACCTCTAGAACTTTCCATCCTGCAAAACTGAAATTTCACCCTCAATGCTCCCTTCTTGGGCTTCCCAGGTGGCTTGAGGGTAAAGAATCCGCCTGTCAAGCAGGAGACACGGGTTCCATCCCTGGGTCAAGAAGATCCCTGGAGAAGAAAATGGCAACTCACTCTAGTGTTCTTGCCTGGGAAATCCCGTAGACAGAGGAGCCTGATGGGCTGCAGTTCATGGGGTCGCAAAGAGTCGGGCATGATTGAGTGGCTAAACAATGACAGTTCCCTGTTCACCCCTCCCCCAGCCCCTGGCACCCACCCCCTTCTACCTTCTGTCTCTATGAGTCTGACTACTCCAAGTACTTGATATAAGTGAAATCAGACAGCGTTTGTCCTTCTGTGACGGCTTATTTCACTCAGCGTCATGTCCCCAAGGTTCATCCATGTGCAGCAGCTGTCAGACTCTCCATTTTGATGGCTGGATACTATCCCATCGTGAGTTTGTAACAATGGAAGGAAATGTTTTTCCACTCACCCCTCGATGGACACTGGGGTTATTCCCATATGTCGGCCGCTGTGGATCAGGTGCACAGACAGAGGAGCGCAGACACCTCTGTAATCTCCGTCCCGTGGTTGCACATCCGGAAGTGGGATGACTGTATCGTACAGCAGCCCTTTTTCAATTTTTTGAGGACCCCCCCCCATACTGTTTTCCGTAGTAAACGGCTACAGAAATGGCTGCCCCGTTTACATTCCCACCTACGGCGCCCAAGGGTTCACCTTCTGCACGTCCTTGCCGACACTTGATATTCTGGTCACTTACCAGAGGCCTTCCTAATGCGTGTGAGGGTTTTTGATGTCTTCTGAGCAGGTCCACTCAGAGATACAAAGACGGTCTCAGTTTAAGGTGTGAAAACCTGCAGCTCATGTTCTCACATGGTATCGAGAAGTTGTTAGTAACTTTCTCAAGCACAATCATGTTTCCGTGGTCGTGGGGAAGCGTGGCCTTATTAGGTGACACAGCCTGTCGTTCTCAGAGGTGAGGTGTCAGAACGCCCGCAAGTTGCTATCGGATTGTTCAGAAGTCAGGTGCAGACAGACAGAGATGATAGAGGGGATAGATACAGACAGTAGGTACAGATAGCTGATAGGTGATCGATACAGATAGGGGACAGGCTGATAGGTGATCGATACAGATAGGGGACAGGCTGATAGGTGATCGATACAGATAGGGGACAGGCTGATAGGTGATCGATACAGATAGGGGACAGGCTGATGGCAGACGACTGATAAAGACGGACGACAGATATGGACGGATACAGACAGACAGATGACACAGATGCTCAGAAAGACACGCACTTACACACGCATGCAAGGGAGAGAGAATCGGACAGAGAGGAAGCGGCTGTGCCCGCGGCCACTGTTGAGTCTAGGAGAAGCGTATCTAGGCGCCGGTTGTCCATTGTCGGAAGTCTCCAAAGCGCCCGGGAGAAAGCAAGCTGAGGGCGGCAGCGCCCCGGGTCCTGCCCACCCGCCGCCCCCGGTGCCCGGCCTGCCCGCGGCTGTCCCGCCCTGCCCACGGCCGCTGGGCCTGCGGGCCTGAGGGGCGGCGGGCCCAGGGCCGCAGCCGCTGCCCCCAGACCTCGGGCTCTCGGGGGCGCGGTCCCCCTGGAGGGGGCACCCCAGCCTCGGTTCCCAGGAGCACCTGCCGCCTCCGGGCCTCTTCCCGAGACGACGTGAACCGCCCGCCGACACGGCCCGCGGGGCGCCGGCGCAGAGGAAGGCCCGGCCTCGCACGGGGAGCCCACCCTCGCCTCACCCGCGGGCAAAAGCGCCCGCACCTCCCGTCTCAAAAAGCAAGAAAGCCTCTCCCCACGTCCGTGCTGCCGTCACGCGCGCGCTCCCCGTGTGCCCTCACGCGCGTTCCCCGCGTGCCTTCAGGCGCGTATTCCTCGTGTGCCCCCCAAGCGCGCTCCCCGCGTGCCCTCAGGCGCGCTCCCCGCGTGCCCTCACGCGCGTGTTCCCCTGTGCCCTCACCCGAGTTCCCCGTGTGCCCTCAGGCGCGCTCCCCTGTGCCCTCACGCACGTTCCTCGTGTGCCCCCCGCGCGCGCTCCCCGCGTGCCCCCGCGCGCGCTCCCCGCGTGCCCTCACGCGCGTGTTCCCCATATGCCCTCAGGCGCGCTCCCCGTGTGCCCTCAGGCGCGCTCCCCGCGTGCCCCCCACGCGCGCTCCCCTGTGCCCCCAGGCGCGCTCCCCTGTGCCCTCACGCACGTTCCTCGTGTGCCTTCAGGCGCGCTCCCCTGTGCCCCCAGGCGCGCTCCCCTGTGCCCTCACGCACGTTCCTCGTGTGCCCTCAGGCGCGCTCCCCTGTGCCCCCACGCGCGCTCCCCTGTGCCCCCACGCGCGCTCCCCTGTGCCCTCAGGCGCGCTCCCCGCGTGCCCCCCACGCGCGCTCCCCTGTGCCCTCACGCACGTTCCTCGTGTGCCCCCACGCGCGCTCCCCGTGTGCCCTCAGGCGCGCTCCCCGCGTGCCCCCCGCGCGCGCCCCCCGCGTGCCCCCAGGCGCGCGTCCTGAGCAGGGCGGCGACGGCGCCGTCTCCCCACGCGCCGGGCCGCGGCCTGGTCTCCGGGGCGGCGGCTGAGCGCCTGCCGGGCCCGCGGCCCGTCGCTAGAGGGCGCGCCCCGCCCGGGTCCTCCGCGCCGGGCCGCCTCCGCCCGCGCCGGTTTCGGGCGGCTCCTCAGGAAAGCTGCCCGAGAAGAGCCGGGCGCTCTGCCTGGCGGCTTGGGCCGCCTCCGGCCGAGCCCAGTCTGCAGAGCCCGCCTAGGCGGCAGGAGCCGCCCTCCCCGGGCCACGCTGGGCGCCCCCTGCCCGCGGCCAGGACGCGGATCCCAAGGCTAATCCCACAGACGGGAGCGGCCAGGGCCCGGAAACCAGCTTCCACCCGAAACTCGGGGCTGAGGGCAGCGGCCAGCCCCCCACGCGCCCGTGACGCGGCTCCTCTCTGCCTCTCTGTCTCTGTCTCTCTCTGTCTCTTTGTTTCTGTCTCTCTGTGTCTGTCTTTGTCTCTCTGTCTCTCTCATGTCTCTCTCCCTCTCTCTTTCTCTCCGTCTCTGTCTCCCTCTCTCTCTGTCTCATGTCTCTCTCCGTCTCTTTTTGTTTCTGTCTGTGTCTGTCTTTGTCTCTGTCTCTGTCTCTCTCATCTCTCTCTGTGTCTCTCTCATGTCTCTGTCTCACATCTCTCTGTCTCTGTGTCTCTCTCTGTCTCATGTCTCTCTCATGTCTCTCTCCGTCTCTGTCTCTCTCACATCTCTCTGTGTCTCTGTCTCTGTCTCTCTCTCACACACACCATCTCCTTTCTCTTTAAACATGTGTGAGTTATTTCACCAAAGTACACAGGCAGAAAGCAGAGCGCGCAGGGCGCTTCCCTTCCTCCTGTTCCCTGTCGCTTTTTGCCCACTGCTCCTTGTATGAATGGAGCGTTTTTTCCCCAGTAGAATTCACCAAGCTTGGACATCTTGCTTGTCTGTGGCGTGTTTGTGGCCCTGATAGGAAAATCTGGGTTCCGAAGCCTGCATGGTTTCTACAGTTGGTCATTTAAAATGTCCTATAAATAATATGAACCCCAGAAAGTAATACCTCTGTTAACATCTTTGCGAGTGCGTGGCCGGCTGGCCTGTGGATACAGGGGGGTCTTCAGAGGCTGCCGTGGTCCTGCCCCCTCACCCTGCCCCACCTGGAATCCTCTGTGATCCGCCAACTGGCCCCTCCCCCAAAGCTGACTTGGGAGCCTGAGAAAGGGGCCCGAGCTTAGATCAAAGCTGGTTACTCAGCTCTATCCTCAGAAAAAAAGTACCAACCACCTGCGCTGACAGGTGCCGACCGATATCGGACCTCCTCCCAACGGGCGCCCCCTGCAGACCACCCCCATATTCCTCTGCCGCTCACCAGCGGGAGGGCCCAGGCCACGCAGGCCCCTGAGCCGGCAATGCACGCAAACAGCCTCTAACGATCCCGCCATCCGCTGGCCCCTGGGACCTTCCCAGGCAAACCTGCGCCCAGGGGGTCATCGCAGCCCGTGCTGGGGTCTGGGGGCAGCTCTGCCAGGGCTGTGTCCACAGCGAGCCAGAACCAGGAGGACGGGGGGCTCAGGACGCCTTCTTTCCTGACTCCAAGCCCTGAGAGTGTGATTCCACAGGTACGCAAGGTCAAGAGTCAGACCCAGGAGCCACAGTATTCCCGGTAGCTGTGGTTCAGCAAACGCCCTGGCCCGCACTAAGTCTGAGCACTTGCATATGCAAAGCTAGGTCCAGACCAGACTACAACGCCCCGCCCTGCGGTAAGTCCAAACACTTACACGTACAAAGGCTGATCCCAGCCCGCTCAGCGAGGTCGCCCTCCTCTGCTCCCGAGTCACCGAGGAGGTGCCAGCTGCCGACCTGAGTGTGGAGGCGGGGCTGGGCCTCCTCTCCTGGCTCCCACACGCCTCTGGGCGGGACCAGGAGGATGAAGCCAGACCCCAGGGAAACCCACCGTCCAGGGAGGAGCCAGGCAGCTGAGACGGGCCCAAGAGGATTCAGCTGCCCACCCCACCTGTCAGGGTCCATCCTCAGGGGGCCTCTGGGACCCGAGTTCTCTCCCCCTGCTGACGAGATGTGGTCTCCTCATTGACTCAACACGCTTGTGCTGAGCACCTGTCGTGGTTCTCTGATGGGGAAGGCCCCGTTTCCGCCCTCCTGGAGGTTGTGGTCCCGGGAACAGCAGGCCTTTTACTGAGAACCGCCAAAGATACAGCATGTGGGGAAACCCAAGAATACATGGCTGGGAATATTAGATTAAGAATGGCAGATTTGGGGTTGATGCACACACACTGCTGCGTTTTAAACAGGTAACCGACGAGGACCTACTGTGCCGCACAGAGAGCTCTCCTCAATACGCCGTAGTAACCCAAAGGGGAAAAGAATTTGGAAAAGAATAGACACATATATTACATATAATTGAATCACTTTGTTGTACACCTGAAGCTAACTTAACACTGTTAATCAACTCTGTTCCAATATAAATTAAAAATTAAACGCAAGAATGGTAAGTCACTACAGAATTCAGGAAATTCCCCACAGAAGAACAGCATTCTGTAAAGCAGGTAAATAGCAAGGGCCTACCGTAGAGCAGAGGGAACGATACTCGTTATCACGTAATAACCTATAAGGGAAAGTAATCTGAAAAGAGAGCGTCTGTGTGTATGTATAACTGACCCACCTTGCTGTTCACGTGGAACTAATGAGCCTTGTAAATTGACTGTGCTTCAACCTAAAAAAATAACAGAACAGCCTCCTACCTAAGCAGTACTTACTGCAGGGGGATTTTATGTGGTCAAGATGGAGTGGTGATTTAAGGCTCTATTTAGGAGCCATTAAACCAAGAGATGACCGTGTGATTAGCATCAGAGTCCATTAATATCGGTGGCGCTGATGACTCTACTCAGGTAAGCCGCCATCGTCATTGCGTGTAAACGACCCCGAAGAGGCTCATCCAGGTTGTGTAAACGTCACTTCAGAGGAAATAATTGAGGGAAGTCTAACACGTATTTCTGTGGTATTATCGTCTCATCTTGTCATCTTTCACGAGAGTTTCGAGTTCCCTGGGAGCATGTGTGAGCACGGGGTTAGCACCGCACGTCGGCGGAGAGTGCTCCCGGCTCTGACTCTGATTTCCGGTGCCCCCTGCGCAGGGGTGTGCTTCTTGGCAGATGGGAGCAGTGCCCAGTTTCCTGGGAAGTTCTCAGCTGTGTTTTCTGGGAGGAGAAAGGAGAGAACTCTGTCTGCCCCCTGAAACCAGGCTCACTGCAGGTAGACAGCAAGTGAGCCGGACACCAACTGAGGGTCCGTCTGCTGACGCTTCTCTCATGGGTTTGGGGGCCATTCCTCTTGGTTCTTTAGCTTATAAAAGCCATCTCAAATGTTGAAGTCGCCCACAGTCAGACCGCCGCCCCTCAGCCTGATCTAACAGCCTGAGAGAAGATGAATGCACCTGGGAGCCGATGTGGGAACCCACCCGAAGGGGCCCCCCTCCTGTGGTGTTGTCCACAGCACAACCGGTTTCCAGGAGAGGACGGCTCCCTCCTGGGAAATCCCCCACTGCCCTGCTGGCGCTCCATCTGCAGACACTGGGGATTCGTGCAGGTGACCTCATCCAGACTGTGGTCACGACTGGACGACCTCCCAGCACAGGTCTCACGAACAGACCCACATGTGCCTGTACATTTTGTGTCCTGTCCCACCCTGTTCAGAGGAGTCAAATGTGACACTGTTTCCTGCAAGTGGGTCCAAGGACGATGCTTTTCCTCCAGAACCCCCTCCAAGATGCAGCTCACTGGGCAGGCTCTCAGCACCTCCAGTATCACCTGCGGAGGAGGGGACTCCGGAAATGATGAAATGAATACGTCCTTCAAAAGTGACCCGGCCTGGAGATCACAGACACGGTGACAGGGATGGAGAGAAAGAGGGGACAGAAAAGGGTAGGGGCTACATGGAGGCAAGCCCAGGGCTGCCGTGGGGGGCAGGGGGCAGGGGGTGGGCAGACAGAGCAGAGTGGCTGGTCCACGCTCGTGTCCCGGCCGTCATTCTCGCACCAACAGCCCTCACAGGGACCTCGAGTGAGTCTCCATAAATGCTTCATGGGCTGAGATTACCTCCCTGTGGACTCCCACAAATGTGACCACACCTTTAAAACCTTATGTGGGTACATTTCACTCGGAGTTTCAGTGTTTAACTACCTGTCTGTCTGACGAGCACGCCTTGTTCCAATAAACGCGGAAGCGTTTGAATGTTCAGCATCGTGGCCTCTTCCCAGACCCAAGTGTGTTTGTATAAGACCCTGCCCCACCATCAGCCACACAGGGGACGTGTCAAGCTGATGATGTAGCTAGTTGTATGCAATCTGAGTTTTTATCACGGGTGGAGAAGAAGACGGAAGGCAAAGTAACATTTACTAAGCACACGCTCTGTTGAGCGCTGAGCTAGATAAGAGGCACACACAGTCTCGCTGAGGTTCTGTCTACAGACATTTCTCTACGCACGGTTGGGGGTTTTTTTGGAGAGGACATGGTTTGTTTTTTATTGAAGTTTATCACTGACCTACAGGGATCCGCATGTACATATTTAAAGTGACAACGTGACGAGCTTTCACGTACACACACACCCGTGAAGCCATCGCCGCCGTGAACACAGCACACACATCATCGCCCGGAACACCCTCACGCTCCTCTGTAAGCCTTCCCCCACCTCCCCGCAGGGCCTACGTCCACTTTCCGTGTCTACGTCACCGTAGACCAGTCGCGCTTTTCCGCATCTTATCCGAATGAAACCACAAAGGACTGCCCTTCCACCCAGCCTTTCGGCGCAGCGTGAGGACTTAGCGATCCCTCCAGGCGCGGTGTGTCAGGAGCGCGTCCCTGCCCTTTGCTGAGCGATGTCGTGTGGGCGGGCTTAGCCAGCCACCCGCTGAGCGGCGTTTGTATCACTCGCACTTTGGGGATCATCACAAATGCGGCAAACATTCATAGCCAAGGCTTTGGTTACATGATTTTTTAATTCGGAGTCGTTACCGAGACACCGAATTGACCCGACCACATGGTAAGAATACAGACAACCTTTGGAGAAACTACCGGTTTTCCATTTGCGCATCTTTAAGAATTCTTTTTGTATCGTGGAGTCAGGTTCTTTATCAGATGTGTGTTTTTCTACCAGGGTGTAGCTTGACCTTTCATTGCCTGAAAGGAAATTTTGAAAAACAGAACCTCTAAAGATGAAGCCAAGTTATCGGTTCTTTCATTTACATTTGTGTTTTGATGATGTATATAAAGAAATCTTTGCTTAATCCAGGGTCATGAAGGTTTTATCTTATGCCTTCTTCTTGAAGTTTTATAATTTTATATTTTACACTTAGGTGTGTACCTATTTTGAGTTCATCTTTGTGATGTGAGGTATGGATTGAGTTCCCTTCTGGCACATGGATATCCAGATTCTTTCTAGCACCGTTTAAAAATAACTATCCCTTCTGCACTGAATTGCCTTCGTGCCTTAGTTGAAAATCAATTATCTGTGTGTGTGTGTGTGTGTGTGTGTGTTTCTGCACTCTCTATTCTTTAATTGATTTATCTGTCTACCTGAATACCAAAACCATGCCACTTTGATCAGTGTAACTTTCTAATCAGTCTTGAAACCAAGGAGTGTTAGGCCTGCAGTTTGTTTCTCTTTTCAGTTTTTTGGTGCCTTCTAGGATCTTCACACTCCCATAAATGCAGATTCATGGAAACCATCTTGTCAATTATTATAAAAAGAAAAGCCTGTTCAAATTTTGATTGGTATCGTATTGACTCCTCAGGTCAATTTGGGGAAAACGGACATTTCAGGAACATTGAATCTTCTGACTCACAAACACGGCCCACCTTTCATGTCATTTAGGGCGACTCTAATTCCTCTCATCTGTATTCTATAATTTTCAGTTGTCAGATTTATCCCTAAGTATTTCGTACTATTTTATGCTATTGTAAATGGTATTTTTCGTTTCCGTTTCTGTGCTCAAAGAAATTCAATCTATGTCTGCACATTGATGTGGTATCCAATCAGCCTGCTGCGCTCACTGACTGGCTCTAACAGCCGTTTCTATAGATCCCATTGGAATCTCAGTGAAAGAAGCCAGACTGAAAGGAGCATATACTGACTGCATTATTCCACTTACATAAAACTCTGGAAAATATAAACTCGTCTGTAGCCCCAGAGCCCTGGTGGGGGCAGGGGCTGGGAGGAGTGTTGCGGAGGGAGCCGGCCAGCTTCGGGCAGCCGTGGACGCATTCGTGCTGTGCTCCGTGGTGATGGCTTCCCGCTTATATGCCTGTCAACCCTTATCAAAGACTGCAGCTTATTCATGTGCACTCTATTTTTATGAATCAAGCCTCAAGAGAAGTTGCTTTTAAAAAATCCTTTGATAAGTTGGAACTAAATTTCCCAGTGATCCAGACACGTGGAGTTACAGGGAGAGGACAGAGGGGTGGGGAGGGAAGCGAGGCCCCAAGACCATCACCTTCTCACAGGGTCAGAGAAGAGGGGCCGTCAGTACTGCCCAACCCTGGGCAGCTGCTGGGTGGAAACCTGGGCTGGGGGTGGGGTGAGGAGGTGACCACAGGAGATGGGGTCAATGCCAGGAGGGGGTGGGTGAGGAGGTGATCACAGAAGATGGGGTCAGCGATGGGCGGGGGCGGGGTGGGAGGTGATCACAAGAGATGGGGTCAATGCCAGGCGGGGGTGGGGTCGGAGGTGATCACAGAAGATGGGGTCAGCAATGGGCAGAGGCTGTCTTCTCAACCTTCCTCTCCTGCCTTGAAGTGATTCAGGCCATGACACAGCAGACGTGTCTGAGAAACTCACAGACAATTCACATAACGACAGCTGGCAGCTCAAGGCCATGATTCAGACTCACCTCACTACACAAGGGTGCCATCCCGAAATTAAGGAGTTCTAGTTCAGTAGGGACAAACATAAAATACGGATGTTCGGTTTAGAAATCCACTCTGTAAGTTCAGCCTGGGTGTCCACGTCTTACTTGGCAGTAGTTCTCATCAAATAGGCCTCATTGGGCTTGCCCACCATCAGTAGAGACCAGGGGAGTTTCAGGAATCCGCGGGCTAAGCTGAGAGAAGCCCGGGCTCTGCTCCTCGGCTCACACAGCCCTCTCTGCTCTCCCACATCTGGAGCCGGACGCCTGGCCAGGCCCCAGATTTCAGGAGAAATGTGGGCAAGAGGGAGACATCTGAAGGTGGGTCACTGTGGAAACCATCCCGGTGTGTTGTATGAACAAGAGTTAAAGGAAACACGCTTTACCTGGAAAGAGGGGGCTTCTTCACATCCATGTGCTCCTGAGTATGAGACCAGACTAGACCCGAGAAATTAGACCAACAGAACAGCCAGCAAGTGGAGGCAGAGAAGGCAAGAGCTCCGGAGACCACAGGGAGGGGCCTGCCATCAGGGCCTCCAGATCCCTCCTCGCTGGAGGAGGACTGCCCTGGTGGAGAGTGTTTCCTCTCTGAGAGCCCAGGGTGTACGGAGCTCAGAGGGAGGAACCACGGGATGCTTTCATGGGGTGCTCACTCAGGCCGCAGTCTCAGGGCCCATCTCGACAGAACCTCTGCAGCCTCTGCTCACAGACAGAGGCTGCCCACCATCAGCCTCCCCGCGACTGCAAGCGTGCCCCACCAGAGGAGTACAGAGTTCTCGAAGGACACCCTCACGCCTCCCCAGAGAGACTCAGCCGAAGCCAGGTCTGTGGACATAGCTTCAAACCACGGGCCTTGCCATGTCCGGCAGGCTCTCACCTCCCAAACCAGGGTCCTCCCTGACTCACGGCATCTCAAGAAAGATGTGCTTGGTGACACCCCAGCAGCCCGTCCAGTTCCCTGATGGCTCAGATGGTAAAGAATCTGCCTGCAATGCAGGAGACCCAGGTTTGATTTCTAGGTTGGGAAGATGCCCTGGAGAAGGGAATGGCTGCCCCCTCCAGTATTATTTCCTGGAAAATCCCACGGACAGAGAAGCCTGGCAGGTTACAGTCCATGGGGCCGCAAAGAGTTGGCACTGCTGAGCGACTAACACACAGCAGGAAAAGAGACGCTGCTTCTTGCAGACTCTGTTCTAGAACATCCCTGGGAATCCTGTCCCCTGGTCTTCAGGGTCAGAACCCTGCCGTTCTTGGCTTTGGGATGTCAGGTATTGGCCTTTGGAGAAACCACTGCACATTTTCAAGATTAAACAGGGACAAACAGATTGGCAAGCAGCTCTGGGGCTGTTGAATCCAGAGACACAAAACATTCTGGAAATGATGCCCAGAAAGAACAAAGCCTGAGTGTGGGATGTGGGTTTTTACGCCAGAAAATACGGGATCCAAGCGGCCTCTGGATGCGTTGCTGGGCGTCTGCTGGCAGGATCTTTGTTGTCTCCCATACAACAATGGTAAGCGTCCTCTCTGTTTGCACACGGGTTAGTTAGCGTCTGGGATGGAAGCAGCATGCACAAAAGAAGTCCTCTGTCGTTTCGAGACAAATGACTCGGACATGATGAGATGCAGAGAGAAACCTAATTAGTTCTTCTGGGCCCTGGAGAGCTGGCCCCTCTCAGATCCAGTTCCCAGGTTAGCCCAGAAGGAGGCGAGTGGAGCAGACCCACTCACACCAACAGGGACCCCCAAGGAACAGCCTACTGCCGCCGGGCCGGTCAGACCCCTGACCTGCTGCCAGGTGGCCACACTGCAGGCCAGGCTGCCCACCCGCCCTGCACTGCGTTCCCAGCTTTCCCGGGGTCTGCCCCAGCAGAGCTGATGATGGGCCGTTCCGGGAGACTTTCTGTCGACACTGGACGTGGTGTGTGTGGGTGCTGGGGGGTGTGTGCGTGTATTTGTGTGTGTGCACCTGTGTGTGGGTGCTGGGCGGTGTGTGCGTGTATTTGTGTGTGTGCACCTGTGTGTGGGTGCTGGGCAGTGTGTGCGTGTATTTGTGTGTGTGCACCTGTGTGTGGGTGCTGGGGGTGTGTGCATGTATTTGTGTGTGTGCACCTGTGTGTTTGTGCACGTTTGTGTCTGAAAGCTTCTGTGTATGTATGTATTTTGTGTGTGCCTGAGTGTGTATTTGTATATGTGTATATATGTGTCTGTGTGTTTGTCTGTCTGTGTCTGAAAGTTTCTGTGTGTGGAGTCTGTATTTGCACGTGTGTGTGTGTGCACACACTGGACAGGCACAGAGAGGCACAGACCCCTCTTTTCCTCCTCTGGCCTGGAGACCAGACTCAGGCTGCAGCCTCTGGGCCTGCTCCCTGCAGGGTTTAACCAAGACCTCCAGCCTCAGGAGCAGGCTTTCCCAGTGCCTGCACTGCTGACATCAGGGACCAGGTGGTTCTTGGCTGGGCCCGTCCTGTGCATCCTAGCAGCAGCCCTGGCCTCCGTATGCTGGGTGCCAATACCATCCCTGATGTGACCGCCCCGAGTGACCCCAGATCCCGCTGTGTCCCTGGGGCAGACCTGTCCTCACTGAGGACCACTTCCTAGACCTGCCACACGGTGGGTGAGAAGAGACGAGGAAGAGAAAACCAGGCTGAGGACAAGAATACCCCTTGCACCCCGAGACGGAGGAAACAGAGAAGCCGTGCCCCCTGCTGGTCCCCGCGCCTCCCTGCGGCCCCTCCTGGGCCCCCACGTGGTTGTCTAAGTGCCAGAGGAGAGCAGGGAGGCATCCTTGAGCTTCACAGGAGCTGCGCCTGGGGGCCCCCTGGAGCACGGATTCAGCAAAGGCAGACCCATGGATCCCCAGATATTTGAGGAGATCCAGCCACACCGGAGATAAAGTGCCAGACAAGCGCAAAGGAGAACAAGTGATTAGCGGACACAGCTACCTCAGGAAAAAATAATAGGGCTTGAAAAGTTTCCGTTTTCAAAATGATTGAGTATCACACTGAGCCCGTGGGCGGGGAGAGGGAAGTGGACGCTATAAGGAGAGCACTAAGCAGGAGGAAAGAGCCTCTAAAGGTGGAAACGAAAGCAAAAGCTGAAAGCAAACCTTAACACAGAGCATCAAGAAAGCAAGCTTTGGGATTCTTCCAGAAAATAGAACAGTAAGAAAAAGAATTGTAACTCAAAAGCTAAACAAAAGTGGAGGAGTAATCCATATTAGACAAATAGATCCAGAGAGGAAGACGAGAGAGAATCGTCCAGGGACTTCCCTGGGGGTCCAGGGGCTACGACTCGTCGCTTCCCAACGCAGGGGGCCCAGGTCTGATCCCTGGTCAGGGACCCAGATCCCACATGCTGCAACTGAAGAGCTCATGTGCAGAAACAAAGATCAGAGATCCCGCATGACCCCGTGCAGTCAAATAAATAAGCATTCAAGAAGGCAAAAAGAAAACCACCCAAGAAATAATATTAACACAAGAAAACATCTCAGGACATTTCAGAAAGAGCATTCCCCCACCAAGTGCCAGCGGAACGAGAGTGAACGGTCAGAGGGCCGAAGAGAAAAAGACCCTGAAGACGTCCAGAAAAGAAGCCGCACGGCTTCCCCGCGCTCCTTTCTGCTGCCCGCCTTCTTACAACCACCAGACATCAGAGAACAACGGGGCCCAGCGTTTCCTTCAGGCTAGCTTTGCATATCCAGCTGAGCTACAGTCACGTGGAAAGATAAATGTAAATATAAAGAACTTTACCCTGGATGTCTACTCTTAAAAAAAAAAGCCAAGAAGCTGAGAATGAGTCGCAGAAAACCAAAGGGGTCAACCAAGGAACAAGTCTGGTTATGCTCATTAATTTTTGTCTTTCTCCCTCTCCCTCCCGAGAACGTTCCTCCATGGTTAGACTGGGTTCATCCGTGGGTTTCGCTGAGTGGGTAGTACTTACAAAAGCAAGTCCAGGGGAGAAACAGAAGGAAAAAGGATGTGAAAGTTAGGAGTGAGCACATGAAGTTTTAAATAATTTAAAAGAGATACTGGAGAGGCTGATGGAAGGCAAGCAGATGGAAGGCGAAGGGGCGATTTTTAAAAATTGCTGATATCTACATAGCCTCAACATGGATTTGGAAAATCTGAGTAGGAATTTTGGTTATTTTCAAATAAATTATTTCTTTGGTGGAATGCCTTCCTTTGACCTCAAGTTTTCTATGAGATGAGACCACATGGGTCGTGTTTTCAAAGAATTATAAGTTAACAACAGTCACTTCAGACTCAAAGCACAGATTATATAATTAAAGGAAGTGAAGTGAAGTTGCTCGGTCATGTCCAACTCTTTGGGAGGCACTGTAGCCTGGCAGGCTCCTCCCTCCACTGGATTTTCCAGGCAAGATTACTGGAGTGGGTGGCCATTTCCTTCTCCAGAGGATCTTCCCGACGCAGGGATTGAACTGGGGTCTCCCACATTGTAGGCAGACTCCTTAGCGTCTGAGCCACCAGGGATAATTAAGGGAAATATGAGGTCAAAGGTCATGGAAGCGGGGTACATGATACAGGTGGAATCAAGACAATATGTTATTCTTTTAATCATAAAAACACACGTTTACAGGAAGAGTTTTTAAAAGCCGAAAGGTAAGAATAATTGCAGATATTTGCATGCTAAACAATGGAAGATAAAAATAAAAGCATTTTTAAAGTAACGGTGAAAAAGCATTAAAACCCATAAAACAAGAACTAGAGAGCTTTCCATCTCGTTCTGTGCTCTGGAATAGCTTATGTAGCATTATCACTGAACGTTTCTTAAAATAGGAGATCTTCTCAGCAAAGTTGATGATTGCGCCTTTGAAATCCACTCTTTCAACCAATGCAATGATGCTTGAAATTGAAATAACAAGTATCCATATAAAAACTGAAAATTATACTATTATTCTCAGATATGACCATGATTATGGGCTCAGTAATTTCAAGAGCGTCAACAATAACAGCGACTATGATAATAAAACTACCTTAACTAATACAGAATTAACCAAGCAGCCCGGCTCAAAACAACCCTACCAGCACCACGAGTGCTCCTAAGGCCGCTCTGCCGCCTGTGACGCAGGGTTCTTGCTGGCTCTCATTCGTCTGCTGTCAATTCTGCTGCACAGTGTTACGATCCTCATCGTGGTGATAGTAAGCAGGGTTCATCAAGTGCCGACTATGTGCCGGGAAAATACGTGATGAGTCATATGGATTATTTCTCGCATATACTTTTAATAACATTCCGTAAGGCCTTATCTTTGGCCTGTGGCTTAGAATACTTAAGTTTAGCAAAGCTAAACCACACATCCCTCTCCCAGGTGTGTCCCTCTCCCAGGTGTCTCTCTCAGATGTGTCCCTCTATCCCAGGTGTCTCCTTCTCCCAGGTGTGTCTCTCCCAGGTGTCTCCCTCTCCCAGGTGTCTCCCTCTCCCAGCTGTGTCTCTCCCAGGTGTCTCCTTCTCCCAGGTGTGTCTCTCCCAGGTGTCTCCCTCTCCCAGGTGTCTCCCTCTCCCAGGTGTTCTCTCTCCCAGGTGTCTCCCTCTCCCAGGTGTTCTCTCTCCCAGGTGTCTCTCTCAGGTGTGTCTCTCCCAGGTGTGTCTCTCCCAGGTGTCTCCCTCTCCCAGCTGTGTCTCTCCCAGGTGTCTCCTTCTCCCAGGTGTGTCTCTCCCAGGTGTCTCCCTCTCCCAGGTGTCTCTCTCTCCCAGGTGTGTCTCTCCCAGGTGTCTCCCTCTCCCAGGTGTCCCTCTCCCAGGTGTCTCTCTCTCCCAGGTGTGTCCCTCTCCCAGGTGTCTCCCTCTCCCAGGTGTCCCTCTCCCAGGTGTCTCCCTCTCCCAGGTGTCCCTCTCTCCCAGGTGTCTCCCTCTCCCAGGTGTGTCCCTCTCCCAGGTGTCTCCCTCTCCCAGGTGTCCCTCTCCCAGGTGTCTCCCTCTCCCAGGTGTCCCTCTCTCCCAGGTGTCTCCCTCTCCCAGGGGTGTCTCTCCCAGGTGTCTCCCTCTCCCAGCTGTGTCTCTCCCAGGTGTGTCCCTCTCCCAGGTGTCTCCCTCTCCCAGGTGTCTCTCTCAGGTGTGTCTCTCCCAGGTGTCTCCCTCCCAGGTGTGTCTCTCCCAGGTGTCCTTCTTTCCCAGGTGTCTCCCTCTCCTAGGTGTCTCCTCCCAGGTGTCTCCCTCTCCCAGGGGTGTGTTCCTCTCCTAGGTGTCTCCCTCTCCCAGGTGTCTCCCTGTCCCAGGTGTGTCTCTCCCAGGTGTGTCTCTCCCAGGTGTCTCCCTGTCCCAGGTGTGTCTCTCCCAGGTGTGTCTCTCCCAGGTGTGTCTCTCCCAGGTGTGTCTCTCCCAGGTGTGTCTCTCCCAGGTGTCTCCCTCCCAGGTGTGTCTCTCCCAGGTGTCCCTCTTTCCCAGGTGTCTCCCTCTCCTAGGTGTCTCCTTCTCCCAGGTGTCCCTCTCCCAGGTGTCCCTCTCCCAGGTGTCCCTCTCCCAGGTGTCTCCCTCTCCCAGGTGTCCCTCTCCCAGGTGTCTCCCTCTCCCAGGTGTGTCCCTCTCCCAGGTGTGTCTCTCCCAGGTGTCCCTCTCCCAGGTGTCCCTCTCCCAGGTGTGTCTCTCTCCCAGGTGTGTCCCTCTCCCAGGTGTGTCTCTCTCCCAGGTGTGTCTCTCCCAGGTGTGTCTCTCCCAGGTGTGTCTCTCCCAGGTGTCCCTCTTTCCTAGGTGTCTCCCTCTCCCAGGTGTGTCTCTCCCAGGTGTGTCTCTCCCAGGTGTGTCCCTCTCCCCGGTGTCTCCCTGTCCTAGGTGTCCCTCTCCCAGGTGTGTCTCTCCCAGGTGTGTCTCTCCCAGGTGTCCCTCTCTCCCAGGTGTCTCCCTCTCCCAGGTGTGTCTCTCCCAGGTGTCCCTCTTTCCTAGGTGTCTCCCTCTCCCAGGTGTGTCTCTCCCAGGTGTGTCCCTCTCCCCGGTGTCTCCCTGTCCCAGGTGTCCCTCTCCCAGGTGTGTCTCTCCCAGGTGTCCCTCTCCCAGGTGTGTCTCTCCCAGGTGTGTCTCTCCCAGGTGTCCCTCTCTCCCAGGTGTCTCCCTCTCCCAGGTGTCCCTCTCCCAGGTGTGTCTCTCCCAGGTGTCCCTCTTTCCCAGGTGTCTCCCTCTCCTAGGTGTCTCCTTCTCCCAGGTGTCCCTCTTTCCCAGGTGTGTCTCTCCCAGGTGTGTCTCTCTCCCAGGTGTCTCCCTCTCCCAGGTGTCCCTCTTTCCCAGGTGTCTCCCTCTCCTAGGTGTCTCCTTCTCCCAGGTGTCCCTCTTTCCCAGGTGTCTCCCTCTCCTAGGTGTGTCCCTCTCTTCCAGGTGTCTCCCTCTCCCAGGTGTCCCTCTCCCAGGTGTCCCTCTCCCAGGTGTGTCTCTCCCAGGTGTCTCCCTCCCAGGTGTCCCTGTTTCCCAGGTGTCTCCCTCTCCTAGGTGTGTCCCTCTCCCAGGTGTCTCCCTCTCTTAGGTGTGTCCCTCTCTCCCAGGTGTCTCCCTCCCAGGTGTGTCTCTCCCCAGTGTCTCCCTCTCCCAGGTGTCCCTCTCCCAGGTGTGTCTCTCCCAGGTGTCCCTCTCCCAGGTGTGTCTCTCCCAGGTGTCTCCCTCCCAGGTGTGTCTCTCCCCGGTGTCTCCCTCTCCCAGGTGTCCCTCTCCCAGGTGTGTCTCTCCCAGGTGTCCCTCTCTCCCAGGTGTCTCCCTCTCGGAGGTGTGTGTACAGGTGGGCGTCTTCCCCGGTGGTGACCTGGGCCTCCCGCCCAGCCTCTCGGGCTCGTCGGTAACTACGGCAGGAAGTGCGTTTATGGGGAGGGGCACCTATGGCAATGCTGCACCTCCACGGGAAGACTAGCGCTTGGTCCTCCTGGGCCGGCGAGCCCAGTGCTCGTCCGCCGGGGTCAGGGTCCAGCACGGGTGCGGTCTCCCTGTCGGGACCGTCCGCGCGAGCGCCTTCCCCGCTGCGCCCCGGTGATCTCCGGCGTCTTTGTGGCGCGGCTCCGCAGTGTGTCCCGGAAGGGCTCTCTGGGCCTCTGTTTCGTCCTCCGCAGCTGAAGCGCTTTGGCTCTTTGGTTTGTTTCTCTCGCCGGCCCCGCGTTAGCGGGCAGGGGGTGCTCCGCCCTCCGGCCCCCGCGCGCCCTCGCCGGGCTCAGTGCCGCCTCCGCCGGGCGAGGCGAGCGTCCCCGAGGGTCTTCAGGGGCGCAGGGACGGGCTGGGGGCGGGGGTCCGCGGGCAGCGCCCGGGGAGCAGACCCGCGCGACGAGAAGGGCTGTGGCGGGGAGCAGGCAGGAGGCCAGGGCCGGCCTTCCCGGCCGACCTGGGCCAGCCGGAGGCCGCCGCCTGCCTCCGCCCTTCCCCGGCTGCGCTGGTGGGCGAGCCGCTGAGGCAGAGCGACTCTCGGCGGCTTCCTCCCCAGAGCGCGGGCCGGAATCGGTGCGGGGGACGCACCGGACAAACGCAGACTCTACCAAGTGACTGGCCTGCCCTCTCCAGAAGAATCGAGAAAGACAAAAAGTGTGACGCGCACGTACAGATCTGCAGAGACGACTGTGGAGAAAAATACGTGGGCAGAGGACACGACTGAGGCAGAGGACAGGATCTGAACGCGTGCTATCGATGGGCATTAGTTGGTCACAGTTAAATGCGTTGATTTTGATGACCGCATCAAAACCACGAGCGGTGTAACCCCGACTCACACAGAGAACGTCAGGGTGAAGACAGCGACGGAGGTGGGGTGATGTTCTTACAAACCGAAGGTTACCAGTCGCACCAGAAGCTGGGGGGCCAAGACAGTCTCTGCCGCAGCCCCAGGAGGGACCCATGTTTTGTGTGTGGCAAACAAGCAAAGCGGTGTGTTCAGAATTAACGGCGGTGGTTCTAAACTATTTAAATATATAAGAGTGGCCAAGTCATGAAAGCAAGTCAATCACAGAACAACCTCTCCTGCACTATATGGCTTCCTCCATAAGGTTAAAAAAAGTGAAAGTGTTAGACTCAGTCGTGCCTGACTCTTTGCGACCCCATGGACTGTAGCCCGCCGGGCTCCTCTGTCCGTGGGATTCTCCAGACAAGAATACTGGAGTGGGTTGCCATTCCCTCCTCCACGGGGTCTTCCCTGCCCAGGGATCGAACCCCCATCTCCTGCACTGGCAGGCAGACTCTTCACCACCCACCACTGACCTAGCCAAGCAACTGCCCAGCCTCTTCAAGGACGTCAGGGTCGGGACGGACCAGACGCATCGAGGAGCTGTTCCAGGCGGAAGGACACCCTGGAGACTTGACCCTCAGCGTCATTCCCGATCAGGATCGGCCTCTGATGGGAAACGAACTCCCGAAAAGGACACTGCTGAGTCAGTTGGCAGCACGTGACAGTCTGGGAACGAGACCAGCGGCTCCAGACGCTCACCGTGCTGCTCGAATACCCTACGCCCGCTGAGGGCTTGTGGAAGCTTCCTGCCCATCACCTGGATTCCTGACTCAGGGAGTCTGGGCGCGGCGGGGCTGGGAATCTGCATTTCTAACAAGCTCCCAGGAGACACTGTGGCTACAGCTGGCCCAGGGACCCCACTTGGAGAACCAGCCATAAGACTAATGACATTCCAGGGGTCACGGTTAAATTTTCCAGTGTTGATTATTAAACCATTTGGTTGTGAAACAATGTCTTGTTTTTACTAAATACACTGGCATGGAAGGACTTGACTTGATTTCAACTTAAATGGTTTGAAAAGGTGAGAGTGTGTGTGTGTGTGTATTCATGTGTGTTCATGTGTGGTTATGTGTGTGTGTGTGTGTGTAGAGAGAGCAGCTGGTAAAGAGCAGTGCAAAAGGTAAATAATGTCGCCGTCCTTCCTCCACGGGCCTGCACTCACGTGTCTTCCGGCGGACGCTCTGGAGCCCAGGCTGTTCCGCCATCCCTCGGGAGAGAGGGAAGCCGTGGCCTACAAGATCCCACCGTTCACATGACTCCTCCTCCCACAGCCCTGACGAGGTATCACCAAGCCGCCAAATCACCCAGCCCGTCTGCAGCCCTCTAAAGACCCGCGCACACAGTGGCTGCTCTCCTGCAAGCACCAGGCGGCCGGCAGTACTGAGTGAACTCTCATCCCGCAGGCTCCGGTTCTGGGACGAGAGCCCACACTCAGAGTGGACGGCTCGGGGTGCGAGCCCCCAGTCTGGAGGGATTTCCACTTTATGCCTCCACCCTGATCGTTACGCAACACCATTAATGACCTGTCCTGTTATTCTGCGGGCAATCAAGAAGAGAAAGCCTGCTGTTTCTCTATGAACTAACCACCCAGCTACCACACCCTGTGGGGAAAATTGCACACGTTTTTTCTGCTTTTGAGATCAGAGGCATCGAGCGGGCTGAGAAGGACGTTACGAAGCACGGGAAGATTTGTGCAGGAAGAGCACACGTCCGAGTCCAGAGTTAACGCTGGACAGAAAGCAAAGGTGGGCGACGCCGTGGGCCTGGGCGGAGGCGCACGCGGTTCTCTCCCCAGGTCGTGGATTGCACCTGGGGAAATTTGAGGGCTGTGCCGAGACCCCCCACAAGCAGGTGGCCCAGGGATCTCACCTGGCTAAGGCCATGCACCTCCCTCAGACGTGGAGATGTAAGGACACAAAGCGGAGCCCGCACGGCCCTGTGCTGAGCCCCAGTGAGAGGACAGGCACCGTGGACCTGCGCCCAGAATCGCCTCCACAGGCTCTTTGGCTGCAGAGAGCGGGAGGGGTCCCCGGACCACAGCCGTGCTGTGGGGCGCGCTGGCCCATGCATCCCCCTCGCGTCCGTCTGTGTCTGGAGGGACAGACCCCCAGAGCCCCCTGACCCCTCTGGTCAGCTGCGGCACGCCAGGACTGACACGTGGAGCCGCATGCCCAGCCTGAGAGTGCCCAGAAGCCGAACACACTCCCAGCTTTTCCATCTGTTCATTCACCTTGCTCCCACCTTCCCTCATCAGGTTTCAGACGGGGAGGGTGGAGACGAGCTCAACCGCTCCCCCTGCTCTCGGGGGTCGGGAAACACGGGCGTCACTGGGAGGCCTCCCCACTGCCCGTCGGCCACGGGTCTCAGGCCCTGCAGGCAGCTCCTGCTGGCAGATGTCCTGACCTCCCAGCTCACCCCTTGAGAGCAGCATCCCTTTTACACACTCCTCTTAGGCCACACCAGACTGGCAGCTGAGACCACCTCCCACAGAGGAGGAATCCTGCCCCCCAGACCCAGCTCCACAGGCTCTGCCGCCTCCTCCCCCTCACAACCGTCATCCTCCAGAGGAAGGCTCCTCCGGCAGTGTTTACGCCGGCAGGGACCAGAACGTGGCATGATGGGAAAATCTCCTGAGCATGCTGTTGCCTTTGGAAGTCTTAGCACCTCAAGCCTTCTGACTCCCTCAGCTGTCAAACCAACCTCCGACAGGAAGATCCCCCCAGAGAGAGAGCCAGATGCACCGAGGAGGAAAGGAGTGCGTGCGGAACCGGCCATCTCTCCTTCAACCGGTCCTAAGCATTCTCATCTGCTCTTTCCTACGAAAGGGGAGCAGTTGCTTTATTTTCCATTTCTATGTCATGTCCGGAAAGTGAACTGCAGTAGTGTATTCCCTTAAATTATGTTTATGTTATGTTATGTTATGTTACTGTTGGGAACATGGAAAATGGAGACTCTGGGGGATGTTTCACTCATTCTGCCTTCAGCTGGTTTATGTTGCTCAAGAATTTCATGGTTAATCCATCCGTGGAAAACCCAGAATTGTCCTCGAGGCCTAAAATTGTACATTCTCTTGCTGACGTGGATGAAAAGTGTACGTCGCAGGCTGAAGGTAATGAACGCCCTTGAAAACTCTTGATGATGCAGAGTCTTTAATAGATAACACTCCCCTCAAAGTGTAGTCGCTCACTAGTACAAACTAGTACCCACTCTTTCTAGACCTAACACCCAATCACGGCTGCAGCACATTTTTCTCCCTCAGCTCATCTCTTCTATTTAAAATCGCTAGCCCCATATGTCCTGAATGCTTACTGCTTTCCTCGGAAAGCAATGAGCAAGAATGCAGGCCGGTAAATAGTTATCAGCACCAGCTGTGAGGAGGGCGCTGTGCTCAACGCAGGGGCAGATGGCAATCCATTCCAAACGCTGGCGTCCGTCTAATCGCTGGCTTCTGCTTGTGAAGGGCATTTCCAAACATTGACGCAAGCCTGTTGTTCATGGTAGCAGTTTAAGAATTTGTTGCTAATGGTGATGATTTGCATTGAACAAAAGACGGTGCTGCAAGGCTGACTGACCGAAAGCCCCTCGAGACACGTGGTTTGAAGTGGAGGTCCACACTGACCACATCCTGCTCTCCTGTCCTGCAGCGGGGTCAACCTGAGCGAGCTCACGAGCACCCCAGCCCTAGCTTCTGTGTCTGCACCCCAAGGAAATCAAAACCTGCCTCCTGGGGCATTCCTCACGTCCCAGGGCCCCCGCTACAGAATTCAAGACATAATGAGAAATCCTGAGCTTTATACACATCAGTGGACATCATGGGGAGCCTTTGCCAAATGAAGCCGGAGTCCCGGGGACAGCCATGTCCTGGGAAGGGCACACGAGGACGGCGGCCACACTCACCAGGGCCGGGCCCCTCGCTGGTGCCCCCGATGCAGGGAGCAGTCCCCAGGGGGAGCAGAGGGCCTCACCGCGAGGGCGCAGGGAGAGGGTAGGACACCCCCAGTGCCCAGGATGACTGTTACATGGATACGAAGCTTACAATTCCACAAGCCAGCAACACCACCAAGACACAACAGGAAGACTCACAGCCTGACTCGCTTCTCCTGAGCTCGGGCACCGGCTCTGACCCCCAGCTCCTGGCCCTGATCCCTTCTGGACGCACAGAGGCCCAAGGCGGCCTCATCAGCACACCATCTGGGGCTCCCCGCCTCCTCCTTGAGGGTCCTCACCCGGGCCAGCCCGTGGAGGGGGGGGCGGGGAAGGGGGGTGCCCGGATCCGTGGAGCGGGTGTGACAGGCAGGGAGCACTGCCGCCAGCATCCTAAAGGTCTCCGAGGCCTCAGTGATCTTCAGGCACAGCACCAGGGGTCTCGGGCACACTGTGCTCTCTCCAGACTCTACTGCAGAAACCCTGGGCAGAGCCTGCCTGCCAAGGCCAGGGAGGGCTGGGGGCATCTGATTGCCCACGTCCAGGGGATTGGCCAGTGGATGACCTGCTCCAACAGTCAGTAGCCACATGTTTTAGCTTTTGCATCCGTTCACTGTGACCTCACTTCCCCCTGAGGCAAAAGCACGTGTTCTTGCAAAGATGATGCACTTGCCATGCAAACCTGCACGTGACAAGCATGGCGGGTCACATGGAAGGAGTGAGGCTCTCGGTGTGAGTCTCAGTCCTCATCACGGGGCAAGGATGTTTCCCCTCTGGCTATGCACCTCCCAGGTGGCGCTAGTGGTAACAAGCCCGCCTGCCAGTGCAGGAGATGTAAAAGACGTGGGTTCCATCCCTGGGTCGGGAAGATCCCCTGGAGGAGGAAATGGCAACCCACTCCAGTCTTCTTGCCTGAGAATCCCACAGACAGAGGAGGCCGGCAGGCTACAGTTCATAGTCACAGAGTCAGACACGACTGAGCGTGCGCACGTGGTCAGGAGGGCCCCTCCGTCGGTACACCTGGCCGCACGGGTCAGCGTGTTTCGAAGCAGGACAGGTCAGGGAGGGGCAGCAGACACAGGGCAGATCTGTGCTCTCAGGAAACCCAGGCCCAAAGAGATCCAGATAGAAGATCTGCTTATTCATAGTCTGATGAGCTGGGTGTTTCTTTTTAATTTTCTTATATGAAAGCAAAGAGATTTCAGGTCAAAAAAAAAAGGAGAGACTATAAGGATCACATCAGATATCAAGATCAACTGCTTTGGGGTGATTTTTATTATTTTTTGAGCATTTTAAAATTTGCATTAACAGGCTTGTATTACCTTTATAAACAAAGTAGCCTTTTGAAAGTTAAGGATTATAGGGTAAATTTTATATGACAATAAAAGGGTTTCATGGCACATCAGGGCCCCCATGGACCACCTGGCAGGCAGGGAGAGGGCTGAGGAGGAGACTGGGCCCCACGCCCTCCAGGCGACCTTCCCAACACCCAGAGGTTGAATGCCACCCCGTGAGGACCCGCCCCCACCCTGACCCCGCCCCCACCCCGTGAGGACCCGCCCCACCCTGACCCCGCCCCCACTTCTGAGGACCCGCCCCCACCATGACCCCGCCCCCACCCCGTGAGGACCCGCCCCTACTTCTGAGGACCCGCCCCCACCCCGTGAGGACCCGCCCCCACCCTGACCCCGCCCCCACTTCTGAGGACCCGCCCCCACTCCTGAGGACACGCCCCCACCCCGTGAGGCCCCCTCCCCGTAGCCTGGCCAGCGTCCTAGGCAGCGGAGTCCTGCCCCAAATTCACAAGGTGGCGCCACCCCCCTTCCTCGGGTGCTCGTCAGGGAGCACCCGTCCCTCCTCACGGCACAGACCATTTTTTGGAGCAACCTCGGTCACAGAACCGGCGCCCTGGAAGAAGGAACCAGGCTCCCTGATGACGCCAGGGCGGCAGGAGCAGACACCAGACAAGCGCCGTCCGCCTCTCTGGAGGGAGAAGGAGGGCCCGCGCGTCCCGAAAGCCCGGCCGTGCAGGGGCTGAGCGCCTGGGCTGGGGCCGCCCGAGGCCGCGGATGGCACAGCGCCCCAAGGAAGCTGACGGCCTGGGGCTGCCCTTGGGTCCGGCCTGGGCGTCCCGCGTCTGGAGGCGGATTAGGACGAGAGGCGTTCTGCACATGTAACGGGAAAGACGGTAGTTGTGAGAAAACATTTGGTTTGGATTTGATGCTGGATCCTGAGTAGAGCTGATCTTCTTCCAAGGGAAGGGTGAGAGATTTCAAGTCAATTACCTTCTTTTTGTAAAGACTGTTTGTGCCCAGAATACGAGACGAAATGTTTTGTCCCTTTCAAAATGCAGCAGTTTGTGTCTTTCTGAACATCCAGTGTTCCGAGGGTGATTATGAGGCTTATAGCTTCAAGATGCTGCTGCGTGTCCCGCATCTTAGTCTGAGGGATTTGACCAGCGTCAACCGCAGCAGACTCGATGTGGCTCCTCCTTCCTGAGAATCTCCAGGAGAAGGATTCTAGGAGATGGATTGTTCTCAGTAATTAATCCAGATATTCCTCCCTCCTCAGAAAGTCAACAAATCGCAGATAACTCCCTAATTATCAAAGAGTCGATCAGATTGATCACCGTGACCCACCAAATCAGAGGTGCTAAAACTAAGGAAATTCACGTGAGAAGCCGGGCTGCAGCAGTGAGTCACGTGGACTGAGAGCTCTTCATGTGCTCCGGAAACGCCAAGCACCAGGAGTGTAGCTCATTGCGTCCTCAGGACGGCCCGAGCAGCTGGGTCTCACTGTTCAATCGTCCCAGACGGGGAGAGCCAGGCTTGAGGAGGCAAGGGTGGCCAGTGCAGGCAGGGCCCTCACCTTTGTCGTCCCGCCTCCCCCTGAAGGTACGTCCACCCTCTGAGGCAGACTGGGCCTAAATTCCACTTTTAATTAAAGTTCATGCATGCTGAGTTGCTGCAGTTGTGTCTGACTCTATGACCCTATGGCCTGTAGCCTGCCCAGGCTCCTCTATCCTTGGGATTCTCCAGGCAAGAATACTGGAGTGGGTTGCCATGCCTTCCTCCAGGGGATCTTCGCAACCCAGGGATCAAACCCACTTCTCTTGTGTGTCCTGCATTGGCAGGCGAGTTCTTTACTATGAGCGCCACCTGGGAAGCCCCATTAAGGTTCAGCGAAGTCCAGTTGTTGACTAACTTGAATTAAACTCCATTATAAAGAGCAATAGCCCTCACTGATGGCAGTACTTGCCAGGAGTTGAGTATATTGACACATCCTAATATTTGGGCTGCACTGGCCCACAGAGATGCAGCCTCCACACCCCGACCAGTGTTCTGAGAACAGCACAACGAGGCCACTGAGTCTTCCGTCCTTGGACCAGGTCTGGAGGGCGCCTGCCTGAGCCTGTACACCTCACAGGTCCTTGCCCGAGCCGCCCCCCAGGCAATCCCACCCCAGTGGATGGTCACCAGGGGACATGCCCACTGGATCGGCCCACACCCCCCCAGCAGGGCCTAAGACCTCAGGGTCCTGCATGCTGAGGGACGCCAGCCCCAGCCTGGGCCTGCGTGGGCTGCTTCCCCGACCGGCCTTCCCCAGGAGGGAGCGGCAGTGACTTGTGGGGTGCGGATTGGCGGGTCCATAGGGCAGGAGTGGGGTGCACGGCCGTGGCTCTGGAGCCAACTTATCTGAACCCACCAGGTCCCTTGCCAGGCCCCCAAAGGTGAGAACTCTACTTGCAAACCAGGCCTTCAGTGATCCTTAGAGCGTTTTCTCAAGGAGAAGGCAGGACCCACGTTTGGTGGCTTGATTTATAGCTGACACACCGAGACTTGGGCCCGGGGGCTGCCCTGGCTCTCTCACTCTGGCCCCGTAAATACTAGGAGTGGGGAGCCAGCCCTGCGTGCTCCGGGGCCTAGCTGTATGCTCGGTGGGTGCTCAGCCCTGGGAATCAAGGATGGTGGGGGTGGCTTAGTCACTCAGTCGCATCCAGCACTTTATGACCCTGTGGACTATAGCCCGCCAGGCTCCTCTGTCCACGGGATTCTCCAGGCAAGAATACTGGAGTGGGACGCCATTCCCTTCTCCAGGAGATCTTCCCGACCCAGGGATCGAACCCTTGTCTCTTGCATTGACAGACAGGGTCTTTACTTCTGAGCCACAAGGGAACCCCAGAAAAAAAGGATGTAAGGATTTAAATGACCGCAGGAACAAGGAACCCCTTTATTTTCAGCTGAAGGATACAAGGCCCAGAAAAGTAGCCGGGATCAGGAATGGCAGTGGTGGGTGGATTCAAATAATCCACAAATCCAAGAGGGGGAAGAGCAGATGTGTTTATGCAAAGGTAATCATCCATTTCTAAGCATGAGCATGACCTGGGGTAACCGCCCGAAGCACGGTCTTCACTTGACACCCAGAGATGTGATGGGGCTACTGCCAGGCCTCCCTCAGTTCCTTTTCCTGTAAAGTTACGTCTTCAAAATCTGTGCTTTAAACCCGAGAATAACAGCAAAACCACTGTCCAGCAGAACTAGACTACAGTTATTTAAGACCGACTGTATAGACGATCCACGTGATGAAACACACTTTATACATTTTCTTTAAGATTGAAGATAACTTCATTATAAAGTAATACTGACAAAAGAGTTAAAACTAACTCTAATAAGTCCAACTGTTATCTCCAGAAATAAGCAAACTCGAAAGTCCTCAAGCATCGTCTAAAGGACATCAAAACCACAGTGTAGGAAAGACATGTTCTCTGTGTTGGAAACACACACGGGATGCTTCTAGAATGCTAAGACCCCCACTAACTGAATGCTTTCTCCTAGGGCCAGGAGTTTTGATGTAATAATTATTTCTTATATTTTATATTATATTTTACTGTTGTTGTTCAGTTGCTAAGCTGTGTCTGACTGTTTCGACTCCATGGACTGCAACACACCAGGCTCCTCTGTCCTCCACTCTCCCCTGGAGTTTGCTCAAATTCATGTCCAGTGAGTCAATGATGCTATCAACCATCTCATCTTCTGTGACCCCCTTTTCCTCTTGCCCTCAATCTTTCCCAGCACTGGGGTCTTTTCCAATGAGTTGGCTCTTCCCATCAGGTGGCCAAAGGATTAGAGCTTCAGCATCAGTCCTTCCAATGAATACTCAGAACTGATTTCCTTTAGGATTGACTGGTTGGATCTCCTTGCAGTCCAAGGGACTCTCAAGAGTCTTCTCCAGTACCATAATTCAAAACCATCAGTTCTTCAGTGCTCAGCCTTCTTGATGGTCCAACTCTCACATCCATACTTGACTACTGGAAAAACCGTAGCTTTGACTATATGGACCTTTGTGGGCAAACTAATGTCTCTGCTTTTTAATAGACTGTCTAGGTTATTATATTTTATATTATATTTTAATTTTTCAAAAAGAAGAAAAATGATATTTTGAGAATTTATCCAACACTTTCCAAAGAATACTAGAGACAGTTCTTCACTGTCAAGATAAAATATCTCAGATACCTGACAGATGGCCTTCTGGATAATATACACTAAGGAAAAACTAAAACCGAGGTAAAATATAAATTTGCATATTTTCAGGCTTATGTTTCAGTACTACGAAGTTTTTCAGAACTAGCTGGAGGAAGATTTAGGCATTAGGTTTTTGAGATGTGTGCTCGAGGTAAGAATACAGTATAAGTAGGATCTGAAAACACTGCATGTCTGCCATGAACAAGAGACAACCATCTGCAAGCAATCTCTTAATTTTCCATGGCAGAAGATGAAGGGGATGTCCCAAGTCATGACGGCCTCATCCCAGACCAGTGAGCTTGGAAAGGTGGTTGCATACAGAGGCAGAAAAGCATTTCACCCAGTGTTCTAGAGAGAGGAAGGTTGTGTAGCACAGATTAAAACAGAAAAAAGAAAGGAAGAAAGAAACCCTCAGGGTGCAATTCTTGACAGATAACTGTCTGCATGATGCCCTCTGAAACGGCTGACGCTGGCTGCCAGCACTAAAAAAAAAGTGCCTGTTTTTTCAGCCAACTTTTACTTGCCTCTTTTTCTAATGATCAAAGCTCATTTGTCTTCATCTACATTCTGATTCCCTGAAAAATAAAAAATATACATTCAAACATCCCTATTACAGATGAATATACACTTCTTTGCCTTGTGGAAAGCCTAGTATGGCCGAGGTGACCGCAAGCCACTTGACAGTCCAGAATTAAAAGGCTGACGTGGTGTTGATGGGAGGCCCCCACCGACATTCGCCTCCGTGTAAATGCGGGCTGTTTGCCTCCTCGCTTACAGAAGCCATCGCCTGTGTTAGGTCACGTGTGCTGACAAGACAGTCATGCGGGACACTGACCCTTCCTCAGTGGACATCTCCCCTCCTTCTTTCCCCCTTCTCCACCTTCATATTCAACTTACAGTTTTCAAAACACCATCAGAGGAAACGGACTCATCTTACGCCTGGCAGAAACCACGTGATGGGACCAGGCTGTGGGGTCTCCCAGCCCAGAACCCAGCCATCTGCCCAGAGTGACACGGGGTCATCCAAGGTGAGCGGCCACCTGGGTTCCGGGTGAGCTCCCATGGGGGGGGAGGTGCCGGCCTCCCTGTCTCCATGGAAACCAAGGAAGCTGGTGAGAAGGCAGCCCCAGCGAGGCGGGCCCTTGAGGCTGAGATGGACACTTGACCCTGGTGGTTCTCCCGATGGGAGACTGAAGACTCCACGTCACCATGCAAGGCAGGATGGAGGCGTCGGGGCCGTGATGCGGGAGCTGGAGCGGCTCCCGGGGAGGAGCTGGCGGGTCTCCAGCTGGACCCCTGCCACCACTGGGGACAGGTGTGGGGCCTGACCTGCACGAGCTCCGCAAGAAGGGTTTCGGCCAGCCCCCCGCACCCCTTAGCCGCTCAGCCCCCCACCCCGAAGGCCCGAGTCCTCAGAAAGAAGTGAAGGGCACTCAGCCTGGGGCTCAAGGCTGCCCCAGGGTCACGGGGCAGGTGACTCTGTAGCCCAAGGTGAAGCCAGAGCCCAGAGCGGCCTGACCCTGGTGACCGCATCTGGGGGTGGGGGGAGGGCGCCTTCACCCTGCTGCGTCTTAGGGGGCCCAGAGGATGCCTGGCGCCCACCCCTCCTGGGACACCTGGTCTCCACTTCCTGCCAAAGGCCCTCTCGGGCCAAAGATCCATCAGGCTCCGTTTCGGTGCCCCGGGCAGGGGAGGGGCTGGGTGCCAGCCATGCCCGGGGGCGTCCCCTGTGACCCGCAGGCCTGACGGTGTCCCTAGAGGGGCGCGGAGGAGACACAGTGGCCACAGAGGCGCCGGGCGAGACAGACCACTCACTTTTCTCATTTTTAAGTAACTGGAGAGAAACCAGGCTCAAGGCCAGGGCCCAGGTGCCCGCCCGCTGGGTGGCCAGGCCCCTGCCCCGCATCAGACACCCCTCACTCCTCCCGGCTCTCAGCGGGCGCCTCTCAGGTGGAGGGAGCAAAGCCGCGGGTTACAACAGGAATCGCAGAGAACTTTCCGTCAAGGCCACCAAATAGTTAAACACAGGCAATCGGAGTTTTCAGGCTGAAAATGTGCTGTGAAACGTGATCAATGGTTTCCATCATGAATAAAATCTCTTTCTTCACCACGTCTCCCACACTGGAAATACTCCATGAGCTTTTCCTTATCATTCCCTTTGCATGAAGTCAAAAGCCAGTTCTTTGCCAATTAGCAATCTTTTCTTTTGCATCAATTTAAGTTTAGCATTAAGAATAAAGCCCCACTCGACGCAGCTGTCAGCGGGAGAAAGTAAGAAGGAACTTGTCAGGGTTTCTCTGACGAAGTAGATAATCAAAGCCAGAGGAACCCTGGTGTTTTCCCCCCAAAATGCATGTGAAAGAGATTTTAAAAATCAGAGTTTACTTAGCTGCTCATGATATTGAAAAGCACAGTACACTAACCGCAGCAGAATAAAATACATACAATTAGAATCCTCATTTCGAAAGACTTCAAAGAAAAGTAATATTTGTTAGAGCTGAAAACACATCGAGGTGTGTTAAGAAAAGCACCAAAGCGTACGTCCCTGTAAACTAATTGGATAATGACATATATTATCCCAACTGGCAACGTCCACTGTGCCTTTAAAAGTTCCTTTTGTTAAGCACACAATTTCCTCATTAAAATACCAAAACAAGGCAAAAATACCTGTTAGCCAGCCCTGAACGCAGCACACACCCCTGCCTTGTCTCGGAGATAGTGACACTCCACGCTGCTCGCGCTTTCTGCTCATTTCTGTGAGGCAGGCTCAGGGTTTATTGATTCCGTTTACCCGAAACTCGAAGTTTAGTAGTTTAAAATCACACACCATGGTCTCATTTCAATGGCTCCCTTCACCAGTTCTGAACCCAGGATGGAGTCTGCAGAGCCCGCAGGCAAACCAAAAGATCCTCATTATTCTGCGGGATCCTCACCCCAAATAAAGGTAACCCAGAGTAAGACTGCCACCATCCACCACACAGTCAAAACCCGGCGAGAAGAAGGACTTTATTCCAACCAGGGCAAACTCTGCCCGCACCACCCTGCACGCTTCTCAGCACCCAGAGGGCTTTCCTTTCTTCCTCTGTTTATCCTGGGCACTATACTCAGAGCCAGACGCTGGAACTTGAAAAGCAGCCAGGAGCGATTCCCCAGGCACAGCGAGGGCGTTCTATCAGAAGGGATGTGCTTACGGTCCCTGGGAAAGGGGGACAGAAAGCGACCTCCAGGGAACATCTCCACCCCTGGCTGGCCCAGCGTGCCCCCCACCACCAGTCTGGATCCGGGAGCCCCAGGGCTCTCTCCACAAACACAGCAAACACCGAAGGTGGGGCTGGCACACGTTTCTGCAATCCCCAGAACAGAACTTTTCACCAACTTGAGACAGAGAGGGCAAGTCCCAGCTGCCCAGGTGGCAACAGCAATGTGAGCAGCAATCCGGTGGCAGGGCCCTCCTGCCCACGAGAAGTCAGCCCTTCTGCCTCTGCTCACACCGTGCCCTGGTGGACCCCAGCTCGGCCCGGTGGCCAGCACACCCGGCCCGGCTCCCTCCACGCCAGATCCCTCCTGCCCACGAGAAGTCAGCCCTTCTGCCTCTGCTCACACCGTGCCCTGGTGGACCCCAGCTCGGCCCGGTGGCCAGCACACCCGGCCCGGCTCCCTCCACGCCAGATCCCGGGCAGAGCTGCTGTGGCCCCCCGGGACCCCCCGACCCAGCGGCGGCCACTGTGGTTCAGACAACCGGACCCTCTGTGTCCCGCCCCAGCGCTCAGCAGAAGAGGCCCGGCCCGCGTGGCCCCCACCCCCCAGGACACCCCCTCCTGCGGGGGGACCAGCGCCTACCTCCCGCGCGGACGTCCAGCTGCCGTCTGGTCCGGTCCCGATCCTCGGGGGGCCGTGAGGCGGCTCGGAGCAGCTCGGGCGTCGGGGGCGGCAGGCAGGGTCTCCCGGCTGCCGCGGCCGTGGTGGCGATGGGCACAGCTGGAGCCCGGCCACAGGAGCCAGATGCGGCGCAGCGGCAACAGACGAGCGAGCAAACGGAGCGGAGGGCCGCTTCTGGAGGCTTCCGGGAGCCGGCCCCGCGCGCCGCGTCTCCTCCCGGCCGGCCCCCGCCGCTCCTTCTGCTGCTTCCTCTGTGCCATAATGCACTAGGTCTGGCTTTTACCCTATTGAAAGAACATGAATATATTATTATCCACACAAAAGAGCAGGTTATTGTTTATGAATTACCAGCCTTCCCAGCAACAAAGGCTATTTTCATAAGAAAACTCAATTTCATTTCAGCTCCAATTTGATTACCAGCTGAAGAAAAGACGCTCCGCTCCTAACCCTCAAAGGATTTTTATTCATACCATTGAATGGGCTTTATTGCTTCCTTTTCAAAACTGACGTAGAAAGCTTTTAGAGTAAAACATTGACAAAAAATTATTGCGCTGCTATTTTGTGCAACCACGGAGCTGAAGAGGGCAATGATTTCTCAGCCATCCTTCACTGTACTTCAGAATAGCAGAGGCTGGAATTAATGACAGACCAGAGAGAGGAGGCGAGCCCAGGTCTCACAATGCACGTCAAATCTAAACGATCACCATACATTGAAAAGCCCCCAAAAAAGCCACAGCTGATTGATTCACGGCTTTCACAAGAAAGACAGGCTTGAAGAGTTTATTGCACCACAATTTACTTGGAATTATCATAAAAACAAGTGCAGAGGCTGAATGTCACCCCAGCCTGCTCCAAAAACACACGCCCAGGGACAGAGTTCAGGCAGGCATTGTCGCCTCTCGGGCCGGAGCGCAGGGCGGCCGGGTGTCCAGGGAAGAGGCTCCGTGTGCTCTTAGCATGAGGAGCCATGATTCAGGCTCCGTGGGGTAGAACGCTCACCCACATACACATCAGAATATTTGTCCGTCTTCATCATTTAAAATGGAAAAGACTTTGAGCTGGGAACAACGGCCCAGTGTCCTGGAGGCTCGAGGCCAGCTCCGAGAGGGGTCGGCCACCCTGGGGCTGCCCTGGAGGGCGCGTGTCTGTGGGCTTATTGCTTCCATTCCCCAGGAAGACGGGAAGTTTGCAGGGCTCAGTGGCTCACAAGAGTGGTTTGGAGGCAAATGCTCAGGTAACGCGGGTCGCTGCCGCTAAAGCGTCTCTCTTCACGTGCACAGTGCCCCTCTTCTCATTAAAACCTGAGCGATGGCGGCTAAGCTGGCAGGGCTGCCAAAGAAACCTGCATTTGCCATTATGCAGACAGTCTGTGGCGTGGCAGCCTGGCTCTGGAGGCGCTGGGGCCGCGCCGGCTCACGTGGACTGCTTGGGTGGGATCGAACCGACGAAAGCCGAGCAGATACCGGAGAAATCTGCTGGCCAGCCGGCCGGCCGGCCTCTCCACTTGGCTGCCTACCTGGCACCATCTGGTTTGCAGGTAAGGAGAGTATCACGCTCAGTGTTCTCCTGGAAAACAGTATTGATATTTTAAAACAAACTAACCAGAAAGTAACAGGACCCCCCATTAGCCACCACACTTTTCAAAGACTGTTGACCTCAAACACGGAGTACAAGGGTTTTCTCTCTTCTCTCCGAGTCAGGCTTCCGAGCCTCACTGTCCAGCAGGGGCGAGGGTTTCCACTTGTAATAAGTCTTTTTCCATAACCTTCCCGTCATCACCGGGTCTGACCACCAACACCGGAGGCTGATGATGTCAAAGCTAATAATTAAAAAGCCAAGCTTCCGCCAAGCACTCACGTGCTTACAGACACCTGAGCATTCCGAACTCCTTTGACAACAAAAGTCCAAATAACTAATGCTGGTGGCACCTTCCTCAGGGTTTCCTGACTTGAAGACCTAAGGTCAAATGTTCACAGTAATTGTGTCCTGTACAGTCACCGTGAACTCTAATTAGCAAATGCTGACCTCGGCTCCTGGGGATGGACAGGGAGGCTCCGGCCAGCTTCTGGCCACAACACGCCCGCCAACCCATCAGCACGTGACCTTGTTTCCTGTCTGTTTCGATACTCTCCTGTATCACCTCACAGGATGCGGATCGATGGTCCATTCCCATGGAGCCTGCAGCCAGCAGCCTGTGACCCTCACCTGCGGGAGGCTCCTCTAACGGGCGTATTGTCCCCGGGAGGCTGGGCAAGGCCTCTCAGACTTTGGAACACCGCACTCACTCCAGCACGGTGCCTGGGTGCCATTTACAACAGCAAAAACCTCCCAAGCCTGGACCGTGTGGCTCTAAGGCCATGAAAAGGCCACGTGGTCACAGTGAGGAAAGCGAAACTAGAGTCGGCTACCACCTCGTCTGACCGGAGCTGCGGACACGCGCGTTGATTGAGTCATATCTTTTGCCACGCTGCACATGTCCGTCCATGAGAGGCCTCAAAACGACCGTGTGTATGGCTCTGAGGTTACAAATATGTGAGCCAACAGGCAAATCCACAGACACAGAGTCACGGACAAGAATCACCCTCACTATTTCTTTTTGGACGTAAGGCTGTTTGCAGTTGTGTCCAGAAAGCTAAAGACTGAACTTTTCCCCCCAAAATGCAAGTGTTGACGCTCCAACCCTGAGGTAACTGTATTTGGACATGGACCTGTTACGTGAGGCCAGACGGCCTTCCCTGGTGGCTCAGACAGTAAGGAATCTGCCTGCAATGCCAGAGATGCGGGTTCAGTCCCTGGGTCGGGAAGATCCCCTGGAGAAGGGAATGGCAACCCTGTCCAGTATGCCTGCCCGCAGAATCCCATGGACAGAGGAGCCCGGTGGGTGATGTCAGAAGGATGGGGCCCAGATCTCTAGGACTGGGGGCCTCCTGAGAAGAGGAGGAGAGAACTCTCTCTGTCTCTCAGTGCACAAGCCAAGGGAAGGCCTGTGAGGATATGGTTAGCGGGCGGCCGCAGGCGAGCCGGAGAGAGGCCTCAGGAGGAACCAACCCCCGGCGCCTCCAGCCTCAAGAGCTGGGAGGACTCCATACCTGTGTTTCAGCAGCCCGGCCGTGTGCTCTGTCACAACGGCCTGAGCGGACAAAGGCACCGTGAGAACCGGGGCAGAGACGTCAGTCTGCAGCCCGCCGAGATCCGCAAGTGAGTGTCTGCCGTTCACCGGCTCCAGGCGCAGACTGTGCGGCTTCAGAGAGACCCCGAGGGGGACGGAGCGGCAGCCTGCAGGCCAGGGGACACGTCCGGCCACAGCCCGGCCTGCAGCAGCCCCGGGGCCAGCCCGGGGGCCGGGGGCCCACCCCCCAGGGGCCAGTTCCTCACAACGGGGGCCTGGGAGCCGTGATGTCACGACCACCGTAACGCCAATGCCGCCGAGCACTCAGGAGCGAGAGGCTGGGGTCCGGCCGTTGTAGGCCCCACGCTGCCTCTCCCGCCCAGGTGACCCCCCTCCTCATTAGGTCAGAAAAACGCCGCGGTCAGGGAGCCGATTGAGCCGACTGGAGAAGGGCTGAAGGAACCGGCGTGCAGAGCAGGCCCGGGCGGGGCCTCGGAGCGAGCCCTGAGCAGCTGCAGCTCTTCCACCTGGGTGTGACCAGGCCCAGGCCGTCTGCACACCTGCGTGCATGCGCGCCCCCGAAGCCGGCCCTCGGATACGCTTGCCGAGGCTTAACCAGGAAAAGCTTTCTGGACCTTGAACAAGTCTCAGCTTTGAGGAACAAAGGAACCCATAGAATGGACAGAAATGACGTTCTCTTCAAAAGTAAACCCAGAGATGGCGTTTAATGCTACTGCTAAAAGACCAGAAAGTTTGTTACCTTGTGATTAAAAAAAAAATTGAATGAGGCTTAAAACTTCTAATCCAATTCTGAGAGTATAAAGAAATACCATGCTGTAAAAAAAATAATAATCATAAGGAAATTGACATGTGATCTGGTATTAACTGAAGCACAGATTTTGTTCAAATTTCACAACATTTTATGCTCGTGTCCACTTGATTCAAGATTCCACATGGTATTCAGTTGCACTGAGCAGCTGCATACAACAAATTCTGGTCAATTCTCTTTTCATTTTTATTCTGTTACAAATATTTTCTAATTTTCCTTGTCTATGGCTTCTTAGATGCACCCATCATTTAAAAGTGGACACTTACTTTCCAGATACATGGGGTTTTTTAAGTAACAAGAGAAAAGTAAACAGAGGGGAGGTTGACAACGAAGCTTTTCCCCGGGTTGTGGCAGCGTCCAGAAAGCCAGCGGAGGTCCAGCTTTGGCGTCAGGCAGACCTGCCCCTTGCTCGGGAGCCAGTTTCTCAGTCTCTCCAATAACCTCAGAGCTCCTCAAAGACGAGCAGGGCCTGTCCTGGCTTCATGCAGCTGCACACGGTGGGAGCTTGAGTAAGCATCAGCCTGAGACGCCATGAACATTGCGACCCACTGGAGAGTCAGCAGGGCCGGGACCCCAGGGCCTCATCACGTGTCAGCCAAGGTCACATGCTGGGAACCCACATCAGCCAGAGGGCGACGATGGATTCAGGCTCCAAGCTTGTTCACCAGGGACAACAGCACCTTTAGAGCCGAGCAGTCCACCCACCCTTGCACACAATTTAGAACATCTTTCAGCCACACTGGGAGGCTTCCCTGGAGGCTCAGACAGTAAAGAATCTGCCCACAGTGTAGGAGACCGGGGTGCAATTCCTGGGTCAGGAAGATCCCCTGGAGAAGGAAAGGGCATCCCACTCCAGTATTCCCACCTGGAAAATCCCATGGACAGAGGAGCCTGGCAGGTATAGTCCATGGGGTCACAGAGTCAGACACGACTGAGATTCTGACACTTTCTCTTCACTTTCAGCCGCACTGAGTCCGTTTCCTGCCTCTCTCATCATCGTCTGGACACACGAGATCCCGCTTGACTGAAGACTTCCAGCCGACTGCTGGGGTCCAGCCACAAACATACAGGAGCCCTGCCCAGCGAGACAGCGCCTCCCCCCGTGATCAGGCCTGCAAGCGTCTGAAATCAGCGACTGTGTGGTCCCAGCTCCAGGAAGTCTCATCAGGTCTCCTGGGCCCCGAATGACCCATGACACCTTGTCCTCAGGCTTCGTCCTTGAAGCCAAGTCCAGTCCCCCGAGAAGCAGAGCTCTGGGCCAGAGTCTAAGTCAGGAGGCCGCAGAAGCAGGAAAACCACACTGTTCAAGCAGGGAAAGCTGCCCGTGAGCTCAGCCCTGGGTGGCCGGTGTGCACGCCTTTGGTGGAGCCTGACATAAGAGAGCTCAGGTTGCCGCCACGACTCTGCGGACCTCGTGAAGATATTTCCCTGAAGTCCGATGGGGTCCGAGCAGACTCTCTGTTGTCACTGGACATTTAGGGAGCAGAGGACGCTGTCTTTAACTTGATGGCCATCCACTGTTCAAGAAGATAACCTAAAAATTGCATAGTCATTCAGTTGTGGCTGACTCTGTGCAACCCCGTGGACTGTAGCCCACCAGGCTCTTCTGTCCATGGGATTCTCCAGGCAAGAATACTGGAGTGGGCTGCCATTTCCTTCTCAGGGATCTTCCCAACCCAGGGATCAAACAGTTATCTCCTGCGTCTCCTGCCTTGCAGGCAGATTCTTTACCCTCCGAGCCACATCAGGATAAAAATCACATTCCGTTTTTTATCACTGTCCAGTTTTTATCTTGTTCTGCTTCATGTTTGAAAATTACAATCCAGACGCTCTCAGTTTCCTCCCCCATCTACGCTCCTCTTTTTTCCCCTCTTCTGATTATCAAAAAATAGAGACTGGCCTCATGTGCTTGGCTCACAAGTTCTTACAATCAATGCACATCTAAAAATTAGAATCCAGATGGGTATGAGCCATTTCAGCCTCTATTTCCATATATAAAACAGCAAGAAAACAAGCCAGACTCAACCCAGAGGACAAATTCCCTCACGCAGGAAAACTCTAGTTAAAATCCTTCTGGACTTTGACGTGAATCTTCTGAACTTGATCAGAAGTGTTGCTCCAGGGATGAGCATCATGACCTCCTTCTCAGGTCATACTGGACCACGGCCATCAGCAAGTTCAAAGGCCAGCTGCACCCTCTCCCCAAAGGGGGCCCCATGCCCCCCAATTCTCCAGTATTCCTGCCTGGAGAATCCCATGGACAGAGGAGCCTGGTGGGCTACAGTCCAGTTCAGTTCAGTCACTCAGCCCTGCCCAACTCTTTGCAACCCCCATGGACCGCAGCATGCCAGGCTTCCCTGTCCATCACCAACTCCCAGAGTTCACCCAAACTCACGTCCATCTAGTTGATGATGCCATCCAACCATCTCATCCTCTGTCATCCCCTTCTCCTCCCGCCCTCAATCTTTCCCAGCATCAGGGTCTTTTCCAATGAGTCAGCTCTTCGAATGAGGTGGCCAAAGGATTGGAGCTCCAGCTTCATCATCAGTCCTTCCAATGACTGATCTCCTTTAGGATGGACTGGCTGGATCTCCGTGCAGTCACAGGGACTCTGTGTTGCAGAGTCAGACACGACTGAAGGGCCCTAGCACACACGCAGGGTCTTGAGGCTTCCTGTGGCCTTGCTTGGGCCACAGATGGTGGGCGGCCCCTGCCCGGGTGGCCAGGCAGGCCGGGGTGGGGGCAGCAGCAGGAGGAGAGGGCCACGGGTCCAGAGGGAGGGGAGGCCGTGCTGGCCGAGGGGCAGGGGCGAGGAGGTCCAGCTGAGGTCAGGTGAAGCTGCCCAGAGGTGCCCACAGGCTTCAGGGAGAGGAGGGAGGGGTCAGCCTCTGACCGTGGGGTCTGGTTTGGTGTGAGGACACGGCCCTGGGTGTGGGCGCAGCGAGTGGTCCGTCCGGGAACAGGGCTGGGAGCGGCGGCCCCAGCAGACACAGCCGCCTTGAGCCTGGCCCTGCAGCCCGGGCACACCCACAGCCAGGCCTCCTCCACGGGGAAAGCGTCCACGTGCCCCCTCGAGGCGCGTCTCGGGGCCCTGCTCCAGGGCGGCCTCGGGCACGTCAGGCGGCACGTGCGCTTCCTCAGTTGTTTCTCAGAGGGTCTTGAGCACAGACGCGCCCCCCACGAGCCTCCCTCCCAGGAGAGGCAGGGGGTGGCCCAGACTGTCACGAGGCCTCACCTCCTCCAGTAACCCCCCTCGTCTTGGACACGCCCGGTCCTGCAGGTCGCACCTGGGTCTGAACCTCCTTGTGTCTGAATCTATATCCCCTCTGGAAATGACCAGCTGGCGCATCAAGAGCAGCTACAGGCGTTTTCTTTCACCAAGAAAAACCTAGATAAGATGCAAAGCCCAGGGGAAGCGGTGACGATGCGGAAAGAAGGGGCAACGAGAGACGGGGGTCCGATACAGGGAGACACCGGCGAGGACAGGAGGTGACACGACAGGTGAGAGGCGACAGGCCAGGGAGGCTGGTGAGCTGCTGGGGGCCTGGGATGGAGGGCGGCCCGGGGGGAGGACGCGGCGACAAGCTCAGGGGGCTGGAGGAGGCAGCACTCCAGAACAGAAGCACCTTTTCTCCTGCGGAAATCAGAGTGTTACCCCCAAAAGTCAAAGTCACCCTTGTAAGCCGAGCTTACAGTAAGCAAACCGTGGGGAACCAGCAGGAATGGAATATGGATGCAAATTCACTTATGCACACACACACACACACACACACGCACGCTCACACATGCACGTTCACACACATGCATGCTCACATACACACACACTCACACCAGGGTTATAATGGGCCAGGCTGGCTCCTGTGTGTCCAAATCCAAGCAAGGAATAAGCACGGCTGAAGGCAGGGAGGGTGGGAAGCATGGTGAGAGCCCAGCGCTGGTTCACGTCATGGAGAAAGGGGAACGACCCGGGGAAACCAGGACGAAAAGTAACGCCGAGGACGGCTCACAGCTGCTGCAGAAAGACAGCGCCCGTGGGCGCCGAGTGTGCGGAAGGGGCCTTGAGAAAACACAGAGAGAACCACCTCCACGCAGGCCTCAGGGTCGCGAGGACTGGGCGGAGCCTGGCCGCCACCGGCTCCAAGACCCTCCAGGCACAATGGTGCTGGAAGGCCAGGAGCCCAGTGAAAGTGAGGAGGGACAGTCCAGGGCTTTAGACAGATTCCACCTGCTGGTTCATCACCATCACCGGACCCGCCTCGTCACCCGCGTCCCCTCACGGTCAGGACGTTCTCCGTCCACAGGGAGCCCTGCGCCCGAGGTCTGGGGACAGAGGCGTCGCCCCCGCTCATGCGGGGAAGCGAAGCCTGGAGCCAAGCACGACTCCAGCTCCAACCCCCAGGCTCCGAGGAGCACACGAGACCCCCGAGAAGCCTGCCTCCACCCCCTGTGCCCCACCCGTGTGAGGGGCTTCCTTTAGCGCGGGGAGCCCTGTCTTTGGCTCATATGTGGGCTAGTTCACAGAACATGGGAGGGGGACAAAGGCCTGGGCTCAGGAGGTGTGGGGACGCCCCCAGGCCAGAGCAGGGGGCCGGCCCAGCAGGACACCACCAGCCGCCTTGCACACAGCACCCTCTCACACTCGCTAGTGATGATCAAGACACTCAACCGCTATCCAGCAGAGGGCCAGCCGATCCAACAGGGATGGCATCGTAGAAAAAGAGGGGCCTGGGAGCCCTGACCTGCTGGTCGTGACCCCCTCACTGATGGCCATGGGGACCAGGGTCTGGTGGCAGAGGAGAGGATTCGGGGCCCTGAGGGAATGTCCATCACTGACCACTGTAGGAACTCTTCCATATCCACACAGGGAGAGCACTGCACACGACTTGTGACCATCAGCTCAGCTGAGTTCAGCCACTCAGTCGTGTCCGACTCTTTGCGACCCCATGAATCACAGCACGCCAGGTCTCCCTGTCCATCACCAACTCCCAGAGTTCACTCAGACTCACATCCATCGAGTCCGTGATGCCATCCAGCCATCTCATCCTCTGTCGACCCCTTCTCCTCTTGCCCCCAATCCCTCCCAGCATCAGAGTCTTTTCCAATGAATCAGTTCTTTGCATGAGGTGGCCAAAGTACTGGAGTTTCAGCTTTAGCATCATTCCCTCCAAAGAAATCCCAGGGTTGATCTCCTTCAGAATGGACTGGTTGGATCTCCTTGCAGTCCACGGGACTCTCAAGAGTCTTCTCCAACACCACAGTTCAAAAGCATCAATTCTTCGGCACTCAGCCTTCTTCACAGTCCAACTCTCACATCCATACATGACCACTGGAAAAACCATAGCCTTGACTAGATGGACCTTTATTGGCAACGTAATGTCTCTGCTTTCGAATATGCTATCTAGGTTGGTCATAACTTTCCTTCCAAGGAGTAAGCGTCTTTTAATTTCATGGCTGCACTCACCATCTGCAGTGACTTTGGAGCCCCAAAAGATAAAGTCTGACGCTGTTTCCACTGTTTCCCCATCTATTTCCCATGAAGTGATGGGACCAGATGCCACGATCTTTGTTTTCTGAATGTTGAGCTTAAAGCCAACTTTTTCACTCTCCTCTTTCACTTTCATCAAGAGGCTCTTTAGCTCCTCTTCACTTTCTGCCATAAGGGTGGTGTCATCTGCATAGCTAAGGTTATTGATATTTCTCCCAGCAATCTTGATTCCAGCTTGTGCTTCTTCCAGCCCAGCATTTCTCATGATGTACTCTGCGTATAAGTTAAATAAGCAGGGTGACAATATACAGCCTTGACGTACTCCTTTTCCTATTTGGAACCAGTCTGTTGTTCCATGTCCAGTTCTAACTTGCTTCCTGACCTGCATACAGATTTCTCAAGAGGCAGGCCAGGTGCTCTGGTATTCCCATCTCTTTCAGAATTTCCCACAGTTTATTGTGATCCACATAGTCAAGGGCTTTGGCATAGTCAATAAGGCAGAAATAGATGTTTTTCTGGAACTCTCTTGCTTTTTCAATGATCCAGCGGATGTTAGCAATTTGATCTCTGGTTCCTCTGCCTTTTCTAAAACGAGCTTGAACATCTGGAGGTTCACGGTTCACGTATTGCTGAAGCCTGGCTTGGAGAATTTTGAGCATTACTTCGCTAGCGTGTGAGATGAGTGCAATTGTGTGGTAGTTTGAGCATTCTTTGGCATCGCTTTTCTTTGGGATTGAAATAAAAACTGACCTTTTCCAGTCCTGCGGCCACTGCTGAGTTTTCCAAATGTGCTGGCATATTGAGTGCAGCACTTTCACAGCATCATCTTTCAGGATTTGAAATAGCTCAACCGGAATTCCATCACCCCCACCAGCTTTGTTCATAGTGACGCTTTCTAAGGCCCACTTGACTTCACATTCCAGGATGGGTTTATGCAAAACAGCACCGAAAGCTGTCGGCTTGCACAGCAGTTGCTGGTTGAGATCCCAGTTCTGGGAGCCAGCGCTCTGCGCGAGGCTCAGCTGGGGCATGCCTCAGCTCTGCGGCCCATGCTCATCAGCTGGCGCTGTTTCTGCTGGTGTGCCTGGGAAGCCTGGCACCAGCCTCCAGCTGGGAGCCTGGGCATGCTCATGGGGCGGCAGCAGCCCCAGGAGGGGCAGGAAGACTCCTCGAGGACTAGGCTTGGGGCAGGGATGAGGACAGTCCCCGTCATGTGCAGGCCACGGCCAACCAAGGGTCAGCCCAGGCGCCGGGAGGGGAAACAGCCCCAGCTCTGGTGGGAGGACAAGCATGGTACAAACCGCCAAAAAGCACTGGAAACCCAAGATGCCCCCGAAGCCTCCACACTCAGTGGGGCCGGAGAGAGGCGGGGGAGGCCTGATTCGGAGAGACTGCAGTATTTGATTTAAAGTCCTGGAGGGAGTTGGGAAGAGGTCATTCTTCTGGGTGTTTTTGCCTGGAGAGCAAGAATAAAAGCTTAGGGCAGTGGAGTCAATTTTCATTCTATATATATATATAAATATATATATATATTTTACTTATTTATGAAATCAACTGAGTCCAGGGGCGACTTTCCTCTGTGCTTTGAAATAAGGCCTTAAAAGACTGTGCCCTGGGTTTGCACGTGCGTGGCAGGACCTCTGTGCACAGTCCTGCAGACAACTGAGGGAGAATGCACTTCTGTTTCATGCAGGCACATTTGAGGGGAATCTGGGTGAGGAATTTTAAACAGTGAAAAGGGACGGGGTGCAGAAAAGACCAGGAAGGACCCACGGCTGAGGCCAGGAAACACAGAGGGTGCTTGGGGTCCACTTTATCCTGCTCAGGCCAAGGAAGGGGCTGTCTGCTTCCTGTTCACCCCAGTGAAGCCAGAAGCCCTCCACAGCGGGCAGTGCTCCTTTACCTTTAAATAAAGCAACATTCTTCTCTCCATTTGTTTTGCTTTTAGTCTGAATGAATAAGTTTTTTTTAATGCATTTATTGTGATGAAAGTTTGACCATTTCATGTGGGAAAAAAATTAAGAGCAGTTGGGAACCGGCTGGTATCTGGGCACGCAGGAGTTTATTAGGCTTTTAATGACCCCTAGGTAAAGAGCACGGCCCCTCCGGATGGCAGAGCAGAACACGAAAGCCCAGGGATGTGCCAGAGTCCCAGGAGCCACACCAGTGTGTGCTTCCGCCCACCACTGCTCCGCCAGGACCCCAGACCCGGGACCCCTGGCACCAAGGGCACCAAGGATGCGTGGGCAGAATGTCCCCAGCAGCATTCGTTGGCCTTCTCGCCTCGGTTCTCTGAGGCCGTCGCCATACAGTTCTGTCTGGTTTCCCTGGTGGCTCAGCAGTAAAGAATCGCCTGCAAACGCAGGAGACAGGGGTTCAATCCCTGGAAAGGGAAGGTCCTGTGGGGAGTAAGTGGCAACCCACTCCAGTGTTCTTGCCTGGAGAATCCCATGGATGGAGGAGCCTGGCAGGCTAGAGTCCATGGGGTTAGAGAGTTGGACACAACTGAGTGCACGCATGCACGCACGTGCACACACACACGCACGCATGCGCACGCACACACACACACACACAGAGTGGGCCAGTGTACAGCGCTGCAGAGAGTTGGACACAAGTGAGCACACACACGCACACACACATGTGCGCACACACACACACACACACACCTCCTTCCTTACCCACAGCACAGGCTAGACAGGACCCTGACCCCATGGCTTGACCCCCAGACCAGCCTGTCCCCCAAACCCCACACTCTCCTTCAGCCGACAGCAGCCCAGACCAGCCCTCCCTGACCAGCCTCTCCGGTGGCTCCACTCAGACCCTCTTCTTTGTTTCTCAGGCATGTCTTTCCCACTAGACATGTTCCTCCGTCACCAGACGGTCAGGTGGGCCGCAGCACCCCGAACCCCAGTGGGGGTCGAAGCCCAGAACCACTCCACTACGCACCTGCTGCACCCCAGGGATGGTGCGGACAGACTCAGTCCCCCAGATCGCAGACACCCAGCTCCCACCTCCACTCGGCTGTAGGGAGGAGCAGAGCACACTCGCCCTTCTTTATGTCCCAAACTCTCCATCTGCCAAAGCACCACCGTTCCTGCCAAAGACCTGTCTTCCCAGAGACGGGGCCAGGAGGAAGTGTGTCCACACGGCAGTTTGACATTTGGGGAAAAATGAACCACGCAAGCAGAAAGGATCGTCTTCATGTGTGGCTGGCTCGGGTTCTGTTTGTAGCGGAAACAATGAGAACCCATCTTTCACCATGTGTGATTCCCTGGGAGCACCTGGCCTAGTTTAACCCTCTCTCCTCCTGAACCCCATGATGCAGGCAGAGCCAGGCCACACCCTGCCCACCGCTCCCGCAGATCTCTGATGAGCTGAGAGGGTGGTCGAAAGCGCACGTGGCCACGCCTGGAGACCCTCATCCCAGCATCTACTCCAGCTCACTCTGAATTCTAAAGTCACCCGTCTTCTCTGCAGCAAAGTCCGAGCTCAGCCTACGGCACCTTCTACTCACGCATCCTGGGGGCAGAAGACTTCAGGGCGAGAGACCCTGGCTCCCTCAAGAAGGAGGGGTGTGCAGAGCCAGAGTCCTGGGTTCCAGTCTCCAAGGTCTAACAGACTCACCCGAGCATCACCTGAGGGTCCTGAGGTCCGTGAGCAACCGCTTGAAACCACCGCCCTTGCATACAGCTGAGCAGACTGACCACTGGGCCAACTCCGTAAACTGAATCTGTCTCTCCCCACCAAAATATTATATGTATATATAAAATATATTATATATATAATATTTACATATATATTATAGATATATATAGCTGGAGACAAACGTGCATAACCCCACACACTTTCTATTGTTTTATTCCTCCAGAAAAACTATAGAAGATTATCCCTGACTGACACATGAATTTATATCCTCAGAGAGGCCCTCACGCACCCGCCCCTCCTCTCGCTTCTGATGTGGATCTGATCAGAAAAAAGAGGGCCCTACAGTCTCTGTTTTACAAGGACACGTTTCCATTCCTTGACTTGATTTGATTTGATTGAAGCCGCTCAGTCGTGTCCGACTCTGCGACCCCATGGACTGTAGCCCACCAGGCTCCTCTGTCCAAGGGATTTTCCAGACAATAGTCCTGGAGTGGATGCCTTTCCTTCTCCAGCAGATCTTCCCGATCCAGGGATCGAACCCGGACCTCCTGCATTGTAGACAGAAGCTTTACTGACCTTGGGGGGACAGACGAGTCACGTGACAGCACCCCTTTCTGTCGGAGGAGCTCTCCTGTTCCTGCCCAGGACGAGGCATGTCTGTGTGTGTGCGCACACGTGTGTGCCTGTGTGTACACGTGTGTGTACATGTGTGCGCATGTATATGTGTGTGTGCGTGTGTGCATCCATGTGCATATGCATGTGTGTGTGTGAGAGTGTGTGGGTGTATATATATCTATGTGTGTGTTTGTGTATGTGGATGATGGTGAGATGGTGAAGGACAGGGAAGATGGTGATGGACAGGGAAGCCTCATGAGCCGAAGTCCACGGGGTCACAAAGAGTCAGACACGACTGAGTGACTGAACAATAACAACAACATATGTGGGTGTGTATATACTTGTGTATATGTGTCTGTGTAAACCCCTGTGTGTGTATAGATGTTTGCATATGTATGTACATGTGTAAGTGTGTGTGTATATACTTGTGTATATCTGTCTGTGTATTCCTCTGTGTGTGTATAGATGTTTGCATACGTATGGGTATATTGCCGAGGTCCAGCCTCAGCAGAGTCCAGGGATATCCTCAGGATGGATGACGTTGGCGAATGAAGAAAGATAGATAAAGAGATAAAGAAAGAGACACGGGGTGACCAAGCTTCTTCGAGCGAGGCCCCTTTACTTTATTCTTCTCGGGACTTTTATACCCTGAGTTGTACATACAGCAAGGTGAAAAATGCAGAGTCAGCTCAACATCTGTCAGGAATAACTTTCATCAATATCAGGCTCCTTCCTGCAAAAGTCTTATTTTCTGTACATCATCTTCTATTCTGGAGGCCTGTTGATATTCCATGATCTCCTTTTGATAAAGGTTGGTCAGCCAGAACACCAGAACAATGATTTTTCCTTAAAGTGTTTCTTCTTATATTCTTAGCCTGCATCACCCTTAAAGTACAGAGTTACATTTTTATGGAGCAAAGATTCAGTGGGTTACAGCAAAGAAAGAACTTATTAACTCAAAGTCTAATGTTGCTAATGCTAAGGCTATTACTTGTTTCTTCTACGTCCTGACTATATGCACTCCCAGGAACACAATGGGTAAGGGATGTGAGAACTTGGCAGTAAGCATAGGCTCAACAATGTTGCAAGAGTCTGGATAAACCTGCCAAGTAAGCTAGAATGCTAACAGAGGGTTTGAAACACTCCTTTCATGCCCAGGAGATTTATCAGCTAGAGCCCTAAGTTAACTCTTTTGGTCAGAAACAGCCCCTTGCTAATGTCAGAAGAGCTGGTGAAAGACATAAAATAATGACAGACAGATTCTGGTTCGGGGGTAGATGCTCGAGCAGGTCCAGGGGGTCCGTCGAGTCCTGAGGCCTTGCTCATCAGGACTCTTCCGCATGACCTTGTCATGGGTGGGATGGCCCAGGGAGTCCCTCGAGTCCTGCATGACCTTGTCGTGGGTGGGCTCTCCCGTGCTGGCTCCCGGCAGTATATGTGTATTTATGTACATGTGTACGTCTGTGTGTGTATATATACTTGTGTATATCTGTCTGTGTATACCTCTGTGTGTGTATAGATGTTTGCATATGTATGGGTATATGTGTATTTATGTACATGTGTATGTCTGTGTGTGTATATATATATATAAATGATGGTTAATGTTATGTGTTATCTTGGCCAGGCCACAGTGCTCAGATGCTTGGCCAAAGTCAGTCAGTCTGGAAGACTCTATGGAGTCATTTTTCAGATGTGACTAAAATTTTAATCACCAGGCTTTGAGCAAAGCAGAATGCCTTCCATAATGTGGGTGGGCCTCATCCAAAGAGCTGAGGGCTCTAAGAAAAACAGATGGAGATTCTCTGAAGAGGAAGGGATTCTGCCTCCAGAGAGCCTTTGGAGGCTAATTGTCATGCCAGCTCTTCGCTGGGTCTCCAATGTGCCTGCCCCACACTCACGGGAGCCAACTCCGTAAACTGAATCTGTCTACCCCCCCCAAATTATTATACAGATATATATTATAGATATAACTGTAGAAAACATGCATAACCCCACACACTTTCTATTGTTTTATTCCTCCAGAAAAACTATAGAGAATTAGTCCCTGACTGACACATGAATTTACACACATTTTTAGTAAACGTGACTCTTCTCCTCATTCTGACAGACACCTGGTTTCACTCATTTGAGGCCACCTGGATAGACTCGTTCAGCACTAGAGTCCTCCCTACCCCGCACATCCCCAGCAGCTGCATAGAACTGTACAGAAATGCCAGTTACTCAGCCAAAGATCTGCTGATTTTCCAGATGAATCAGCTTGGCTGCCCTTCTGCAGTGTTTCTGATAAAATCCCTTCCAACGTGGCCCAGTGGGAACCAGCCCTCCCCTGGTCGGGTGCTGGGTGGGGAGGGGTATGCAGGGCCCAGGCCCTTCCGTGGGGACCTGCGCTCCCTTCATGGAGATGCTGAAGGTGGCTCCCAGGTAAGCGTGGCCCCGGCCACAGTCTACACCTGGCGCTCCTCATGGCTAATGTCATTGGCAGGAGAGTCCTACGCTGCACACACAGCATTTTCCACCATTTATCACAATGTTGATCTTTATTTTAAATATAAATCAGGCAATCATTTATGTCTTTTATGTTCTTTGTATTTATTCAAGAATATTTAACTGTAGACAAAAGGTGACTTATTCATTATTCATCCTGAACAAGGCAAGTATGGCAATTTGAAAAGGCTGACATTTGAGCTTTTTGCCAACACTAGCAAAATTATATCCTTCCCATTGTAAATCAATGAAGTAGAATCATCGTGCACAAAGGAATTAAATTGCCTTGTCACTTTAATAAGGCCACCTTATACACAACCTTCCGCCAGCGCCATTGTGCAGAGAGATGGCACCCCGTCCCCCGCCGCCCGGGTCTCAGCTGGCTCTGCGATTACACGAGCATCCTCCAGGTCCCTCTCTTCCCGGGAGACGGTGTCAGGATGTCATGGGCACAGCTCGCTATCAGCGATGTGCACGCCTCTGAGCAAATTAGCACCCAGCTACAGCCGTCCAGCGGGCATTCTGTGAACTCGTCCCTCTCCTTGGACCCTCCGCTCTCATCTGCCTCCCACCCACTCCTTGCACCCACCCCCCCCCACACACACAGACACACACTTACACAATCACACACACACTCATGCCTTGAGAAATAACTCTACCAACTCATTCTTGTTTTCACTGAGAAAGGTCTAAATTCTCCGGGTAGGAGGCATTTCTGTAACAACTGATGACAACCCTTCAAATGTAAGCATCTTTGCTGCCGCCTTTCAGTCGCTAAGTCATGTCTGACTGCGACCCCATGGACCGCAGCACGCCAGGGTTCTCTATCCTTCACCATCTCCTGGAGCTTACTCAAACTCACATCCATTGAGTCGGTGATGCTGTCCAACCATCTCATCCTCTGTTGTTCCCTTCTCCTCCTGCCCTCAATCTTTCCCAGCATCAGGGTCTTTTCAAATGAGTCAGTTCTTTGTATCAGGTGGCCAAAGTTTTGGAGTTTCAGCTTCAACATCAGTCCTTCTGATGAACACCAGGACTGATCTCCTTTAGGATGGACTGGTTGGATCTCCTTGCAGTCCAAGGGACTCTCAAGAGTCTTCTCCAGCACCACAGTTCGAAAGCATCAGTTCTTTGGCGCTCAGCCTTTGTGGACGGTCGAAAAAGAGAAAGGAAGGGCGGGGGAGGTAAACGTATAAAGCACACGAGCAGCTGGATGGCGGCAGAGAAGGCAGGTCCGGGTGGCTCAGGAGATGAGAACATCCTCGCTCCCTGCTCCCAGCACTGAAGTCACCCCTACAGAACAGAGGTGGTGCTCCCCAGTGGAACAGTGAAGGCGCTGATGGCAGGCTCAAGGCGTCAGTGCATTTTTGGAGGATGGAAAGCAAATTCACAGTGGCCACTGACAGAGAAAATACAGCGGTGATGAAACCTGGGTGCCGTCAGGATGGAGAAAGCAACAACACTTGGCTGCAGCTCCCCAAGGACCCCCAAAAGGCTCAGGAGCAGGAGACACCCGAGTCTCCCGAGGGGGGATGTGGAGTGTGGAGGGCAGGCCCCTTCCCCAACCTCCACGGGCAGGAAGCGGCCCCCAGCCCACTGCAGCCGGCTCTGAGGAGGCGGGATCTGTAGACTCTGCGATGTGGGACCAGAGGCACAGCCGGGTGTGGAGTGAGACGCCGTCCTAACAGCCGGCGCAGCAGGGTGAGCACACGGGGGACCCAGCGTCCTTCTCAATGGGCCCCGGGCCCCAGGGCCAGGTCTCATCCGGCAGGAGCGCTGTCTGGGAAAGCCAACAGGCCAGTTGCTATTCAGGGGTCTCCACCAACTGCGCTCCAGCCCCCATGCCTCATCCCAGAAACCCTGTCCAGACCTACATCCGGTGTCAGAGTCTCCAGGCCCTTGGGGAAAGTCCCTGACACAAAACCCAGAGGCAGGAAGGTGGGAAAGAGAGGAAAGAAAGAATTAACTCAGAGGAAATGGAAATAATAAAGGGGGCAGGGGAAGCGTCTCTAAAGTACAGTTAACATCAAGGAGATAAGAGACACTGATCTTATGGACAAGAATGGCATGCCGTAAAAGACACATCGCTCAGAAAATGCAGAGGATGCTAAGCCTTTTCCTGTTCAACTGAAGGAACAGAAATAGAGAAAATCATTTGGATAATGAAAAATGCAGAGATGAAAGTTCAAAGAGAAAAACTTCAAAGATTGATTCAGGAATTCTAATACCTATTTCCAATTAGAAACTTTTTTTAAATAAAAGAGCAGATAAGGGTGATGAGATTGCCTCCGACCCCAAGAGCTGGGGCTGAGCCCTCTTGGGATGTGGTTTCCACCTCCCAGGACAGAAGGAGGCTGTGCCTGGGGCCAGGCCTGCCCCCTGATGTCCTAAATGGAGGCCTGGAGCACCCACCTTCCCCTCTGGGCCTCGAGTGTCACACCCCAGGGCTGGGGTTAAGGTCAGCCCCACACCTTGTGGGTGAGGAGAGGAGAGTTCCTCTGGAGGACACAGGACAGTTGTCCCCAAAAGGAAGAATTTCACTTTGGCTGGGGGTAGGGCCGGGGGGGAGTCACACCTCCTGGGCGAGCGAGCTTGTCTGGGGACAAACCGAGGGGCCAGCTCACCCAGGAGGTCAGAGGGAGAGGAGTCAGACAGCGAAAGCTAATAAAAAAGTAGGGGGTGATCGAGTAGGTGGGGGGAGATGAAGGCGTCATGAAAGTGTCCACATGGAGGCTGACCATCGACGCAAAGAAACAAGTTACTGGGAGAAAAAGAGAAAAGAAGGAAAGCAAACAATTAAAGATAAATGAGTAGAACACGCCGTAACAATATGCACAGGAACCAGGACGCTTCATCACAGAACACGACTGACTCAGACGTAACACTGAGGACGAAAGAGTTCCAAGTGGGTTCACAAGGTAAAATCAAACCCCGCGTGTGCCCAGGAGACGCATCCAGAGCAACGTGTCTCCTTCTGCCAGTAGGACAAGCAGTTTCGGGACAGGCGTAGGCAAGGAGAGCTGTGGAGAGCCAGCGCAGGGCCCCAGCGCATAAACGGCATTAAGACAGGTGGCCAGGACCCCCTGGCTGCTCAAAGTGATGACTCGTGATGCCGGGTCCGCTATGGACACCCTCGCGAAGCACAGCAGCCACCTGCGGGGCAGGAGCGTGAGGTGCAGAGAAGGGAACCGCTAAGCTCCAGGAGACCGCTCCTCCCTGTCCAAGGAAGGTCAAAGGGCAAAGCATCAGGAAGGAGACAGAGATCCTGGTGACGCAGTAAGCTTCAGCTCTGGACACAGGACACGCTCCCTTTTAAGCCCTCACAAACCAGTCACAGAGACGCGCCACATTTAGACATAAGCACATGTTTAATAATGAAATACAAACACAAATCTCCATTAGGAATGCCGAAAAGCTGCAATACAGAATCTAAGTGCTGTACCCGAAAGCCCTTTTTTCTTTTTCTTGGGGGAAAAAAAAAAACTCTATAATAAAAAACAGTCATTAGCTGAAAAATACAAATAAAAATTGTAGAATTACTAAACATTGGGGGCAGTAAACGTGCTGCATACAGAACTATGGGACAGTTAGAGCCAGGATCAGGAAAAATGGCAACTTCAAAACACTGCACCAACAGAGGAAAAGAATGAGAATGAAGGAATTAAGCTCCCAACTCAAAGCCTGGAAAGACACCTATAAAATAAGCCAAGAAAAAGCAAACAGGGAAAATAATAACGCTAAAATAAATGTGACAGAATAGAAACCAAATTCGTATTTACCTAATATTTGCTTAGTAATTCTGAACATAACTACTAATAGAATATAATAGAAAATTAAGCAGAAGTATTAAATCAAAATGTCATTTCTCTTAGAAGAGATGAACACATACTTCTCTAATTTGCCTAAACAAGAAAATAAAGGAAAAAAGAAAGGGAGAAATAACAAAGAAAAATACGAGCATAAAAAACTAAGAACTCTTTTGTACAACTCCATGCAAATTGATTTAAAAATATAGATGAAACAAATAACATTCCGGTTTAGTCAATAAGCCATGTGACTCTTTGTGACACGATAGACTGTAGCCCGCCAGGCTTTTCTGTCCATGAGATTCTCCAGGCAAGAACACTGGAGTGGGCTGCCATTTCCTTCTCCAAAATAATATCCTAGGAAAACACAATTTTCTAAAATTGACCCAAATAAAGATAGAAAGCTTAGACAGACCTACTCCCAGAGACAAAATACAGAAAGTTATCTAAGAGAACTGTTCCTTTAAAAAGAAAAAAAATCTCAAAGGTTTACTGGGAATCTATTATATAAATACAAAAGAATCTCAACATTATTTAAATTGTTGCTGCTGCTACTGCTGCTAAGTTGCGTCAGTCATGTCTGACTCTGTGCGACCCCATAGATGGCAACCCACCAGGCTCCCCTGTCCCTGGGATTCTCCGGGCAAGAACATTGGAGTGGGTTGCCATTTCTTTCTCCAAAGCATGAAAGTGAAAAGTGAAAGTGAAGTCCCTCAGTCGTGTCTGACTCTTAGCTACCCCATGGACTATAGCCTACCAGGCTCCTCTATCCATGGGATTCTCAAGGCAAGAGTACTGGGGTGAGTGGGTTGCCATCCTTGATGCAGAATATAAAAAGACAGAAACCTTCAAATTCTTTTTTGAAGCAACTATAATATTGATCTCTAAACCAATATTTGATTTAGGTCATACCTGAATGGTCTAGTGGTTTTCCCTACTTTCTTCATTTAAGTTTGAATTTGGCAACAAGGAGCTCAGGATCTGAGCCACAGTCAGCTCCCAGTCTTGTTTTTGCTGACTGTATAGAGCTTCTCCATCTTTGGATGCAAAGAATATAATCAATCTGATTTCGGTGTTGACCATCTGGTGATGTCCATGTGTAGAGTCTTCTCTTGTGTTGTTGGAAGAGGGTGTTTGAATGACCAGTGCGTTCTCTTGGCAGAACTCTATTAGCCTTTGCCCTGCTTCTTTCTGTATGCCAAGGCCAAATTTGCCTGTTACTCCAGGTGTTTCTTGACTTCCTACTTTTGCATTCCAGTCCCCTATGATGAAAAGGACATCTTTTTTGGGTGTTAGTTCTAAAAGGTCTTGTAGGTTTTCATAGAACCGTTCAGCTTCAGCTTCTTCAGAGTTACTGGTTGGGGCATAGACTTGGATTACCATGATATTGAATGGTTTGCCTTGGAAACGAAGAGAGATCATTCTGTCTTTTTGAGGTTGCATCCAAGTACTGCATTTCGGACTCTTTTGTTGACCATGATGGCTACTCCATTTCTTCTAAGGGATTCCTGCCCACAGTAGTAGATATAATGTTCATCTGAGTTAAATTCACCCATTCCAGTCCATTTTAGTTCGCTGATTCCTAGAATGTCGACATTCACTCTTGGCATCTCCTGTTTGACCACTTCCAATTTGCCTTGATTCATGGACCTGACATTCCAGGTTCCTATGGAATATTGCTCTTTACAGCATTGGACCTTGCTTCTATCAGTAGTCACATCCACAGCTGAGTATTGTTTTTGCTTTGGCTCCATCCCCTCATTCTTTCTGGAGTTATTTCTCCACTGATCTCCAGTAGCATATTGGGCCCCTACTGACCTGGGGAGTTCCTCTTTCAGTATCATATCGTATCCCTTATGATTATACAGTGGAAGTGAGAAATAGATTTAAGGGACTAGATCTGATAGATAGAGTGCCTGATGAACTATGGATGGAGGTTTGTGATATTGTACAGGAGACAGGGATCAAGACCATCCCCATGGAAAAGAAATGCAAAAAAGCAAAATGGCTGTCTGGGGAGGCCTTACAAATAGCTGTGAAAAGAAGAGAAGTGAAAAACAAAGGAGAAAAGGAAAGATATAAGTATCTGAATGCAGAGTTCCAAAGAATAGCAAGGAGAGATAAGAAAGCTTTCCTCAGTGATCAATGCAAAGAAATAGAGGAAAACAACAGAATGGGAAAGACTAGAGATCTCTTGAAGAAAATTAGAGATACCAAGGGAACATTTCATGCAAAGATGGGCTTGATAAAAGACAGAAATGGTATGGACGTAACCGAAACAGAAGATATTAAGAAGAGGTGGCAAGAATACAAAGAAGAACTGTACAAAAAAGATCTTCATGACCAAAATAATCACAATGGTGTGATCACTCACCTAGAGCCAGACATCCTGGAATGTGAAGTCAAGTGGGCCTTAGAAAGCATCACTACGAACAAAGCTAGTGGAGGTGATGGCATTCCAGTTGAGCTATTTCAAATCCTAAAAGATGATGCTGTGAAAGTGCTGCACTCAATTTGCCAGCAAATTTGGAAAACTCAGCAGTGGCCACAGGACTGGAAAAGGGCAGTTTTCATTCCAATCCCACAGAAAGGCAATGCCAAAGAATGCTCAAACTACCGCACAATTGCACTCATTTCACATGCTAGTAAAGTAATGCTCAAAATTCTCCAAGCCAGGCTTCAGCAATACGTGAACCGTGAACCTCCAGATGTTCAAGCTCGTTTTAGAAAAGACAGAGGAACCAGAGATCAAACTGCCAACATCTGATGGGTCATCAAAAAAGCGAGAGAGTTCCAGAAAAAACATCTATTTCCGCTTTATGCCAAAGCCTTTGACTGTGTGGATCACAAGAAACTATGGAAAATTCTGAAAGAGATGGAAATACCAGACCACCTGACCTGCCTCTTGAGAAACCTATATTTCAGGTCAGGAAGCAACAGTTAGAACTGGACAGGGAACGACAGACTGGTTCCAAATAGGAAAAGGAGTACGTCAAGGCTGTATTTTGTCACCCTGCTTATTTAACTTATATGCAGAGCACATCATGAGAAACGCTGGACTGGAAGAAGCACAAGCTGGAATCAAGATTGCTGGGAGAAATATCAATAACCTCAGATATGCAGATGACATCACCCTTATGGCAGAAAGTGAAGAGGAACTAAAAAGCCTCTTGATGAAAGTGAAAGAGGGAAGTGAAAAAGTTGGCTTAAAACTCAACATTCAGAAAATGAAGATCATGGCATCTGGTCCCATCACTTCATGGGAAATAGATGGGGAAACAGTGGAAACAGTGTCAGACTTTATTTTTTGGGTCTCCAAAATCACTGCAGATGGTGACTGCAGTCATGAAATTAAAAGACGCTTATTCCTTGGAAGAAAAGTTATGACCAACCTAGATAGCATATTCAAAAGCAGAGACATTACTTTGCCAACAAAGGTCCATCTAGTCAAGGCTATGGTTTTTCCAGTGGTCATGTATGGATGTGAGAGTTGGACTGTGAAGAAGGCTGAGTGCCAAAGAATTGATGCTTTTGAACTGTGGTGTTGGAGAAGACTCTTGAGAGTCCCTTGGACTGCAGGGAGATCCAACCAGTCCATTCTGAAGGATCAATCCTGGGATTTCTTTGGAAGGAATGATGCTAAAGCTGAAATTCCAGTACTTTGGCCACCTCATGCGAAGAGTTGACTCATTGGAAAAGAGTCTGATGCTGGGAGGGATTGAGGGCAGGAGGAGAAGGGGACGACAGAGGATGAGATGGCTGGATGGCATCACAGACTCGATGGATGTGAGTCTGAGTGAACTCTGGGAGTTGGTGATGGACAGGGAGGCCTGGAGTGCTGCGATTCATGGGGTCGCAAAGAGTCAGACACAGTTGATTGACTGAACTGAACTGAACTGAGACCACTAAAGATAGCCCAAAAGGAAAACCAGAGACCCATATTTCTTACAAGTATCAATGCAAAAAATCCTACAAAACTTATTAGCACACAGAATCCAAAAACAGATTAAAAAATAATACATCATGTGTAAGTAGAATTTATTAGGAATGTGAGACTGGATCAATATTAGAAAATCCATTAATATAATTTGCCACAGTAATAACAGCTATAAGGAAGAAATGGTATGCTTTCCTCCATAATACTAAAACAGCCTTCAATAAAACTCAGCAATTTCAATAAGAATCCATGGATCTTTCTCTAAATACACAGACACACACTTAGACATTTGTACAGATCTGTCTCCATTTGCACCTGCGTGCATGAGTGCTAAGTCACTTCAGTTCAGTTCAGTTGCTCAGTCGTGTCCGACTCTTTGCAGCCCTAAAGACTACAGCCTGCCAGGCTCCTCTGTCCATGGGATTCTCCAGACAGGAATACTGGAGTGGGGTGCCATTTCCTCTTCCCGACACAGGGATCAAACCCACGTCAGTGTCGCCTGCATTAGCAAGCTGGCTCTTTACCAACAGCGCCACCTGGGAAGCCCGCATTTGTACTTAAATACACACATACACATGTACATTCTTGGACTTCCCTGGTGGCTCAGACGGTAAAGCGTCTGCCTACAGTGTGGGAGACCCGGGTTCAGTCCCTGGGTCGGGAAGATCTCTTGGAGAAGGAAATGATAACCCACTCCAGTATTCTTGCCTGGAAAATCCCATGAGTGGAGAAGCCTGGTAGGCTACAGTCCGTGGGGTCGCAAAGCGTCAGGCACGACTGAGCGACTTCACTTTCACTTTTGACTTTCACATGTATACACATGAAAGTGTTAGTTGCTCGGTTCTGTCCAACTCATACACAGATGTAAAGTCAGTCTTTAAGTTAATATCTTTCTTAATAGGAAAACAATAGAGGCGTTTCCCACTAAGGTCAGAAAGAAGGCAAGAATTCCCATTCTCCACACTGCTATTTTAGAGAAGGAAATGGAAACCCACTCCAGTACTCTTGCCTGGAAATTTCCTTGGACAGAGGGGCCTGGTGGGCTACAGTCTCTGAGGTTGCAAAAAGTCAGACACGACTAACACACAGTGTGTCAGCAACTAACAGACACACACACACACACACACTCAATTTAACTCTATATCAAAAATATAATGAATGTAATTAGATAAGGAAAAGCCATGACAGGGCTAAAAATTTGGAAAGAAATAAAACTTTATATGCACACGAGGTAAAACAATACTTGGAAAACCAGACAGACTCAATAAGGAAAATAACAAAAACAATAAAAGAACTTTTAAAAGTAGGAGAAGGTAAAATGAATCCCCAAAAACCAACAGCATGTGTCTGTGTGGGTGTGTAATGGAAGAGAAACTCACTATTATAAAAGCAACACAGAGGGTCTAGTGCTTATGAGTTAACTTATCAAGAAATATGCAGAATGCACGTGGAAATAATTTCATACCACTCCCAAAGAGCACAAAACGACCTGAACAAATGAAAAAAATCCTTTGTTCTAGCAGAGGATAATTCAACATGATAAAAAACATCAATCCTCCTTAGAGATACTATATAAATTTAACAAAACGGAAATAAAACTCCCAGTAAGTTTTTATTGTGAACTTACACAAGTTGATTCTACAGTTTAAATGAAAAATTAAGCTTTCACCATAATTATATTGCAAATTATTCAAATGTAGCTGATAGCTGGGAAAATTCTAAAAGCAGAGCAGTGAGGGAGGATTAATCCTAGTCGGCATTAAAACATGCTAAAAAGCCTCAGTAATTAAAACCGTGATCTTGGCAAATGAGCAAGCCAACCAGTTGAACAGCGAGTCCAGGCAGAGACCCAAAATCACATGTGGACACAGTTCACGGCGAGGGTGACATCTCGGATCACTGGGAAAACAGTCTCTGCGACAATAAAGGATGTTGCTGACGCACAGCATACCTATGGTCCTTCTCCCCACGTCCTCCGCCTGCATTCTGTCCGCAGAAAAACTCGAGCCAAAGAATCAGCTTAATCAGAGAAGTGAGGACATGTGGAAACAAAGGGACAGGGCCAAAGCAGACCAGATAATAGCAGCGTGGTCAGCAAGCAAAGCACGGGTCTTCCGCTCCTTCTCCAGGGCTGCGGATGATATTCTGGGCCGTACCCTGCAGATACTGCAACACCAGGTGGAAGAGGTTGATGGCGTGATGACCAGACCGGAGCCATGACATCCGCTGCTGTGATGATGGCCTCTGAGAACTGGCCTCAGGGACATGGGAACAAGACGGCCATGGCCCTGAAGACCAGCTGTCCTGAAGACGACCAGGAGACGCTGGGCGGACCGCCGATGACCTATTTTGTGAGGACTGTCAGGGCTGACTGCACTGTTTCTGCACAGAGCCCTCTCCCTCAGTCTATAAACGCCCTGGGCCACTGGTTGAGGTGGGCAGGGGTGAAGGCCAACCTCCAGACAGGAGTCTGCCCTGCCCGCCGCCACCCCCAGTTGCCAGCCTCCAAAATTAAGCAAACGTTCCTTTCCACCAGCCTTGCCTCTTTCTCGGCTTTTGAGCAGTCAAATGGACCCCACTTTCAGTGACATTGAGATCACTGTGTAGCTGTTTAAAAAAGGCATGAGTCTATCCTTCACACCATATACCAGAATAAAGACCAAACAGATCAGTGATCTACATAGGAAAACTTCTAGAAGAAAATATGGGTAGATTCTTTTATAATGAAAGATGTGAAGGAAACTTCTTAAACTGTAACACAGTGCATATGCAGAAAAAGCAACGGCTGGGCCACGAAGCAGGCTGAGCACTGGAGAGCTGCTCCTTTGGAATTGTGGTGCTACTGGACTGCAGAGAGCCACCCAGTCCATCCTAAAGGGAGTCAACCCTGAATATTCATCGGAAGGACTGATGCTGAAGCTGAAGCTCCAACAGTCTGCCCACCTGATGCGAAGAGCCAGCTCATTAGGAAAGACCCTGATGCTGGAAAAGATTGAAGGCAGGAAGAGAAGGGGACGACAGAGGATGAGAATGGCTGGATGGCATCACTGACTCAACGGACATGAGTTTGAAGAAAATCCAGGAGATGGTGAAGGACAAGGAAGCCTGCCATGCTGCGGTCCATGAGGTCACAAAGAGTCGGACACAACTGAACAACTGAACAACAACAGAGAAATTTCCAGGATATACTTTAAGTTATAAAAGCAAAATTCAGAAGATTATAAAAAAGGACACTACCGTCTGTGTACGTACAGAAGAAGGTTAAATAAGAAATACAGGGCTTCCCTGGTGGTCAGTGGTTAAGGATCTGCCTGCCAGTGCCAGGGGCACAGGGTTGACCCCTGGTCAGGGAGGGTCACACGTGCTGTGGGAGAACCGAGCCCGTGAGTCACAACTACTGATGCCTGTGCTCTAAAGTCCACGCTCCACAGCAAGAGAAGCCACCACGACGAGGAGCCTTCACACAGCAACGGAGACCCAGCACAGCCAAAATACAACAGATGCATAAAGGAAATTTCAAAAGAAGTCTACACATCCTGTACACATCTATGCTCGCATATATAGACACACACAGGTAGACATGCACACAGAAGGGCGGCGGCTGCGACAGATGGTGCAGAAGCGCGGCTGAGAGGAGCTACCCGTGTCCAAGGTAAAGGCGGCGGCTGCACTTTGCTGGAGCAGCCGTGAAGACCTACCCCACGTCCAAGGTAAGGGAGACCCAAGTAAGATGGTAGGTTCTGAGAGAGGGCATCAGAGGGCAGACAGACAAAAACCACAGTCACAGACAACAGGCCAATCTGAGCACACAGACCACAGCTTGTCTAACTCAGTGAAACTAAGCCATGCCCGTGGGGCCACCCAAGACGGGCGGGTCATGGTGGAGTGCTGGGGTCCAGCCCTGGTGGATCCAGGGTGATTCGAAGGGGAGACGGATAGGCGAGGAAAAACTTATTTATTTAGAAATATAAGATTGGGAAATAATAGTGTAGTAGGAAAATTAAGTGGAGAAAAGAGGCTGAATAACTTGGTTTATGTGGAAAGCCAATAAAGTTTCAGACGAGGAGCTTGCACCATCTACGTTAGGCCGCCGGCGTCCTCTTGAATAGCGGAGGGTGCCCCACCTTGGACTCCCTCTCGCGTGGAGCTTAAAAGCCAGGGCAAGTAAGCAGACATGGCAAGCCTCCATGCCCCAGACGGGAATTCAGCCAGAAAACAGAGTAAAGAAGAGACACGGGGGAAACCAGATTTCCAAGAAACTAGTTCCAGAGACTAGTCCGAGAAACTGGTCCATCCTTTACTGTTCAGAAGGCTTCTTATACTTTTGATTGTACACAGAGATCAGTGGGTAACACAAAGTTATGCAGCGTCAGCAGCCCTGACTCTTATCAAAACCAGGCTTTCTCTCTGCATACCTAGTTGTATACACAAGTCTTAGGTGATTTACATCATTTTCCAGCTAGAGGGCCAATTAACATTTTACAGCCCTTTCCTGATAAGGGTTTGTCAATCAGAAGACTTATTTGTGTTGTTCTGATCAAAGTCTGGTGCCACTCTCAGAAAACACTAAATAAAGTAACATTCTTACAGAGCAAAGATACAGCAATTTATAACAAGTAAAAGGAGTACAGTGATTTATAACAAAAGAGAAGTAATTAACTCAAAAGTCTAGTGTTGCTAACATCAAAACTATTATATACCTTTTTCCATATCCCAATTACATTGATTAATATCCTCCCAGGTGCCTAAAAGATAAAGAATATGGAGGCCTGGCAGAAATCATTGAGTCAACACTGAAATCTGTCACCAACATGATTTTTAGCTCTTTAGAAAAGGATCTGTATCTTTAAGATGCTTTAAGCTTTGTGCTTCTTGCGGTTGGGGGGCTGTAAACAATTCACAAGCTGTAAAAAGTCTGGGGGAAGCTGTTAGGCAAGTTAGAGAGCCATCAGAGGGGGTTTGAACTGAAACATTCCTGTCAAATGCAGAAGACTGAAGCCCTGAGTCAGCTTTTTCCAGAGAGTGTCGGAAGAGTGGAAAAGCTCGGTACAATAAGGTGGGCAGATTCTTGTTTTTTGGGGGGTAGATGCTCAGGGAAACTCAGGGGGAACCCCTGAGGCCTGACTCGCCTTGCCCATCGGGCCTCTCTGCATGACCTTGTCATGGGTGGGGTCTCCCGTGCTGGCTCCCGGCAGTGGAGAGGCCTGACAGAATGGGGTCCACTGGAGAAGGGAATGGCAAACCACTTCAGTATTCTTGCCTTGAGAACCCCATGAACAGAATGAAAAGGCAAAATGATAGGATACTGAAAGAGGAACCCCAGGTCACTAGGTGCCCAATATGCTACTGGAGATCAGTGGAGAAATAACTCCAGAAAGAATGAGGGGATGGAGCCAAAGCAAAAGCAACACCCAGTTGTGGATGTGACTGGTGATAGAAGCAACGTCTGATGCTGTAAAGAGCAACATTGCATAGGAACCTGGAATGTCAGGTCCATGAATCAAGGCAAATTGGAAGTGGTCAAACAGGAGATGGCAAGAGTGAACATCGACATTCTAGGAATCAGCGAACTAAAATGGACTGGAATGGGTGAATTTAACTCAGACGACCATTATATCTACTATTGCAGGCAGGAATCCCTCAGAAGAAATGGAGTAGCCATCGTGGTCAACAACAGAGCCCGAAATGCAGTACTTGGATGCAATCTCAGAAAGACAGAATGATCTCTCTTCGTTTCCAAGGCAAACCATTCAATATCACGGTAATCCAAGTCTATGCCCCAACCAGTAATGCTGAAGAAACTAAAGTTAAATAGTTCTATGGAGACCTACAAGACCTTCTAGAACTAACACCCAAAAAAGATGTCCTTTTCATCATAGGGGACTGGAATACAAAAGTAGGAAGTCAAGAAACACCTGGAGTAACAGGCAAATTTGGCCTTGGCGTACAGAAAGAAGCAGGGCAAAGGCCAAGAGAACGCACTGGTCATCGCAAACACCCTCTTCCAACAACACAAGAGAAGACTCTACACATGGACATCACCAGATGGTCAACACTGAAATCAGATTGATTATATTCTTTGCATCCAAAGATAGAGAAGCTCTATACAGTCAGCAAAAACAAGACTGGGAGCTGACTGTGGCTCAGATCATGGACTCCTTATTGCCAAATTCAGACTTCAATTGAAGAAAGTGGCGAAAACCACTACACCATTCAGCAATGACCTAAGTCAAATCCCTTACAATCATACAGGGGAAGTGAGAAATAGATTTAAGGGACTAGATCTGACAGACAGAGTACCTGATGAACTATGGATGGAGGTTTGGGACATTGTACAAGAGACAGGGATCAAGACCATCCCCATGGAAAAGAAATGCAAAAAAGCAAAATGGCTGTCTGGGGAGGACTTACAAATAGCTGTGAAAAGAAGAGAGGTGAAAAGCAAAGGAGAAAAGGAAAGATATAAGTATCTGAATGCAGAGTTCCAAAGAATAGCAAGGAGAGATAAGAAAGGCTTCCTCAGTGATCAATGCAAAGAAATATAGGAAAACAATAGAATGGGAAAGACTAGAGATCTCTCCAAGATAATTAAGAGATACCAAGGGAACATTTCATGCAAAGATGGGCTTGATAAAGGACAGAAATGGTAGGGACCTAAGAGAAGCAGAAGATATTAAGAAGAGGTGGCAAGAATACAAAGAAGAACTGTACAAAAAAGATCTTCATGACCCAGATAATCACGACAGTGTGATCACTCACCTAGAGCCAGACATCCTGGAATGTGAAGTCAAGTGGGCCTTAGAAAGCATCACTACAAACAAAGCTAGTGGAGGTGATGGAATTCCAGTGGAGCTATTTCAAATCCTAAAAGATGATGCTGTTAAAGTGCTGCACTCAATTTGCCAGCAAATTTGGAAAACTCAGCAGTGGCCACAGGACTGGAAAAGGTCAGTTTTCATTCCAATCCCAAAGAAAGGCAATGCCAAAGAATGCTCAAATACCACACAATTGTGCTCATCTCACATGCTAGTAAAGTAATGCTCAAAATTCTCCAAGCCCGGCTTCAGCAATACGTGAACCGTGAACTTCCAGATGTTCAGGTTTAGAAAAGGCAGAGGAACCAGAGATCAAACTGCCAACAGCTGATGGATCATCAAAAAAGCGAGAGAGTTCCAGAAAAACATCTATTTCTGCTTTATTGACTATGCCAAAGCCTTTCACTGTGTGAATCACAATAAACTGTGGAAAATTCTGAAAGAGATGGGAATACCAGACCACCTGACCTGCCTCTTGAGAAATCCATATGCAGGTCTGGAAGCAACAGTTAGAACTGGACATGGAACAACAGACTGGTTCCAAATAGGAAAAGGAGTGCGTCAAGGCTGTATATTGTCACCCTGCTTATTTAACTTATACACAGAGTACATCATGAGAAATGCTGGACTGGAGGAAGCACAAGCTGGAATCAAGGTTGCCAGGACAAATATCAATAACCTCAGATATGCAGATGATACCACCCTTATGGCAGAACGTGAAGAGGAGCTAAAGAGCCTCTTGATGAAAGTGAAAGAGAAGAGTGAAAAAGTTGGCTTAAAGCTCAACATTCAGAAAACGAAGATCATGGCCTCCGGTCCCATCACTTCATGGCAAATAGGTGGGAAAACAGTGAAAACAGTGGCTTTGTTTTTCTGGGCTCCAGAATCACTGCAGATGGTGAGTGCAGCCATGAAATTAAAAGACGCTTACTCCTTGGAAGGAAAGTTATGACCAACCTAGACTGCATATTAAAAAGCAGAGACATTACTTTGCCGACAAAGGTCATCTAGTCAAAACTATGGTTTCTCCAGTGGTCATGTATGGATAGACTATAAAGAAAGCTGAGCATGCAGAATTGATGCTTTTGAACTGTGGTGTTGGAGAAGACTCTTGAGAGCCCCTTGGACTGCAAGGAGATCCAACCAGTCCATCCTAAAGGAGATCAGTCCTGGGTGTTCATTGGAAGGACTGATATTGAAGCTGAAACTCCAATACTCTGGCCACCTGATGCACAGAGCTGACTTATTTGAAAAGACCCTGATGCTGGGAAAGATTGAGGGCAGGAGGAGAAGGGGATGACAGAGGATGAGATGGCTGGGTGGCATCACTGACTGAATAGACATGGGTTTGAGTGGACTCCGGGAGTTGGTGAAGGACAGGGAGGCCTGGCGTGGTGCGATTCATGGGGTCGCAAAGAGTTGGACACAACTCAGCGACTGAACTCAACTGAACTTACAAAAGAAAGTCAGTTATAAATGTAGGAGGGACAGCAGAATTAGAGTATCTGCAACCACAGCTGAGGATGACAAAAATCATGGGTGGACAGTTGTTGGGGGCTGGATGTTCACACAGCTTCAGCATCTCATCCCACAGATTTCTTATCATTTTCAGAAAGGGCCTGGCAACTTACGCTGAGCAAGCCTGGTCGTCATCTCAGCCAAGTGATTAGAGCTAGCCAATGCAAGGGACAGGAGGGACACAGATTGCCTGTGCGGCCCACCTGCTGAAACATTCAACCTGAACTGAATCCCGAGGAAACCAGCACACAGTCCAGGCCGTGGACACCGCTCAAGACAGCTCGGCTGGACTGTGTGGTGTCCACGTCGTGAGGGGAGGGGGAAAGCGGCTCGAGACTAAAGGAAATGAGAGATGCTCGAACAGCCATTACACTATCCTCAAGGGTTCCTGGATTGAAAGGGTACGTGAAAGGCATTCTGGGGAAACTGGGCGAATTGGAATACAGTGTTTCTGCTCTGCAGGGGGGCCAGCACAGCACTGGCAAGTCGGGGCAGCCTCGCTCCTGGGAAGTTCACGCTGAAACACCTCCGGGTGAGTCAGGATGGTGAGAGAGAGGGGCAGAGGGCACAGGAGAACACGGGCATCAGTGATGCAGACAGGGTGCTGGAAGGAGGGGCGCAGAGGCTGTGAGCAGGTAAGCCTGGCCCTCCAGGACAGGAAGCCAGTGTTCAGGGGACAAAGCTGATGCCCCAGCCACACGGCAGCCCCGGGTCGAGGCCAAACCCCGCTGCTTCTGTGCTGTGTGTCTGCACCAACGTCTTAACCCCTCTGGGTCTGTTTTTTCATGGGTTAACAGACACTGCCTGCTTCCTTGGGTTATTGAGAAAATTAGGAGTTAAAAGGCACGCTTCCAAGAGCTCCTGGTACATAGTAAGTGCAGGCGAAACAGCTCCTCAAGGAGACTGTTTAGAAAGAGGCAGGAAAGCCCCCAGTTGGCCCTGAAACGGTGGGCGGTGGCCATCCCGGGGAGGTCTGGGGTGGCCAGGACACAGATGTCCCTCCGAGGCACCAGGAGCACGAGTGTGTTACACTTGGCTCCCACGTGAATCTGATGGAGGGTCGTCACTGAGAAGGAAGCAGAGTGGGCCTTGAGATGCAACTTTAACTCCGTGTGGCTAGAGATGAGCTCTGAGAGACACTTCTGTGCGCTCGCCTCCTTCCCAGTAAAGGAAAAGGCAGGGGAACCCAGAAGCCAGTTCAGAGGGTTCTTACTCTGGAAAAAACAAACAAACAAACAACCTACCGCCCAAGAATGGTTACATAAAACTCCCGAGGATCAGTGGAAAGCAGCAGGAAAGCATGATCTGTTGTGTGACCCGCCCCGGGCCCTAGCAGGACGCCCACATAGCGGGACGGCCCCCGCTCCACGGGCGCTGCACATGGGCTTTGGGGCTCCAGGGCCCCTCTGCCTGCAGGGCCGTCTTTTCCCGGGGCTCCAGGCTTCCTCCAGGCCCGCCAGGAGCAGGGCGCCCGTCTCCACCTCAACCCCCACCCGGGACTGGGAACCAGCAATCAGTCACTCCCAAGAGCCACTAAGGTGCGCGCACTGCAACCACTGACCCAAATATACTTTCTCAAATTTGCAAGCACGCGTACACATGGATCACAGTGTGAGAACTCTTTCTCCTCCCAACATGCAGTCCTGTTCTGAGAGTTTCCTGAAATTGCAAGCCTGAAAACACGCAGGCCCGGGGAATGTGTTCTTCCCATCGCTGACTTCACTAGGTTTAGTCAGAAAATGTTAATACCAAATGACCTCTCTCTGAAGGGTATTTTAAGGAGACAAAGCAATTTTCTGTAATATGGTTACCATAGTGATTGGCCCTTGAAAAGGCCGGGGGAGAAATGACGTACATCTGCAATCAACAGTCACCGCGGCAACAGATGGTTCGATCAAGCAGCACAGGGGATTAATTTGGAGCAGAAGAGATAAGCAGGGTTTTTAAGTCACCAGAAAAAGAGCAGCAGCAGCACGGAGAGGCACAGGGAAGGCCTTGGTAACAGGCAGGGGCCTCTGCTCAGGTGGAGGGGAGGCCCCAGGCAGGTCCCCTGACCTCCTGCGGGCAAGGTGGCCCATGGGGGGCGGGGGGAGGACCCTGAGACAGCCTCCTGCTGGGGGTGGGGGAGGCCCCCGTCGCGGCCAGGTGTGTCTGTGGCTGGACCCTCAAGTTGAGGCATAAAGGGGGAACCACTGAAGGAACCCAGGGTCCTGGGAAAGATGGCCGATTCAGGGTCTGGACCAGGATACTGGGTTGTGTCAGAGAGCAGGAAGCTTCTCCCAGAGCAGTGGGCACAGGCCAGGCGCACGAGCTGCCTGCAGGGCTTCTCTGGCTGAACAGGGAATTCACACAGCAAAGTAAGTGATGGTGGAAACAGAGCTGCTGTTCAGTTGCTAAGTCATGGTCAACTCTTTGCGACCCCATGGACTGTGGCACGCCAGGCCTCCCTGTCCATCACCAACTCCCGGAGTTTACTCAAACTCATGTCCATCGAGTTGGTGATACCCTCCAACCATCTCATTCTCTGCTGTCCCCTTCTCCTTCAATCTTTCCAAGCATCAGGGTCTTTTTAAATGAGCTGGCTCTTCTCTTCGCCTGGCCAAAGTATTGCAGTTTCAGCTTCAGCATCAGTCCTTCCAACGAATATTCAGGACTGATCTCCTTTAGGATGGACTGGTGGGATGGATGGATGGATCTCCTTGCAGTCCAAGGGACTCTGAAGGGTCTTCTCCAACACCACAGTTCAAAAGCGTCAATACTTCAGCACTCAGCTTTCTTTATAATCCAGCTCTCACATCTGTACGTGACTACTGGAGAAACCACAGCTCTAACTATGGGGACTATACAGTAAGAGAGCACAGCCCTTTAAACAATCGACCATGAGTTCATAAGGATATGGGTGAACGAATGAATATATAAATGGGAATTTTAATGAGGACACTTACCTAATTTCAGAGTACTTATATACAAAATACTAAGAAGGAGAAGGGAGGAACATGAAACGGACATGCCTGGGAGGTATCATCCTAAGTGGTTAATGATAACAGACAGCAGTCACGGGGCTGCTCAAAGGTGACTCCTGGGAGAGGTGGTGTGATGAGACCCGGCCCCGCTCCACGCAGCCTGCATGTGGTCGTGAGGAATCACCAGATGAACACGGAGGAGGCACACTCTTTGGTAGCTGGCCTGTCATCTTCAAGAGAGCCTCTCTCGTGGTCCCTTAGGGACGTCCGAGGAGGCTCGAGGCTGAAGGGGCCTCGCGGCTCGGGGGAGACGAGCTGAGCCGGGCCCACCTGCCTCCGCTCCTCCCCGCCCTGCCCGCCTGGCGCCAGCAGGGCCAGCTCTGCTCTCACACGCACGGGCGGCGCCGACACAGGGGCCTGCGTCTCTAACGCTCCCCGGCGGAGCACACGGGCACCCAGGGCCCGAGACGGCGAAAGCGCAGGGGCCCCGGCTCCTCACAGGCCCTCTGACGGCCCCGAGGCCACAAGCCCAGCACGAGCCTCGCCGGGCCAAAGCGCGCGCATCCCGTCGCTGCTCGCGCGGCGCCGGAAGGGGCGGGCCCTCCCGCGTCCGGCTTCCGGCAGCGCCGCGCCCGCCGGTTCACCGCCGCTCCAGCCCGCGTCAGACTCAGTGCCCCTCCTCGAGGGGCGTCGCCCTCTGGCCCCACCCGGAGCGCCCCCGCTTCTCAGGGCCCGCGTGGACACGCAGGACCCCCTCCCGACCTCAAGGCCCCTAACCGCACCCCGTCCTCCAGGTGAGTCCCTTGTTACCCGCCCTGGGCTCGGCCGTGGGCGCCCGCGGGCCGTCCTCCTGGCCCCTCGCCGGCCTGCCGCCCCGCTGGGGAGCGCGTTTCCCGCGGGAGTGAGCAGCTGCACCACCACCGCTGTGCCCCCGGGCGCCGCGTCCCGCCCCGGCATCCCCGGGGGAGAGCTCTGGGTTTCCCTCCATCTCACCGAGAGCCTGGCACATGCGGATGCTTCCTGGAAACCAAATCCTTCATTCAACAGAAAGGACTGATTTCCATGCTGCCCCCAGACAGGATGAAAAACTCTGCCTGGGCAGTCGGGACAGACGGGGCTCCCACCCGCCCAGGCATCTCCACAGCTTCGCCTGCTGCCCCTGTGATGCCCCAGACACCCCGGGCCAGAGGCCCACGCTGAGCGTCCAAGCCTCAGCCACTCGCTCTGGTCCCTCTCCATGTCCAGACGCGTCCGTGACCTGGAGACACAACGCCTCTCCCAGGGCTCCAGCCAGGCTCCAGAAGGAAGAGGCCCCCACGTCCCAGGTGGCTCAGCTGGTAAAGAATCCGCCTGCATTGCAAGAGACCAGGGTTCTATTCTCGGGTCGGGAAGACTCCCCTGGAGAAAGGAACGGCTACTCTGTCCAGTATTAGCGCTTCCCTCGTGGCTCAAAGGGTAGAGAATCTGCCCGCAATGCAGGAGACCTAGGTTCGATCCCTGGGTCGGGAAGATCCCCTGGAGAAGGGAAAGGCAACCCACTCCAGTACTCTTGCCCGGATAATCCCATGGACAGAGGAGCCTGGAGGGCTACGGGCCATGGGGCTGCAGACACACGACTGAGCGACTTCACATTCACGTTCACACTTTCACCACACGGAGGGGGCACAGAGCCCTCTGCTTTCAGAGTGACCTTTATCCTAAGTGAGTGCATGAATGCTCAGACACTTCAGTTGTGTCTGACTCTGTGACCCCAGGGACTGTGGCCCACCAGGCTTCTCTGTCCACGGAATTCTCCAGGCAAGAATCCTGGAGTGGGTTGCCATGCCTTCCTCCAGGGCATCTTCCCGACCCAGGGATCGAACCTGCGTCTCTTATGTCTCCTGCATTGGGAGGCAGGTTCTTTACCTCTAGCAACAAACCCCCCACTTAATTCCTAAAACCATACGATGGAGATGAGAGATGAGGATTCATTTTTAAAACCCACTTGCTTGCAATCTAGAGACAAGCACAAGAAAAGCCAGACTTGGAAGTCATCACAGGAGGGAAGAGAGTTTTGAGCTGAAGAAAACACTCTGACTTGAATTCTCTTCTTTGTGGAGAACTGACAGTAGCCTCTGTGTGGATCGGACCCAGAAAGCTGCCGCGTGCCGGCGGGTGGAACAGCCACGCCCGTGACCGCAGAGAAGGGGGCGCAGGCTGACTTTGTCGGGCTCTTACAGGCGCTGGAACCAAATTAGGACTTATCAGCACGTTCATTATCTAAAAATAAACCAGCTTTTCTTTGCTTCATCAAAAGATCAGATTATAGAGTACGCCGCCTTACTTGCAGAATAAAGTGTTTTTATTCTTAGACAGTGAGGACAATGAGAACTGTTACATAACCTGTCAGTGTGTGGATGGGCCGGTTACGGAAGCGGATTGTTCCTTGTGATGAGGTCTATCTGGTTTCCCCGCTGAGGAGGGGCAGTGGACAGCCGTGGAGAACACACAGTCCCGAGATTCAGGATGCAAAATAGGGCGCGGCTCTTGTCAGCCTTCTAGACCGGTGGCTCTCTGCAGGATGGCTGCTTTCCCTCAGACACCCCGAGACCAGGGCTGGTACCCCCTCCACCCAATCTGCAGCCAAGGCCCCGCATTCTGTGCATTCACAGAGCAGGCCTGCGCTCCCCCCGCCCTGCCGGGGGTGGGCATCCTCCTGACCCCAGTGGAGAGCAGAGCTGAGCCCACCTCCCACCCAAGGAGGTCGCTATGGTGAGGAAGAGGTGGCCACACCGCACGACCGGAGGGACCAGCCATCCCCTCCAACGCTGGCCATCACCCCAGGGTCCCCGGAGCACCTGTGCTCCAGGCCAGCTGGCTGCACCCTCGGGGGGCTTCACGAGCGCCCTTCGTGGCCCACAACCTGCTAGAACAAGTCACAGAGCTCAGGGAAGCACGACTCCCACGATCACAGGTTCATGAAAACAAATGGACGCGTCTCTTCCTTTCTAGCCAAGGCAGGCACATGAGATGGGGTGGGAGTGTCCACAGGTGGCACAGCCCTGTCCTCAGGACACGTCGCCCCCTGCCCCGTCGATGGGGTCCCTGCCCGGGGCGCTTGGCTCAGCCTCAACCTCCGAGCGTGTGCGGTGGCTTCATCACAGACGTGACTGAGTCGCTCCCCCATCTCCAGCCCTCTGTTCTCCCAGAGGTCAGGCTGAGATCCGGCGCTGGTCTCTCTGTGTGGCCAGTCCCCCACCCGAGTCATCGTGTGGGTGTGACAGCCCCATCGCCCTCTCCCCGTCACAAGACACGCCTATACTTGGGACACTCCATGGCTCAGCAGGGACCTCCCAGGCACCAGGTCTCTCTGGGCTGAGGCCAAGTTCTCTGCTACCCAGGTGGGTCCTGGTCAGGTTCCCCAGAGGAACAGAATCAGCCTGAGACCGGCCGACTGACTGGCTCACAGGAACTGGAGGCTGACACGTCCCGAGACGAGCAGGCAGCCCTGGCCCAGCAGAGTCTGTGCCGCCTGCGCCAGGCTGCTTCCATCAGGCCCGAGCCCTGGGCGGAACCGTCTCAGCTCAACTCCAAAGCAGGAGAAAGATGGTGTCTCGGTTCAAAGGTGGTCAGGGAGGGCATGAGAAATTCCCTCAACGGGAAGGCCAGCCTATTCCTTCTTCCTTCTGTTCAAGACGGACTGCAGAGGCCCACCCAGGGAAAGAATCTGCCCACCATGCGGGAGACCCAGGTCCCATCCCTGAATCGGGAAGATCCTCTGAAGAAAGGAATGGCACCCGACTCCAGTATTCTGGCCTGGAGAATCCCATGGACAGAGGAGCAGTCCTAGGGGTTGCAAAGAGTTGGACACGACTGAGAGACACTTACACCCTCACCCTCACTAGGGAGGGGCTGTGGTCCCCTAAGCCCACCTCTCCCACCCAGCAATCTCATCCAGAAACATCCAGAATAACCTATGACCGATTCCCGACACCCAGCGGCCCCTCCAGCTGAGACGTAAAATGGGCCAGGCCTGACCTCCCAGCGTGTTTGAGTGACCACCCATCCCGAGCCTGCAGCCCACCCTGGGTGGGGTGAGCCGGCGCCATGGGCTGCCTGGCCCAGGTTGGAACAAGCCGAGCGTCGAGAATGCAAGCTCCTGGGGCCCAGTCTCAGCTCAGGGGTTGCTCCCTCCGGAGGCGGGAAAACAAGCTTTGGGGAACCAACACAGACCACAAGCATTTCAAAATACCATTTTTTCCTCTCACCGGGTGGTTACTCCGCAAAATATTTCGACGGCCGTTCCCCGGCCGCCCCACCGCGGTCAGAGTCCCTCTCGTCATCACTCAGCCTCTGTCTCGCGCCTCAGTCCTCTGTTTCCTCCTCCTCCGTTATTACCAGACTCGCTGGATTTAAAGATAAAACAGAGAGAAGTGGGTTTAGAGTGGGATTCTCGGCCACCCCAGGGGGAGACCCTCCAGGGCCTGTGGACGCAGCTGCAGGGACGCAATTCACGCAGAAGCGCGCTGGGCGGCCGGGTCTCTCCGCTGAGTGGGGCCGGAGCCGCTGCAGCCCCCGGGGAGCAGCCCTGCGGGGGGCCAGCGCCAAGCCGGCAGGCGCCCAGGGCTGCAGCCAGGCCCTGGAGGACGGCCGGGCAGGCCGCTCGCTGCCCCTTGGGACGGTGAGGGCCCGAGGCTGACTCCCACCGACCACGGCCCGGGACAGCTGGTCACCACCGCCGCATCTCCTCGAACCTGCCGGGGGCTCCGGCCAAAGCCGCCCACCTGCTAGGGCAAGAGGCTTCCTGGGAACCCGCGCCGGCAGGATGCATCCCGGCGGTGATGCTCTGAGCCTGCCAGCTTCAGCCAGCGCCCAAGAGAGGTCACCCCGCTGCCCCGCGCCCGCCGCCTGCCAGGCCTGGGGGGCAGGAAAGGGAGGACGCTGTGGACAGAAGCCATGCCTCCGGCGGAGCCCACCTCGCAAGCTCACCCTCCTGGTCAGACAAGACAAATCGCGCTTCTGTTCAGACTAGCAGGCGAGCAGCACACACGGGGGCCGGGGTGGAGGCCGAGGGTCTCTAGCAGAGCTGCTCTCGGCTGGCTTACCGTCCTCTGTGCCGCTCTCCTGGGACTGCGGCATCTCCACGCTTGGGGCCTGCGAGCCCGCCCCCATGTTGCTGGGGGGCTGTGTCTCCACCTGGACGCTGGACTTGGCCGACACAGGCGCCTCCGTGGGGACTTCCTTTTCTCTCCGGCTCTCCTGGATGACTCTGATGAGCAGAGAGAGAAGGATGGGGACCCCGAGGGGCCACCTGGCCTTGCGCTGGGACGCAACCGCAGCATCACAGTGTTGCGACCCTGCCCTCGGGTTTGAAGGAGAAACGCTGTCGCCTCAGGTTTGTTTCACACGAGCTCCAGGCTCACCGGGTGAGTGGCACCCAGGGTCCCAGACACACAGGGAGCAGGCCGGGTGTGCGTGGCCCACAGTCACGGCCAGGCCGGGCCACAGAGGTACCACCTGGCCCCAGTTGGAGGAGGAACATGCTTTTGCCTCGCCGTTGGACAGAGTGGTTCAATCAGCCTCACGGGCTTTCATTCACGAGACAGGGGCTGGGACCCCGAGTGCAGGCTGCAGTCCGGCCCTGCCTGTGGACCACGGGCAGCTGTTGGGCCTGGCGGGCATGTCCTGACCACTAACATGCACCCCAGACGCAGGCCTGAGCACACGCCTGCCACGGGACAGCCGCAGGCCAAGGGTGCAGCCTGGTGGCCTGCAGACCGGTGCCTGCTGGCCGTGAGGCTGAGACGCGAGGAGCCAGGCTGGCAGCAGTGTCCTTCAGTGCCCCTGGCATCGGCCCTGAGGGTGCTGGGCAGGAAAGCATGCACCCTGGCCGGCTCCTGCCCACAGACGGCCCTCCTTGTCGCCCGCACCACAGCAAGGCTGGGAGCCGCCTGCCCACAGCACCCTGCTCCTGTCCCCTCGGGCCCGCAGGTGACGTTCAGAGAAGGAAAGCGCTGACCTGTAAATGATGGTGATGACAAAGGCCCCGGCGATGATCACGATCAGGGCAGAAAACGCCTGCACGTAAGCTGAAAAACAGTTCCCAGGCGTCACTGCGGGCCAGCATCTCCCCAAAGCCGACTGCTTCCCGCCGCCGGCCACGCCCTCACCCAGCTTAGCCCTGGGATACGGCCTCTGCACCTTCCTCCCCCGGAAACGCATCCAGGGACCCGAGGACAGTGATGGGGAGGGCTGTCCATCTGTCTGGATGTCTGTCCAAACATTCTGTCCATCTGTCCTCCAGCATCAGCAGCACCCAGCCTCCTGGGACCTGGGCCGCCCCCTGCCCTGGCCTCCCTGGAAATGGCCCCTCAATACGCAGGTCAGTTGTCCCAAGACACTAGGAGGCACTTTCAGGTGACAAATTCCACAGGTCTGACTGCAAATTTCATGGGCCGGGCGCTCCTTTATCCACGAGGGGCAGCCGCTGCCCCCCGTGGCTCCCACCTTCTCTGGACTAGCCCCCAAAGGAAGGCCCAGTGCCTCACAAGGTGACTCAGGGCAACCAGGCCCCCCGAGTGTCCCTGTGCAGGAGCGCCCCTCACAGGTGTGAACTCTCAGCCTCTGTCCACTCCTGGGAGGGAGAGGGAGGGCGGAGTTGGGCAACCCCCAGGCCTTCTGGGGCAGGGGGTAGTCCTCCACCTCGGGGGCCCTCACAGCACCCAGGCTCACAGGTGGGTCCAGGGGGCCAGCCTTCCCTACAGACTGACGCTGGGCCTCCTTCCGCCAGCCAGCTCGGGACTCGGACGACTGAAGGGCAGGACCCACGTCCCTGGGGCCCAGGAGCTCCGCGTGGAGGCACTTGGACCATCTCCCCCTGGTTCTGTCCCCGCGTTCTCGCGAGGCTCAGGCCAGGATTTTAAGGAGCGAGGCCTGACCCCGGCTGGGCCATCAGCGTGCTCAGATGGCCTCCTCACCGACGCTTTCCCCCTTTCTCCAAGCGAGGGAGCGGCCGGCTGGCGAATGCCGACCCGATGAGTGACATGACCTCTTCAGTCCCCTTGCTTCCTCCTCCCTCTGAGCCGTCTGCCCCTGACCCAGTCATAGCATCATCAGACGGCGTCCTCACTGGTGGTTCCCTGGGGCTGCAGGGTCCCGGATGTGGGGCTTGAGTCAGGAAATGGAAAGAGGCGATGCCACACAGCGCAGTGAGCAGGACCTGAGCATGGGCAGGCTCTCACAAGCGAGTTCACAGGCAGAGGCCATGGGGGTGCCTGGGGGCAGCCGCCGCCCTGGGACCATGACCGGCTGGGAGCTTCTCGCAGGAGGCGCCTCCTGGCAGTTGGCTTCATCCTGTCCCCGATGCCTTGGCCATGGAAAGGCGCTCCCCTGGGCTCACCTCCAGGACTGTGATAACCTGCCTCGCGTTTCTCACCCCCGGAGTGAGAGTGAACGCAGTGGTGTAGACACTCCCGCGGTGACCTCTGAACTAGGCATTGCAGGGGGACGCGACCTCCAAGGTCAGGGTCACTGCAGCTGCAGCCCAGCTCACGGTCCGGCCGCTGGCCCCGGGGAAGAGCATCTCACAGCATCTCACAGCTGCGAGCCGACCTGTGGCACGGAGCAGGCTTCTGTGCGTACCCACTGCTGACCCGCAGCAAGCTGAGAGCCTCAAAGCAGCTCGTCCAGCCCCGGGCTGGCCTCAGACGACCACCACCTCCCGAAAGCTTGACTGTGGTCTCGTGAGCCACCTGAGCCCAAACCACCCAGCCAAGCCTCTGAGTCACTGCTTAAAGCCATTAAGCCTGGGTAATTCATCACCTGGTGAAAGATAACTAATGTGGGGCCATTCCTAGACCTCAGTGCAGTCAACGCGCTTTAAACAATGTTGAATGAACGGAACTGAACCAAGTCTAAGAGTGAACTGGGAGCTTCCGAGCGACAAGAGGAAGTCCCTGGGGGCTCAGATAGCAAAGAATCTGCCTGCTGTGCAGGAGACCCAGGTTCAATCCCTGGGCCAGGAAGCTCCCCTGGAGAAGGAAATGGCAACACACACTCCAGTGTTCTTGCCTGGAGAATCCCATGGACAGAAGAGCCTGGTGGGCTACAGTCCACGGGGTCACAAAAAACCACCATCCCCCAGGGAGGAGAAGGCAGCCCACACATTCTTGCATTCCAAGGAGCAGTTATTCCTTAGTGTGATTTGTGTTCCGTTTCATGAAAGAAATTGAGAATCTATTTGTGTCCTGGTTTATGAGAGAAATTCAGAACCTAAATGTGAGTGGACCCCTGTTAGAGAGACACATGGATCTAGTCGGTGATTCAGTTTTCAACTGTCAGTTGTATCTTCTGTATCTTGGTGCAAATGCTTTTCTTTCTTGAGGTCGAGCTCCTGAAGGCTGAGACTGAATCTCAGTGGTTCTCTCTGCACGAGCTCCAGCCAGCAACCATCAGTGGCAAGCAATATGTGCGATTTATCATGTAACACATATTATGATCGATCACTCAGAAACAGCAGCAATTGAAAAAATATCTTGGCAAAGCCTCCCCCAGATAGTTAAAAGTTTTGAAATTGTCTCAGCAAGTCCCATGAAGAAACTGAAGTCACACATTTAGGGGGAAAAAATGACAGGTTAAATAGTGCGCCCGAGACTCAAGGCTGAAAGCACGTCATTCTCCTTGAATTCCCGTTTCTTTCTCAAAGATCTAATGCTAATTCCCCACGTTCACGTTCTTAATGATACAGATTATGCCATAACACAAAGTGCACTTCAAACCAGCCAATTTAAGAAGTTGGTGAAAGGTTTTCATAACATGGAATTATGAGCACAAAGGGCTCATAATACCCTGTCACGGGACACTACAACTTACAGCACAAAGCTTCTCGTTCGCGAAAAATACTGAGGACACAGTGAGAGCCCAGTGCAGGGCTCACTGCCCAGACTCTGCCCACAGATGGGCCACGCTCGCAAACACGAGAGAAGTCGGAAGAAAAGGCCCAGCCCACATGACTGAAAGGATGGAAAGAGGCTCAGTCCTCGCCTCCAGGCAAAAAATGACATACCCACTTGTAGAACAATGAGCCCTCTTCAAGGGCAGAAAATTCCTGGGTTTGTGTTCTTTTCTAGGGTCCTTAGGGACACTAATAATTTAGGTGCAAAAAATAAGGCTTATTTTTCAAATAAGTGATAGGCATAAGGTGATGGTACTAATTTACATGATGTCTCAAATACAAACATTTACAAATGGCCAGCTCCCACCACGAAACTCTGATGAGAAGATGCTCAGGGACGGAACAGATGAAAGAAGAAAAAGCATCAGCTTGAGTTTCTCTTCTCTCACTGGCTGCATTCTTCCTTGAAGGATCCATGTCACTGCTTTATGCTGTTAGGGCTCCATTTCATTAGGATGTGAGCAAACAGGGATAATTAATGGCCAAAACAATGACATGATGCTGGGAAAGATTGAAGGCAGGAGGATAAGGGGACGACAGAGGAGGAGATGGTTGGATGGCATCACCAACTCAGTGGACATGAGTTTAAGTAAACTCGAGGAGTTGGTGAAGGACAGGGAGGCCTGGTGTGCTTCAGCCCATGGGATCACAAAGAGACGGGACTGAGCAGCTGCACAGCAAAAGCAGTGACCTGTCCTGTGACTTGACCTGGGAATTTAATGTCTTTTGCATCTTTATATATAGAAGATTGAAGAGCAAACCCACTACCCTTTGGATGTGAAAGTTTCCTGCTTTTAGGAGTTTCCCACAGTATATGTCTCAGAAAAACTAAGCTGCATATGTGCTTAGGACACCAAAGTCCTCTAGGAAGAGAAACTCTATGATGGAGATGAAGTGAGCCAGACTGGCTGCTCTCCAAATAGTGAGACGTGTCCAACCACTAAAACCGCAAGATGACAACAAAAGGATGAAAAACGCAAAAAGCAGCAAATTACAGTCGGCTGGAAACAATCAGAGGCAATTGTTGAAATCACAATGGCTGAAGTGGTTGATAGCAGCTCGGGGCAAACAACAGGCTGATCAGAAAGCTTCGAGGGAAAGCCTGGAGAGCGGTCCGTCTCCAGGGAGACTTGGAGAGCTGTGATGTAGCCCTTGGAGGGCAGGGAGAATCCCTAGGAGAGCAGAGGCGGTCCCAGGCTCACCCTGCTGGCTGACCTTCAGGTTCCGTGCAAGCAGGAAGCGGAGACTAAGGCAGAGCTGGGGACCACCTGGACGCAGGGTCCCAGCCCACACACAGGGCCTTTGGTGGAGACGGGGAGATGACCCCCGGGCGTCTACAGAGGTTTCTGTCCAGACACAAGCTGACCACTAGGCTGACCAACGCAGAGCCTTCAGTGAGCACACACTGCAAAGATGACAGATGCTACAGAATCCACTTAGAAAAGTCACTGGTAAACAATGACCCGGCCCCAGCGAGAGCTTTAGGACGCAGGAGAACCTGGTTTTCAGAGTCGCCACATTATGTAATTTAAATGTCTGGTTTTCAACCACAGCAACAAAGGCTGTGATACATGCAAAGTAACAAGAAAATATGGCCATTGTACATGATACGAAAAAGGCCATCAATAGAAATGGTCTCTCGGGAAGCCCAGATATTAGATTTACTGGGCAGAGACTTTGTTTTAAACAGGCTCAGAGAACTAAAGGAAGCCATATCTGAAGAACAGAGTATGAGAATGATATCTCACCAATAAAAATAAATTATTTAATTTTAAAAAGACCCAAATAGAAATTCTTAGGTTGAAAGTATAATCCTGGAAATGAGAGTCTCACCAGAGGAGCAAACCGGTTGATTTGAGCCACAAAAGAAAAGAATCGGCAAAGCCAAAGATAAGTCCACCTAGAGCATGCGGTCTGAGTATTGGAGAGAAACGGAGTCAGGAAAAATTCACAGAGCCTCAGAGATCCGTGGGACACCACATCCAGTCATGTCCAACTCTGTGACGCCGTGGACTGCAACACGCCAGGCCTCCCTGTCCATCACCAGCTCCCGGAGTTCACTCAGGCTCATTCATGTCCATCATGCCGGTGATGCCATCCAACCACCTCAGCCTCTGTCGCCCCCTTCTCCTTCTGCCTTCAATCTTTCCCAGCATCAGGGTCTTTTCCAATGGAGTGTCCCAAATATGCAGCCTCTTTTCTGCCTCTTTTTTGAGCTGAACTGACCCCTCTTTTGCCCTAAATACCAAATCTTCACCCCAAGGGAAGACACTGCTCCCCATTTGACTGAACCCAAATCTTGCCAATGCTTTAGCTTCTTGAATGGTTTTGCCTGGAACGTCACTTTCTTGAAGGTGCTGGAGTGACGTTTTGAGTGGGATTGCCTGCCCCGCGGGGCAGTGTGTCTGACTTCCCGGCTCCAGGAACAAGAAGGCAGGTCTTCGGGGTGCGGGGCTGAGCCCCCCTGGGACCGCAGAGGAGACCTGGCTGGCCGCAGAGCGCAGCATGCCCCTGGGGGCCGAGGACCCGGGACACATTTCCCAAAGTGTCCAAGCTGTTGAGGGTCCGAAGCCAGTCCCAGGGGCTCTTCCCTGCATCTGGTGAGGCCTCCTGCAGACTGCCCGTTCCCGAGACCATGTGCCCTTCCCCAAAGTCCTCAAGCCTTCACCCCTGCTTCTAAAAGGGAGGCACACAGGCTAGGAAAATGCATCTACCACCAAGTGGAGCTTGAGGGCTTGGAGACACTAACCCAGATGAGCCCAGAGGCGGAAAATCCAGGAAGCACCATTGCAGCGTCCCTTGGGATTCACACATTGTGGCTCGCCTCCTCCTCCCCACCCCCAACCCTGCTTCAGGCACCGCCCCCCCAGTCCTGCTTCTCGGTGCACCCCCCCACTGCCTGACCTAGGGGGTGCGGCCGCTCCCCGGCTCAGGCCCCGCCCCTCCTGGGCATCCCTGCCAGTCTTACGCTGACCCCCAGGTTCGTCCCGGGCTCAGGATGGGGAGCAGAATTATGTCCGGTTGACGTCTTATTCTGACCCCTGACGGCGGCCCGTCCTGGGCCCTTGTGGCCGCGACCCCATCCAGGTCAGGTGTGTCCCTGCACACGGTGCCAGGGCCCCCAGCCCGAGCCAGCTCTTTCTGTGGACCCGGTGGGTCCAGCTCAGCCCTCTACGTGCCCAATGGAGGGAGCTCAAAGAAGCCTCTGCAATAGCACGCAGGCCCTCCGGGCAGTGAACATTCTCCATAGCTGGAAGGCCCCTAGCCAGCCCCTCCAAGCCCTCTTTTCTGGGCGGCACCAAGCAGGGTGATGTGGAAGGAGGGAACGTGGAAGGAGGCCCATCCTGCAAGGAGGACCCGGGCGAGGGGGCAGGCGGTCCCAGGCCCACAGGGCTGTGCTGTCCCTGGCCCGCGGGGGCTGTGCTGTCCCGGGCCCGCGGGGGCTGTGCTGTCCCGGGCGAGGGGGCTGTGCTGTCCCCGGCCCGCGGGGCTGTGCTGACCCGGCCCGCGGGACTGTGCTGACCCGGCCCGCGGGGGTGCACTCACTGGGCACGGCCTTCTCGTAGCAGATGCCTTTATAGAAGCAGCAGCCAAGCTCCTTGCAGCGGTCCCTGCTGACGTTGTAGTCGCATATGTCGTACAGCGGGATGTCGCACACTGCAAAGCAGACGCACGGAGGCGTCACCCCATGCCTGCGGCCCCCGCGGACTCGGAGTGCAGGGCAGGGATGCGCGGTGGGTTTTGCTACGGTCTTCACTGCGCGTCACACAGACCTCACTCTGAGAGTCCGATCTGCAAAGAATGCAATTTCTGAACAAATTAGCGTCAAGCTAATTGCAGAGGATAACGCAGGGTCCTCCAGTGGCTAAGGAACTAATGCGTCTTGGCAAGACCTCGCCGGCTCCACGCTCCACAGAGAGACCGGGAAAGAAAGGTCTGACACCGCCAGTGCCCGGGAGCTGGGGCAGGAAGTGTTACCAAGTCAGGTTTAAGCACAGGGTGTGTGAAAACGATGATGCCGTGGGTCATTTCAGAATTTAGAAGTCTGCTGAGAAGGACAGAGCTCAGGGCCTGGGTCAGCGTGGGCTGCACGGATGGGCAGGACCCTCAAGGGCTACAGCCGCCCCACTGGTCCCCTCCCCGCCCTCCCCGGGTCTGGCTCCTGCAGTCAGGAGGCCTGCATCCTGGTTCCCAGAGGTGAAACCCGGGCTTAGAACGAGTCTAGAACCCGACATGCCTCGAGTGTGAGAGCCACTCACGTCCTGCGGACCTGCATCAGGGCTGCCCAGACAGACGGGGGTGAGGCAGCTCCCCATATAGAAGGGAAGGGGGTGAGGGGGCAGGCTCCCCAGACAGACCTGGGGGGCAGGCTCCCTAGACAGACCTGGTGGGGGAAGGCTCCCCAGGGACAGGCTCCCCAGACAGACCCAGGTTGGGGGCAGGCTCCTCAAACAGATGGGGGAGGAGGGCTCCCTGAACAGCCCAGGTGCAGGAGGGTATCAGGGTACCCAGGTCCCAGGCAGAGGGCCTCCTGCGGGGGAAGCCCACTCAGGACATCCCTGGGAATCCACGCGTAAGCCATCTTAGGGGTGTCCTTTATGTCCAGTCTCCAGGCGGTGAAGCAAGGGCTTGGGGACCGCGCCCGCTCTGACGCGGCCTTCCTGCCTTGGGAGCCTCTCTGACCCCACCTCGGCCCGCGGCCCCGCCCTCCGGCTCAGGAGCGCCCTGCCCTCCCGGTGTGGAGGCCGGGCTCCCAGGTCCCTGGGCACGCTGGGGCGAGTCACTCGATGGAGAGGGGGGCGGTGCGGGCGTGGTTGCAAAGGCCCCTCGCTGTCTGTGTGTCCCCCATCGTTGGGGACGCCCAGCCCCCGCCCACCCCGGGCCGGGCCGCCTGCCACCCCCGCAGCCTAGCCAGCCACCTGCAAACTTCTTCAGGAGGTGCGAGGGGGACTTCTTGAACTCGGGCGCATATCTCATCATAGCAGCTGAAGGAGGGCCGAGGGGTCACGGGAACCTGGGGGAGAACTGGTCAGCTAGAGGCCCCGGCGTGGCTGGCGCGGGACGGGGGCGGCCAGCGGGGGCCCGGCCACACCTGGCAGGCATGTCCCGGCAGAGCCCCAGCCACGCGCCTCACGACAGGCTCCACGTGCACAGCAGCGCTCGGACCAAGCGAGGGACTGGCCAGCGCCCCGCCCACCGGCTCCAGCCAGGGCAGGCCCACCTGCCAGCTGTGACGTCACACAGGCCCAGTGACGTCACACAGAGGCTGCGCAGGGCGGAAGCAGCTGGGGACCCCACCCCGAGCCCCTGCCTGCACGACGCTGGTCCTGCTGCCCTGCCAGTCTCCTCTGCAGAACCGTGTCCCGAAATGCTAAGGCCCTGAGGCCCTGGGGTGAGGCAGGCTTGGTGAAGCTGAGAGCCCTGGAGGACCCCGCGTGCCTGTGGACAGCACGCAGTTCAGTTCAGCTGCTCAGTCCTGTCTGGCTCTTTGGGACCCCGTGAACCACAGCATGTCAGGCCTCCCTGTCCATCACCAACTCCCGGAGTTTACTCAAACTCATGCCCATTGAGTCGGTGATGCCATCCAACCATCTCATTCTCTGTCGTCCCCTTCTCCTCCTGCCCTCAATTTCCCCCAGCATCAGGGTCTTTTCCAATGAGTCAGCTCTTCACATCAGATGGCCAAAGTACTGGAGCTTCAGCTTCAACATCAGTCCTTCCAGTGAACACCCAGGACTGACCTCCTTTAGGACGGACTGGCTGGATCTCCATGCTGTCCAAGGGCGGCAGACGAGGAGGCCAGAGATCAAGAGCGGGCAAGCAGGTCACGTGGGGGCTTCAGCCTTCACACCGCACGTGTGAAGCCAGGCAACAGAACAGGGTCTGTGCAGAGCAGAGAACGAGCTCTGTTTTCACAGCGTCGTCCTGAAGGGCCATCAGGAGGCAAGAGTCAGCCTGGGACAAAGCAATCACCCAGGGAAAAGTAAACGAGGGCTATGGCCGAATGCGTTTCCTGCTGTTTTAATTACAGTCAGTGACTGGTAGCCCGACTGGGGAAACCAGGCTGGAGGGGTGGGCCCTGGGCTCCAAGTGGACAGGCAGGCCAGCACAGGTGCCGTCCGGCCAGGGCTGTGGGCTCCGCGAGGCTGCAGGGCGGGCCCTGGATGGAGCGGCCTTGGTGCGTGGGGACAGGGGTTGCGGGCGGGAGAGGGGGTGTCAGGGTCCAGGGGAGGAGGGGACAGAGCAGCTCCAGCCCAGCGGGGGAGGACAGGAGGCAGCAGGAAGGCAGGCTGATGGTGGAAGGGAGGCTCGCGCTGGGAGCCGCGGCCCGCGGGGAGCAGGTGCTGAGTCCAAGGAAGCTGAGGTCACTGGAGGTCAGAGCCGGATGTGGCGGGGAGCCCCGGGGAGGGGAGCAGGCAGGCAGTCGGCTGGGGCCGGCTCAGGGCCTCTGGGGCAGGGCCACCTTGACCAGCGCTTGGCGGGGCACCGAGCTCGCCCCTGCTCCTGCGAGATGAAGAGGCTTTGCTCCCCCGCCCCCTGACCACGGGACCCAGCCTCTCTCGCCCCGGTTTCCTCACCTGAAAACAAGGTGATGATACACAGGCATGGGACTGTCCCGTGCTGGGTGCCCCGTAATGAGCCCACGTCCAGGGGCTCGGAGGGTCAGGCGGGCGTCCAGCGGCGCCCGGGGCCAGGCAGTCCCCTCTGTCCAGCAGCGCCCGGGGCCGCGCTGCCGTCCACTGGGTGTAGCTCAGCTGTCTGGAGTGTATGGTCCAGGGTCCACAGCCCGCCATCAGCCCAGGGAGACCCCCAGCACTGTGAGCAGACACCCCCACCCTCCCAGAGGTGCTGGGGTCCAGCCCCAGTGGATCCAGGGTAATTCGAAGTGGGGACGGTGTGGGCGAGGAAAAACTTATTTAATTAGAAATATAAGATTAGATTAGGAAGAAATAGTGTAGTAGGAAAATTAAGTGGAGAAAAGAGGCTGAATAACTTGGTTTATGTGGAAAGCCAATAAAGTTTCAGACAAGGAGCTTGCACCATCTACGGTAGGCCACCGGCGTCCTCTTGAATAGCGGGGGGTGCCCCGCCTTGGGCTGCCTCTCGTGTGGATCTTAGAAGCCGGGGCAAGTAAGTAGACATGGCGAGCCTCCACGCCCCAGATGGGAATTCAGCCAGAAAATAGAGTAAAGAGGAGACACGGGGGAAACCAGTCCAGCGACTGGCCCGGCCTCTGTTGTCTAGGAAGGCCTTTCATACCTTTTTTTGTACATAGACATCAATGGATAATATAAGATTAGGCAGCATCAGCAGCCCTGACTCTTAGCAAAACCAGGCTTTCTCTCTGCATACCTAGTTGTATACACAAGTCTTAGGTGATTTACATCATCTTCCGGCCAGAGAGCCAATTAGCATTTTACAGCCTTTTTTTCTGATAAGGGTTTGTCAACCAGAAGACTTATTTATGTTGTTCTTCCCAAAGTCTGGTGCCACTCTCAGAAAGCACTAAATAAGGTTACATTCTTATTACAGAGCAAAGATACAATTTATAACAAGCAAAAGGAGTACAGTGATTTATAACGAAGAAAAGTAATTAACTCAAAAGTCTAGTGTTAATATCAAAACTATTATATTCCTTTTTCTATACCCCAATTACATTGATTAACATCCTCCCAGGCGCCTAAAAGATAAAGAATATGGAGGCCTGGCAGCAGTCATTGAGTCAACAGTGAAAACCCATCACCAATATGATTTTTAGCTTTTTAGAAAAGGCTCTGTATCTTTAAGATGCTTTAAGCTTTGTGCCTCTGGCGGTTGAGGAGCTGTAAACAATTCACAAGTTGTAAAAAGTCCGGGGGAACCTGTTAGGCAAGTTAGAGAGCCATCAGAGGGGGTTTGAACTGAAACATTCCTTTCAAATGCAGAAGACTGAAGCCCTGAGGTAGGTTTTTCCAGAGTGTCGGAAGAGTGGAAAAGCACAGTACAATAAAATCAGGCCGACTCTGGTTTTGGGGGTACATGCTCAGGAAAACTCGGGGAACCCCTGAAGCCAGACCACGCCTTTGCACTTTGTCGGGCTTCCCTCCTCATGACCGTTGCCACGGGCGGGATTCCTCACGCTGGCTCCCGGCACAGAGGGGTCTCTAAGCCACCCCGAGCCCGAATTCACCTCTGGACATGTCCTGTCCGTGGAATCTCACCACACGTAGACCTCAGTCTGGTGTCTCCCGCCTGCTGTGTTCAGGATGCATCCGGGGGGCCCGGGTGCCAGACCAACCCCCTTCACGGCTCCAGGACAGCCCTCCACGCGGCGGACGTTCTGCTGACCCGTCCGTCCCGACGGATGTCTGGGCTGTCCCACTTCTTTGGCCACCACCTGTAACACCACTGCGGACGTCCACGTACGGGTTTTGTGTGCACATGGGTTCCCACCTCCCTCGGACACAGCCTCAGCCACGGCCTCCCTGGGTCAGGCAGTGGCTCCAGGCTCAGCTTCTGAGGAGCAGCCAGGCTGTCCCCAGAACGGCCGCCCCAGTTCACGTTGCTGCCAGGAGTGTTGGCAGCCAGGCACCCTCCTGGGAACTGACTTCACACCACCATGCGGCGGGTTCACGTCCATCGATGGACCAGCTTCCAGGGAAGCAGTGAGGAAGGTCGCGTGCGGCCGTGCGAAAGGTCGCGTGCGGCCGTGCGAAAGGTCGCGTGCGGCCGTGCGAAAGGTCGCGTGCGGCCGTGCGAGGGCTGGGTCAGCACAGGGAAGCCGGGGAGGTGAGGGCGCTCAGGACAGACCCCCAGGGCAGGGCTGAAGTGCTGGCTCGGGTGGGTGGGGCGGGGGCCCAGGTCATCACGGCGCTGGCAGGACCCAAAAAGAGCAGACGGACCATCCCCTCTGCGCCCAGGGAGCTCAGGGTCTGTTGCCTACTTTGCTGACCAGCCAAGCTGGCCTGCAGGGGCCCATGGGGAGCTCACAGGGACCTGGGCTGGCATCTCCTGTTATTGGCCGAGCCTTTTCCCTTGTGATGCGATTTTAGCCGAGAAGACGCGGTCTGTCCTGGACCCAGAGGTCTTCCCATGGGAACCGTGGGAGCCGCCCTGGCTTCTCTCAAACAAAAGACGCTCCTCCCCAGTCAGTGCCAGGGAGGGGACGGTGGTTAGCTGGGAACCTAGCCACACGCAAGTGGCCTCTGCGAGGGGAGGTGCCCCAGGCCAGCAGGGGGACAGGCCAGCACTGGAGCTGAGTCCACAATCCCCCCGGGACAGGTCTAACGGTATCTCCCGGAAAGTCCGTTCCAGTCCTGACCCCGAGTACCCATGCACACGTCCCCAAGTGAAGCTGGGCCTCTGCAGACGCCATCGGTTTGAAGTCTAACCCAATGTGACAGGCGTTCCTCCAGGGAGAGGAAGCAGAACCACGGGGGAAGGGCCCAGGGTGGACAAACAGACACACGCCAACAGAGGCTAAGCCCGAGGCCCCGGGACGTGCCACCATGGGGGCTGGGAGGGGACCCCCAGGGCCAGGGCCTCCAGAGGGACAGGCCGCCAACACGTGGGCTCCTGGCTTCAGGCCTCAGGACCCCGAGATGAGGCTCTGCTATCAGAGCCCACCCAGTTCACCACCCCTGCCACAGCGGCCTCAGGAAACCAGGGCTGTCATCCGTTTTGCGGGACAGTAACCAGGTCCAATCCCTGGTCAAGGAACTAAGTGCCCACACACAGCATGGTGTGGCCAAATAAAAAAATTTTAAAACTGAGCCAGAGGCGTGTTGGCACCACCTGCACTCGAGGAAGCCTTCCAAAGGGCAGACGTACCGCCACGTGCCTCCCTACGGTCTGACCCAGAGACGATGACAGGGGCACCCGGGCCATCTGACGGAACACGTCCTGAACACGGAGCCCCAGGCTGCGACCCTGACCATGCCGTCAGCTCCGTCCTCTGTGGCGGAAGCTCCGGGGAAGAGGGGTGGATGTCCTGGGAACGCTGCCCCCCACCTGGCCTGGTTGCTCCCCAAACACCTGCCTCCACCAGGACGGAGTGGAGGGAAGGGCGAGGCCACCTCCTCCTGCCACGCAACTCTGAGGGGCCCACGGGGTCCAGGGAACGGCATCTGCCCTCCACCAAGCCCCACACGGGGTTGACCTGGACCTCCTGGGGTGAGAGCCTTTGGCCCCCAGACGGCAGCCTTTCCTTCCCCCAGACTTGTTCTCATTTTTCATGCGTGCTAAATCGACTCAGTCGTGTCCGACTCTGTGACCCCATGGACCGGAGCCCGCCAGGCTCCCCTGTCCCTGGGATTCTCCAGGCAAGAGCACTGGAGTGGGTTGCCGTGCCCTCCTCCAGGGGGTCTTCCCGACCTGCAGATGGAGCCTGCCTCTCCTACGTCTCGTGTTGGAAGGCAGGCTCTCTACCCCACTGCCACCTGGGAAGCCCTTCTCTCAAGCTTTGTTTCCTAACTTATCTCCAAATATCCCCAAACTCTCGATTTTAAACATAAATGTGATATTTTCCAGCATCAAAAATTCACACCAGAATTTTAAAATACAGAAAAAAAAAAAAAAATTCAGAAGGATAAAGGTAACACACACATATGCCAAAAAAAAAAAAAAATCACAAACAATAAAGTGACATGTTTGTAACATAAGAAAAATAGTCAGTTTAATGATAATTACAACAGAGCGTGAGGAGTCGAGACCAGGACACCAGGGGGGCGTTCGCGGAGCACCAGCACAGCTGTGAAAGGGGCCCCGGCGCGTCCTACGGAAACACGGGCGCAGGCACCGGGGGCCCGTGGGGAGTTCGCGACGACGGCTCAACCTGCTGCAGAGCACGCCTCCGCGACGGCTCCAGTGCGTCCCCTCCCGCCCGGGCGAGGACGTGGCTCCGTCTCCTCGTCCGTGGAAAGTGAGGCAGAGGCGACTCCAACAGGCAGACGGCCCCTTCCTGACATCCCCTCCACTGACAACAGTGCAGGTCTGTAGGAAGAACCGCTCAGATGCATCGTCTCTGCTCCCTCGAAAGCTCAGGAAAAACCCTGGGACCCGGGAAGGATGCGTCACACAAGCATGTCAATGGCCACCCGTCGGGAGGAGGGTTGAGAACACACGTGCGCCCCTCGATGCTCAAGTCAGCAGTTAAGGCAGGCTCTGCAGACACCCTGTCAGGGTGCGGGCAGCACTGCCCACCACAGAGTGCTGGAGAGTCAGGCGAGGATGCGGTTCCTGAGTTAGAATTTGCGCGCGACAGCAAACTTCAGCACGCGATTGGCTATTTCCCACTACAAGGTCTCATGCCTCACCAAAGGGCCTCCTGTGAAAACGGGGCTCACCAAACACTCCAAGGGCCATCTTCCCAGCCCTGCCACTAACGAAGAAAATAAAACACTAAACACAAGAAGTCGGCAGTTCTCGTTACAAGGTCAAGGCCTTTGAGGCCCCAGACACCCTCCCCCCTGCCCCCTCCCCACCCCCCCGGCCGCCCCGGAGCAGGGGAGGCTGAGGGCGGGGCCACGGGCACCCAGACCAGCAGCTGCTCCAGCTCAGGGGCGTCCAGCCGATGCAGACAGAGGAGCGCAGGTCACAGTCACATCTGATGCCACGCAGGCATTTCCGAGACACCCCTGATCCAGGGGCTGGAGTTTGGGCTTTTAAGGACACGACACTTGTCCTCTACAAGTTCGTCTCACTTCACAAATGACCTCTTCAGAAGAGCAAGGCGGAGGAGCAGGTCCCGTGAACTGGCTGGACCCTGGGCGGGGCTCCGGGCCTGAGGACAGGCCCCCTCCTATGGGCCCTGGCCAGCTGGATCCAGCGTGGGGTGGGGGCCTAATCTCGACACCCCCTTCTTGGGGAGTCTCGGGCGTGTTCTACTGCTTGATTCGTGCAGAAACAGTGCAGACGCTGCCTCCTCAGCAAACACGGAAGGCCTGCCCGTGCACCCGACGGGATGGCAGGTGTTCGGGTCAGAGCGGCCTCATGCAGAGGCCACCTGCGCCCGGCAGCGCATCCTCACGGGCTGCAGCGACGTGCAATAAATAACACACTTTATTTACAGGCTTCAGGGAGCTGCTCCTTCTGGGAGGATGGGACGGTGCACCTGGCCGAGTTACCAGGCCAGCCCCAGCCAGGCACCCTCTGCCATGCACGTGCTCACAGGGGTGGGCGTGCGCCCAGCTGTCACGGGGCCCGGGGGCAGCAGACATGGTTCTCGGGTTCGGGGCCGAGGCGAGGCCCCAGATTCAGCCCAGTGCTGCACACAGACTGCGACCCTGCTCGACCGGGAGCCTGGGGGCGTAGACGGGGCCCCTGCGGTCTACAGGCCCCGCAGGCAGACACTGCGGGCGGTGTTTCTGGAGAGCCTCAGCACAGCAAGCACCCCCAGAGACACCTGTGGGTCTGCAGCCTCCGGTCCCCACGAGCAGTGAGCTTGAGCCCCAGGGCACGGGAGCAGAGAGGTGAGTGCAAACGGACTGCAGCCCAGCAGCCAGCCCAGACGGAAGCCCCTCCGTGTGCGTTCAGAGCGGGGCATTTCCAGGGAACGTCCACAGGACACTGACAGGCGTTCACGCGGAGCCCGCGAGTCCAGACGCCGCCACTGTGCTCGCTGCGGGACGAGCTACTGGGTGTGGGGGGACGCGGTCTGGGCTCGGCCTGGAGCTCACGGCCGCCCGGCTGCAGTCTCCACGCACGGCCCCGCCAGCAGCCTGAGCGTCAGGGGCGGGGGTTGCGGGGCTCCGGCTCAGTCTCAGAACCGGTCTTAACAGGGCACCAGGACGCCCCTCAGAGGTTCGTCTCGTCCCAAGCAGGGTCATTCATGTTCTTGAGAACCTTCCTCACCAGCTTCTCCAGGTCTCTGCGGGCTCTCTGCTCCTCCTCCAGAGACTTCTTCATCTTCTTGTTGTCCTGCGGGTGAAGAAGACCGCAGGGGGTTAGCCGCCATTGGCACCAAAGGGGACCCCTCCCCAAGGAGATGGGCCCCCGCTGAAGGAGCCCGCCCTGCACCGCGGCCAGGGGAGCGGCTGATGGGGCCCCCGAGGGTCTCAGACGCAGGGCGGCTCCTGGCACCGGGACAGCCCACAAACGGAGCAGGCTCAGCACTCACTTATGACTGTGAACCACGGAATCGACAAAACGCAGAGTGGGAGTGACCGAAAGGAACAAGCAAGGCTCACGTCCCTCCCGGTCCCCCATGCCTGCGACAGTCTCCACGGCACCAAGAAGGGGGCACAGAGGCTGCTGAGTCAGGGGCCCCGTCACCCCCACTGTGGCCGATGCCAGCACCGCCCCTGGGCGGGCAGAGCGGCAGGCAGCCGGCAGGGGGCAGCTCTGGGTGCGTGGCCTGTCCCCTGCCGTCCATCCAGCCCAGGCCGGCCGTGAGCTGCGTCTCGCACACGGGAGCCACCGACACGATGCAGCTCACACAAGTCTGCTCGGCGAGGCAGCCCAGTCTAACTGGCTTTTTTATGGGTCTTCTCAAGAACCTGGACCACGCACGGCACCTGGTGACAGAGAACAGCCCCTGCTGGCGCCCAACACCAGCGCGGTGGAGAGAGTGCTTAGCAAGTCGCCTTGAAGACGCGCCTCCCGCGGCTCACGTTCACAGACCCACTGCTGATCTGCTGCTGAGATCCAGACCCCGAGAGGAGGCTCCTGCTCCAGCCTCACGGTGCTCGTGGACAGCTGGCTTCAGGTACCACCGTGGTTCCCTCGTCGGCCCCGTTAAAACGATTACAGACAGATGGCAACTCACCTGTCGTAGCTCCTGAACTTCATCTTTTAGCGCGTACACGGTGTCGACGAGACTCCTAGACAGAGAAGGGGCACCGTGAGCGAGGGTCGCGAGCACCCCACTTCACCCCGCGCCCGCCCCCCTCGGCCCAGCTCCAGTAAGGCCCGATTCCACGCACAGGGTGTGGACCTCAGCCAGGAAGCCCCCCCCCACCACAGACACTTTAAAACACTGAGACACAGCTTACTTTTCTTCTATCACTGTCTGACCGTTACTTTTAGTCTCTTCAACTATAATTTTCTCTTCTTCTGGAAGCAAAACTTGCGGAGCAGATTCTTTGCGTGAACCTGTCATCATTTAAAAAAAAAAAGAAACCCACAGGTAAACACCACAGCAGAGCTAAAAGAGTTTGACTACACAACACTACTTGATTATTGATATTAAATTCCAGGTGTTAATTCCAGTATGTTAAGAAATACATACTCTAGATAAAATGGGGATGGGTAGCCTTTACCAACTCCCTCCCCCTCTGTAGACTGAAGCCAAGCCTCCCTTCAAGCCCATAGCATGACAGGGCAAAGGAAACAGTAGTCTTTTTTTTTTTTTTTATTTCAATTTATTGAGCTTCAGTTTCTGAATCTGGATTATCGATCTTTTAAAAAAAATTTCAACACGTAGCAAGTTGAAGATTCTGACCATATCAACTTGGGCATTTTGGAGGAAATAATCGACTACTGGGGGATATTCAAATCAATCAAATTTTGTGCCATTTTATTCCAGGAAGCTTAGGAAGAACCATCAGATCACACAGAAGACATATTCCAATATTTATCAAGTCAGTGAACTGGTCCTTAAAACATTTAACTCCAGGGCAACAGCTAAAAGTGTTACAGCACATGGTTAAGAAAAAGTTTATTACTGATCCTCTTATGAAAACTGTATTTACAGTCCCTGGAATATAAACATTTTTCCAAAAGGAGGAACACTGTTTACAATATTAGAGGGATATTTATGTCATTTAACCAAGACCCAGCACAAAAGCTTACCCGGGACAGTGGCCAGAGAAACCGCTACTGCACAACAGGGTCTTCAGAAATTAACGAGAATTAAGCCTCATTTACGGGTGCAAGGAAGAAAACCACCTTTTTAAAGAGCTACACAGCACTGACGTGCACCATTCCGAGTTTTGAAAATGACGTCAGATGCATCCGAGGAAGGACGCGGCCCGCTGCAGCCCCTGCTGGTGGTTGCTGGGATAAATGCAGCTTTCTCGCTGATACCATCCACCTGGCTGTTTGGTGCACACGCTTTAACCACGGAGACGGCGCTTCGGCCCACCTGACCTCGTCTTCTCTGCTTTACCCTCGGTTCGCCTTCCCAAAGGTCCGTCACACTGGACGAGGGCCCCGGGCATCCTCACGTGGCAGGAGCATTCGGTACAACACACGCTTTCAGGACGGGACTTAACGGTTCCAACCAGCCTCTCACCACAAGCTCACCCTCCTCGGAAAGAACAGGGCCTGTGGCGGCTGTTGACGCTCCTGATGTGGGGACCAAGCGCCCCCTTCACTCCCGGGGCGGCTGGCGACAGGGAGGAGGGTCTGGTTCACCGGGCCGGGTGACCCCGCTGGCCACCATGCGGGGCGTCTGCGAAGCCCGGCTCTAGCCCCGTCCTGCAGACAGGGAGGCCGAGCTGAAGAGCAGCATCTGGCCTGAGAGGGAGGCCGCCCAGCCCAGGGGGCACAGCACGTCACAGCGCCAACGTCCCGACAGACGGTCTCCTACACCAGCCGAGGCACGGTGTCTACGTGTCCTAGCACATTGGTGCTGTAACCACGGGGACTACTCGCAGCCGCGCCACGGCCGGAAGGAGCTGCTGTGCTGGAGCACGTCTATACGAGCCCCTGCCTGTGGCTTGAACTTCTCAGCTGCTGTTCACAGACGACCCTCCACTAGTGACTTGTGCTCACACCGAGACGCGGGTCCTGTGGCGACAGCTCCAAGGCTGGGGGAGGCGCGGGGGGCGGGCAGCGCCCAGCTCACACCCGGCCTGGCACAGCGACCGACCTGCAGGCTTTTCAGGTCCTCCAAGCCCTGGGCCCAGAGAGGGACACGTCCTGAAAGGCTTCGTCCTGCTGATGGTGATGACCGGCTCCAGGGGCCTCATGCGGGGCCGCGGCCACGCTGTCTTCCGGGCCTTTCTCAGCACACACTTCTGGGATGTCTGGGCCACGTGCGGAAGTACCGCTTAGGGAGGAAACGCACACGGGAAACACAACTGAGAGGCACAGAGGCCGCCGGATTAAGAATCTGAAGGGCCAGGCACCCAAACTTCTGACACCAACACCAGCGTTGGCCATGTTCCTGCTGGGAGGAGGGACAGCGTGCTATTTCCCCTGAAAACAGACAAGTATTCCTAAGGACTCTGCTGTGTGGACCACACGTCAGGGAGCAAAGGGCTCCACTTGGTTTCCCTGTAAACAGAAGCAGGTGGGTGACCTGGGACCCTGGCACCCCTGGGGGTCCCCACTGTTACCTGCTCTGCCCTGGAAGCTGTGTGCCACAGTCAGGCCAAGGGCCACCAGGGTGGACCAGTCACGGGCAGCCTGTAACATGTTTCTTCACCCAAACTAGCTAATGAGACCACAGGCTGAACGTGTTTTTTCATATAAGTGCCTTAGGAAGATTAAATTCTATGTTTATTTCTCAACTATTTTTGCATCTTCTAGCTTCGAAGCCTAGGCAACCTATTTACGTTACGCGTTTGCAGCAATGAAGTCTTCAAATGATGCACAGAACAGAAGCGCAACGGAGGGGGCGGTGGTGTCCACTCTGAGGAGCAGGGCTGTGCAGGGGCTGGGGCTGCGGGCCTCGGGAAACGCAGGCCTGACACCAAAGCTCAGAGCCTCAACTCCATCAGCCGCAAGAGGAGGAAAAGACCCACCACCTCTGCAGAGGCCACTTTGACAGGTGTCTTCTACCAGATGACATCGTGACCACACACTCCACGATGCGAGGTGACTGTGAGACCTGATCCAAGAGCTGCACGTGCAAGAAGGACACCGTTCTCATTTTGGCAAATACGCTGAAAGCACGCGAGAGCAGGTGAAGGCTACGTGACGGACAGGAAGTGTCGACGGCTGGATTCCTGAAACGTGCCGACATGAGAAACGCCACTGAGGATGTGCCTGGTGAGCCAAGGAGGCTTATAAGTGAAGACCATTCATCAGCCTGCACAGAACTCCTCAGGCTGCCTAGTTTCAACATACTTTTGTAAAACAACTGAAAAAAAATTGCAAGTCTTTCAGCAAAACAACAATAGAATATTCTCCAGCCAAGTTTCTAAGTCAGTCGACTGTTTCTATGAGAACAAAGCTCTAGAAAGTAAGCAGATTTAACAAGCTTCCTCAAAGATCAGTTCAGTATTTTTAAAAGCATCACAGCAAATCTTCTCTGAATTAGTTAGGCTGGAAAAAGAATTCCAGAGCAGAGCCTCCAAACACGGCTGTCACTTTGAAAGCCTCCACTGCGGGGCTGTGACACAGGAGCGTGTGCTCACGGAGGCGCCAGCACACACAGGGTCTGCGTCTCCCCAGCTCTGTGCTCAACACAGAGCTCTGTGTCTCCAGGAGACCACCGGGATTCTGCAGCACCTCACTGTGGAAAACGCTGAAAGCTGTAGCCGCTTCCTGGAGGTTCACAGTGCCTAAGATTTCCAGCAAAAATACCCATTTAACCTGAATTCAGCATTACCTAAATTCGAGTGCTGAACACTTCTTCCATCATCAAGAAGAACATTTTGCAGCTTTCTGGCTAACGTTCTGAGGAGTGTGAGCCAGCACACAACCCTGCACGTGTCTGTGAGTACACATACAAGCACTGCGTGGCTTTGCTGTGGCTCAGTACAGGGGTCTTTCCTCAGGGCAGACCCAGCCGCTGCCGGCTGACAAGCACTCAAGCACTGCCGCCAGCAGGGGTCGCTCTGCGCCCTCAGCTGGGGACGGAGCAGGCGCTGGGGACCTGTGAACTCCCTGGGACGGGTGACCTGGAAGCTGGAGACCCCCTGAGAACCTGTCCCCTACATCTGTCACAGGTCCCCAGGGGGCCGTGGAGCTTAGTCTGAGAACACGGACAGGTGCAGCACCTCCGGCCTTGTGGACAGAGGGCTTGCCCAGACAGCAAGCAGAGGGCCTCGGTCCCAGGCACTGTCACGGGGCGGGCAGGCCACCCCCGGGGGGCACCCCCGAAGGCCTGCAGCTCCAAACTCAGGGGCTGCACCGTGCACGTGGGTCCGGGCTGGGGGCTGGCCGCCTGGAGACCCTGAAGACCGGGTAGGGTCTTTCAGAAGCGAGTGTCCGCTTCTCCGGCCAGTGGTGGAGTACCTTTACAGCACAGTTCACATGACTTCTTGTAACTCACAGAAACTGAAGTAACTTTCAGCATGAAACAAAACGCTACCATTTAAAAAATTCTACTTAGTAAGATCTCTCCGTTAGGCCGCTCCGTTATTTCTGGCTGTGATAAGGTTCCAATTCATTTTCCTTAGGGAAAAACAAAACAAAACCACAAGGCCCCGCCTCAGAGAAGGCCGTCCAGCCGGCCACCATGTGCACCCGGCCTGGTCCCAGGCCTGCCACAGGCGCCTCTGCTGCTCTCATCCTGCCTCCCTGGTCAGCTAGACACGCACTCTACAAATGAAGCTAAAACCTGAGCCCTTAGTCTACGGAAAGGAAGCACGGAAGGGTGCGCTTTTTTCCATTTATGCACACCCAACTCCACCAAAAGAGAGGAGGAAAGAGAGCACTCTTCTCTCTGAATACAAATCTCCCAGTGAGCAAAAATTTCTTTAAGAAAGAATTAGAGGGAACCAGATGACATAAACACGAGAAGCGTTGCCTAGCATCATCTAAAACATTGTTAACCTAAGAAAGTGCAGGCTTTGCCATCGAGGCAGGTACGAGGTGAGCACCGCCCCGCCGTCCTGCGGAAGATGCTAGTTGCAAACAGCCGAATCACAGTGAACCGCAAATTCTGCTCCCCCAACCCCAACCCCCCTCCATGTAACACATATTAAAAGCCAGAGGCTAGCAAATGCAAAATTTATTTCAACTGTACATAACAGACGTCTTTTTTTTGAATATAAAACAAACACTTCGTTGCCATATGCAGCCACAAACAGGAGTATGCATACTGTACTGTACAATGGACATTCAGGTACACATCCGACTGGGTCCAGAGCGGCAGGCGCCCACAGAGAACGGCTCTCCCGCTCACAGACTGAAAGCACAGCACGCAGATTTTTTCAAGATCTTCACCACGATATACGCACATCCCTGTGTTTCGGCAGTTTTATGCAAAACACGCGATACAGCTTACAGACTTGTGGCAAGCATCAGTTCAATGGGAACACCATTTGAGCCGTTGGCCAAGGGCCTGCAAATGGCTTAAACCTACCTTCTAGCTCAGATTCCTCCCCCTTCCGTTATAACACTAACTGTACACAGAGATATTACAGAATGGCAGAAACACAGGTACTGGCTCAGCACGACTGAAGTTCCGCAAAAGTGGAAACACTGTCCGTGGCACGCCCCGTGAGAACGGCTTTCAAGCCAGTGGCACGGATACTTCCAGCTAGGTCACAAGGGCAAATGGTGCCAGACTTCAGAACAAACCCAGCCAGCCAGCCAGCCAGGTGGTCATTCTGTAGTGATCTTAGAATCAACAGAAAATCACTGTCAAAATGGCTTTAATTGGCACAAAAAGGAATTGCGGGAAATAGGAAAACTTTGGTGTTTGGAATATCAGTGTCAGGACAACCCATTTGGCGTTCCAGAGATGACATCTGGCGTTCAAGAGAAACCCAGGCGCACACAGCATGGCCTGAAAACCCACGTGCACCGAGGCCCGGCCCGACCCACTCACAGTCTCTGAGCAGAGAGAAACTCCTGCACCGTGAGAATCTGGAAAGCTGTGACGTCACCTGATGTGACATGAAGTAAAACACGCTTCTGAGTTCACTGCATGACATGAAGCATATGAGCCATCTGCTACTTGGCTGAACGTATATAATCTCCTCCCTCCCACGGGTGAATACTGGGCTCCGACTCATTCTAAAAGACTGCTCCTCAACTTTCTTATTTACACTAACTGATATAAAAATACGAACTCTCCAGGTGGCATTAGCAGCGCAGCAGACACTCGGGGACAGACAGGCGTGTGTGACTCCTGGCTTTCCTGACGAGCCCTGCCTGTGGCCCTGGCCCTCCAGCACAGCTCCTGCCGGGACCCCGGGGGGGCCGCGGGGACCAGCGCCGTGCACAGCGGGACCAGCTGCCCGGGCCCGGGGCGCAGGGCACCGGCTCACGGCCACTCCGTGCAAACAAGACTGGAACCCTGCACGCCTGGTGCCGGCGGAGGCAGGGCACTGAGCACACAGGGCCACAGCCGCCCCACGGGGAGGGGAAACGCCACCCCAGCTGTCACGGTGTCTTGCTTTCTGAGGCTGGCTTCGGGGTGTCCCCAATGCACAGCTGAGTGTGACGGGGAGGGGTCTCGCCCTCCCGCCCAGTGTGGACTGTGTGTGCACTGGTGCCACAAGCGTGTGCCACGAGGCACAGTCAGTTTTTCGTGAAGCAGGAGCCAGTCCAAGGGAGGGCAGTGAGAAGCTTCCCACAACAAACCCCAGGGAAGTAGGGGCATCCCCAGATGTGAGATGTTCTCGTAAGTGTGTTACACGGCAACTTGGTAAACTTTTGGGGACTCGCATCGCCATGGCAACCGAGAGTGAGGGTGATGTTCCACCGGGGCTGTGAAGGGAGTGTCCCTGCAGCTGAAAACGCACGTGTGCCCACAGGCCGCGGGCTCGGACCTGGGAGTCGGGGTGGGCGACTTCCTGGGTACGCACACAGCCTGACCTACGCACTCAGAGGCCGGACTCCCGCCCTGCACTGCAGGGGCACCCGTTTGCCAAGTGCCTTCTAAGAGAAACTCCTCCAACTAACGGAAGCCTGGGGGATGACATGCAGGTGTCTGGCCTGCGGGGAACTGGGGCCCGGAGCTGGCCGTCTGCGGGGTGTGGACGTGCCCCTCGCGCGCCTGCCCAGGCCCAGAGCTCACACCCGCCGCGCTGCCGGAGGCTCCTCCCGGGCACCCAGGGCAGCCGAGCACTCGGCCATGTGGTCTGGACCCAGCTCTGGAGGCACGGTTCTTCTCATCTCTCCACAACTACCGGACTGGCGCGTCCCGCACACCCACACAATTACGTCCCTGTACGGAAGGCCAGAGTCTCCTCCACGTCGCTGGCACTTAGATCACAAACCTGTGTGGTTTCGGTATAAAATACAAAAGTGTTCATACAGCTGTATCTAAAACGAAACAAGACAGTCGCTACACTGAGAATAAAAACCCTAACCGTGTCACGTGGGGCTGTAAGACCACCACTGCCCATGGACAGAGGACCCTCGGTGTAGCTTGTGGACACACCACCGCTTTCCAGAGTCAGTCGCTTGAGTGGACACTTCACGTGGCCAGTAAGCCCCACAAAATACAATGGGAAATATCAGAAATGCTCCCCAAAGTTGTTAAAATATCACATAAGAGAGACAAGAAACAGCAAGAAAACATCTAAGAAAAGCAGGCTGCAGTACAACAAGCATTGTTAAGAAAAGCTGAGAAGTGCGTTAGTTCTGGTGAGAGATATATGAGCAACAGCTCTTACGAGATGTAGAACCCATCCTGTAACTATGGGCTGTCCATATACTGTCATAGTCAGAGTCTTCCGAGAAGTCTGAAGGCTCCACACGGGAGAGGCTGCTGCGACGACCCAGGGAGTCTAGACTTGACTGGTCGTCGTCAGCCAAGACGTGATTATGCATCAGGTCAGTGCCTTGCCATGCTAAGACGGGTGGGGGGTGGGGGAGGGCGGGGGAGGAGGGGCAGGCGGAGGAGGGGCGAGCAGGAAGAGGCAGGAAGAGCCACAACCAAGACAGGAAACAAACGCAGAAGGTGACGGGAAGAGAAGGGAGAGAGAAAAGAGTGTTAGAACACGGCAGCAACGCTCGATCCTCCTCACCTACGGCTGGGTTCCATCACTGACTGACTGACTAGCACAGCCCACAGAACACAGCTGGATCGATGGTTATTTAAGTAACCCCACATCACGATGCCATTCCCAAACTGCTCCTTTTTAAGCTTGCTGCTACTAGGCCCTCACTTATGAAATCTTTTACGAAATAAGCCCACAATCACAAGAAAATTCTAAAGACATATGACAAATAAGCAATTCTGCTACACATTCGATTGACGAATGATCTCATTTAGGACATTATTTGTAAAAGGAATCATTCATGGGGTTAACATGCATATACCGAACGTAAAATACTTCCCAAGGATTTCTGACTTACTCCTTCAGCTACCTCTCTGCCAGACTAGAAGTCACCTTACCGATGGGGGTCTAAACTTACCTTGTGCAACTGTAACGACTGCGAGAACTTCCGGCGGAGACGGGGTGGTACGGGCCCCGCCCCCGCTCCCCACCCTGCAGAGCACGCAGGCCTCCAGCCCGGAGCACCTACCCACAGGAGCGCCACCCATACGCATCCAGGGGAGTGGTCACACAGGAAGACACATCTGGCCGGGTGCCATCAACCCTCATGCTGACCCTCCCCGACGCGCGGGGAGCCGTGAGCGGCGGGCCCGGCCGGGAGGGCGGCAGTGCACAGGCCGTGTGGGCGATGCGGGCGTCCAGCACCCAGGCGCGCCGCACCCGACGGAGCCCAGGCGGGGCACGCACGCCCACGATCTCTGCTCCACGGGGACAGAGCCGCCCCACCTGCCGTCTCCAGGCTCCGCAGCGCACCACCCAGCCGGCACGAGGGACACAACTCCCGAGCCACCTGTCCCTGACAACCCTGCATGAAGGCCAGTCCCAGGCCTCAGGGCAGTTAGGCCGTAACATCGATTAAAAACAAACGTTCAGTGGTCTGCCCGCACAGCAGAAGTGGACACACAGGCAGCGTGGCGAGACCTATACACGCCAGGGCCCCGTCCCCGGGGGAGAAACGAGACCCACACAGAAACACAAGGCTCGCCACCAGGTCTGTTCACCTGGGATGCTGAGCTGAAGCCGCACTTCACACAGCTGATGTGGAGACGAGTAACTTTTTAAAAATCTCAAACTCAAAACCCAAAACACTACAGGCACATATAGCCTATTACCCAAAATACAGTCTCAAATAGGAAGCCGTCCTGTCCTCAGGGACGATGGTCTGCGCTTGCAGACTACAGCCCCGTCACCTGCAGACTCCCTCCACACGCACACCCGGCTCTTCCTCACCTGCTCTGGGCACCGGTCACTACGGACAGGCGTTCTCACCAGACGCGGTGCAGACCAGACGTCCCAACATCACAGGCGGGACGTGTAAACTACGAGCCAGAAAGAAAGTTCCGGATCACCTGCAGCTGTACCCAGGGCTAATCCTGTTGGCCCTAGCCTCACACCTGCAGTCACCTTGAACAAAAGCTAAGTTAAAGCACTCAACAGTTCCTTTTCCACCTTTTCTTTCCAGCATTTTTTTTTTACAACAGACGTGACACGGCTTGGAACTGCCACGTTACACTGCAGGTGATACAGATGAGGTGACGGGCAGTTCACCAAAGTCGAGAAGGAGAAGGGAACCAGAAACACAGCATCTAATAAAAGCCGGTTTTCACGCCAGAATTAATGACATCCAGTCCAAGGCGGGGGAAGCTCAGCCCCTTTTCCTCCTGAACAGACCACATCCTGACTATATCTACCCTCCACTCCAACTCTCAAATGCTCAGGAATTTGGGGAAAAAGAATCCACTTTTTTCCTGTTCACACACCGGATTAAGATGCTTTCATATAAGACATTGTAAGTAAGATGCAGGTACACTGAAAGGTAGGAAATTTACCCAGTAAACTCCCTGGCGTCTACAGCAAAAACTCTAAATGCAACCATTTGGGGGGGTGGGGGCGGTGAGTTGCTATTAAAAAACAGAAACAAAAAACAACTCTTACTCTAGGCTTGTGTTTTTGACAATAATTCTCAGAAACTCTTCCCTCAAACCACTTCCACACCAGGGGTTTAGGCAGCTTGACCAACTGAACTGAGAGCGCACTGTGGTGTCCTGTCACAGCCGTCCTCTCCAGGCCCCAGAGCTTCTACACCTGGCAGCGCCCTTCACGCCAAGGTTTCCCAGCAGGGCCGCGTCACTGACCGCTCAGACCCCTTCTCACGACTGAGGGACGCGGGCCAGGCCGCAGAAGCACCCTCACCAGGGGTCACGCCAAGAGCCTGCACAGGGCCACAGCCGCGTCCTTTGGGGCGTGATTCTAGGCTACAGGAACCAGCAGAGTGACAGCGGGCTCCGGCACCACTTACTTGAGTTGAGCGTCTGCCGCGTCTTGGCGCTGGTGCAGTAAGCCTCGATGACCTTCAGGATCTGGGCATCCTCCTCCAGCGCAGCCGTGCCTGTGAGGGACACACGGCCATCACCGCCCGAGTCACCAGCACAGCCAGGCCAGCCACTCAGTCAGCAGTGCTGACGGCCCCTCCCCTGGATTTGGAGCCGGATAAACATTTCTGGATATTCACAGAATAGTTATATTCCAAAGGACGTTTACTTCTATTTTTCATCTACAACATATCTGGCAAAGAGCTAATACCCAAACATATATACACACACACATATATACACACACACACATATATACACACGTATCTATAGGTCTGTGTGTGCGTATATATATACTTATACATATATATTGTCTTACTAATCCATTGGAAAAAGAGTACCCCCCCAACCCTGAACATGAAAAAAGAAGCAGAAACAATTCCCAAGAGTCACAGAAAGAAGAATGTTCATCGTCACCAAGAAAAGAAGTGAAAATTAAAACTAGGGATGGTGTTTTCACATATCACCTGAGAAAATCGGAAACCACGATTCTCCGTGTGGATGCAGGTATCAGAAAGAACTTCCTGCACCCACATGCGGGAGACAGAGAAGACAGGAGCAGCCCCTGAAAGGCCATTTGACCCTATTTACAAGCGCTTCCCTGACCCACAGATTCCCACCAGAGAGTTAATCCGGAAATTGACGGAGTGTAGCCCAGAGAGTGCAGGCATGGCTCCAGAGCTTGGCCTGAGCTGGGGCCCCTCCAGACTGGCCTCACCTGCACCAGGGGGCCACCTGGTGGAGGATGGAGCCGGCGGAGCAACAGTGTCTGATGCTGCTGGTGCTGGGCAGCCCTCACACCCCGCGTGCTTCATACAGCTGTATAGTTAATTTCTGCTATTGTTCTAAATTTTTATATATTTTCTAGAATATTCGATATATATTTTTAAAGGCTCAACTAATTTTTTTAAAATGGTTAGAATGAAGGACTGAGCCACTTATAAGCCGTACCAAAAATGTTTGGACAGCATCTCATGATATCAAGATAAACACACGCAAGGCAGGCCAGGTGCTCCCTCCTAAGAGTCAGCATTACACAGAGGGCTTAGGAGCCACCAAGAAACTGACCTCCATGTCACCAACTGGACCAGTCGTGTAACAGGTTTCTGTGAGAACAATGTTTAACTCCCTGCAGGATCCGCTGGGAGTCAGTGTCCACAGCAGGGGCACGCTCACAGGGGATGCTGCCAGCGCAGCTGATGCGGCCGGCACGGAGGGGGCTGTGCTGCCCCACTCGGACGTCCTCGAGAGCAGACCGGAGGCTGGGCACTGGCTCCCCTCTGCGGTTCTGGAAAGCCCCGTCCCCACCCTCACCCTTGAGACCGCGCCTCCCCACCCGAGGCCCCGCCTCCCACCCCCCCTCCACCAAGAGCCGGGTGTGTCCTCCCAGGCGCTCACTTTTTCTCAGAGCGAACTCCTCGTCCGAGGGCTTCCTCTCCGGCTTGCGCTTGGGCAGCAGCTTCTTCATGGTCTTGGGACTCTTGCTCAGGTCCTGGGGAAGGAGAGGAAAAGGCTGGCAGACCCCAGATCTGGTGGGCAGGCACGGCCGCGGTGGAGGGGGAAGCCGGGAATACTCCAGCGCCCGTCCCGCAAACGCTGACCACGCTCTGCCAGCTGCGGAGCGCTGACATCCTGAGGCACAGGCTCTGACGGCCCTCCTCCACCTGGACCCGCCGGCGCCGGGACCACCGGGACCACCGGGACCACGCCCTGGGAGGTGCGGCAGCCGGCAGTGTGGAGAAGAGAGGGCAGCGGGCTGACGCCTGTGCAGGGAGCCACGTGCGCTGCCCACTCTAGGGCAGACCCCCCTGCTACAGCCAACCATAAAGACAGGAGGACACTGTCGATTTCTAAATGAAAGGTGAGGGAAACAGGGAGAAGAAAATGGAACAGAATCAGCCCACGGGCAGCACACTGGCGCCCCCTCCGCTGGCAGAGCTATGTTCACAGCCCAGAGACTGTCCCTCCGTCCACAGCACATCTGGACGCTCAGCGGGGCGGGAGAGGAGCAGCAAAAGCAGCCCACGCGGCCGGCAAGGTTTTGACTGTCAAGCACGAACTGAACCCCAGTGTCAGAGAGGCTAACTTGTGCATCACTGAGTCACATTCGCCGCCGCTGAACCTCACGAGGCCAGTCTGAGGCTGAGAAGGGGACTCAGGCTATGGGAGGGATCAGGCTGACAAGCACCGAAAGAACAGTCTGCGTTCCAAAGGTGTCTCTCCAAAATCTGTGAAAGTGAAAACTTCCAGAGCGTTTGGAAACGCAGCAGATCAGCAGTCCCGAAGAAGTGAACGCAGCAGGCATCCTGAGGCACAGGGGGCGGAGGGACGCCCGGGAGCAGCGCCCGCAGGCGGCGCTGAGTGCCGGCCTTGCCCCAGGGCGCCTGCTCTGTGACCAGGCGGCCTGTGTGCCCAGCACACTGGACATGTCCACGGCCACACCTGCCAAGCCTCTCTCTCCTCTACCCTACTCCCCCTCCCCTGTAAGAACCCGCAGCAGGGCGTGGCTGCACTCCGCAACACTGAGCTAGGCAGCGAGGATGCCAAAATGGGCCACCAGGAAGAAACATGTCATAAGAACCGAAGTTCACTAACAAAACCCATACAGGATTAACTGTAATTTATGTTGTACTCCCCTATGTACCGTAAAATTCCTCCAGCAAGGATGGAGGCAGGGTCTGCCCAGGTCCTTCGGCAAATGTAGCCTCGCTGAGATGCAAACCGGCGCAAAAGCGCTTCACCAGGCTCACAAACAGGCCCCGCCCACCAAGCTCATTGTCCCACCCACCATGCTCACAGCCACACCCACATCCCACCCAGCCCACCGCCCGAGCCACACCCCCCACACTCATGGCCACAACCACACCAGAGTAACTGAACTCGGCTCACACTCAAGCGCGCTCGTGCAATCACCACACTCGTCAACCGGCTTCCTCAAAGCGCAAACAGTGCCCCGAGCCTGTCCCTCTCCCTGTGATGGGCACAGAGGGGGTCTCCCCAGGACTCTGGGGCTCTGGAGCACAGGAAGGGCAACAAGGGAGAGAAGGCAGAGCCTTCCATTCTGAAGAGGCTCATCGGCTCCACGTCACAGACACAAACACGGGGCTGTCACATTTCCACACTCACTAGGGCTCACCTCCTTGTAGCAGAGGGCAGCCGAGGGCCGCAGAGGGGGTGCTGGTCGCAGGCAGCTCAGGCTCCAGGGCTTAGGGGTCTTCGGAGGCTCCAGGGGCCCCCAGTTGATGGTGGTGTGTGGAGTGCCATGGTGGGAGGGGTGGGGCAGCGTGTGGTAGGCGGGCGTCAGCGGCGCGGGCTTGCTGTCCGCGTGCTTGCTGGACGGTGTGATGGAGTGGGAGGGGAGCTGCCAGGGCAGAGGGAGAGAGCAGAGCGCGCTCACCGCCAGAGGACCCGAGGCCAGCCCAGCCCTCCCAGCACAGCAGCGCCCACTTGCTAGCGTGCATCCTGAATCTCCAGACGCTCAGGTTGCTGGCCGTCAGGCCGAGCGTCCCCCACACCCTGCGTGAGGCCTGCTGAGCTCAGGGCAGGAAGCAGCAGGTTGCTGGGTCCAGACCCGGAAATCCATCAACCGCCTTTAACTGCCATGCAGTCACATTTGCAAAAAAGGCATTTCATTTAACACAGATATCAGGATTTTATAAAAGAATGGGCATTCTCTGCCCTGGGAATGTGACTGGGGGAGCATAATTATTACCTCACCAGCAAAAGTACAGCCTGATCCCTGTTTTTGTTAAAAAAATTTTTTTCCTGGGACACAGTCAGGCCTATTCATGTCAACGGTTGCTTTTATATTATAAAAGCAAAATACAATTGCAACAGAGACCATATTGCTTAAAAACCAAAAAAAAATATTTACTGTCTTTTTGAAGAAAAATTTTACCAATCCCTTGGGTAAAACATTTCCTCAGAAAAATCAGCTTTAATCAAGACAAGGTTACATAAATTTAATTTCTCAGAAGGACCTTATTAATTCGGTTTATGCTCCTAGAAACTCCAAAAGTATTCGATCACACTGACAAATAAGAAAACGTTAAACAATTCAAAATTAGCCGGTGACCTCGAATTAACCCAAAACAATACGGTATGCTTAACAGGAAAAAAAGTTGAGTTGTTCTGTGAGCTGGAAACCAGAGTAAGGTCATTATTCAGAAGAAATGAATACTATTTGAAACACAGGCTTAAAGGGGAGCCTGGGCTCAAGCCAAGGCCTAGGGCTCGAGGACAGAAGCAGTGGACTCTGCCATGACCACACAGCTGCCCTGGGACCAGAAAGGCCAGGGTCCCGGCACATGGCTCCCTGAGGTGGGAGTCTGTAGAGGCTGGTTCCAGGCTGTTACCACCTGAGTGAGAAGGCACTCCCTGTTGATGACACACATGTACACACCTATGCCCTTGGGATAAACTCAGCCCCACGAAAGCTAAGCATCTCTAGTGTACATTTACAATACGGAAAAGCTGTCATGGCAAAACCATTCAAAATGATAGCTGAAGCAAATGAACAGCTTCTCCCCCAAACTGCTGAGAAATGGAGTAAGAGGCTGCAGCAGTGACCAGTACACCATGCCATGCCCACCGTCCCTGGGACGGCCCTTCAAGCCCAAGGGCAGCGACCCCAGGGTGAGCCATGTGGGAGAAGTCCCAGGAGAGACCCTCACAAGCCCTGAGGCAGTGTTCACGGCCCACCCTGGGCAGGGCAGCTGCCTAAGCGGGTGCCTAACCGGTGAACTGTGTGTGTGCGTGTGTGTGAACTCTCAAGAGGCAGACAGGCAGGCCTGGCTTACAAGTGGGTCCCTGTGAGGCAATCGCGGCCCACAGGGGATGAGGACACGTCTGCAGAGAGGCCCGAGGCCCAGCGGCGCTCTCCTGGCCTGGGGTCTGCGGGCAGGGGCGGGGCGGGGCCCTTACGGTGTGCGACGGCACCGAGTGAGGCTTGCTGCTGGGGTTTCCTGCTGAGGCGGCCTTCGTCTGCTTCTGCAGGCGGTCCACCCACTCGTGAAGGTCCTGCTGGTTGTTGCAGGACACCAAGATCCGCTCAATCATGCTCCCTGGAAGAGACAGACACGGCCTGGAGGGCGTCAGAGCACACACACGTGCACCCCAAGGAGGCCCCACAGCACGTCCATGCAGCCCTCGGGGGCTCAGTGGGGCCTGCACACGAGGGCCGCTGCCTCGGCACCCGGACAGAGGGCACCCACAGAGCCTGCGCCTATTACCTGATATTTCAAACGCGTTCCTATGATTTTCACTGTCCTCAAGCTTTGTGACCGTCATTCCGGTCGTTGGTAGCTTTCCCTAAAAAAGACCCCCCAACAAAAACAGTCAGTGCTTTTCTAGTAAAGGAGGTACCGTTATTAAAGTAAATATTAAACAATTTTAGAAAATACAGAGGAACTGTCTTTGTAAAGCAAACTCTCTTGTTTGTACCAAAGGCATATATAATACAAAAACCTCTACCTTGAATAAGAAATTGTAATACTATAACCAAGAAATGAGCCAGCAAAAAGGTACAGGGCTGCAAACCAGAACAAAAACATTTCATCTGATGAGTTACTCTAAATATAAACAGCAAGACACAGAAACATTATACACCATGATAAAAAAAAACAGCAACAACTAGGGTCCACGGTGGCTATTTTAAATGATGCTGTTTATAGAAAGGAAGCAGAGATGTGCCTTAGAGAAACACGGGGCGAGTTCCGCAGCTGAAGGCAAATAAAGGCGACTGGAGCCGGAGGGACTGTGCGAGGCTGCGCCTGGCCATCCGCCACCAGACTGTCCATCAGCAGCTGCGCCAAGCGCTGCCCACAACGCAGAGAAGAGCACCAGCCCGCCCGCTCTGGGACAGAGGGCGTGAGGCAGGGAGCGGAACCAGAACTGGGCCGCGGAGCGACCCCCTCGAATAACAGCCACCAGAGCTGTGGAGGCCAAGCGAGTCCGCAGGGAGCGTCTCTCGGGTCAGGGCCAGGGCCCCGAGGAGCAGGGCCCTGAGCAGGGGGGCGGCTCTGAGGCCACAAGGCTCGGGACTCCTGACACCCGGGCAGAGGCCGGGCGCCGAGAGCACCACACGGGCCCAGCCACCTCCTCAGCCCCACAGGCCTCATCCGGTCCACGGGCAGCGGGGCCCGCGCGCAGAAGCCTGCCCTGCAGCCGGGCATGGGCACTGCAGACGCCCTGCCGAGGGGCCGACAGCACTGGGCTAACCAAGAGCTCGGAGAAGCCTGACGGGAAACACAGCTGCGTGTCCCCAACTAACCTGCAGCAACAGCCGCGGAGGCCGGGACGAGCTCGCGGTGGCCGGATGTGGGGCGAAGCCGGAAGTGAACACTAACACGCGAGCACTGGGTGTCTCAGCACTCGGAGAGAAGCCCCTGAGACAGCGCACCCAGGGGGAAGCAGGGCCCGGCGGCGGCACGCTGACGCCAGCACCCTGGGGCCTGAGGCCGCCCCGGACGCCCCCAGAGCCGCACAGGTCACCGCAGGGCCCTGGGCCTTGGGGTGGGGGGTGCTTCGAAGCCAGGGTACATGGCCAGAAAGGACAGAGCTCACTTAGAGCAGCAGCAGCTGGCTTGGGGAGGTGCTCAACCGCAGGCTTACAGATTGGGAGGCGGTCCTTTCCTGGGCTGGCCCATGTCTATCTGCTTTCTCACGCCTAAAGCGCTCCTTTTGGAACAAGTGCATGATGCCAACTCCTCTCTGGGCTGTTAAGCTTTCGGAGCAGGTACAAGGCCGCCGTGAACGCTCTGGACTCAGGACCCAGCAGAGCGCTAGTTGGGGACAAGACAAATAGTGTGCCACCCGTGCAAAAATGCAACTCGGAGCAAACCCAGGGTGATTTCTGCGGGAATGGTTCCTGGTGACCAGGCCTTGAGGAATTGATGGAAGGGCTGCAGCTTCAATAACCACACAGGAACAAAGCAGTCAACTTTGCCAGAAGCCCGTACTAGACACACAGAAAACCTAAGGCACTTATCAGCTTCCCCGGAGGCTCAGACGGTCAAGAGGCCGCCGGCACCGCGGGAGACCTGGGCTCATCCCCGGGTTGGGCAGGTCCCTGGAGGAGAGCAGGGCAGCACCTCACGTGACAGACAGAAACAGAAGGGCTCTGCCCTTGCATCTCTTCTTAAAGCAGCCTCACATCCTCGCGGAGAAAATCAGGAAAGTGACGAGCAATAAAGAAGCTAAATAACACACCAGGCGTGTGCCTGTGACTGCTGAGTCCAGTGGGGGCCCACAGACCACCTCAGCCACACGTGCCCCCCCAAGCCGGCCCGAAGAGTGGCCGCCTGCCCTGGTGACAGGAGAGCAGCAGAGCGACCTGGAGGCGGGCAGCTGGCCCGCGCCCCAGCACTCTGGGTCCTCAGGGTCAGCTGCACAGAGACCAGGCCCCTTCTCCGCTTGCTCCGGATGAGCAGGAAGATCCTAGCTTCACAGTCAAGTCAGAACACACAGACTGGGGCTGTGTGCACAGATGCGAATATGACACTGTACGTACAACACTACACACAGCACACGACAGACACACGCAGTATTAACATGAAAACTCCAAATGAGCCTGAAAACGGCTCTCAGGCCCACAATAAACAAATATAATAAATTTGAAATGTGTTTACCTGATATATAAAACCACTCATCCTAGGACTGGCAGACAACATTAGCAAAATATTTGGAAAGAGTAGAAGATATCTTTCATTCTTTTCCTAATGTAAAAGAACAAATTCAAGTAACTATATTAAAAACACATATTTACACATACTCACAATGGTGAGAACAAATATTTACATGTGGCCTTATGAAACAGTATATCACACTTCATGTTTAGGTGTTTCTTTCTACCAAATTTAAATTAAATGGAAACAAAATTATGAGAAATTTGTAAGACTCACAAGTAGCCCACGGAACACCTCTTTTAAAAATCTGGGTTTAGCTCTGCCATTAACTCCTCATTAGGCAGGAGTCAGAAAAACAGATTTTTTCTTTGGTTGAGAGAAAACAGAAGAAAAGAACTTGTGACCTTTCAGTGGCAGAGGGAGACCAGGCAGACCCTTCAGGTTGGAGGCGGGGAGGGTAGAGCCGGGAGACCGCCTCTGGTCCCCGGCGGATCCTGGCACTAACCAACCTAGAGCCCGACACGCCTGCTGCTGCCACCCCCCGTGAGCTCTGCCCAATTTACACGGAAGGCTGACGAGCACTGCTTATGTATTAAACCTCATTTGCTGCGATCGGTTAAGAAGAGCCCCAGAAAGGCCATAGGTGAAGCCCAAAGGTGCCCAGGAATCTAGAAGGCGACTCAAGGGAGAGACGCCACCCACAGCAGGGAAGGGGCTCGGGGGAGCCGTGGCCCCGGCAGGGGCCCTGGAGAGAGGCTCCCCCACAGGAAAAGTGCAGGGGACGCTGGAGGCACTACCTCGCTGCCGGCACACTGGATCAGGACCTGGGACATGTAGACGACGCTGCCCAGGGTCTTGATGTCGTCACCCTCCCAGCTGCGGATGGCCTCCGTCAGGATCTGCAGCTCCAGCTCCTTCCTCTTCCGCACCTCCTGACACTGGGCCTGGGGGCACAGGAGGCGCGTCAGGGGAGACGGGCTCTACTGCTGCGGCCCCGGCTGCTTCTGCAGACAGACGCTAGTGAACAGCTCGCTCACTTCATGAGTACAGAATCAAGTCAAGAGAGACCCACAACAACACAACAGCTCTACAATGATAAACACTAGTTGAGAAAAACATAGCAAATCCTGTCACTTTTAGAAGACGGAATGAGGACTGGACAAGAAAAACATCCTCTGATTTTACTAGTGAGCGCCGGAAGAGGAGACCTGGAAGAGGGGAAAAGGGTGAGTTCCGCTCGTGCTGTAAGTAAGGCGCGCACCCCAGAGACGCAGGCACTGAGACAGCACGACAGCAGGTAAGGGAGAGGCCCAGCACTCCTTTCACCCGCCAGTCACGACGCTGGGATGAGACTGCAGACATGGTCCAGATCGCTGACGTGCGCGGCAGCATTACGCGGTGCCGTGTAAACGCAGACACTGATCCTTTCACCTCTCCGGTGTCCACAGTGCCGTAACACATGAAAGCTTACCAGCCATGGAATAACTATGTTATTTATTTTTTATTTCTCCAGAATAAACCCAAATTATAGTTCACAACTAATTTCCTGTATTCATTTGCCATAATAATGCCTGAAGGAAAAAAACCGTAACACACTCTATCACTTACTGAAAGGTTTTTGAAGGCGGTCATGGATTTCTGAATATCTTGTCTGTCTGGGTGATAATCCTTTGAATAAAAGAAACACACTGTGAGCTTCCATCATGAGCACTTGCCCCTCAGCAGGCTCTCTCTGGAGGCTGGCTTGGGCCTGCCCCTCTGTCCCGGAGCTGAAGCACCTCTGCTTAGCCTCTGAGGGGACCATGGAGCGGTGAACAGTCTTCTGGACTCTGCCCTGGAGGAGGAGGCCAGCCCAGCCTCGCCCACCGCCGCCCATCCCACCACCGCTGCTCAGCACCAAAGGGCAGAGGGGAGCGACGCAGCAGCAGACGGCCTGCCCCTGGGGAGTGGCTCACCACAGCCTAACTCAGCCAGCAGCCTGAGCCCCAACCTCTGCCTGGCCCACAGCCTGAGTTCTGAAAAGGAGATAAGCGCACACCATCCGCTGACTCTCTTCCTATTATTTCTCCATAACTCATACACTTAACACTGTAGGCACAGGCTCCTGATGGGACCCCTCCACACCACGGACCTTTTCCAGCTACTGGAACTCTCCCCGCCAGCAGTGGTTGAAGCAGACGCCTCTCTACAGAGCTGGGATATGAGGAAACAACTTCACAACCAACAAGTCCCTGAGAAACTCTCCCGAGTTACAGGCCAGCGGTAATACCCTCTCCGGGGCTGGCTCCTGACTGCTCCTCCTGGTGTGGCTAGTGGGGCAGACGTACCTCCATGTGTCTCTCCAGCTCCTTGAGCAGCGCGGGGTACTTGTCCAGGCGCATGAACGGCTTGCTGAGGCCGGTGGTCAGCACGAGAATCCCCGGGCTGCTGGCGCCCTTCAGCTCCATGAACTCTCCCAGCTCCTCACTGAGTGTGAGCAGAGAGAGCAGAGGGCACCGTCAGAGCCCAGGAGGGCCGTGCGCCTGCCCCCAGCCCCTAGGACGACGACGGACCACGCAGTGCCCTTGACCACTCAGAGGCCACAGGTTTTACAGCCAAACGTGTGCTGCTTATTTCTAAACACCACAGGGAAGACCCCCCACAGTTCACGTCAGGGCCCTCGGCCTAAGCAAAGCCCCGTGTGCATGACACAAACAGCCATGGTCTCCCAGCAAACCATTCAGGAAAGCCTCCTCAGCGAGCCACCTGCATACAGAGGTCTGACAGTGGGCGGCTCTTGTAGGGCAAGAACAGAGCCCGGTCAGCGGTCCTTCAAGACCATGGAAGCTTAAGGAGGCGCATCACAACGACAGCCACCCGCCTCCGGATGCCGGCCCGCTGGGCGCTGCAGCCCGAGCAGCAGCGGCGCGAGGCAGCACCCCTGCCCCCGGCACGCACGCGGGCGCACAACCTCCAGAAGCCCTTTGGCAGCATCGGGTCACTGAACCCTCACCACCCGTGGGTGGACGAGGAAACCGCGCACATATCCAAAGACAGGACGCTGCCGAGCGAGCCTCCCGCTCACTCCTCCTCTCTCTCCCGCCTCCCACCGCCAGGCTCCATGGAGGGCGCTCCCAGGCCCCAGCCTCGCGCCCGGACCGCCCTGGCTCTGCTTCACACGAGCACCCAGGGAGACCCAAGCTCGTCACCCACACATCTGTGGCTCACGTCTGTGATGGGAACTCTGCGTTTCCGTCCCTCACAGGGCAGATGACACCTGGGGTCCCCAGGAGGACACCGTCTGTGGCCCGCAGTGCTGACGAGCAGTGTCTCTCCAGACACGGAGCAGAGGACGCCTGGGCTGCGGGCAGGCGGCGGAGGCCGCACTCCCTCTGGGTCCCCACGTCTCCCACTGGGAGGAGGTCATTAAGTAAACACGAAAATCCTGAAGCCCTGACCCGTCGGCGGAGGTCAGCTGGATCTGCCTCACACCACCCCTCCCCCTTAATGGCACTAGGAGTAAAGTTTGACTCCTTTAAATATAATCCAATTGGGGCCTTTTCTACCACGAGAAAAATATCAAAAAAACATCTCTTTGGGCCATTTTTGTTAGTTAAGTATCATACGACAATTTATAGTTAGGGCTGCTGCTGCTGCTAAGTCGCTTCAGTCGTGTCCGACTCTGTGCGACCCCACAGACGGCAGCCCACCAGGCTCCCCCGTCCCTGGGATTCTCCAGGCAAGAGCACTGGAGCGGGTTGCCGTTTCCCTCTCCATCTGTGAATGCTGGCCCCTATGTCTTCTCACTTTAAACTAAAGAGGGAGACAACAAAAATAAAGAAACAACTCAGGCAGACAATAATTAATAAAACTAAGCAAATTATCCTTATCAGCCACCCACCTACTCCCCAAATCCCCTACAACTAAAAATTTCCGTGACATTTCTGCAAGCGAAAGCAAATCCTCTCAACATCCATATGACAGGCTTAAATGCCAGGCACGCACACTGTTAGGAACGAACAAGACCTTTTATGCATCTTCACTGGTCCCTGTATGGGCGCCCCAGGAGATGCTAGTGGTAAAGAACCCCCCTGCCAGTGCAGGAGACGTACGAGACCTGGGTTGGATCCCTGAGTCGGGAAGACCCCCTCAAAGAGGGCACTCCAGAATTCTTGCCTGGAGAATCCCATAAACACAGGAGTCTGGTGGGCTACAGTCCACAGGGTCCACAAAGAGTCGGACACGACTGAAGCGACTTAGCACATAGTTGCTTCATTTCTTAGTTTTTAAAAAATTTAGTACCGTAATAAAACAAAACAGCAGGTTACAGCTTTTCTGACAAAACGAAGGCCCTTCCAGCCTGGCCTCTACTGATGCTAGCAATCCTGGCACAGTGTTTCATCCTCCGTATTTTCTCAAACAACACTGGGGGCTGCGAGATGGTGCCCGAGGAACACAGAGGCAACCTCAGGCTAGCGCAGCAAAAAGGGACAACTACTGTGCTGGAAAAAAGGAGACATTCTACATACTAAACCATGAAGCCCTGATCCATTCGCAACAGGCAGCCACAAGCCTATGGTGTCCACTATCAAACGATGCAAAAGGCAGACATCCGTCATAACTCAACAGACTGGCGGTTCCACACATACGCTTTCCAGATTCACAGTCAGAATTCAGACTAACACAACATCCGAAGACTAAAAGTAAGACTTAAAAACCACAAAGCACTGTGTTTAAATCAACCCGAGAAAGTATATTCAAGCGGAAAAACACACTGATCCACCTGTAAGTGGTGGTTTCACGACCTCAACAAGAGCAGGACAGAGGCTACAAGCAGGACCCAGGACAGAAGGGGAAGGGAGGGCGGGTTGGCGGAGGCCACCAGCTGGGGCAGCCGGCGCTCAACCCCACTCACGCTCCGGAGGCCGGGTCTGAGCTGCGGGTAGGGCAGGCGCCGCCGCCCAGGGGCCTCAGGAGGGCACGTGGGCAGCGCATCTTGCCAGCCGCCTCGCTCGCCCGTCCTTGGCACGGTCCCAGAGCCTGATTGCCCACCCCTCCCGCCTCCCGGCCGGGACACACCATATGCAGGCAGGCAGGGGTCCCTGAGCACAGGCCCGTCTGGATGCCCTCCGGCTCTTCTGGGAAAAGCTGCCCTGAGGTTTCAGCCACGACACAAGCAGCCGTTAAGGCAATAACACAGAGAGGAGCACAGCACGTGCCCAAGCGCTGCCCCGACGATGGTTTTAAATGTCACCTTCAGGACACACCTTCACCCCCAGGGGGCCGGCCCCTGACCAAAACAGCAGAAGGAGAGAACACATTTAAAATGCCCTGTAATTTACCCCAGCCTTCTATCTGTTGTTCATCTCTTCCAGGATTGCGTCAGCAATTCCTGAGGACTTTTCAAAATTTCACATTCCAATTCCTGCATCTCGCTCAGGAGGAAACGCCCCGTTCCAAGGAGCAGATGCTCAGCTACTCAGGGATCTGCTTCCCGCCAACAGGGCCCTATGACCAGGCCCTTCCAGAGAAGAGGGGTGATCTCCGAGGGCCACCGGCTGCAGAGGCGTGGGTAGGGCTCCAAGCAGGCCACAGGCCCTCCCTAAGGCCCACACGACCCGGCCACAGGCAGACAGACACAGGCCGCCTCGCCAGAGCCTCATTCAGTTACAAGCAGCCCAACGACGCCTGCTTCCCGGCACAGCCTCTAAGCTTCAAACTGAAATATTAAGTCAGGAGTAACCTGAGGTTAAATATTTAAACCAGGAGCACAGTGGCACTTACCTTGCTGCGACTCACACAATTTCTTCCTTATGGTTTAAAAAATGACTGAACTGCTATTTATGGCTGAACTGCTGTTTTCAGAAGGAACCGTATAGTTTTTTGAATCCTTAACACAGACGCGTGCCCCTCTGGGAGCAGCAGCAGAGCCTCGGTGCCCACCCTGCGTGTAGGTCAAGCCCCGCGGCCCTCCCTGCTGCCCAGGAGGCCGGGCTCCGTACTGCCCAGGGCGCACGGCCGTGCCTGCTGAGACAGCAGAGCGCGGCCTGCTGCTGCTTCCCGTTTCCGGCTGCAGAGCAGGAGCGCACAGCCTCTGGCCCGGTGTGCCCCACAGAGCCGGACGGTCTCCTACCGCAAGGCCCGCTCTGCCGCACGCGCTCCAGCCTCACGCACTGAGCGGGGCGGCGGCAGCCCGGACCAGCCCGCGGCCGCCCTCCAGAGCTCCCACCAGCTCCCCTGACCTCTGTCCACAGCGTCCAGGCCGAGGAGGAGACTGCAAAACACGCCCATTTCTATTATAAGCACTAATTAGGATTTTAAAGCCTGACATCAGTCCTCCCCAGGCACTCACTCGGAGGATAATTAAACTTACCATTCTTGAAAAGCACACGATGCCTGCACCATGTTTCAAGTAACATTTGACAGAAATGAGCTGCCCTGAGGGAACCCCAGGACACGGCCGCCCCCCCCGCCCCCCACCTGGGAAGTCCGTGAGACACACCTGTGCTCCGTGAGGACGCTGACCGCGGACGGGTGGTTGGCACAGTACGCCAGGTACAGGGTCTTCATCTGCGGCATCAGGCTGAGGAAGCAGCCCCCAACCCTCTGCTGGGCCTCCGGCATCCTGCAGACAGTGAAACGGAGCCGCACTTAGTAAGCATTGCACAGGGCAGCCCCGGAGGGCGCCCCCAGCCCCGGCCCCCGGGGAGCTGCGCAGCAGAAAGCAGGCCGTCCCCTCCTCCAGCCTCCAGACGCCAGGACCTGCACGCCAGCCCCTTCTCAGGCACCGAGCAAAACAGATGTCCAGGAGCGTTATGTCGTGTGTACATAAGGAGAAACACAATGTGTGGTTACTTCGTTGGTAAGGTTTCCTGCTGAAGTAGCCACTAGACAAGCGCAGAAGCCCCACAGCCGGCTTCTCGGGTGGGAGGAGAGACGAGCGGCCCGCAGAGCAGGGCGGTCACCCCGCCAGGTGAGGGGGACGGTGCCGAGCGCCGGGGGCCGCGGGACCCTACAGCCTGCCCCTGAGCAGGCCCTGCGTGCACGTGAGCGCCGGCGCTCTGCCCCTTCACTGGGATCTGGGGTCAAAGCAAGTGGGCGCCCGCACTGCTGGCAGACTCCTGCCCAAGCGTGAGCCCCCACGTGGGTTTCAACAGTCTTCAGAGATTAGTCACAGGTTCGTGTATCTGCAGGATAAACAGTCACTGACTCAATAAACTGACTTCACATCCAGGCGGGCACTGGGAGCACATTGGAAGCAGAGGAAGCGGGGGGGGGGGGGGGGGGTCCCCACCTAGAAGGCAGCTGCAGGCTCCAAGGGGCAAAGCCAGCTCAGAGCTCAGCTGGACGTAACCAAGAGCGAGCCAGCGCCTCACTCAGATGGCCACACACGCAGGCGCCCCCAGAGGGGGACACGGCGCAGTCCAGAGGGGAGAGGGCACACCCCAGAGGGGGAGAGGGCGCACCCCAGAGGGGGAGAGGGCACACCCCAGAGGGGAGAGGGCGCAGTCCGGGAGGGGGAGAGGGCGCACCCCAGAGGGGAGAGGGAGCACCCCAGAGGGGAGAGGGCGCACCCCAGAGGGGAGAGGGCGCACCCCAGAGGGGGAGAGGGCGCACCCCAGTGGGGGACACGGCACAGTCCGGGAGGGGCACAGGGCGCACCCCAGAGGGGGACAGGGCGCACCCCAGAGGGGAGAGGGAACACCCCAGAGGGGAGAGGGAACACCCCAGAGGGGAGAGGGAACACCCCGGAGGGGCACAGGGCGCACCCCAGAGGGGAGAGGGCACACCCCAGAGGGGAGAGGGAACACCCCAGAGGGGAGAGGGTGCACCCCAGAGGGGAGAGGGAACACCCCAGAGGGGAGAGGGTGCACCCCAGAGGGGAGAGGGAACACCCCAGAGGGGGAGAAGGCGCACCCCAGAGGGGCACAGGGTGCACCCCAGGGCGGGAACAGCCCCCCCAGTCACCAGGGAGCAGGCATCACACGCTGCCAAGGGCGCCCTCCCCAGAGGCTCTGAGACCAACTGCTTTCTACCAGGACCCGGACGCCCAAGACACACCTACCCTGAGACACTGGCATCTCAGCAGGTGACGGTCACGCTCGGACGCCAGGAAACAGGCAGGGGCGGGCTTCTCCCTCGAGAGACCCGGCAGGGGCCCCACCGCCTGGCTGCGGGGCTGAAGGCAACAGCAGTGACGGGACGTCCCGGTCTCGCCGAGAAGAGCAAGCCGCGGCCGGAGACGGGGCACAGGATGCCTGCAGACGCACTGTCTATGTGACGACATGACAGGGCTGCATGCCCTGCTCAGCGCTGGGACAGGAGCCAGACCACAGCGCCACACACTCACACTGCAATCTAGGTCAAGGGGCTTCAATCTGCTACATGTCCACAAACTATATACGGACAACGACTTCAGTATATAAGATTTTCTTTCTTTCTTCCCATCGAGCTCGGCTCTAGAATTTTACTACCTCTCTCAACCCAACTGTGCAAGAAATCACTACAGTCGCCACCATCAGTTTATGAAACCTTCATAGTCCATCAACTCGCCAACCTGAACTGGCAGCCAGAGCTCAGAAAGGTTACGTGAGTGGTCTTAATTGGAGCCTAGGTATTATGCCAATCCATCTCACACGTTAACACCATGTAGATCACCGAAATAATGGAACATACAACGCTCACAAAGATCTTCCAGGCAGAACATGACTTAAGAATTGAGAGAGAGGGTGTTTCTCTCTCTCGTGCTTCCAGAGGTGGGTTTGAGAGCATGGAGATGTGCAGCAGCGCGCAGGGCTGTCCCGCGTCCCCCTGCAGCCTCTGGTGGCCCCACACCACGCTGTGACAATTAGTGCCGGGTCAGAAAGGCCTGCTACTGTGGCTCTATCACTGATCTGATGATAGGAGGGGGTGGTCTGGTAGGAAGAGTCATCAATCAAGGACCCGCTAACAGGCGAAGAGTTACAGCGGTCAGATACCAGGTGAGGAGTTATCGATGGTCTGGTAACAGGTGAAGGAAACAGGTAAAAGCACTAGTCCATTCAGGCGTGACCTGAATCAGACCCCTCACGATGAGACAGCGGCAGCAACAAACAGATCCAGGGGCTTAGATCTGACACACCGAGTGCCTGAAGAGCTATGGACAGGGGTTCATGACACTGTACATGAGGCAGGGATCAAGGCCATCCCCAAGAAAAACAAACGCAAAAAGGCAAAATGGCTGTCTGAGGAGGCCTTGCAAATAGCTGAGGAAAGAAGAGAAGCTAAAGGCAAAGGAGAAAAGGAAAGATATAGCATCTGAATACAGAGTTCCAAAAAACAGCAAGGAGAGATAAGAAAGCCTTCCTCAGCAATCAATGCAAATAAATAAGAGGAAAAACAATAGAATGGGAAAGACTAGAGATCTCTTCAAAAAAATTAGATACACCAAGGGAACATTTCATGCAAAGATGGGCTCAACAAAGGACAGAAATGGTATGGACCTAACAGAAGCAGAAGATATTAAGAGGTGGCAACAATACACAGATCTGTACAAAAAAAGAGCTTCACAACCCAGATAATCACGATGGTGTGATCACTCACACTCACGTAGAGCCAGACATCCTGGAGTGTGAAGTCAAGTGGGCCTTAGGAAGCATCACTACGAACAAAGCTAGTGGAGGTGATGGAATTCCAGTTGAGCTATTTCAGATCTTAACAGATGATGCTGTGAAAGTGCTGAACTCAATATGCCAGTAAATTTGGAAAACTCAGCAGTGGCCACAGACTGGAAAAGGTCAGTTTTCATTCCAGTCCCAAGGCGATGCCAAAGAAAGTTCAAACTACCGCACAATTGCACGCATCTCACACACTAGTAAAGTAATGCTCAAAATTCTCCAAGCGAGGCTTCAACAGTATGTGAAACAAGAACTTCTGGACATTCAAGCTGGATTTAGAAAAGGCAGAGGAACCAGACATCAAGTTGCCAACATCCACTGGATCATTAAAAAAGAAAGAATTCCATAAAAACATCTACTTCTGCTTTATTGACTATGCCAAAGCATTTGACTGTGTGGATCGAAACAAACCATGGAAAATTCTTAGAAGTGGGAATCCTAGACCACCTGACCTGCCTCCTGAGAATTCTGTATGCAGGTCAAGAAGCAACAATTAGAACTGGACATGGAACAACAGACTGGTTCCAAGCTGGGAAAGGAGTACGTCAAAGCTGTATATTGCCACCCTGCTTATATAACTAGCATGCAGGGTACATTATGCAAAATACTGGGCCAGATGAAGCACAAGCTGGAATCAAGATTGCCAGGAGAAATATCAATAACCTCAGATATGCAGATGACACCACCCTTATGGCAGAAAGTGAAGAGGAACTAAAGAGACTCTTGATGAAAGTGAAAGAGGAGAATAAAAAAGCTGGCTTAAAACTCAACATTCAGAAAACGAAGATCATGGCATCTGGTCCCATCACTTCATGGCAAATAGATGTGGAAACAATGGGAACAGTGAGAGACTTTATTTTTCTGGGCTCCAAAATCACTGCAGATGGTGACTGCAGCCATGAAATTAAGACGCTTACTCCTTGGAAGAAAAGCTATGACCAACCTAGACAGCATTATTAAAAAGTAGAGACATCACTTTACCAACAAAGGTCCATCTAGTCAAGGCTATGGTTTTTCCAGTAGTCATGTATGGATGTGAGAACTGGACTTTATAAAGAAAGCTGAGTGCCGAAGAATTGATGCTTTTGAACTGTGGTATTGGAGAAGACTCTTGAGAGTCCCTTGAACAGCAAGGAGATCCAACCAGTCAATCCTAAATGAAATAAGTTCTGAATATTCATTGGAGGGACTGATGCTGAAGCTCCAATACTTTGGCCACTTGATGCAAAGAACTGACACTGGGGAAGACCCTGATGCTGGGAAAGATTGAAGGCGGAAGGAGAAGGGGACGGACAGAGGATGAGATGGTTGGATGGCATCATCGACTCAGTGGACATGAGTTTCAGCAAGCTCCGGGAGTTGGTGATAGACAGGGAAGCCTGGTGTGCTGCAGTCCATGGGGTCACAAAGAGTTGGACAAGACTGAGTGACTGAACTGAACTGAACAGGTGAAGAGTTATCAATGGTCTGATTCAGGTGAGTTATGAAAGGTTAATAACATGTGAGGAGTTATCAATGGTCAGATAACAAGTGAGGGGTTACCATTGGTCTGATACAGGTGAGTAGTTGGCGGTCTGATACAGGTGAGCTGTAGACGGTCTGACACAGGCGAGTGGTCTGCGGTCTAGTGCGGGCAAGTAGCAGTGGCCTGGTGCCCAGCAGTGGCACAGGCAGTGTCCGCAGCCTCCCCAGGGAGACCACCCTACAAGGCGGGCGGGGACGCCCAGGGCCCGTCTCCTTCCCCAGAGCAGAGAGGGGTGAGCTCCAGGAGAGACGTGAGCAAGCAGAGCTGCCGCACAACGTCCCCTCATGGCACGTTCACGCCCGCTGGCGCTGCTAACTGCAGGGAAAGGGTTCAGGGTCCAGTATCCACCCACTTCCCGGGGAGACCAAGGGCAGCACGAGGGTGTGGCCATGACCTGAGTGCGCCTCTGCGTCCCACCTGAGTCTGTCCACTACCAACCGAGAGAGGCGTCCCTGTGAAGGGACACGAGTGCCTCCACACTGGAGCCTCAGGGCGCTGGCAGCGCGTGGACCCCAAACCCTGATCACGGACGGATGCCAGAGGCCCGGGAAGGCGGCAGCACCTGAGGCTCCCCCAGAGGAGTCCCCATCGCCGGCCAGCAGCTCCAGCCCCCGCCTTGAGCCATCCGTTCACATCCCCACGTGCCATTGGAGTGCCTTCCCTTCCAAACTTCCTAGACGCGCAAGGTTCTAGAGCTGAAAACGTTTCCGTGGAGTCATGTGGTCTCATTCAAAGAGTCAGGAGGTTGTGGCAAGAGCCACTCAGGACCTCCCAGGTGACACGCAGGGGCCGATCCTGATGCGGGGCCCACTGTGCAGAGGCCCCGCTGGGGTCGGAGGCGATGACTGCGCTTGCCTGGGTCGGCGCACCACCAGCCCCAATCGCTGCCTCACCAGGCCCAGTCCTATGCTCTGCTCTTCAGCAGGGACGGCCCAGCAGAAGCAGAGAGTGCTCTGCGTCTCAGCCGGTCCATTCTACAAAGTTAAATATCATCTCTGGATCCCCCCGTGTTTCTATTATTTGGATGGTTCAAAATACAACTTTCAGACAACAGAACCCTTTATTCTCTAGCTCAAATCTGTATTTTGATAATAATCTAAAACAAATACCATTTTACTGTGAAAATGCTACAGTAATGGTCCAGTGTCTACAAAGGTGAATTTATTTATATCTTAAGACACGCCCTGTAATTAACTTTGAACATAAATACACAATGTTTATCTAACCAGTAGCAATTATGTCAAATGTTTATTTCAGTACTTTCTTCAATAACCTGAAGCCCCACAAAATATTAGGCAACTAATGGGAACTCAGCCTACAGTACACAGAGGAGTCTGCAACTCAGCCAGTGCAGGCGAGCAGAGCACGCCCCACACGCGCGGCGGCCACGCCAGGGAGCCGGGGCTGTGCCAGCGCGGCCCACGGCCCAGGGCACAGCCGCAGGAACTGGACCCGGCGGAGGGAAGGGTGGGGAGGGCTGGGCACACCACCTCCTGGGCCCACCCCTGACGAGCAGGCCTGCCAACTGAGCTGAGGCCCTGCAGCAGAGCGGGCGGGAGCCGAGTATGGGCAGGGCTCCCACCGACGGCCGCCGCGTGGGGACCAACCTCCTACCTTAGCTCCCCCCACCCCCAGGCCACCCCTGTGGCCCTCCAGGCCAGCCTGTGAGAGACAGCTGGGAACAAGTGCAGGAATAACCAGGCACCCCCAGCTTCTGAGCAGAGCTGAGGCTGGATGCTGCTGGGGAGACGGACGGGCAGGGGGCCACCCGGAGGTCAGGGCCTTGTCAGGAGGTCCGTGCAGGACACAGGGGGAGGCCCGTGCAGGACACCGGGGGAGAGGCTGGCCGGAGCTAGGGCGGGGGCAGCGCGAGGGCAGGGCAGAGGCTGCCACAGGAACGAGCACCCTTCCAGGACAGACGAATGCGCGGGAAGGTGTGCCAGGTTGAGTGCTGGGCACAGGGTGACCCGCGAGGGCAGGGGACAGGACAGCGAGTGAAGGAGCAGATGTGGGCCCCGAAGAGCGGGGCCGCTCAAGCAGCACGGGCTCTGGGGCGGCTGCCGTACTCCCATCACCGCAGCACTTGGCCGAGCTCCCCTGAAATCCAACTTCAGCTCTCCTCACAGCGCTTCCGCACTACCGTCTGTAATTGCCTCCACCACCTTAACCAGCTGCCTCCCTCCCCGACTACCAGCTCCTCTATGACAGGCGTCACTTCTGTCTCGTTAACACGTGTCTGGCACGCTGGGTGCTGCCTAAGTGAGCAGAGGACAAATGAGAGAAGGCGGGACAGCGCTGGCCACGCGTCCGGCCCTGCGTGGACCTCCAGCCCACGTTAAGAAAAGCCGGCGCGGACGAGGCACAGAGATGTGCGCCTGTGAGCAGCACGCCGCGCTCCCGACCTCGGCAGGGCCGGCACCGAGCCGCGGTGCTCCCCTGAGTGCTCCCTTCCTTCCGCAGCCGCCACCCCAAACAGCCACTGCTCACAGGAAACCTCCCTCCCGGCTCGGAGCAGTCAGCAGACCCCACTGAGGAAGAGAGTCCAAGATACACTTTTACTGTAAAGGTTGATATACCTCAAACATTCGAAGTAACCCAGTACTCACCTTTGGAAATGTGAAACCTAAAGTTAATCCTAAAGTTATATCCATCTGAATTTTACAATTATTAGCCTCTTACTTACTTGGTGCATTCTTCTAAAGACTGTACAAGCATTTGCTGGAAAGAACATATTTCTTCTAGATTTCCCATTAAATGTGACGTGTTTGCTGAACTTAACCTACAGCCGAGAAAAACAACAGGAGACACGTGTGGGCGGTCTACTCATGCGCCCGCCGCACGCGCGCGCCCGCCCCGCCCCGCCCCCGCCGCCTAATACACAAGGAGCTTTCTCGTGTCTTCAGCTGCATTCTCTCCAGCGTTTCAGCTGCTGTTCTCTGAAAACACAAGGCAACAGCCAAGTGGACC